>NW_026000241.1:14040124-14163134 GCF_001458135.2 Marmota marmota marmota
TATAAATATATATATATATATATATATATATATATATATATATATTAAATAAAAAGAAAGTCACTGGAAGATCAACAGTCTTTGACAACTAAGCCCAGAGTGAAGTCATAACCCAAAGAGGCCAGGCCTGTGTGCCCATCCCTCACTGACCCACTGGGGAATCACTGCATCTGCCCACAGACTGGCCATTGAAACCCACGTGCAATGTCTAGTTATCTGCTTTAAGAGAGAAGACAGTTTGCTTCCTAAAGATTTTATTCCCTCAGTGAATTAAGAAAAGGTTTGATTATCTGAGAGTGGGGACATGGCCGGGGTGGAAGAGGACAGATTGAGGAGAAAGGAGAAGGTGTGAATCATAGATCCCGTGAGTGGAAGAACTGACCAGGGAAGTGAGTAGGGTGGCCAGGCGGGGCTCGGTGCCACTGACTCTTGTGGTCATAAATCTAAAGCAGTCCGTCTGCCCGGGGGCACACTTCTCCGCACCCCCACATGCTGCTGCCCAGGTTTAGGGGGAGGCACAGAGGATGGATGGGGGTTAAGCAGAAGTGGAATGTGTCAGTGAGCAAAACTGAAGGAGCAGGGACGAAAAGACAGATGGTGAATGCAATGTGCTGTAGTTTAAATGTGTCCTCAAAAAAGCATGTTGGAAACTTAAATCACCATTGTAGCTGTGTTAAGAGGAGGGCCTATAGGAGACAATTAGGCCACAGAGCTCTGCCTTCATGAATAGATTAATGCCATTATTGTGGGAGTGTGTTTGTCAAAGGGGGTTCTCTATGGAAGGGTGAGTTCAGCCCCTGCTTAATCTCTCGCACATTCTCTTTGGGTCTCCACCATGCAACAAGAAGGCCCTCACCCAATGCTGGTCCATCAATCTTGCACTTGTCAGCCCCCATAGTGAGCCAATCTATTTCATTATAAATTACCCAGTGCGTGGTCTTCTGTTATAGCTGCACAAAACTGTCGTTGAGACATAAAAGGACAAATATCCTGATGGGTCATCAGGTCCAAGCCAAGTAGGAAGGAGGTCAGGACAAGAGAGGGTCATGTGGAAAGTAGAAGCCACTCTGTCCCAGGAATGGAGAGTTATTGGAGTAGGGCCTCTAGAAGACAGGAATTGGTGGTCAGAGCCTGGGACACCCAAGGCCAAGAATTTGGAAGACGGTGTTGCAGATGACAAAGACCAGTGAAGGACCATGATGGGAAGATGAATGGAGATTAGGATGCTGGATGTGTCACCAGAGTGGAGGGGGAGGGTCCCAGTGGGTGAGATTAGGATGGAGATCCAGGTACCAAGAAGCTCTGGGAAAGAGGGGGACTGGCTATGGGGCTGCGAGTAGCAGGTTTAAAGATGGGAGGTAGATCTGGGGCTCTGAGGTAGAGCAGGCCCATCATAGGGAAGGGAAGTCACAGTCACTACTTGAACTAGCTACAGAGTAGCTGTGTCCTCTGAAGAAAGGCAGGCTTCTAAGACAGTGATAGCAACTTTCAGAGAAAAGCTGAGGGCGGGGGGTCCTGCTGCTGCTGGTGCTGAGCTCCAGAGGGCAGAGGAGAAGTTACTCTGGGGAGCTGGGGTGGTGCAAGTGAAGTCAGAATGGAGGCTGCACTGTATGGGGAGATGGAGAAGGCTTGGCCTCAAGGGGGTGAGATGGGTCCTGCAGGCCCCGTAGAGAACAGTGGAGAGGAGGTGCTACGGGCAGCCTCGTTCTTGAGACTGGTCTCTTGTGTTCATCACGATGGCAATACTGGATGCTGGGCAGTATTAAGGCAGCAGCGGTCAGGTCCTTCATGGAACCTAGGAAATGTGTTCGATCTCTCTTCAACTTCCATGTTGGAGTCAGTGTTCCCTCTGCTAGGTGACAAACTCATTTTGGAGGGTTAATTTATTCAACCAATTTTTATTGAGCCCCCCCCCCATTGTGCGCACTGTTCTAAGCACATAGACTGTATCTGTGAGTAAAAGACTCAGAGATCTCTGTTCTCAAGGCATTTATATTCATGGCTCTTCACAGTAAATACGTAAATCATATGGAATGATGGATGGTAAGGATGACTATGTAAAAGGCCAAAGTAGAGCAGGGAGAGCTGGAGTGTTTGTGGGGGAGGCTTGGTGACATTTGAGCAAAGACTTGAAGGTGGTGCAGGGAAGAACATAGCAGGCAGAGGGAACAGTCAGTGCAAAGGTTAGTGAGCAGGGCGCTATCCTGCTGTCTTAGGGAAACAATAAAAGGATAAGGAGCCAGAGCAACGTGAGCAAAGAGGAGAGTATTTGGAAGGTAGCGAAATAATTAGGAATAAATGCAATTTATTCTATTCCTGGAGAGAGTCCACATCCACCTAGACAGCAGCATAGTACACAAAAGCAATACTGAGTTGGAAATCAGGTCCAAGGTAGGATTGGATTCAGTTTTCCTCATTCACTCTGGGATAGTAGACAAATCACTTTACCTCTGCATTCTGATTTTTTTTCTGGAAATGAGAAGACAGAACAGAGATCTAAGTTTCTATCTGGTCCTAGGGTTGAAGCTGCAAAGAAATAAGGACATATGTTCTAAGGATAATTCATTGCATGATTGGTTTCTGGAGGACACCAGAAACCAATCAAATTCCTGACTTGATGTTTAATTCAGTCTCTTATTGAGACTGAAGCTTGGACAGACAATCTACATATACAGTTTACCATTTGGCTCCAAGAATTTATCTATTTTCAATTAACATTTACTCAGAGTCCACTAGAGGGCAGACCTGTACTTAGAAACTGAAAAATGTCTACTGGGCACCTATTGTCATCTATTGGGCCATGATGACCAGAACAATCAGAATAAATAACAAGACACTCAGAAAAGCTTTCAATAAAATTTCAGCCTTCAGCATTTCTTTAATCAGAGCTGTGGATTAACATCACAATAACAATGATTATTAGCCTACAAATGCCTGATTTTTAAAGCCTTCCTGGGAACTACACAATCATTATTTTAATTTTTTTTTTAGATGTTGATGGCCCTTTATTTCATTCATTTATTTATATGCAGTGCTGAGAATTGAACCCAGGGCCTCACACATGCTAGGCAAGTGCTCTACCACTGAGCCCCAGCCCCAGCCCTACACAGTCATTATTTCAGTTAAGCTTCAAAATAATTCTACAAGTACTAAGTTATCTTAGTTTTACAGATCAGAAAACTGAGGTCCAAAGGGCAGAGTCTGAGATACTGTTGCTCGGTTGATTTATTGTAAGAGTGGTTTCAAAAGAAGGGTAGCAGAGGAAGCTGGATAGGAAAGGGGGAGGAGCCAAGCAGAGATGTGGTTTCCCCTGGAGTCTGCTTCAATCGGTCCCAAAAGGGGTCCCACGGCATGTATTTGTACACAGTGTGGGTCCCACTTAAAAAAAAAAAAAAGAGGACAGCCTTTTGTGCCCCTGGATTAGCCAGTCTGTGAGAAGCCACTCACTCTGCTCCCTCACCCCCTAAGGGGATTGTTATCTCTATCATAGAAAGTTCACCAGAGTTGGGAGCAGCTACCACCCATCATTGGCCAGCGCTCAGAGCCACTAGGATAGGCCTGCACTGGATTGGTTTGGGGAATGGTGTGTGGCACCACCATATGCTCTGTGGAGGATCTTGTCTACAGATTCTGCTGGTATGTATCACAGCAAGTCTTTAAACCTGGGTCTGTTTGTCTTCCACATCTCATGTTCTCAGGGAAGTTGAGAGAGAGAGAACACATGCGAGAGAGAATTGCTTGTGGATATTGGCAATGCTCTCATATATAAATGTAGAAATACAATAAAATCAATAAACTAGGAAAAGAAGAAATTAAAAATTTTAAAAAAAAGATATAAGGAGCCAAAATCAAATGCAACTGAAATGAGTCTGTCTGTCCCTTAGAGATATTTGTTATGACTCTATGGCCAGTTTCACTTCAGCTTCAAACTTGGAAGCATCTCAAAAATACAAATCCAATTCCCACCTACCATTAGCAAATACTATTGATTTTACTGAGTTTTGTGCAGAGATGGAGGTGTGAGTTATATTGCACACTATGCTGAGAAACTTCCTTTTTAAAACTCTCCTTTAAACATCTCTCCTCTGGCCTGAAAAATTTTTTCCTCTGGTCTGTCTAGGCAGCCCCAGCCTATCTTACAACTCAACACACCCCTGGGATGGGGACACAAGGACCAGAGTAGTATTTAGGCCAACTGCTACAAAAATTTATAACCAGAAAAAAATACTTCACTGCTTTCATGGAGCATCAGAGTTTTCTCCAAGCTTTCTGGCAGCCAGAGCAAAAAAAAAAAAAAAAAGAAAGAAAATATGGTAAATTATAGAATTTCCAGTTTCACAAAGAAGAAAGGAAGTTCACCAGGTCCTTGAAAGAGGACTCATTTCCTGGAACCTAATCCTAAATTAAATTTCTTGTGTGAGTGTTTGTACTGGGAAATTAAGTGACATAAAGGTTAATGTCATCAAGTATTTTACAGAAAATACCAGCAGCCCTTGCCCCCGCCCCACCAGGTTTATCTTGGAGCACTGTTTATTTCCAGTGGGCCCTTATCATAATCTAGGATTAATGACTTGATATATCTACTTATTTGTTCACTTATTTTTAAAAACATTTATTTATTTATGTAGTTTTTTTTTCTTTAGATGGACACATTATTTTGCTTTTATGTGGTGCTGAGGATCGAACCCAGTGCCTCATGCATGCTAGGCGAGCACGCTACCACTGAGCCACAACCCCAGCCCCTGTTCACTTGTTAATTGTCTCCTCCACCTGAATGTCAATTCCAGGAGAGTAGAGGCCACTGCATCCCCTGCCCTCCCACAGGGTCCCGTGGTGGGCTCTCTGTTGGATAGAGATACATAGAATAGATCAAGCATCATAGTGATGTCAAGAGGCAGGCAAGATTTAGGTGCTAAAATCACCAGGCTCAAATTAACATAGCATAACCATCAAGACTCCGAAATTTGTGATGGAGAATATTTCTAATCAGTAACTCATATTAGTCAAACATTGAGGTTAAAAATTACACTATACAGCAAAGAAGTCTAAACATACACACATAGACGTGACACCAGAAGGAAACAGTTTTGACCAAGGGAGAACACCACTTTGCTGTGATTTGATTTGGATTTGCTTTCCTCTATCTCAGTTCTATATCCCACGTTCCTGACTTGATATTTAATTTAGTGCCCCATACTCTGCCCAGGCACTGGCAGGGATAAAGATTGGGATCACCTAAGGGTTAAAACATAAGCCAGGCCCACCTTTTCAAATATCAGAAACCTTTCTTTCAGGTTTATATCTGGCCGTGGTATTTGGTTATGGATTAAGCCTCATCAAAAGCAAAATTTCAAAAACATTTCTGAAGAAGTTAAGTTTCTATGATTGCTTTAGATTTAAATTTATTTCTAATCTTTGGTTAAACAATTAATACCCATTCATCATCACAATAAATGCTTTTCTTTTTGTGAAATGTCAAAAGTAACATTAATCTAGACGATTGAAGTCTATGGAAATGCAGTTCATGTATCCACTTGTCTCTAAGTTTGTAATTATTGGGTAAATAGCCCTGAGAGACTTTTTGCCTGTGTTGCATGTTCTATTCTTGCTCAGACACCAGAAAATGTTTCAAGATCCCATCCTGAGGGGAAGCAAGGCCTAGTAATTTGGACCATCATTTAAGCAACAATGACCAAGGCAATTGATGGGAGAACAGATAATAAAAAGGCATCTCTTCTCTGTTACAATATTTTTAAATGATTAACAATATTTACTGGTTAGTTTTTTTCTGGTAGATAGCTGAGGATGTTGAAATTACTAAATTTGTTACAAAAATATTTTGTGTAGTTCCCAAGAGACTTGGCAGGCCCTGGGCTTCTGAAACACAATGTTTAGAAATTATTGTTATTTAACACAATCAAGGCCATTGAATATTTAGAAATAATATCTAAGAGTAGCTCATAAGTGGTTCCTTAGGCAGTTTGCTTTGGTAAGAACACTGGCAATTTCATCAACAAAAATGTCAAGCAATATTAGGGGATTCAACCTATGTACAGGGCTCCTATTTCTCATCCTATGTAAATGCGCATGGGGCTGCCAACACATATATGTATTGCTGCTGACCTATTCTGTGACAGGATGAGTTAGAATTACAAAACCCTGTGGGCCTCTCAGCAATCAGCTCCACAAAGCCTTCTTGGATGAACTTACCACTCCCTGACAGAGCCAGTTACTTTCTTTCTGTTCTGTAGATATTTCTACCAGTAGCCTCTAACATTGTTCTGTACACCAATCTGTTGAGCATCTTGTGCTACCAAGTTTATTTAATATTCTCAGAAACCAGTAAGATAGGCTGTCCCTGGCTTACCGATGTGTAAATTGAGGCACATTCATTTATCATAATAAAATTTTGCAGGTTCACTTCCCCATCTAGGATTTTGAGCCTTTCAAGACCACATTTTGTATTTCTTTCTGTTTCCTGTTCAGCCAGTTCGCTTTTCTCTAACCTACCTCTGTTTCTGGAAACATCCTCTCTGGCTGGCTCACATGGGCCCTGCACCAACACTGCTGTTAACTTCTCTCTCTCAGTGTTAAATTAGCCCTTTGCTGTTCGTCTTGTAGGTGACACGTGTCCTTGCCATTGGAAGAAATCTGTCAGATGACATTGTCTCTTCAGGAGCTTGGCAGAGGTTCAGACCCAGCAGCCAGCTGGTGATGAAATGATTCAAAATATCTCAAAGGAAGGATCCCAATGCCATCCACAGAGGGCCTCTCTGCTCCAAGCTGCCACCAACATGGACAGTGAGTGATGCTTCCCACAGCACCAGGCAACGTAGGAGGCAGATTGTTATTTTGACAAATAACCAGATTTCAATGACCTTCCTTCATCTATTGTATAAAACTAACATAGAGCTCAGGTGAAGAATGAAAGGAGGAAAAAATAGATAGTAAATAATAGAAAAGGAACTAATATCGGAAAACGAAGTTGTGAAAAGAGGTCAAACAGCAGAAATCTAAGAGATAAACCAAAATGTGGAAAGACAGACGTAACAGGTAAGAATACAGCTCAGATAAGGAAGCCCACGGTATCTAACAATTTTGTGTGTGTGTGTGTGGGGGGGTAGTTTTAAAAAATGACCTTAAAGATTTTCTTTTCTTTCTTCTGTCTTCAACTTTGGGTCAATTTCAGATGGGAACAGTGATTGTCACCATGTTTAATAAAGACAAAACAAATTCTCTGGAGTTAGAAGAGCCATACATACCATATGCCAAATTTTAGTTTGAAGTAAAATTCCTTTTTAAAATTATGTTTAAATACACATAACCTAGAAGTTACCATCTTGCTCATTTTAAGTGTACAGTTCAATGGTGTTAAGTACATTTATGATGTTGTTCAACCATTTCTATCATTCAACTCCATAGTTCCTTTCAACCTGTAAAATTCAAACTCTGCATTTATCCCCAAAAAATCAAAGGCCTCCAGCTGCAGTGGCGCACACGTGTAATCCCAGAAGCTCAAGAGGCTGATGTAGGAGGATTGCGAGTTCAAAGCCAGCCTCAGCAAAAATAAGGTGCTAAGCAACTCAATGAGACCCTGTCTGTAAATAAAGTACCAAACAGGGCTGGGGATGTGGCTCAATAGTTGAGTGCCTTTGAATTCAATCACCAGTACCCCCCACCACACACATACACACACAAAATCACTAAAAGCCAAATGTTCGGAGGCTAACTCACAATAAGAGGGAAGGAGTGTAGGGAAGAATAGAAGTACTTTGGATTAGACACAGGGGAATGAAGAAAAGGGAGGGAGAATGGGAATAGGAAAGACAGTAGAATAAATCAGACATTACTATCCTATATGCATAAAGGATAACATAATGTAATTCTATATGATATACAATCAGAAGAATGAGAAGTTATACTCCATAACATATATAATGTGTCAAAATACATTCTGTCATGTGTAACTAATAAAAACAAATAAAAAATATATAAATAGCAACTCTCCATTCCCCCTAGCAACCATCATTCTACTGTCTGCCTCTAATTTTGTCTACTTAGCGCAATTATAGATGTTTTGAATTAAAAGGTAAGACAATAAAACTTGTGCCTCAACGTACACTGGTGAAATATGAAATATACCCCAAATAAACATTGCTGTTTAAATAGAAAAGGTAGCTGAAAATCCACATGGGACAGGTAACTAGAGCAACAATGAGCTTCATATTGAGCATTCATCCAAAGGCATTCATGACATGAGCTTAGATGGCCTCAGAGCCCACAGGGTTTTACAAGTCCTTTTCAGGCATTTGGGTCTTATTCTGAATGATACCGGAGGCTCCTGGAAGGTTTTGAACAAAGAACGTTGCATGTCATCTCAGCATCTGTGATGGATGTTGTCGATGTCACAGAGCCCTTTATAACTTGCCACACGCATTCTTTCAATTGCTGCCCTCTATCCTTGGAAAATAAGACCGTTGTCTGATGGGGGTCCCTCTGTCCAGGGGCCATGTCCATCTACACCAGGGATCAAGACGAAACCCAGTCCATCTGAGGCCACACCTGTCACCTGCCCCAACCTGATTTGGACACTTCCCTTCCCTGGAGAGCATGCCTACAATAAATCACATGTATCTGAATCCCTTCTATAGACCTGGATCTAAGCAGCACTCTGACCCTTCTCCTTCATGACCTGGGTTATGGTTGTAATTTTACATTGATTTCTGTGATTCTTTGTTTCTCTGACTGATTTCTGCCTCCCTGTTGGGCAAGTGGACTCTTGTGCTCACCTTTGTTACCTCAGCACCGACCGCAGCATCTGGTCTTCACTAAACGCTTTAGATAGATCTTGTAAAAACCTTTTCACTGCTGGATTTATTTTTCACTGCTAAAGTATCATGTTGATGCTAATTAAAGGTGACAAAATATTTATGTGGTGGCTGTGTTCATTTGAAAATATAATCAATTGCCAATTTACTTGCCATTTTAAAATTACCTATTAAATGCCATGCAATCAAACGTTCCCCCGCACCCTCCAGCAGAACGTGCGACAAAAGGTTGTTCATCTGACCATATTTGGCAAACCAGGTGCTTAGCTTTAATTAACAAACGCTGCAAATCCTAAGAGGAACAAACTCATTAAAAATCTGGGTTGAGTGCTTCACAAAGCTCTACTGAATGAAAAACTTTAGGACATTAACATTCCACAGCCACGAAGCTTGTTGCTTCCATTCAACCGTCAACACTAATGTACAAAGAACCCACCAGCCATGTCCGCAGAGGGGCTCCCTTCCCCTGGCACACTTTCCTTCTGTTCTATGCCATTTCTCAAAAGTGGGATAATCAGCGACTCCTTCATCACATAACATGCTGAAAGTGGAAAATGCTCCACCATAGCACAGAGAGGAATCGAAGGATCTAGATGGCATAGAGGAGGATTCTGGGAATTTTTTTTTAAAATCAATAGAGTTCAGAAAAACATACAAATAAATTATAAAGTGCTTTTTTTTTTTCCAAATAAGAGTCGTTACCAAGATTATGGAGTTACCTACCTACAGATTAGAGCACTTAACTCAAATTCAATGGCGTGATGGAGGTTGGAGTCTGAATTGATTTCTCTATGATCTTTAAGAAGTCCTGTGGTCAATCAGCAGAGGGCCAGACTTGCGCCCCATTTCTGGGAAAACTGTTTATGTCAACAAAAATATGACATTAAGGAGCCACAATCCTATGCAGAACAGTTATTTTTACAATGGAAGAGAGACAGGATGCATGTAATCAGGGAGGGATTATAACTCACTTTGCATAGGCCCTAGGTCACAGAATGACAGGTAGATAAAACAGACTTCTTGGGAGCGTGTTAAGTCAGCTTTTTATCAAAATACTTGACATAAATAACTTAAAGGAGGAAAGATTTATTTTGGTTGACAGTGTCAGAGGTTTCAGTCCATGGTTGGCTGGCTTCACTGGTTTGTACCTGAGGTGAAGAAGAAAGAACATCATGGCTCACGGGTGAGGTGGAGGGAAACGGCTCAGCTCATGGCAGCCAGGAAGCAAAGACAGTGAGAGAGAAAGGGGCCAGGGACAAGATACAGTGTCCAAGGACACATCCCCAGTGACCTATTTCTTCCAACCAAACCCCTACAGTTTCTACCTCCCACCCACTTAGTCCATTTAGCTATCAAGGTATTAATCTGCTGATGAGGTTAGATCCCTCGTGATCCAATCAATTCCCCAAAGCCCTACCCGTGAACTTTGCTGCCTTGGGGACCAAGCCTTCAACACTTTGTATCCAAATTATAACAGGGAGACACTAGCTTTACTCCACAGAATAGATGCTTCATATCCACAGTCACTCACTAATAACCCTAGTGTCTCAAACTGAGATGCTGTTTGGTAACTTCATACCAACACCACCATCCAGAAGAATAAAACCTCCTGTGTCACATGGTCTGACATATATTAATGCACAAAATATAGATTATCTGGATTTATCTTTTTATACTTAAGGATGATGACAGCCATTGCTAATTCCACAGATGCATTTATACCACCCCGGGTCTCAATTCAAAGACCAGCTCTCATTAGTAGCAACATGGTACTAAGCCTGGGTCTACAAGCCATACCTGCAGAAATAAGACTAGTACTACTAACTGTACGTAGAGCCCAACTCCAAGAAGCCCTGTTGAGATAAGGGTTGGAGAAGATTTTTTTTTTTTTTTGCTAACAAACATAGGCTACTTTTATGGGCCCATGAGGACATCCACCCTGTCCAGGACCTTGGATGTACACAACAGGTGTTCCACAGACATTGATGAATGAATTCCTGTACAAATTCAAAGCAGGGAAAGCTGGACCCGACTTCAGAAGGTGATGACTGGCACTGACAGGGGAAGAATAAGGGAAAGATTTCTATACAAGAGGCCAGGAAGGTCCTGTCTCAAGAAAGTATAAGGGAAGAGGTCAGAAGGTGCAAAGGACGAAAGAAGAAAGGCTGACTTGGAAACTCACTAGCCTCAAGGTTTCATATTTTATTTTCTCCATTTGCTCCCTTCCCTCAACACGTTTCAGGCAGATTATTCACAAGACTAGCTTTAGCCCAGTCATGTCTAACCAACAGTCATCACCAAACGCTTTTAATAGAGGTAGGAGATGGAGGTGGATGCCAAGGGTGGTCAGTCTATGGACTGAGCCCCACCCTGGCTCTGTGGACACTGAAAAAGCATCAGGTTAGAGGCCAGTAGGGCAGAGGATGCACTGACCACATCAACAGGTGATAACAATCCCATCATCACCTGTCAGTTTCTGGAAGCCTGTCCAGGTAAGTTCTTCCCAACCCTTCACTTCAAGAATCAGCTCTCATGGGTTGACTAAGCTGGAACATGGCCTAAAAGGATGGCCCCCTGGACCTTCCCTGTCCTTGGCATGCATTCCCCCTCAATATCACCTCCTTTCTTACTTCCATGTTTCCTTTGGGTGTACTCCTTAGTGGATAAGGCAGGAGGGAAGTGAGCATGTTTTCTTATTTACTACCACCTTTTTAAAAAAGAAGAAACTACTTTTATGATTAAAGGAGATTTAGAAAACAAAGTAAAAAAGACAGAATGATTTGACCCAGCTATTTCACTCCTTGGTGTATACCCAAAGGATTTAAAATCAGCATACTATAGTGACGCAGCCACATCAATGTTTATAGCAGCTCAATTCACAATAGCTAGACTATAGAACCAACCTAGATGTCCCTCAATAGATGAATGGATAAAGAAAATGTGGTATATATACTCAGTGGAATATTACTCAGCTTTAAAGAAGAGTAAAATTATGGCATTCTCCAGTAAATGGTTGGAGTTGGAGAATATCATGCTAAGCGAAATAAGCCAATCCCACAAAACCAAAGCCCAAATGTTTTCTCTAATATGTGAATGCTAATTCACAATAAGGTAGGGGGGCACTAGGGAAGAATACCATTACCTTAGATTAGGTAGAGGGAAGTTATGGGAGGGGAGGGGAGAGGAGGGGAGGGGATGTGGGGATAGGAAAGATAGTAGAATAAAACAGACATTATTATTGTATGTATATATGTGACTGCATGACCATTATGATTCTGCAACATGCACACTCAGAAAAATGAGAAATTATATCCCATCTATGTATGATACATCAAAGTTCATAAATGCATTCTACTCTCATGTATACTAATTAAAACAAATTTAAATACTTTAAGAAATCACCCAGAATAATAATTTTCAATATTTAGGAATAGTCCCTCTAGATCTTTTAGAAATTGATACAAGCACTCATAAACACGTGATTTATTTATAAAATTAGAATCTTACTGCATATTGTATTTTATTAGATATACTTGGACAGTATAATAAATAGAGTCACATTGTTCAAGTAGATTGAACCATGAGATAAAATCAAGACCTACAGGGATGGATTCTACCCTCCCACATTCCTGGTCCATAGGAGATGCTCACCAATGAAAGCTACCCACCCTGCTGCTCGGAGAAGAAGGGCTCATTTTTTCATTTGAAAGAGAAAACTGAGAAGAGGAAAAAGAAGTGACTGGCAGGTTAGTATAACACCTGTCTCTGTTCCTAATCCATCAGTGGGTGTTTCCCATGCATTCTCATTTTCACCTGCCAAAGGGTAATCAGAACACGTTCCTATGTTGAAAAAAGTTGAGAGAGAATATTAAAAAAAAAAAGAATCAGAGACACAAAAACTAACTGGGGTTTTATATATATATATATATATATATTTTTTTTTTTTTTTCCGCACCAGGGATTGAACCTGGGGTGCTTAAATACTGAGCTACATCTAAGTCCTCCCCTCACCTTTAAAATTTTTTTTTCATCGTGAGACAGGATCTCACTGAGTTGCTTAGGACCTTGCTAAGTGGCTGAGGCTAGCCTTGAACTTGTGTTCCTCCTGTCTCAGCGTCTCAAGTTGCTGGGATTACAGGCACGTGCCACCACAGCTAGTGGGTTTGATACTTTTAAAAGTATATTTATTCCCATATTTTTGTCCAATATGATCAGGATATCATAAAAGGCATTATTTGTGATTCCTAAGAGTGACTCAGAAACATAACAACTAAAGTTTGATTCCATGTTAAAGTTATTTTGTGTCACTGATATGTTAAAGTCCTATTCCCTCTGCCGATGTACTGCTATTTTTGCCCAATAAAAAATCTAAATTAAATATGCAAATAATTGCATGCTGGGAAAGATGGAGGTACTAATAATAAGCACATCTTCAGTACCGAATAAGAACTAAACTGCCAAAAATTACTACCTCCAAGAAGAAACGAGCGTTGTTAATAATTATTGCTACTGAAAGAGAAAATTTCAGGGTGAATATCTGTATTTATTCCAAATCGTCCTTATGAGTCATTAAGTCTTGTTCAGTGAATATAAGATATTATAAAAAGTAATTGGAGTTTAACATGTTGCCAACATATTTTTACCTAATAGTCATAGGAATGCAGATACCTGATACTTTGCTTTAAGGTGATTAATGCTTAGGAAGAGCAAAGACTACTGTCAGTTTTATTTTTACTGATATTTTATTGCTCAGGGAGGTTGTAAATGCCAGTGCTGCTTTACTGTAGGAAATGGAAATCGTGCATTTATTAGAATTCTTTAACTGCCTTTATGGTCAACAGATGGCACATGAATCATTCATTGGTATAATATGATAAACTGTAGCAAAACCTCTGACCTGGTTTTATTCACAGCCAGGAGTCTTATCCAGGCAGCCAGCACAGAGTGCCTGTCAAAAGGAACAAGTAACAATTTCATCCAATATCCAAAGGCTATTGCTGGTGTCCTCAGGACCTTGAAGGGGCAGATTGCTTTTGTGCAAAGACAACAGATACCTTTTGAACCTTCTCCAGGAGAAAATTTTAAGGTGCTTTGATATGGATTCCTATTCAACATATGTTCCAAATCATACTTATAAATAAGTGTATAGCCATTTATACTATCTGAATAGGCATCGTCTATTCTCTATACTACATTGGTGGGAAGCCAGAATATACGACCCCAAAACATGCCTTTTTGATATAAGGATTGTTGAGCAGAAGGCAAATAAAGAGAAACAGATGCCCAAAGGCTCCCTGCTCTCCCTCTATCTGCCTGAAATCAGGATGTAAATTTACAAAGACAAATGACATTCTACCGTTTCTTTCCACCAGGGACAACAAAGGTCAACTACTGAAGACAATTTGACCCTTCAGGGCCTGGTGACAGCACCAGAGAAGTCTCCATTACTAAGCTTGGCTAAGCAGCCTTTATCTGCCGTTCTTCTTCCCACAAGTTGCTGGCCCTGGAGCTTGAAGTCCCTTCCTTTTGTCTTGTCACCTTTTCTAAAACATACTGTTCTTTGCTGAAGGTGCTGTACAAGTGACAGTTCATATGCAACTCTGAAAATGACTTTCCCTGACATACATATGAAATACCGACACATGTTCATAAACTTCTGTTTTTCCCTCTGGTTAATTTGCTTTTAAAAACTTTATTTATTTTTGTTATATAGGGCTCTGTTCCAACTAAAAACTTAAAGGAATGGAGAAAAAAAATTGTTTTCTTTCCCCTACGAGTCATAAATCCTCCTTTATAACGCTACTACTCTAGACAAGAGAAATTACACATGTGGGCACATTCATTACATTGCAATGTTATTACCTGCCTAACACAGTTTTTATAAAATCAAACTGTAGTAATTGTGAAGCTGGGCAATGTGCATTAGTCACAGTTTCTCCCTGATGATTGAAAATCTTTTGGCTATTTTCTCTGTCATTAAATTCTCCACCATGAGGTAAGTAGGAGGGGAATGGCATTCAAATTGAGGTAGTTTACTAATTTTCTTTTTTATTATCCCTGACAGGTCAGTCAGGAAGAATGGAAATATATGGTCATAACGTTTATTTAGAGGAGATGGGAGTTTTGTCTTATTCATGATCAGAGTTTAGATTAAGGTATATATATACTGTGTGAGAGATGTTACACTGAAGAGGATTTCTTTTTTTTTTTTTTTGCTTTATTATAACAAAATACTCCAAATAGTTTAACTTTATAAAGAAAAGAGGTTTATCTAGCTCATAGTTTGGGAATTTAAAAGTACAAATAACATAGTGCCAGCTCTGGTGAGGACTCCAGATGGTGGGTATGAATAGATCCCCACCAGAAACAGGAAGCCACAGAAACTGTGAGAGTCCAGTTTTTACAACAATCCTCTTGCAAGAAGTAATCTGGATCCTACGCTAACCACCTTAATTCCTCCCAAGGGCAGCACCCCCAGTGACCCAAGGACCTCCCACTAGGCTCCACCTCTTAGAGGTCCACAACCTTCCACCACCACGCTGAGGACCAAGGTTCCAACAACATCAAAACCACAGCATAAGTTGCTCTGAGGTAATTTAAAATGTCTCCTGAACTTCTGGCCTCTTTCTTTGTTGGCATGTGAACCTCACCTAAGTTGGCTGAGATAATGATGGTGGTGACGGTTATCCTAATAACAATACAATTATCATACTGGATGCTGTCTGTCATCAGAGGCATTTTATTTTATCTGTTATGGCTTGGGTCTGGAATATTCCCTCCCCAAAGGCTCATGTATTGAAGGCTTGGTCCCTATTGCAATAATGTCCAGAGGTGGGGTTTTGGGGAAGTGGTTGTATTACTAGGGCTCTGAGCTTATTGGTGAATTTATCCACAGAAGGCGAATGGGCTCTTGGGAGGTGGTGGAAACTGTAGGCAGTGGGACAAGGCTGGAGGAAGCAGGTCACTGGGGCATGCTCTTGGAGGGGACTTCTTGTCTCTGGCTCATTTTTTCCCTGTCTCTCTCTTTCTCTCTCTCTCTTTCTTTCCTGCCATGAGGTGAGTAGCTTTCCTCTGCCATGCCTGATAAGATTTTGCATTACTTCAGGCCCAAAGCAATGTAGTCAGCTGATCATGGACTGAAACCATGAGCCAAAATAAATCTTTTCCTCCTTTAAGTTGTTTATGTCAGGTATATTGGTCACAGTGACAAAAAGCTGACTGACACACTATCTGCCCCTAACTTAACCAAGCCAGTTGGCTTTGATTATCCCATTTTAAGGTGAGAAAACAGAGGCTCAGAGAAACCACACTGCTTATTCAAGCTCACATCCCAGGGATGCTGTCTACATGAGGTATTATTCTTGATTATGCATCCAGATTCATGCTCCATTGTGCCTTCCAGCTGGCTGACTTGGAGGGACAACATCAGCAGACTCGTGGCCCTCTGATTTTTAGTGGGCTCAGCTCAGGGGAAAGATCAGCAGGTAGGTGATCAAAGGGAAAGAAAAAAATACTTCAGAGTTAAGGTACTTCTATGCCCCCAGCTCCTCTTCAGAAGACTGATCTCATCCCATAAACAAAGGTTACACACCTATAAGAGCAGGCCTCTGTCCCAGACTCTCTTCAGGCTTCCAGTGACCTTGCCTCTCCCCCCAACCCTCCCAGACTAGGGAAGGTAGTAACATGTCATCTGAGGTTTCCCTAAAGCCTGTCTACACCTTTATATACTAGCCTTTTTGTTAACCTCTCCTCAAATGATCCTAGTTGAGTGTCTGGGGTCCTACTGAGCCCTTCAGATATAGGCTATTTACTGTACCCTGCTCTGAGTATATGCAGTCTGTGCCTTGAAGGATGTTTTGTTCTTGAAGGTGAGATAGAAAAATACAAGTGGAGAGGTCAATGCTTTCAAATCACAGTATCTATAACTCCCTCTCTGGCTCTTTCAATATTATAGTTATTCTTGGCAAACTCAGAGTGCCTTCCCATGACTTCCAGAGCTTCTGGGCTTAAGTCAGGTTGTTTAAGGTATCTTGAAATGCTGGGGTTATCTAGGCACCTGCCCACCTTGGCTGTAGGACAGGAAGGCTCAGTGAATCCACCCCATCATCTTATTAATGTCTTTTTCAATCAAGATAAGAGGGACTTGGGCATTTATATTCACAATGTGCATTTCACTGTAACACAAAAGGAACAACTGATTTCCACTGATATCAAATGAATACAATTATGTTTGTCTATATTATATTGGCTGACTTTGAAATGCTTTGCATTAGTGATGTCAATTTTATGTGTCAACTTGGCTGGGCTACAGTCTTCAATTACTCAAACTCTAATCTAGGCATTGCTATGGAGGTGTTTTGCAGATGTGATTAAAGTCAACAATCAGTTGACTGTATGTGATGGAGATCATGTTAGATAATCGAGTTGATCTTGATTCAATTATATGAAAGGCCATGAGAAGAAATGAGACTTCCTTGAAAAATGAGACCTTGCCCCTGTGGACAACAGCTTCAGCTCATGCCAGAGTTCTAACCTGCCCTTTCTGATGGCCCGCCTTATGGGTTTTGGATTTGCCTAGTCACTTCCCAAAGATGTATAAGTCTATTCCTTGCCATGAATCTCTTAATACCTATCTCCCACTGGTTTGGTTTTTCTGTTTGATCCTGACTCACGCAAATATCTACTAGAGAGATCAAATAATTGAGATTTTTTTAAAATATACTCTTAATGGCCATAATGAGTAAATATAAAACTTCACTGATTTGGGGGAGGAAGAGATAAATAGAAAATCATTAAGTAGCTTCAAGTAGGAAGAATCAAAGTTTAAATTGAGAAAAATCACATTTTTTAGTTAATTTTTTTCTCTTATGCAATTCAGATTTATGTAGCTATCACTAAATGGTCTTATAAAATCATCCAAATGAGTGCTCTTGGAGATTTCTGAGATCCACAAATATGTACATAAAGAAGGTAAAGTCCAATTGGGTCATAACCAGTTTAATAAAACCAAATTTGATATGTAACATGTCCCCTTAGGGGACTGATGAGAAAACACGAAGGGGAAATTATGAAAAATAATTTGTTTACTCTGTCCTCCTACACAAAATACTCTTTCAAGCTCAGAGTTAGTTACAAACGTGACTTTTAATATCAATTCATTTAAACTTCATAGTTTCACAGGCTTCAGTATTAAAATACTGTGAGCTTTTAAACAGAGTTTTTGTTGCTATACTTAGTAAATACACCTGTCCTTTCTTCTTTTCAAAGCTAGAAACTGTATCAAAATGATCCAAGATATTTCTTATCATGATTTGTAATGATCAGACAAACATATAACTAGTACAAATAAAGCTTTATGCTTCGGATGTTGTCAACTCCATAAAAACTACAATAAAATGATAGTGCAGTCTACTGCATGCTCCAAAACAGTACCTAATTCCAAGTTCTTTTCCGAAGTTTTGTGACAGCTTCCTGAAAGGCCAAAGCTCTTTTAGGTGATATGTCACTTGAAGCCTGACCCTGAAGCAAGGATTTCATAAACTGCACAGCAGCTGGGCCTCAGGTTGAGTCCGTCATGAGTTTAACATCTAAACAAGTCTTTATAAGGAACAAAGACCTGAGCAAATGCTTAAGTATTTATCTAAGCAACCTAATAACTAATAAAAGGCTTTTAGAGAACTATTTTAGAAAACTTTTCAATTTCAGGCTCTAGCAAACTCAGCTCTGAGGAGCCCCACTGTGTAACCTCTTTACTGAATGGTCCACAGCATTGTACAGTCTCTTGGCTCAAAATTCATGTCAGCAAGTTTTTACCCGCTATCTTATCATTTAAAAACTATTTATCTTGCTTAAAATACTTTGGAAATAGTTGGAAAATAAAAACCAAGTAAGGTGGGGGAAGAGGGTTCTGCAGCAAAACAAACAGAATGGAACCATGTTGCTTATAATGGTAATTAAGAGCTGAAGAGATAAAAATTAATACAGGAAAAGAAAACTAATGAGGATGAAAATAAATATTTTTGCCATTTAGGATGCACCAGGTGGGACTCTTAAATGAAAAGTCAGGAATTCAGACAAGAAAGGAATTTAAATGCACAGCTAAAGAAAAAAAAAATCTCAAATATCTAGAGTAATCCAGCCCCAGGCACTGCCTCACACATTATACAGGAAATGGATGGTGGCAATCCACATTACTACTGGGCTTTAAAATTAAGAATAGCAATGTAACTGCCTAGACATACAATCCTTTGAGACTAATTTCAAATGTAAACATAAATCCAAAGTAACTGATTTTTGAAGATATGAATTCCTAATACATAACACAAATATGCATTTTATTAGTGCATATTTAATTTATTAGTAAAATAAGAAGTAAACAATAAGGAAATGAGCCAGATCATGGAAAAATATTGCTTTTATTTTTCATACAACTAGGTGGCTAGTACAAATATAAATATACACATGTTCTCACGTGCATAAATATTCAACTTTGGACACATAAAGAAACTTGAAACTTCTGCCATTATTGATTCAAAGGCTAAGCCTTATGTTTTTAATGTGATCATGTTTTTATATTTAAATAAAAACACATAAGATTGTGCTTATGACGTGCTTTAGTCAGCTTTTTTCCTGCTGTGACCAAAAAGCTTGACAAGAACAATTACAGAAGGAAAAGTTTATTTGGAGGCTCACAGTTTCAGAAGTCTCAATCCATAGATGTCCAACTCTATTGCTCTGGGCTGGAGGGGAGGCAGAACATCATGGCGGAGGAAAGAAGCTCAGGACATGGTAACAAGGAAGCAGAGAGAGACTCCACTCACCTGGTACAAAATATATACCCAAAAGGCACAACTTCAATGACCCTCCTCCTCTAACCACACCCTACCCACCTACAGTTAAGGCTCTAGCAAAGATAAGTGTTAAGAGTCTCATAACCTAATGCTTTCACCTCTAAACCTTCTTGCATTGTCTCACACATGAGTTTTTGGGGGACCCTGCACATCTAAACCATAACATGAAGCAAGGTGTTTTCCTGGTGTTCACATTTAGACATTCGCAAATTCCACATGAGATCACCTGTCTCACTCATCTCTGCATCAATAGCATCTTGCTCACTGCAAGATACTCAACAAAAGTAGGCCAAATGAACAAGTAAATGAATGAATCCATACACACAGGCATGTATAAATAGATAAGAAGATAGGAAGGAAGGAAGGAAGGAAGGAAGGAAGGAAGGAAGGAAGGAAGGAAGGAAGGAAGGAAGGAAGGGAGGAAGGAAGGAAGGAAGGAAGGAAGGGAGGGATGAGTTGGGCTTACTTGGAAACAGAGTGAAAGTTGTCCCCACTTCTGTCAACCTAACATTTGGAAAAGCTTGACAAACAGTTTGTCACCATGCACCAAACCACTGAGATAAGGAACAGAAACTTATTAGCCAAGCAGGTCACACACATCATCCCATTTAATCTGAACTGTTGCCCAAACAGGCAAACATTGCTGGACTTACAGATAAGGATACTGATGTTCAGAGAAGTGACTTGCCCTGGCATTGGTCATGCACTGGTGTTGGATTTAAGTCCAGGCCCTTTGTAACACTAAGTATGTAGGATCTTTTCAATTTTTATTTCTATAGCATCTAAATGATATGAGCCCCTCTCCTAAGTTTATCCATGATGAGTTTATCCATCATTTTATTGATTTATCTCTGTTGTGTTTGTCTTATTCACACATATGTTCTCTCATAATCCTGAGATATGATAACTGTATAATATAAAACCAAACTTAAAAAAATCAATCATCCATAATTCTACCACTCTAACACAGAGACTGTTTGCAAGCCAAGTAATTTTTGGCTTCTATACCCAGTGTCTTGGCCAAAAAATGAGCTGGCAGGTTCTCTTCCATCTTCCTACACAGTGATTCCAAGTCACAGCCCACGCTCAGCAACTTAGGGTTCTAAAGCATGAAGCCTCCATTCCCCAAGACCTAAGGATGCTGCTGCTCCATCATCCAAGGACTAGAAAACCCTGGGTGGGGGAAGCTCTAAAGCAAGGTCTTTTGTAGGGTGACTGTACCAGAGGCCTCCTCCTTTTGCCATGCACTGAGCCCCTTTCAGAGGGGAGGTGCATATCTAGGCAAGTGAACAAGCACCCTTTCACCCACACAGGATTTTCACACAAGAATGGACTTTACAGATCTTCAGTTCTCATCCTTTCACTGAACAAGTGGAAAAAAACAAAAACAAAACCTACAGCCACTAGTGTCATGTCACCATTAGTGCCCCCAGGTCCTTCCACACCTCCTAATTTTGTTTCCCAGCAGACTGATGGGCAATTTTATTCCTTTGAATAGTTGCTCGATTCCTTAAATAATGAAAATGCAATCACAATATAACAACAGGCTCAGGGTTTAGACAGTAACCACTGACAGCCCTGCAGGCCCAGAACATGTCAGGTGATACAAGCAGTTCATGATCTTCCTTGACCCACATTAGAACCCTGAAATAGGAGGCATTTCATTTTACACAGGGGCAAACTGAGGCTCTGAGAAATTAGGTCTCGTATCCAAGGTCATTTAACTAAATATGTTTTCTGCAGTTTGAATCCAGATTGAATAGGGGATAAGATATCAAGAGTCTAAATGATATGTTATACTCCCCTGTTCTTATCTGGCCTCGTGAAGTCTTTTAAATCTTTTAAGAAAATCCATTTGTCTTCTGTTCATGAAACAGCATCATACAGTGATCATTCTAATCCTGCTGTTCCACCCATGTAACCAGCCATCAAATACCCTTATACTCTGGGCCCAATTGAAATGCTTGTCTTTAATTTTCTTTTAATTCCCCACTCACTGACCTAAAGGTCCTAATGCAAGACATGTGACAGACTGCCGTAATGACAAACATCTCAACAGAGGAATAGGAAAATTTATCCTGTTGAGAAAACTAATTCCAAGAATAATCACAATAGAAGAGGGCTGAAAGAGGCAGTTTTGTGGTCCTCTGACATCAGACATCTCAATAGAAATGGAAGGGTTAATCCAACATCCAAATCTGGAGCTGAGCCTAGTCGTACACACCTGTAATCCCAGCGACTTGGGAGACTGAGGCAGGAGGATAGGAAGCTCAAAACCAGCCTCAGCAAATTAGTGAGGCCCTGAGCAACTTAGTGAGACCCTGTGTCAAAATAAAAAAATAAAATAAAAATGGGCTAGGGATGTGGTTCAATGGTTGAGTGCCTCTGGGATCAATCCCTGATACTCACTGCTTCCCCATACCAAATCCAAATGTGGATCCTTCCAGAGAGAGAGAGAGAGCAGGAATAAGGACAGTGTGGCTGATCTTGTCCTTCATAGATGAGCCTTTACCCGAGGGCCCCAACCAAACTGAACACCTTCCTTTTCTGGTTGGACACCCAAAACACCAGGGGATTCCTACTCAAATGGCAGGAATCTTCAGTGACTCATTTGACAGTAGCATCTGTTGACTTTTTTCTCATTTTTCTGTTCCTAGTTCTTATGTTCCTTGGGCTGATCTCTTCCAGATGAGTTGTCGTGATATCAGTAAGTCTCTTCAAATCCTTTCCAAATAAGACTGAATTAGAAATGAATAAAATAATTATTATCAGGGACATTTGTAGGTCTCTTGACTCTCTGAGTCGGCTGTGACCAGTCCCTTCTCCATTTGCAAGCACCAATCTAGTTTCTTCAGAAAATAATAATAATAATAATAAGTCAAAGAAAATTGCTTGGAAAACATGCGTGGGAATCACGGTCCTTGATTTCAACCCGGACACAATGTTCTGAGATGTTTTTGAAAGCTTGATTTCCTTCCAGAATTCAACTTGAACAGGTCTGCCAGATAAACATTTTGGATTCAAACGGGAGTTAAGGAAACGTTTGTATGCTCAAATTTGAATGAGAAGAGGAAACTGCTGTGGTTGAGAGATTGCAAAATGCCATTCCATTAGGCGTGATATTAAAAGAGCAGCAACCATCAAAGTTCCACTTCTCCTCACCATGCGATTCCTGTCTGCACATCTTAACCCTTATGACGGGGACGGCATTGATTTTCAGAAGGAAGAACCAGCACCCAAGTTGCTTCCTAAGGAACACCCTCCTTTAAAAAACGAGTCCTGGATAAAGCAGCTTACATAAGCTTGAATTTAAGGCGACGTCTGCCTCTGTCTTGATGCCCTCATTAGCAACCTGTTATTGCTAAATCACCACATGGACATCTAGAATCTCAATTCTTTTAAATTGTAACTTTGCTAAAAAAAAAAAAAAATAGACAACAAATGTGCATGTTGCCAATAGCGTTGCTCTGATTTATAAGCTAGTCCTCCTAGTTTCCTTGTATGGTTCTCCAAAACTAAACAGATTTTTTTTTTAAAGTTCTGTTGGATGGAGGACAGGGGAGCAAGTCAACCTCTTGATGGATGACAAACGCTCCAATTAAGGAACAAAGGATAAAAAGAACAATCTTACAATCATCAACAAAAAGTTCCCTGTCTACTATTACTAAACCAAGCAACATTAAATAACGTTTATTAATCAGGCTTATACTTTTTACAAGAAGGTCTCAGGAATAAACACTCAGTGAGAATCGATTCCTACTTTGGATGTAAAAGACTTTGCGGGGGTGGGGGGTGCCAGAAAGAACAGAGGACAGAGGGAAATGCTATAGACAGACTGAACTGTGGTCAGGAGGTGAGATTAGTTTTGTTTCTTACTTCCAACACTCAAACTCATTGACTTATGATATTCCCTGGGCCAGTGATGGGGATCAGAACAAGTCACCACCACATCTATTACTGGTCCCATTTATTTCCAGGGATAATGCCCAGACCAGTGGAAGAGCCTGCCCTGAGACTGGCAAAGGAAAACATGCAAAGGCTCAGAAAGGTGAGGCCAGCTTCTCCTCTGTCCTCGATTCCTAATAGATGGTTTTATTTCCCACCTTTTCTGTATTTGGTATTAGGAGTACTCAATTCATCCTGCCCATAGGAGGACCCCAGAACGCAGGAATTAATTGATTTTTTATTGTACTTATTTGTAAGGAAACACCAACTGTGGTGCTAGATGGACTCACTGCTATTCAGAAGGAAAACTTACTCCACATGAATATGTTGAATCCTGCCGTCAGTTATTTGTGTAGAAAACAACATTTAACACAACTCTCTACTCCTTAAACTTTCACTCCTCCACACAAATCTTGTCCCCTAATTCTAGGACCAAACAAGACCCACTGCCTAGTTTTGTGAACTTAGAATGTTTTTTACATATTTTGATGGTTGAAAGAAAAAACTCCCACAAGAACCTCACGTCAATACCATAGGAAATCCAAACTCTAATGTCCATAAGTAAAGTTTATTGAACCACAGTTATGTCATTAGTCTACATATGACCTGTGGCTGCTTTTATACGATGCCAAGTGTTCTGCACTACAGACTCGGGGATTTCCAACAGACAGTTTATAACCCACTAACCTTACAATATTTACTATCTGCATCTTTACCAAAAAAAATAAAACTGCCAATCCCTGTTCTAAAGTAGTTCTAAAGTAGTGAGTTAACATTAGATTCACTTGGAAGCTTGAAAAAAAAAAAAAAACCACTCCCAACTGAATTCCACCCACCTCCCTCCCTTTCACCAAACCAATGACATAACAATCTTGGGACATGGCAGTTTTTTAAAAAGTTCTCTAGGTGATTTCAGTGTTTAGCCAGTATTGAGGGTGGTTCTTCTAGATGTTTCACGAACCTAAAGTCAGAGGACTTGAGTTTTATTTTAATATACTGATATCACATGGAGATTTGAAAATGAGTAAACAAAACCAATTTAAATCAGTGATCCACTTCACTGGGAGATGAAACAGGACTATCAGTGACAACACTACTTTGTTGTTCCGCCTCCCAAAGAGAAGGGGACCACATGACCACTGTTGGGGGCGGTCAGTGTTTTCAAAATACTAACAGCCAGTCTCTCTATGTTGAATCTCTGCTAGAAGAAGGAACATTATACCTGAAAACAAAAATCTATAATTGGAAATCATACAGAGAGCCAAGATTTTGATGATTCCACTGCTTTCCTGTATTTTAGATTTATGCATCATGTAGACCAACACGATCAACAACTAATAGGAAAGATACGAGAAAGTAGATGATATATTTTATATGTTGTAGGTTAGATGTGGCTGCCAGTTCTTTGCAGCTGCAGTCATCCAGAAGTGGAGTCTATCTGCTTCATCTGAGCCCTGACCTCAAGAACCCTTGTGGCTTCCTGGACACTATTCTATGAAGCTCATGGTAAAAGACCAAATGGAAAGACAGACCCAGTCATCCAAGCCATCCCTGCTGAGATCAGATACCAAAAAATAAAATGTCACTGTGACTCTGGACACATTTCTCCAAAACATATGAAAAATGTATGCATTATCAAAAGGTCAAACTCATGATGGGGTGCAACTTAAAAAGGAACAAAATTACATAAATGAAAGACAATTGATAATATAATTGTGTGTGTGTCCTTGACAAGGAAGAGAGAGGAGGACATGTCAGCAATGGCTTCATAGAAAATTCTGACTCATTCATTCACAAAACAAACATGGAATGCCTATCACATGCAAAGTTCTGTGCTCTCCTGAGGCTGTAGAATTTTGAAAAGCACAAACTAAAGAGATGAGAATTCATATTTTTGAAAACTCTATGAAAATAAAATAATACAAAAATTAAATGGCAGAAATTTATAAGCACATATGCAGAAAAGCTCAGTATTAGATAAGACATTCAAAGTAAATGGTGTCTGAGATCATGTTTCAGGGCAATAGAAGTAAGAAACATGGCGATACTGCGTGGGGCAGATGGTGTGTGTTGGTTAACAGATGCTAGCGAGAAAAGCAGACCTATTCAACATCTTTTTTTTCCCTCCTGTCTTCTCTATGGAAGACACTATTTTTTCCAGCTAAAATAAGAAATTGGAACTCAAGACAAAAGGTAAAATAGAAAGGCAGACAGGTGCTTTATTTAATGGTTTGTGTGGCATAATGTTGCAAAGGTTCTTCAGATATAACATCCCTGTGTTTCTCATAATGCCTCAGTGAAACATAAAATTTTATTACCATGATGTAGATGGATAAATTGAAGTTTTAAAACACTGAATATATTATATACAAATTCACGTAAATGGTTGAGTTACAACTCAAAATCAATTTACACCAAACTAACTTCATTTCTGATAGGATGAGGGACTGCCATAGATGCAGTATGAACTAATTTCAGAAAGATGTTTGACCAAGAGTAGATAGACACTGTGAGATAGATATGGGATGCAAAGGGACCTTCATTTTCTTTTGGTTGTCTCAAAATACCTTCAACTCAACTGGTCCTAAAGCAAATTCATGACATTATTCCTGAAATATGGCTCTCTTTCGTTTTTTTTTTTTTTTTCCTTAATCTCAGTGAAGTGTCTTGTGTGTTCCAGAAACTTGATAGGTATTATTGAAGTGCTTCCTTCATCATTCCATGTCCAGTCTATCACCAAAATCTAACAGTTGTACTCTGAAATACCGTTTAGAACATTAGAGGTGTTCTCTCTGCTGACTATCAGATATTAGTATAGTTGTTACTCCCTTGGAGTGAAGGTTTTATCTCTGGCTGCTTTTGAGACCTTTACATCTTTGGTGTTCTACAGCCTCACCATAAGTAGTCTAGAGGTAGATTTATTTTTATTCTCCTGCTTGGCAATTGCTGAACTGATTAAAAGCTTTACTGTAGCCTTTTATCAACTTGTTGCAATTTCTCAAAATTCTTCAAATGTTGCTCTAAATCATCCTTTCTTTTCCCTTCTAGAATTCTGGCGATGCCATCTCACTCAGTCCTCTCTTACTGTTAACTGCTCTTTCATATTATCATCTGTTTCTTTTTACTTCATTCTGATTTTTTAAAAATTCATCTTACAGTGTACTAATTCTCTCTTCAACTGTGTTTAATCTTCTATGAAATGCGTTTGATGGGTTTTTGTTTGAATCATTATGTAGCACATCTTAGTGAGTTTTTTCCATTTGCTTTTTATTAATACTTTCATATCTACAGCTTTCTTTACCATAGTAAGCCTTTTTTTAATACTCTGTCCTATGGATGCTAGTGTCCATGTATTTTACACACCTGGTTCTGCTGCCTCTGGCTTTTGCTTACATCACTTTATTCATCAAGGGATTGGTAATTTTAAAATATAAACAGCTCAGATTAAAAACTTTCTCTACAGAAAATTTTTTTGAGTCTTAGGATGAAGGTGGTTCCTTGCAGAAAGAATCTGCACAGGCTTCTGTTTGGTCCTTGGTAGCACTGCTGGTCTGGAGCTCCTATAAATACTCAGCTCTGAGGGGCCCTAAAGGTAATGTAAAGTGTGGCTGCAGATACAAGAGTGGCTATTTTATGGGTAAAGAGTTTTCACAGGAGTTCATAGGAAGATGTTTTCTTTTTTTTTCCCACTTTGTCCTTAAATCCAAGATTGTAGGTGGGTACTCTTTGCAGGAGGAGAGGGAGGACCCCATACACCATTACACAGAGGTCTAGGGCTCTGGGGCTAAACTTTGTTAGATGCCTTACAATGAAACATCCTTGGCTTTGCCTTTTATCTCTTACCTCAAGCAATGAGGAAAAATAATTCTGAAGTTTTCAAACACCCTCAAGAGGATATGCTTATTGTCTGCTCTGTTTCTCTGCCTGGGTTCAACCCTTAACTGATCCTTCCTAGGTACTCATTATATGATGTCACTTTCTGGGTACGTCCATTAAATTTCACTTTTGTTATTTAATCTGTTTTGCCATTGCTGTTTTACCCACCTTTTAAAGTTCTTTTCAGCAGGAGAATTAGAGAGAGGCTTGATCCATTATATTACCATAAATTGGCTTGCTTTTTTTTTTTTTCAGGTTCAGGGATGCTCATGTCCCATGTCCCATGGGAAGCCTCACAGCTGGTTCCTGGGGGTGCTGGCAGAGCTCAATCCACTAGGCTGTGGGGCTGAGGCTCCTGCTGTCTGCTGGCTGGCTGTCCTGGTCACTGTCACAGAGCAGCCCTGGAGCCCTGCACATAGCTGTTCAAGTTCAGCACCGGGAGGGCCTCCTTAAGAGTGGAAACCTTCACTCTCACTCTCCTTTCTCAGAAAGAGGACTTTCCTTCCTCTTCTTCTTCTTTTTTTTTTTTTTAAGAGGGCTTAGGCCCATCTGGATAATTTCCCCTTTTTCAAGGACAGCGGTGCCACATCACATAAGTGATCCCAGGAGGATTATGTAGGGCACGGACACCCCAGGAGAGCTGGACGGGGTGAATGCTGGGGCCATCCTGAAATCCTGCCTCCCACCACACCCAGGTCTTCATTTAATCTGCATCATTTTGTTCAGGTGAACCTCTGGCGTGAGCATTTACTGTTTTTCGACTGAATTTGAGGGTCTTTGTTTTTCTGTTTGAAAGAAATGCGCTTAACAAACCCATATTTACTGAGATGAGATATTTGATCTTTTTGTGTCGTTTGGTCTTGAGCTTCATAGCTGCTCCCTGGCTTCTCTTGCCACACACCCCAAACCTTTTCCTGTAGTGATCAAAGCTTTCTTTGATCTTTTATTATTTCTTTGGCTATTCAGAAGTCATACTAGTCTCCTACTTTTTTTTTTTTTTTTAGAAATTATCTGCGTATTTTTAACCATTTAATCCCATTTTCTCTATCACCATAAGGAATAAAACAGTATCAAAAGTATGCCTGTTATTTTCCCTCCTCCAAACCTCCCCCACCAAGTAAAAGAATTGTAGCCTTTATGTCCAGATGATTATATATGCTTTCCATCTTTTTCTGTTAAGAATTATTTTTGACATCATATTAAGCTGTACAATCGTAGGAACAATTATTTAACACTTTTGACATGGACTCAAATTTTAATGTTTTATATTTTGTTTTTCTTTAATACGAGGTCCTTCTCTTGATTAACTTTTTTAATGGATGAAATGATTTTGAGTAATTTTAAGACCGTGAACATTTGAGCAATCCTCTGAGTACTGGAAAGCACTTCCCAACTATTTTTGGCCTGGTGATGAAACTGATCATTTGGAGGTATTTGGAATGAGGCTTAAGGCATAGTAAGTGTCTTTTCTTGAGCCAAAGATGTATCCTTAAGGTGACCAAGTAAAACATAAAACCAGCCAGGTATCCCTCACTAGCTGTGAACCTAGCTGGCTTAATTTCTCTGTCTGCCCTTCTTATAGGTAAAATAGGGTTCTACCAAACGATCTCTGAGACTCCAGATGGATCAGTCAAGATCTTATGAAGCTAATAAAATATTTTATCAACATAGTACTCCACAAAAGCAGAAGGATTAAGTTTCAGCAAAATATTAATGGAGTCTCCATCTAGGTATTTATTGTTTCTGGGTCAGTCATACAGGTGAGGGAATGGAATATAAAAATGAATATTTCTCTCAGTGTATTGTTTGGAAGGACTGGAATGGAACCACCATTGGACCCAGTTATCCCACTCCTCGGCATATACCTAAAGGACTTAAAACTAGCATACTACAGTAACACAGCCACATCAAGATTCAAAGCAGCTCAATTCACAATAGCTAAGCTATGAAACCAACCTAGTGTCCTTCAAGAGTTGACTGGATAAAGAAACTGTGGAATATATATATATATTTATATTTATTTATTTATTTTTATTTTTTGACATCATATTAAGAGTACAATCTTATAATATACAATATTACTTGGCCATAAAAAATGACCTTATGACTTTTGCCAGTAAGTGGATAGATCTGGAGAAGAAAATGCTAAGTGAAATAAGCCAATACCCCCAAATTAGGGCAGATGTTCTCTCTGATAGGTGGATGCTAAGACACAACACAGGGGGATGGAGAACAGAAGTTCATTTGATTAGACAAAAGGTAATGAAGGGAAGGAATGGGGATGGGAATAGGAAAGAGAGTAGAATGAATAAGTCATAACTTTCCTATGTTCCTATCTGAACATACCACTAGCAAAACCACATCATGTACAACCACAAGAATGGGATCCTAATTAAAATTAGGTATACTCCACATAAGTATACTATGTCAAAGTACACTGTACTGCCATGTATATCTAAAAAGAAGAATAAAAATGGAAAAAGAGAAAAGTCAGAACTCATATACAACACTATCCCACATGTATATATAGATGCGTTATTATAAAGTCCAGGGAAAAAGTAATAAATTTTTGAAGGACACTGAATATTCACCCAACATCACAAAGCAGTTGTGACCCTAATGAATGTCTTTGAGGCTCCAGTTGTAAATGTTTTAATGAGGTCTTAAAGGTCTGCATTTCACAATTTAGAAAGTATAAGAAACTTACCGGTGAAGAGTCTTCCCCTTAATTCTGTCCATTAGACACCCAATTCCTCTCCCCACAGTCCAAGGGATGTGTTTCAAATGTATACTCCCAGAGATATGTTACACACACACACACACAGAATGCTCCCACCTTCTCCCTCTTTGTTCCCTGTCTCTCCTTCTCCCTTCTTCTCTGGCTCTCCCTAAGTCTTTCTGTATTTTTGTCCCTTTTAAAATAAATTGTATCATTCCGTGTTCCCGAACCTTGTTTTTTGCTTATTGTGTATTGTGTATCTTTGGATATTACTACACAGAATGCTTCCTCCTGCCTTTTCATATCAGCAGAGCCTCCCATTAGCTGGGTATGCCATACCTTATTTTCGCAATACATTATTGGCACATATTTTAAACAATGTCACAATGGTAACCTCACCTTTATGCCATTTCATGTGTTAAGTTTATTTGTAAGATAATTCTTGGAGATAAAAATCACTAGGTTAGAGGTTATATAACTGATCGGTGTAGCACATTACTACCCATAGAGGGAATAATAGTTTATACTCCCACTCAATCATGATAAAACTGCTGTAGCTTTTTTTTTTTTTTTTAGTAGTGCTAACACATGTTTCATGGTCCTTTAAAATTCCTGTCCTACTTCTTTTATGTTTGATTTTGTAGTGCTGTATAGTCAGATGGACCCTGGTTTATGGCCCAAACTATCCTGGATCGTCTCTCTTTTTCCCTAAGTCACGTGAACACCATGGAACACATGCTACTGCCACAAAGCTTTGCAAAGTTAGCACAGGTTGAAATGATCAAGGTCTGGAGTCCACTAAGTTGGAGTGTCTCTACGAAACTCATCTAAATGCAAACCACAACATAACAGCCACAGAAAGCTGGTGAACTCCCAGTCCTGTGAATCGAGGTCTAATGAGAATTGCCTTAATAGGGCTTGGAGGGACCCTATTTTATTGCTAATAAAAGAAATCCCATCTGGCACTTTCCCACAGTACCTAGATATTAAAGAGGCCTTTTTAATGATTAAGTGCCAGAAAAGTTAATTAAGAAGTATTTCCAGGGAGTGTACTGATCTCATGGGACAGTGGTCTACTAGATAACTTAAGGGAAGTGAGCAGAAAAGCAGTTACCAAAATTGTGACATGAGGTCAAGATTCTACAGTCCAGAGTCATGATGCCTTAGGCCCACTCAGGGTCAGTGACCATCAGCTGAGAGCTCCCTCCCCAAGAAAGAGATGCTTACTTCCTGCTTAACCTCAAGGGCCTTCCCTACAAACAGGACCACTGCATGGCAATCAGGACACAAAATAATAGTCAGAGGGTTTCCACATGTTTTTTGCTCATTGAATGGGCCATCATAGGACTTCATTACTACTAAAAAGAAGGGCAGGCCTTATAAAACTATAGGACCAAAGAGAGTTTTGTCATAAATCATGGTCTACCCATCAAAGCAATTATGTCCAAAAGTTTCATGAGCTACAGATCTTTGAAATCAGAAAGAGACAATGTCTCGAGTATTGAACTTGCTTCCCAATCCCTAAACCTGGTATCAGTCACAGATGCTCTAGATGAGTCTACAGAGCACAAGAGTTAAAGTCGTCAGAACTAAAAATGTGCTGTCAAAGCACTCGTCATCGTCACCTCCACGGCTGGAAAGCTGCTCCAGAGCAAACAAGTATTTCACTTAATTTCTTTTTATATAAACTACTTTGATTAAAGTCTTTAGTCAAACTTAGTCTTCATTGATTAAGTTAATAATATATCTAAAATACAAGGAAAACTGGCTAATTCCTATTGCTACAAAATCCAGCAACCACATGTGTCCAGTCTAGATGATAATTTCTGGGAGAGTCACAAAACTTGGGGTTCAGCCAGATTCCTATAATAACATTGTTATTCCCAGCACAAGGTCTCAAGACTTTAGTGTCTCTTAGAAGGATAATGTGATCCATTTTGTCTTATGCAGAAAGAAAACAAAGGAAACTCTGGTGACAAGGCCCTCTTTTGTTATTCTGACCTGTACTTAACACTCATTTCCTATTTGGAAGGCTTGGAGAGGTACTAAGTCCACAGGGCTGCTAACATTGTTATGACTTACATGGAACTCGGCTCTATTTGCTTAATCAATGATAATCAGAGGGCCCTGGCCAAACAGCACTTGCCATAAAGAACTCAACACAGGGCGTGTTCAAAACAGATCAAATATGAAATGCTTCACTCTAAGCAAACACTGGGTGGGTAACTGGCCCGACCCTCTGCAAACCAACTCTGCTGTCATAATAGCCTGGAAAAATTTTATTTCACACACTCAAGCTAGTAATTGTAATTTTTAGGAATGAGTTTTAAAGAGGAAGAATTGGAGAAGAGGACAAAACTTCATAATATATGAGATTGTTCATTGAGCATTCTTTATAAGAATCTTAAACCACCCAAATGCCCAGCAGTCAAGGAATGGCCAGATGATTAAGAGGTAGCAGTCATACAATATGATATGATGTGCTATATGATATGACATGATATTATAGTACAGTATAATGTAAATCAGTTGTACATAATGACATAGGATACTGCTTAATATAATATTAAGGCATAAAATGTCAGTTTGCTTTAAAAAACTCCTATAAATATATATGCAACCACTTTCTAAAAAGACTACATTTCCCCCTTAAAATGTGCACTAAATTTCTGTTTTGCTTTCTTCTCCCTCCTTTCCCATATACATCTATAGTGGCCCAGATGAACAGTCAGCTTTGTGGGGGAAAAAACTCATCTATTCTACTCATAAACTTTTCCCCAAAGTATAGCAATACATATCATGGGGCTCAATAAAAACTCACTAAAGGCAGTAATGGGTAATAAATGCTGAATATCTAGGAAGGCAATATTCTGCCAATATTCTTATGGTGGTTATTTCTAAGGTGTGAGATAACTTATTATTTTTATTTCCATTAAATTTCTATAACCATTTCCTTGTTTTCCATATTGTCACATATTATGATTAGAAGGCATTTTGTAAAGCAATAAATTTTAATAAACTAAATTAAGCTTATTTGCATTCATGTGCATCTTAATCCATTGTTTAGTTCAATAAATATGAAGTGCCAACAATGAATAAGTAATGTCTCACCATCTAAGTAGAGTGGAACTTTTGAGCAATAAGAAGAAATCATTTTTCCATTAAAAATAAAATGATTAATTTTCTCTTCAAAGTCAAGAAATGTGATCCATTAAATCCATAAATTTGATAGAAAATAAAACATACCATTCTAAAGAAAACAGAGCCAAGAATATGCTCTCTCTTTGATACCAAAAGATCCAGTACAACATTCAAAGTTCATCTTGAGTATCTCCATCCAAAAGGCCAGAAGGGCTTTGGATTTCAGATATTTCAGATTTGGGGATATCTGCATATACATAATGAGGTATTTTGGGAATAGAACTCAAGTCTAAACACTAAATTCATTTATGTTTCTTTCTTACTTTCTCTTTTTTCTTTCTTTACTTTCATCTCTCTCTTTCTCTCTCTCTCTCTCTCTCTTTTCTTTACAAAACTCACGTAAGCGTAAGCACTTTGCAAAAGTTCTGCATAAACAAAAAAGGGCATAAACGCACCCACTAGTCTACTAACCTAAGACAATCACTACTAGGCCTTTGCTTTTTCTGTCCAACTTGTATACATGTGCAGGTACGTGTGTGTTTTGCTAGATATAATTTGAGTGGTCATACATTTTATATCCTGCTTTATTTATTTGTTAACTACTCTTTGCCCATTTCTCCATGTAGCTCCATGATATTAATGAGCACCTTTTCTGAGGGCTATAGAAGGGACCTTAGCATGCTAAAATGTTGCCCACTTTGGCTGCTTTCCCTCTGGAAGACTCTGCTCTAAGCTGGCAGTCCCTTTCTCCTGCTGTCTGATGGAATTGGCCTCTTTCCTCTGAGGTTAGCCAGAAAAGACAAAGATATGAACCAAAAGTTAGCTGACTTTATGGAACATTAGGAAATTCATTAATGGAATTTGAAATGCGAAATCTAAAGCTAAAGTGAGATTTGGGGGGTAGTCCAAAATTTTCTGAGGTCTAAAAATGCCATTTTAAAAAATGGCTGCTATTTGAGGTTTTGTTATAATATTTGACGGGAGGGTTCATGGAGGTTGACTGAGCCAGCAATGCAGTCAACCATAGAGGGCTGGCCAGGGCTGGCCCAGGGGGGTCATCATTCAGGAAATGAAGCATCTCTTATGAGCAAAGGAAGATAACAAGGTGGGAAGAGCAAGGCCCTGGAGCCAGCAAAGCCACACTTCAGTTTGCTGCTTGTAAGATGCAGAGTGTATGGAACCTCCCCGTGCCTCAGCTTCCTCATTTGTTGCACTAGAGTCTGCTAACCACCTGCAAATTGGTACAACTGCTTAGGAAAATCCAAGCAATATATGTTCTAGCTAATATCTGCAAACCCAGCAATCCCACTCCTGGCCAAACAGGGAAGGGAAATGTGTCCACAGGGCCACCCATAGGTAGAATGCCCACAGCAAAAGTAACTGCAACAGGCCCACACTAGAGACTTCCTGAATGTCCCTAGGAGCAGATTGGATCAATACACTAAATACTATAGAGCAATGACAATGAATAATCCAGGTTACATGTGACATGTGAATGAGTCTTAGGAACAATACTGAACAAAAGAAAGCAGACTCAAAAGAGTATATAGTGTAGTATATGATGAAGTTCAAAAATAGGCAAACTTAACCTGTGCCAACAGAAGTCAAGATTGGTACTTTCTGGGGGAACAGGGGCTGGAAAGGAACAGAGAGCTGCTTTGGGGACTTGGTCAGCAAGACTCCTTCTTGATGAAGGCCCTGGTTACACAGGTGTGTTTAGTTTCTGTTTCATGGGTGGTGCCAACTTCCTGCTTTCTCCTGGCCCAGAGACAACAATTTAGCTAAAGCTGGTTGAAAGCTTCTCTCTGGACCCTCACCAGCAATTCTCTCTCCTCCTCCTCTTCTTCCTCCTCATTTGAATCCTGCTTGCCCCCGCCTCTCTCTCTCTTTACAATTCTACCTATGATTTAACTCACTTCAGTTCTTAATTATCTCTCTACCTCTACAAAAACACACATTCATCCTCTATGAGAGGAGGTTTATTCTCCCCTGGTTAGAATTAGGGAAATGAAAAGCTCTCTTAGTGCCCAGAATAAAATTCACTGTTATTATAAAAATCAACCTCAGCAGTGGCTGCAACTTAGTAGTTAACCTCCCATTACTTATTTTCTTTCTTTCTTTTCTTTTTTAAAATTAACTCACATCTTTCAAGGCTCTCGTCATTTTGTGGCTCTTACCTGAGTTTCTTTCTCTAGCTCCCTTCTTATTTTGGCTCATACATAAAGGTCAAGCCCAAAGAAAGGCCACATTGTATGCTACTGGACAAATTCCAGTTCCTCTGTTGATTAAAGGCCTCATATATACAAGCACAATGAGGTCCCTGCCATGGAGACTGGCACAAGAGAGGGTAAAGAGTAGGACTAGGTATGAACCCCCATCTGGAGGGATTCCCCAACCAAGTTGCTGCTCAAGAGAGACTTGGAGAGAAGACACACTGGGATGTTCTTACCCGGTTCCTTCTCAAGGTAGGGAAACAAAGGAAATAGAATAATATGTACTGGATCACTGCCTTGGTGAACGAAGTGTCAAAGACCCTGGCTTATAAGAAAACAAGATTAATTTTTCATAATAATAACATGCCAATGATACACAGAACACCCTTGCTGTCATCCTGGCAAACAAGGCATCTTATCCCCAAATACACTGAAGGCAACTTTCAGAATCAGACTATCGTTATGAAGGAAGCAGCCAGACTCATGCACCTGATCTGAAATATCCCTGGCTGAAAAAGGAATCCTCAATGTGGGTGTTCTAGAATACAATCATGGTCAGTCATGCCAACCAGTGGGCTGACAAAGAAAGGTCTAGTCTACGGTGACCTTTCTCAAGTTATTCACAGAACCCTCAAGCTAAACTGTCTGCTGTTGATGGTGAAAGAGAAGGGCCAAGAAAAAACGCAACGTGGTTTGACAGAGGAAACTTCAAGACTCCAGTTTCTCTTTGACATTTTCCTCTTTGACCTTGTGCAAGGCACATGCATAATGCTCATGCCCCCAGCAGCTCATCTCTAATATGGAAATAAGAATATCTTGCCCGTAGGAAGACAGGAAATGGACCAACTCTGATCTGCTGAAGGCCCTTTCAGCTCTAAAATCTAAGATTCAATGACTGGAGACAGTAACGACTTAGCCTGGGCTGCAGGGTGGTGCTCAAATGTGTAGTGTAGGCCTTAGCCCTGGCTTCAGGGTGGTGCTCAAGTGTGTAGGACTGGAGGGGCAAGCAGAGCTAGGTGTGGTTGCAAGCTCTGTCACAGCCAGTCGAGCTGGGTGACTTGGGATCCATGACCTCGCCTTACTGAACCTTTCTTTCACTGTGGATAGCAATGCCTACCTCAATACCTGTTAATGTGATGTCTAAACTAGACCAAGTCTGCAAAGCACTGAACTAAACCAAACCACAAAGGCAAGTTGGTTTCAGATTTATGGATCTGGAGAATGGCCACTTGGACTTGGTGCACTGACTTCACTTCAGGGCAAGTAAATATTTATATGTATAAATATTTGAAAATCAAACATAAATCATAAGTGTTCAAGACAGTGGGTAGAGCCAGGTTGAAGGAACACAGAGCTGGGAGGTCCCTGTCTGGGAGTCCTTGTGTTTCACAGTGGAAGCACATGTCTGCTGGCTGCAGTTGCATGACCCATCTTCCAGCTCTTCCTGGGCTATGTGAACCCTCCAGTTTCAATGTGCCACACCATGCTGTGATACACTCAGCACAGGCCAGTGTGAGTGTTCCCAGCTGGCCCTCATTATTTGAGAACGGGCCGTGCACCCTGCCACCTCTTATTTTGGGCTCTCAGATTAAAGCTCATGTCTAAGCCATGCAGCCGGTCCTCAGAAGCCCCTCTCCCATTCCTGTCTCCTGCTGCTCTGCAAATGTCACACCGTTCCCCTGTCAGACTGCACAGGTTACACTTCCCCACAGATATTCTTCAGGACCCAGAAAGCAATCAGAATTCCCAGGAATCTTTGGGAAGTCCCATAATCAAATTTCTTCAGCATTTCCAACATTCTCCACACTCTCTGATGACTATTATGGATATCTAAAAAGGTACTTAACAAAAGCAATACTCAGTGGGCTAGTATTTACAAAGAACATTTGCCTGTAGCAAATATTTGAACTCCGGGAAAATGGGAATAAATGCTATTTGATAGCATGTGAGTAACATAATATTTTAATCTTCTTGCAAGGTTAATAGTATGAGACAGACTTTGATGTTGAAATTGCCAGTTTAAGGACTTCTTTTTTTTTTTCCTCTCCAAATTTATTATGCCTTGGAACTTCACTCATAAGATCTGTATGAAGTCAATTATACCTATGCATTTCTTCATAGTTATTTTACACACTCAAATGACTAAGGTTAGCAGCAGATGAGATGTTTTGACGCCTCTTCCTTTAGACCAGTCCTTGTCCTTCCTGAGCTGTGTGTTTTTTCTGTTCTGTCATGAACCTGACTGCTTAGCATGCTCATCTGAGATCTCTTCCAGCCCAGCCTGGATTGCTGGCTTGCCTCTGTTCATCTTCCTTCCTGGTGCCCATATCTCAAGTGCAACTTTGGGTCTGCTTACAGAAAAAGGACCTGAGGGTAGACATGTGAATCAAAGACAATCACTCCTGCTTCTTCTGACCTACCTTGGCTCCAAGTTGGCAGATCTCATAGATCTCTTAGAAGACTTCACCTGCAGTGCTACAATTAGTGATCCACATGTGACTTCCTCCAGTAGACCCTGGCCTGTACTTAGGTATAGCAAGGAATTTGGTGTGTCGCCACAGCATCAAGTCATATTGGTTGGACTGTACCACAATTCCTCGGAGAAGAACAGACACTAAGTATTGTCTATCACAATGTTAGCCAGTGCTTGATAGGATGGTAACATCCAGTCTTTCCTAAACCTTTATGGAGGCTTTATTCAAACACATATTGCTTCATTTCAATGAATCTGACATAATTTTCCCATGTACATATATGAAAACTACACAGTGAATCCCACCATCACATACATACGAAAGAATGGGATCCTAATTAGAATAAGATATATTCCATGCTTATATAGTTATATCAGAATGGATTCTGCTCACATGTATAACTAAAAAGGATCAATAAATTTTTAAAATTTTAAAGAAAATAAAGATAAAAAAATCACAAAAACGAACACATATTGCTGAGTGCCACGCCCAGAGTTTCTAATTCAATAGGTCTGAAACACGAGAGAATTCACATTTCTAACAGGTTCCCCAGTAGTATTAATTTGCTCTCTAGGAACCTTCCTTTGAGAATCACTTATTTAATAGAAGGAGCCTATGGCTGAGAATCAGATATACCTGGTTGTGTAACTTTGGGTGAGTTGTTTAATTTTGAACTTCAGTTTCCTAATCTATAAAAGGAAAGCACAACAAATGAATGAAGCGTCCAGAACTATGCGCAGAACACATTCCCAGAATGGTACACTTTGTCTCCTTCCCTAAGATGGAAACAAGCTAAATGATACTTTGCAAATCTTTATATTTTCTTGTGCAAAACCCTGAATATATTTCTTAGAGGTCAAGTCTATGAGATGTCATTTTTTAAATCATTCAAAGTAAAGATGAGCAAGAAGAAGTTTTGCTACGATAGTTTTTGCTATAGAAGGAGATTTGGAATTGAGTGCTTCTTTTGAGACGGTGAAATACAGAACATAACCACATGATGGAGGGTTTTAAGTAATAAGGAGGTGTTCAGGCACAAATCTGGGGGCAACCTTTGTAATTTGATTTACTGAAGTAATCTTTTGGGTAATTCTGCAATTCTAAAACAGAGGTTGGTAAATAGTTTCTGTAATTATTCAGATAGTAAATATTTTGGCTGGTGCAAGCTTGTCTTTGTCACAACTACTAAACTCTGCTTTTGTAGCACCAAACCATCCATAGATAAAATGTCAACAAACGGGCATGGCTGTGTTCCAATAAAATTTCACAAAAACAGGTGGTGGTGCAGATTTGACCACAGGTACAACCCTTACACTAAAAGGCTCTTAATGCTGAGTTGTAACCTTTGCAATGATGGGTGAGTAAATAATAAATCAAAAAGAGCAGAAAGCAAGGAATATTTTTGCTGATATGGTGGCTTTTAAATTCATCTAGCTTCAGAGGGTCAATTATTCTACGGTAATCCTAGAATGTTGCATATTATCTTTGATTAAATGCTGGCCCAAACTTACTTATTTATTTATTTATTTATTTATTTATTTATTTATTTATTTATTCTTGTGGTACTGGGGATGGAACTCAGGGCCTCACACATGCTAAGCAAGCATTCCACCACTAAGGTACACCCCAACCCTGTCCCTTACAATATTAAGAGTTAATGTCAATCAAAGCAAATGTAAATTTAAACTTCATATATAAATTATGATTACTTTAAATTATCCAATTCAAAGGCTTGTGCTAATGCTACAAGGGAGATAAGCACATGGTTGGGAGGTGAATCCTAAGGGCCTGGCTTCTGACACTGAGCACGGGCGGTGTCTAAGACACAGACTCCAAGGATAAAGAGCAGCCTCAAAGGTATTGAGACTGGAGATAGACTGAATAAACTCAGAAGACCACTTCTGGTTCAGGTTTATGAACATCGAGTGGGAGAAAGTAGACTTATTCAGAGAGGGTAGAATGGATTGATGGAATGAGCAGTTTCTATCACGGAGGCATCTCCCAAACTTCTGTTCTCCTCTAGGGTAGCTTTTTAAACATTGGTGCAGGCTCTCTTCCATAGGATCCTGTTGCCTTTCTATCACCAAGTAAGACAAAAGCTTGGAGATGGTTCCTCCTAGGCTAGAAACCACAGTTCCTGTCTTATAATACACCCTTTTGAAGTGACTGGCTTTGGGTAGAGTATTAGAAAAGACTAGCTTGGGGCCATTAAAAAAAAAGCCACATAATGCAGCCTAGTAAGCTAGCAGACTATGGAGGATTACGCAAATCAGAAACATAAATTAAACTCATTTTATGAGGACAGTTGTACCCTGATACAGAAACCAGGCAAAAATATCACAAGAAAAGTACAGAAGAATACCCTTCATGTATACAGATGCAAAAAGCCTCAACAAAATGTTAACAAGCCAAATCCAGCAACATACAAAAATGATTACATAACACGACCAATTAGGATTTATCCCAGAAATACAAACTGGGTTTAACATCTGAAAATTTATCTGAATTATATATCATATGGATGGAATAAAGAACAAAAACTACATGGTAATCTCAATAGATGCAGAAAGAGCATTTGACAATATCTAACACACTTTCATGATTAAAGCACTGAAAAAGCCAGGGATACAAAGGAACTTCCTCACCTAATAAAGGGCACCTATGAAAACTCAGAGCTTAAATAATAATTCATGATTACAGACTAAATATTTTCTCGGTAATCAAGAACAAGAAAGGGTCTCCCACCACTTCTATTTGATATTATACTACAGGTTCCAGTCATTCAGGGGAGTAAAAAAAAAAAAAAAAAAAAAGCAGGAATCAGGATAAGAAAGAAATAAAACCACCTCTGTAACAGATAACACTACCTACCATGTAGAAAGTCCCATAGAATCCACAAAAACTCTTAGAACTAATAAATGAATTCAAGAAGGTTGCAGGTTAAAAGACAAATATACGAAATGCAGTTGTTTTTATATACAATAACAATGAACAATCTGAAAATGAAATTTTAAAACTCCAATAGTCTCAAAAAGAACAAAATTCTTAAGGAAAAATGTAACCAAAAAGGTTTAAGATATATATGGGGAAAATCACAAACATCATTGAAATAAACCTGAAAGCTAAACAAATGGAAAGCTATCCCCAGTTCATGGATTTAAAGGCTTATTTTTCAGTAAAATGGCAATACTCCCAAATTGATCTACAGATTCAGTAATATCTGTGTCAAAAATACCAGCTGTTTTTTGTTTGGTTTGTTTTGTATTTTGCATAAATAAGCAAGCTAACCCTGAAAATTTATATAAAATCACAAGGAACCAAAAATAGTCAACATGATCTATAAAACTAAAAACAAAATTGGAGGACTCAGTAATAAAAATAATGTTGTGCTGGCATAAGAATAAATATATAGAGCAATAGAACAGCTTGGATATCCAGAAATAAACTGTTAACATTTATGGTCAACTGATTTTCAGCAAGCATGCCAAGACAATTCAATGAGAAAATAATATACTTTTCAACTAATGTTGTTGGGACAACTGTATATCCACATGCAAAAGAATGAATTTGGATCTCTGTTTTACACTATATTCAAAAATTGACTCAAAATGGATCAAAGTCCTATGTTTAAAAGATAAATCTAAAAAATAGATAAATGAATGTAGAAAATTCTTAGATGAAAACATGGGTATAAATATTTGTGACCTTGGATTAAGCAATGTTCCCTTAGATATGCTAATTCAAATACAAACAGATAAATTAAAATTACATACTTTTGTACTTCAAAGAACATTTTTAGTAAAATGAAAGTATAACCCAAAGAATGGGAGGAAAGTACTTGCAAGTCATATTTCTGATAAGGGAGTTTTATCCATAATATAAAGAATCCTTATAGGTCAATACTGAAAAGATAATCCTAATAAAAATGAGCAAAGGATTTGAATAGACATTTCTCTAAAGAAGACATGCAAATGGCCACACAGCACATGCAAAGATGCTCAGTATCATCACCTATCAAGAAAATGCAAATTAAAATCACAATGAGACACAATCTCATATCCATTAGGACAGCTACACTCAAAAAGACGGCTTAGAACAAGTGTTGATAATGATGTGGAAAAAACTGGAACCCTCACACATTGCCAATGGGAATGTAAAATGGTTCGCACTTTCAAGGAACAGTTTGACATTTTCTCAAAAGGATAAACAGAAGAACCAGCAATTCTACTCTTGAGCACAGACGCAAGAGAACAGAAACAAATGCCTGCGTGGACACTTAACATGGATTCCTACAGCAGCATCATTCACAATAGCCAAAGTGAAGACAATCCAAGAGTTAAGCTGGTGAAGTGATAAACAGAATGAAGTATTATTTATTGATAAAAGAGGTGGAGGAGCTGGGATTTAGCTTGGTGGCAGAGTGCTTACTTTACACATGGGAGGCCCTGGGTTTGACTTCCAACCTTGCTGGGATAAGGGGTGAAGTACCAATACAAGCTTGGATTTTAAATTTCAGTGCCCACATGTTTATTTCTAGAATATAGAACTACAAGTGATTTTATACGATAATCTTTGAACCTTTAAATTTGCTGATTCATTTTTAGTTCTGGGAACTTTTTTGACAATTCCTTGGGATTTTCTATATAGATAATCACGATTTCTGCAAATAGGAAGAGTTTACATCTTGCTTTCCAGTTAAGTGCATTTTATTTCCTTTCCTTGTCTATTGTATAAAGTAGAACTTCCAGTACTGAGTTGACTAAGAGCAGAGAAAACAGGCATCCTGTTTTCATGTTCCTGATCTCAGGGGAAAAGTGTTCCTTCCTCCATCAATAAGTATAATGGTAACTGTAAGTTTATTATAGGTACATTTTATCAAGTTGAGAAAGTTACTTCTATTCTTTTATTTTTTAGAGTTTTTATCATGTATGTGTGTCAAATTTTGTCAAATGTTTTTCCTTTATTTGATTGATATGATCATGTGATGTTTTCCCTTCTCCTTTTAAGAAGGTAAATTACATCGGTTACTTTCTGAATATTGAACCGGCCTTGCATCTCTGTTATAAACCCCACTTGTTCATGGCATATAATTATTTCTACATACTGCTAAATTCTATTTGGTAGTATTTGGAAAAGCACTTTACCAGAAAGCATATTGGTCTGTAGTTTCTTTCCTTTTTTTCTCCTTCCTTCCTTCCTCCCTCTTCCTTTCTTTCTTGGTGGCAGGGTCATACTAGTTTTGTAAAATGAAGAGGAAGGGCTTCTCATACTTTCTGCAAGACTGCATTAAACTTAAATTCCAATAAAATTGGAAAAATGTAAAAAAAAAAAATAAAACAAATTTCTAGATCATCATGAGCTACCAAATTGAACCAAGGGGTTACAGAAAACCGAAACAGAACACATTGATAACAAGCAACAAGACTGACACGGTAATAAAAAGTCTTCCAATAACAAAGAGTATAGGACCAGCTGGATTCCCAGATGAATTCTACCAGATCCTCAAAGAAGAAATAATGCCAATGCTCTTCAAATTATTTCATTAAATAGGAAAGGAGGGAATTCATTCTATGAAGCCAAAATCACCCTAATACCAAAACCAGATATGGACACACAAAGAAATCTATAGACCAATTTCCCTGATGAATGCATATGCAAAAATCCTTAATAAAATATTGCCAATTTGTATTAAAAACACTTTAAGGAGACTGTACATCAGGATCAAGTTGGTTTCATTCCAGAGACGCAAAGATGGTTCAACTATGCTTATCAATAAACATAATTCATCATCACATACATAGAACTGAGGATAAAAATCACATGACCATCTCCATCGATACAGTTTGACAAAATCCAGCATCTATCCATGTTAAAAAACTGAAGAAATCAGGAATACAAGAAACTTATGTAAATATCATAAAAGCCACATATGACAAACCCAAAGCCAACAATATACTAAATAGGGAAAAACTGAAAATGTTTCCTCTAAAATCAGGAACAAGAGAAGAATAAACGGACAAATGAACTAAACAGACATTTCTCAAAAGAAGAAATATAAATGGGTAACAAATAAATGAAAAAAATGCTCAACATCTTTAGCAATCAGGGGGATGCAAATCAAAACTACCCTGATATTTCATCTGACTCTAGTTAAAATAGCAGTCATCAAGAATACAAAAATAATAGATACTGGAGAGAATGTAGCAAGGAGCACTTAAATTACTATTGGTGGGATTATAAATTAGTACAACCCCTATGCAAATCAGTACGGAGGTTCCTCCAAAGACTAGGAATAGAACCACCATCTGATCCAGCTATACCCCTCTTCAGTATTTATCCTAACGAACAAAAGTCATCATACCATAGTGATACATGCATACCCATGTTTATAGCAGCACAACTCACATCAGCAAAGTTATGGAACCAACCTCAGTGTCCCTCAAAAGATGAACAAATAAAGAAAATGTGGTATATATGCACCATGGAGTTTTACTCAGCTATAATGATGAACAAAATTGTCATTTTCAGGAAAATGGATAGAACTGAAGAACATCATGTGAAGTGAAATAAGTCAGACTGAGAAAAACTGGGGTCATGTGTTTTCTCTCATGTGTGGAAGCACAGAGGAAAAAAAATAAAGAAAGGTGGCTTCATGGAAAATAGAAGTGATCAGTAGGAAAAGGGAAGCCAGGGAGGTAGGAAGAAAGGGAAAGGGGAGGGTAAGGGGGAACGGCTCAGCTCTGTGCACACACGAATATATCACAGTGACTCCCACTATTTTGTATAATTCTATTGTTACCAATAAAAATTGTTAGAAAATTCAGTATTCGGTTTTCAAGATTCAAAAGTCCCAAAACACAAATATATTTTAAGTGATGAATATTCAAATTTAGGTAACTTAATGAGGCTCCTCTGAACAATTGTTGAGGGAGGACAATAGGTATCCTGTAATTTAAGTGACAATTTCAGTGCGCTGGAAAACAAAAACTCCGATGCACACTGTCACAGCTAGGAAAGAGCTCATGGCATTCACCTTCTGTGTTGCTTCAGATGCCACAGGGATAGAACGAGCAGGTTATACCTGAATCCAAAACTGATTTCTAAGCTCCACCACAGCTCTAAAATCCCATCATTTACTCTGGAATATTCTATGTACCTCAGAGAGGTTTGATAATGTCAGTTCTAGTGACAGGTTTCCACTGCTAAAAGAGAGTCATGACATTCAGTTTTCCTGACAGTGGCATCCTTTAACATTCCCAATCATGACAAGTGACCAGAATCCCCTCGATGACACATCAAGGACATGGAAGTCTCTAACAACACACAGAACTGAAGGCCTTCAAGGAGAAGGGACCTAGGATAGGGCCTGGCCCTCACGATTCCTGAAGGCCACCCCATCCCCCAGGAGGAAGGCGCTCTCTGACCATGGGGCTGCGAGGCCCTCAGCTGACCAGGGCAGCTGCTCCTGCGGGCTTGCCTGCTTGTGTTCAGAGCTTGAACTCCATTTTTAAAACTTTCCCTTTTGTATTTGAGTTCTCAGAGCAGAAAGCAGGGTTTCACAGAAATTCACTCCTCATTTGCTCACTGACCCATTTTTCTACTTCATGTAGCAATGCTTTGTGTCTGTAATCAGGAAGAAATAAAAGCCGCTGAACAGTTCCTGCAGAGGGTACGTGGGGAAACTGAGGATGTATATAACAACCTCCCTAAATAAAAGGTATCAGAGTCTCCAATTCTGTAGGGGAAAAATCCCTCAGCCACTAAGAGTCTCCACTCGCCCACCACAAGTTAGCCCACAAGTAAGTGTAGAAATGAAGAACCAAATTGTGTTCCCTTATATGTGGAAGCTAGCAGTAAAAGGGGACAAAAAGAACAACAACAACAAAAAATGGATGTCATGACAGTAGAAGGGAGACCAATAGAGTATAAGAAGAGGATCTGGGGCAGGAGAAACAGAGGCTAAGGGGGAGGTACAAAGAGTGATATTGATCAAAGTGTGTTATATGCAGGTACCAATATGCCACAATGAAATTCACGATACTGCATGATTTGTATGTACCAATAAGAACAAATTAAATAAATAAATAAGAAGTGAAACATCAAAGGTCTAAATAATTAAGCAACAGCTATAAAACAAATGCTAATATGTCTTTCTGCTCATAAAGAATCATCTAATAACAAAAAAAAAGAGAATGCACCTTCCTTTAAGAAAAACCAAGCATTAAAATCATTTGAGTTTACCTGAGAGGTATGGAAATGTAAAGGTAACTATAATGACTTAATTCCTGGAACAGATAAACCAGTCAGGAGTGAGTAAGTCATTAAGGATTCTTACCCTGAGTCCTTTCTGTGTTCCAAGGCTATCCAAAAGACCTTGAGTTTAAATGAGAAGAAGGACATTTAGTCTTCTCAACACTCCAATGGAACACCCCTGTCATCCTCACACATATTGGGAGAAGCCAGGGCACAAAAAGAGGGAGGAACATGCCCAAGGCCACAGGTTAGTTGAGGATCCTCTGGATACAAAACAAACCAGCATCCATGAATCCCTTAGTTCTTATATAATTTCTTATATATTTTGCAAAGCTAAAATCAAAGGTCAAATATGTGACTGCATGACCAATGTGATTCTGCAACCTGTATACTCAGAAAAATGAGAAATTATATCCCATCTGATTCAAATGTATGATATGTCAAGGTCATTGTACTGTCATGTGTAACTAATTAAAACAAATAAAAAAAAATAAAATCTGGATGTAATAAAAAAATAAAATCAAAGGTCAAGCATTAAACACGATTTTTTGCCTTTGCTTTGAGGTTCATGTAAAATGAATAAATACCATATAAAGGAAGCAAGTCAACAGTGAAAATTAACCTACCTCTGTCTCTTATGCTCTCTGTACTCATACCCCAAAGCACAACAGAGAGTAGGCCATTATGGTTCTATTTCAGGTCCACACAGATCTGATATGCTCTCACAGTAATATAGGTTCCTCAAACTGATTCTAGACCTACACATCTGGGACCAACCTGGGACCAGGGAAGCCAACTCAGGAGGGAAGGAGAGGGGAAGTGAAGCAGGATTGGCAGACACAAAAGGGTAAGTCCACATGGCAAAAGTCCAGGCCTGGGAAATGCAGGCCTCTGGACCTGCCACCTTATCTCAGGACTCTAGGATGCTACACAGGGAGGAACCACAGCTATTTGTGTCTGGCTGGGAACTTGCAGTGCCTGGGAGCTGGGAAAAAGCAGGGAATCCGATACAAGCACTCAGGCAAGCAGGGCACTGGTGAGCAGCAGCAGGGTAGAGGGGATGATAAAATTCTAAGAGCAACACAAAATCATGTCACTTGAACTAGGAGCCAGGAGCAGCTCAGGAAGTGAGGAAGCCCAGACTCCAGAGACATTATGGGTATATAGTGGGGAAAAGTCATAGCTGAGTCTATCTTATATATGATGGGGACATGGAGCCCTGGTAGCTGTGAGAAGCTCAGTCTGCAAGAGATAAAAGGCAAGCTATGCATTGCAAAATAGAGGACTAGGGGTAACCAGCTTCTGTCTAGCACTAATTCCGGAGGTGGTCAGAACCAAAGATTCTGCCAACTCTGGGGCACATCACATATGGAGATCCATGTCTGACTGGACATGAAAGAACTAGACCCTTCTGGTCCCTCTGGCCTGAGGAATGGGGGTCAGAAGCATCCCGGAAAGGGAGTTTGAGTCCCAGACTCACACTCATCAATATAGGAAAAGCTGGTGGAGAAGAAATGAAGTAAGACCAGCAGAGGGTGGGTGAACTGCAGGGGCCTGAGAGTCTTGGGGTTGACTCTTCTGGAGATTTAAGACCTCAGCCAATTTCCAGCCAAGGCACCTCTGGGCTTAGGCAGAAATCGCTCCATCTGAACAAAGTAACTCATTTGAAGTCACCTGCAAATCAGAGACAATTGTTGATGAATGTCCTTTTCCAAGTATCAGTTTAAGAAATGGACCAGAAGAGGGACCAATGGCTTCAGGTGTTGGGTCAGCAGGGAAGGCAGCAGCTGGGCCCTGAGCAGAGTCCTACTTTCAGGCACTGAGGAAGTACGTGGAAATCAGGAAATTGCCACTTCAACAGTACAACACAACAGCAAGAGAGAAAAGGGTATTCTGACCCCCACACTGTTCATCTGAACGCACCTGTGTTTTTCAGACCATTTCTGGACAAATGATAGTATACATCCTGAATAACTGTGGCTGAAGAAAACAGCTTTTACAAATGCCTGTGAAAACTTTTCTCCTTACTCCCTTTCAATTCCTGAATACTGTGCACACATAATGCCAAAGAAATGCTGCTCAGAGGTTTGAAGAATGAAGATCAGACCCAGAATTAGAGGCACAAAAGCTTTATCAGGGACCAGCAGTTGAGCTTCTGACATTTGCAATGGAAAAGTAACAGACCAGAACTTACACCCATAAAACAACCTAGTAGAAAAATTTAAAGATTATGGGGAGAATGTATCCAGAATCACTGCATAGTAACTGTACAGCTTTGAAGGACCAAAAAAGCAAAGAAGAACATTAGGGTGACTCCCCTTTTTTATATCTACAGCATCAAACTCTCCTGGCCACCCAAACTCCCAGAGGAGACTGTGGCAGAAATTATAAATATGAAGGCATTCTGAAACCACTAGTTGTTTAAAAGATCATGATGGACTTGGTCAAGCATGAATGTCAGAGAAATATTAAAGGATTCATACTGTCATGAGAGGCATAAGCTCCGTCATGAATATGGCACAAACCTACCATGTTTTCCTGTTAAACTGCATGATAAAGCCAAGAACAGGCATGATTCAGGGACCACCTTCACATGACAGAGGTGACAATACTTGCTAGCAAAGGCCTCTCTACAATTAGCCAAAACTTACAGATACCTAAACTATTCATGAAAAATAGGACTAACACCATCCAAAATTCAGAAAGAAAGCTTACTTTGTACTTTCATAAATTCCAAGCTGCTTAACTTAGCATTCCAGACCAAACAAAGAGAGCCAGAAATATCATTTAAAACTTTCTCATAGTCACATTTGAACAAAAAAGTGAAATTATTGTAATAATATAATTTACTTAAAATGTAATTTTAAAAACATTTGAAGTATAATCAATATAAAAATTATTGAGATATTTTACATTCTTCTTTCATACTTGATCTTTGAAATCCAGGATGTGTTTTGTATTTAAACCACATTTCAGTTTGGACCAGCCATATCTGAACATGTAGTGTCACATGTATTGGCTATTGTGTTGTCCCAACTACCCACTTCCCATATTCTAGCTTAAAAATCACATTTTTTTTTTTCTGAAAATACCCCAAATTTTAGCAAGCATAGGTGCCAGATTTTTGTAAGAGGGTCCCAATTTCATTCATTCTGCCCAGGGTGCCTGGGTGTCCTGTTTTCAACACCAAGGGCAAAGTGCTACCCTGCTGACTTCAATTGTAGGGCTACCCTGCCTGGGTTCAAATCCACCTCTCACTATGTACTACCTGGACAAGTCATCTAACATCTTTTTTGAGCCTCAGTTTATCCATTTTATAGACAAATAAAAAGGGTGATTTTTCCAGGTTATTGGGAACAAGAGGAGGCTGTGCTCTTGGGGCATTGCTCTATTCAGCCCTGTTAGTAACAGTGGAAGCAGAATTATCAGCAAAGCAGACTTTTCCTCTGCTCCACCACAGATCCTGATTTGGGGTCAGAAAAACACATCCCCTTTTCTCTCCTTATTACTTTTACCTGCAATGTATCCTGCAAACCAACCTGTGTTTCAGTCTCCTAAAAAAAAAAATCCCACCTGTGTTTAAGGATCAGATGAAACACACCTCTCCTTCAAGAAGACCTTCCCTCTCCTTAACTCCCTCCTCCAAGATGGAAGCATCCCCATGGATCTGCATTCATGTTAAACTGTTCACTCTCTACAGCATCCTAATTGCTCTTGCAGGACTTAGCTCACCTCTGGCCAGTGGCTCAAGGGCTAAGCCATTATTAAATTTGTGAGTCCCACTCTCTCTCCCATTGCCTTTTCACCCACTTCACATTGACCCAGGAGGCTCCCAAAATTTAAAACACAATTTTGAAGCAAATGAATGAATACTCCACAGCTTTAATATAGTTGGCCTTTTCCTCATTAGAAAAATTACCAATAATAAGTAAAAAGGGGGATTTTTAAAGATCTTGTGAGGTGCCTTCTAGCTTTGAGATTGATTCTCTCCATGCACCCCAACCCTGTCGCCCTCTCTAAGGAGCTATCCCCTACAAGTCCCCAAATTCTTGGTTCTGTCTCCTACTGGGCCTTTTCCCATGGAGAAGTGGTTCCCAAATAGAACTATGCCAGACCCCCCACTCCACCATAAAATGCACTAGCTCTGAATTCTGATTTTTCACACCCTGCCAAGTGACCGGCTGACCTGATCCATCACTGCCATTGGAGGAATTACAACCTTGCAGAGTCTCCTGTGAGATTAACCTGACAGATTCATTAACCTGACAGGTTAACGCCCAGTGTCGGTGAGGAATCCCAAGAGCTACAAAGGGCCATTAAAGAGGTGTGGGCAGGCTCACTCAGTGTACACACAGTTCTTTCATAAACCACAAGGCATATTTATCCCAACTGAACAAGGTGATCTGACCTACAGCTTCAGAAAAGAATATAACCAGGGATGGTACGCATTCATTCACCAGACGGATTTCAGTGTCCCAAACAAAGGACGGTGAAGACAAAGAAAGGATTTTCACTTTTTGATATAGAAACCTCTCAAAAAATTAAGTTCATATAATAAAATTTTCATTTGTTTAAAATGAAAATGAATCTTCAAGAAAGATCACAGACTCATTTCATTAAAGCCCTGTGTCCTTTCTCCTTTCAAAAATGGTGACTGATCCTCAAAGAAGTGTCTATATAATAAACGAGAAGCACTCATCATTTCTAGTTTTGAGAGGGGCTTTGCTTCCTGGCAGTGGGTCTTCCACACCCCTGACAGCTCTTATTTATTTCTTCATAACACTTAGAACTGCCTGGTGGGGGAGGGAAGAGAGCTCCAAACATGGCAAAGAGGGCCTGGGCCAGGTCAGTCAGTGAGTAATCGATACCATTATGGGCAACTAAAACAGGTCCCCAGATGCATTTATTTCTGCTTTCTTAACACAGGCTGGAGGGGTGGCTGACACACCGCAGCCTCTGGGCTGCAGCAGCTCCTGAGCCAGGCAGGAAGTGCTCTGTCTCTTACTTGATCACTTCCCTCTCCCTTCCCTTCCTTCCCTTGGGCTCACCCAGCCCGGGCCCAGCAGTCCTTCAAGGCATAAGCCTTGTCAGTTCAGCAAACGCTGACAATTAATGGCCAGTAGCAGTTACAGGAAACAATTTCATCAAATCTAACCCCTGCCACCCCCCAGACCAAGTCCATTAGTGTGCCAGCAGCCTTTGGAAGTTATCCAGGTGCTAACTGGCTCTGGCCAGCACATATTAAGTGAGAAATTTTAAAAGCTGTGTCTATCTCATCTATGTCTCCAAGATTCAATTTGGATACCAGAGTACAACGCAATTAAAAGTCATTTGTAAAACCACTTTGTAAATGTGCCTGACATGGAAAACCATAGGGTATAAACTGTGATCCTGGTTGAGGTCTGAAGATTTTTCCACAGTTGTTTTTTTTTTTTTTTTTTCCTGCTTGAAAGGCCAAATGGCAGAAGATGAGGTTCTCTAGTGGCAGGAACCCCAAGTTCAATCAGGCCAGACTTGAGCCCTACCTGCCTGTGTCCCCTCAAACCTGTTTTTTTCATTGGAAAATTCAAGGTGTGGGGGCATAATGAGTAGTCGGCTCCTTTTTAATTCTCACTAACTATATCAGTCAGAGTACTACTAGGCTTTGTTGCCAGAACAAATGAAGGCCCAAGCCTCAGTGACTTAACTCAACAAGCTTCCACAAAGGCTCCTGCTGGTCATTAGGAATTCCTCCATTTGGTGTCCTGGATCTGTCTCCCCCACATCTAGTGAAGCCATGTCTCAACACAAGTCTTCTAGAGTCACCACACTGGGGCCAGGAGAGAGGTAGAGGAGGCACAGCAGGTCCTGTGTCCCTGGCCTGAAGTGACACAGGCCCTTGCTCTCACAGGTGATTGGCCGGCTCTAGTCACATGGTCTCAACCCAACTACAGGGGATCCTGGGAAATGTACAGGAACATATGAAATATCGGGTGAGGTGACATTCCATTTTTCTTGTTTCTTTCCTTATTTTAATAATTTAATCTTTGATGGGAGGGGAAAGGAGGGGATGTGGGGATAGGAAAGATAGTAGAATGAAGCAGATGTGATCACTCTATGTATACATGTGACTGCATGACCAATATGATTCTGCAACATGTGCACTCAGAAAAATGAGAATTTATATCCCCTCTATGTATGATATATCAAAGTGCATAAATGCATTCTACTGTCATGTATAACTAATTAAATAAAAAATTTAAAAGAAATTTAATCTATTTATCTGAATAGAACATCATGATACTCTTGTAGAAGTGAAGAAAAAGAAATTCTTCAAATTATCTGCCAGATACATAGAAAGGCAGATGGTGAGGAAGGAACATGGCTTAGAGGATTTACACCAAACCAGATGCCCAATCCCCAAGCAAACGTAGTTGGTGAGGTCCCCAGGAGTAGGGACAAGTCAGAGGCCATGCTCTCAGCTGGATGGCAGACCTTCTGTACCTGCTCACACAGGAGTCCAGCTGAGAGGCAACCAGGGCTAGCCTACCCCTAGCCCTAATCTCACTGTGCTGTGAGGTCTGTCTGCTGTGCTGTTTACCAGGTCAGGCTATCTTTTGAATTTCTTCCATGCGGGGCCTCCCCTTCTCTCTAAGGTTTTATTTCTGCCAAAAACACTGTCATCAACAACTTGCTGGGCCAATGGTTATCAGTCAATGCCTGATACCAGGCCCAGAAGTAGCATAAATACCACACTGACCCCAGCTAAGGGTCCTGCACTCCCATGATCCCCCAGAAGCTCAAATTCTAGAAGAAATAAAATAACTGGGTAAGACTTCTGAGATCACAGTCTTAAATGTAGCAACATAGACCTGGCTATTTTTATACTATATGAAGATTTCTCAAGAATTATATAATGAGAGGAGGCATAAAGAAATTTCCCTTGACACCGATGACCAATGTCATTATTGGGAAAGCACAGATAATGCAGAGAGTTGAAAATACTGTGCTTTTATACTAATTAATTTATTATTGTCATTGAGTCCTGTTTAGACACTCAAATAAATATATTTATTTAGCCCTGTTTACTATCTTAAAGCATCTAACAATGAAAGCAGAGAGGTCAATCAAAGCAAAGAAAAATGTAGAAAAATTCACAAATAGATAAGTTCTTAGTGGGCTGCATTGATGGCTAGAATTCTGGAATCTGAAGATATAAACCCATAACAGAAGGACCAAGCCCACTGTGTGGGTTGCCTCCCTCTCAGTGGCTCTGTCAACAGAGAAAACATCAAGAAATGTAACTTTCCTGCAGATAGGAAGGTGCTGGTGAACAGCAACAATCCAGTCTTTCCTGGAATTGTTTTAACCTCTGCAGCTCAGAAGGTCAACAGCCAGCCATGGTAACTGTGGTGGAAAGATTCACACCCAGACCTGTTGTGTGCACACACTGCACACTGACTGTGCCTCTCATCTCTGCATGTTCCCTAGGATCATGCCAGGGCCTTTTAGCAGGCAAGCACTTGGTGGCCCTCCCTCCCAAGACTCCTTTAAAATGAGACAAAGAAATAAAATTATCCTAATTCATAACAGTAATAAGAAAAGGAGGAGAACAATCAGCCACCTATAGATTTCAATAAAGTTCTAAAAAAGAGGGAGGGGGGGAAGCAAACAATATTTCAATCATAATTATATAAGGGCTACCTGTTGTTTTCCAGCATTTAGAATCAACCCAAACAAAATGCAGAGCAGCATGTGAATGCCCCTGACCTTGAATGTGGAAGAGAAAAGGCACTGTAGGGAGAGAGTGAGATAAAGCAGAAGGGGGAGTGGTGGAGGGTGGGGCAGGGGCACTATATGGACATTGCTCTGTCAGAATGGAGAGAGGATGGGAGCAGCTGACAGAACAAGACTTGGGGGTTTTTCTGTATCCTATAAGTCTGAAAAATGACTAATAAGAAAACCAAACCAAAGTAATCATATAATCACCGAGAAACAAAAAATAAGGGTAATGTAGGTAAGCGAGCTAAATCTCCATGGTTCAGAGCAGAGAACTAAGAGAAGGCCTAATGGTGACCCATCAAGATAGTGCAATGAAAACATATTTTTAGATGTATGATGGTCACACCAGGAGAACTAGAGAACAAAAAATCAAAAACAACTAAACATGGAAACATGGAATACAGGAATTGGGCTTGCATTACAAGGTCTCTCTTCTTTTTTTAACCATTTTTATTTTTCACTATGTGTATAAAATCATTGGGTCAAAAAATAGTAAATAAAATTAACCTAGGATAAGATGGCCTTTTCTACACATTTACCTGAAGAGCGTAGCTGAGACCCAAAGCCCCTAAAGTGGAAAGCAAGGATCAAAGTTCCTTTTGTCCTCCAGCATCTCCGATCCGTAGCATCAATGCTGTTGTGTCTTGGGGAAACACAGTCAACACTGTACTGTACTGCATGTCTGCTATGCTCAGGGCCACCCAGTCCTCCTTCTTCCCTGACTCGGTCCCACCATACCAGCAGCTTTAATCTTGGGATTAAAGTTTCAGGGCCTCACATCCCCAATGCTAGAGAGCATATCATCCTACTGACATGGGCTCCACAGAATCCCTTTACTAAGGCCTAGTGCTGTGCATACACAAGCAGCTGACATGTACATCGGCTGAGATGTGATTGCACCCATCATGGGTTGTAACAGAAGTGGAGACAGGAGTCTTGGAAAAAAATGGAGACCACACAATCCCCACTATACCCTTTTCCCCTCATTGCCTCAGCCAGGACAGTCAGCCTGGATAGTCGGGCTGCATGACTCTCATGTTTCCAAACATGTCAAAATATCATATCTGATCTATATACATGCTTTGGGGGAATAAAGCAAACACTTAGATATGGATTAAAAAATGGTTTTGTAACATATTAGAATTAGGAAGTGGACCATCAGAACAATTTTTTAAATAAATAAATAATAATAAAAAACTTCCAAAGGGGAAAAAATTACGACTCTAAGGTTCACCTCTAAGGTTCACCTCTAACTCAGCCTAACTACAAGAACAGCAAAGGAAATGTAAAACTACTCCCAAAGATACTTGACACCATGCCTGTCTTCTGATTTAATTCAAAATGATGAAAAAAATAAGAGACTTGAGATTGAAAACCACCAAATTAATGAGTGGACTTACTTTGAATTTTAATTTCTACATATTTATTATAAAAAGACTTTCTTAAAAAGACAGATAAATTTGCTGGATATTAGAAGATATTAAGGAATTATTTTAAGAAGAGATAAAGCGGAAAATACAGTTTTGAAAACACTTAACCCATTCTATGTAACAGGGAATTTGGAAAATAGAATCCTCATTCCCTATCTCCCCAATGAATTATGTGATTTTGAGCAAGCTTTGAAATCAATCTCTGTTCTTGGGTGCCTCCATGTAACTGGGGACTATGTTATAAAAATTGCTGTGAAAGTCAATAAGGTGAATTTTGCAGAATCCACAAGGCAAGGCTGGCTCATAGTGAACTGCTTCACACCTTCGAGTTCTTTTCAGGAATTCTTTCGCCCTACTCTCTCTCTCTCTTTTTACATTTCCATGTGTTCTGAGGACATTTACTTCATACTTTTACTACCCATTTATTTACTTCTCTTTATGCCAGCACTAAAGAACAGGTCATTATTACAATGCTTAACAGTGCTTAACCTTTATGCCCAAGACCTGCCCTCATAAAACTAAGCCAGAAATCTAGGTAAATAAAAGGCTGGACAAGAGAAAACAAAAGTAATTCAAGGTCTTAAAATAAAATTCTTCCATTATGAGTTCTAGATCCACAAAAGCAAATATTAAAGAATTCAAAAATACTTCCCCTAACAATACCTCCTAGGATCTTCCATGTACCTTAAATACAAGTACCACAGAAAAGTGATGCAAATATTTGATAATTTTGGAGTTTTTGAGGTTGTGGTATCTTGATCTCTTTTTACCCAATAGTAAGATTCTTGTTGTTGGGGCTGGGGATGTGTGTGGCTCAATCAGTAGCGCACTCACCTGGCATGCACGGGCGCTGGGTTCCATCCTCAGCACCACATAAAAATAAAAAAATAAAAATGTTGTGTCCACCAAAATCTAAAAAATAAATATTAAAAAATTCTCTCTCTCTCTCTTAAAAAAAAAGATTCTTGTTGAAATCATTCAGAGTGTTACTCCTGTTTGCTAGCTACCTACTAAGGCATGTCACAGGTTATGGGCAGAAGGAAAATAGTAATGATGACCTTCAGAGGACAAAAAAAACTGTCCGATCCCAGGACCACACAAGGTGCTATGGCCAAGGTTCACGTCTCTCTCTTCACTAATAGATTCAAGCATCATGTTTCTCCAGCACAAGCAGGTTCCCTTGACCATGCATGGGCACAGAACTGTAGTAGGGCAAGTGACCGCTAAGTCATATGTTCATCAGGAAGATGGCACCCACCTTGTAGAGTTGGCTGCAGTTGCCTTTACAACTCTCCTCCCCAAACATAACTTTACAATCTACAATGAAAAACAACTCTTCAACATAGACTGGCACCAGACCACAGTGGAACTAAGCCAAGTCCCCATGATTTGAACAGAACACTAACAAGGTCTTGGCTTACCATATTTTAGTTTCCAGGAATGAGGCATAAAACACAGATCTTTTATGATCCAAAGGAAACATAACTGGGACTAACTATTCAAGCCACAATTGAATTTGGCCACATAACTTTAAAATCCAATTTATCCTTCCATTCCACAGATACAGGAATACTACCATGTACCAGGGTTTTGCCTGTAGCTTGGAACACTGAACTACATAATTCTTGCCCACGGTCCAGTAGAGGAGACAAACTGAACAATGAAGAAGAAACAGTACCACAAGAAAACCTCTCCATATAGAGACCACAGACTTTGAGTAAGTCTTGGCACTGCCTGACAATGGTACTACATTTCTCCAATCCATCTACTCTTCCATCACTTTTACCACCACCACAATTTAATCTCTAATTTGAACCTGCCACCTGAACTCTAGAGGTCCACATATAAATGACAACCTGATCTCTCCTTTGGATGTCTAATAAATACCTCAAATATTGAAGTTAAAATAGAATTCTCAACCTTACCCAACTTCCAACTATTTTCCTCCTCTGTCTTCTTTATTCGGTGAATGATAACTTCATTCATCCAGTTTTGCAAGCCAAACCTTGGGTCCTCCTTGACTCCGTTCTCTTCTACATCCCATATCCAAATGTGGAGCTGCTTAACTGTATACAAGCTCTGATTATGCCTTTAACCCTCAGCTTAAAACTGGTCAGTCTTTCCTACCTTTCAAAATGGGTTGTCCTCCCTCTCCTTTGGAGCACCCTGGAATTCCTGTTTTTTTTTTTTTTTAAATGCTGCTTCCACGACTAGACTGTGAGCATCTCAGTATAATCATCTTTATTTCCACCACTGTTTTGGCTTCATATAGTATACATCAATATGCTCTTGTTTGATGGATGATAATAAATTCATTAAAGAATAAATTGATTTCTTATATGTTTATTTTGTTTATTTTTTATATGCTGCTGAGGATCAAACCCAGTGCCTCACATGTGCGAGGCAAGTGCTCTGCCACTGAGCCACAACCCTAGCCCCAAATAAATTGATTTTTTAAAAGCCCTGAGTTAGATACTTTTCTAGTTGTTGGATACATAACAATGAGCAAGTCTCTGCCCCAAGGACTTTATAGTGACCAGCCACATGTGGCTTCTGAACCCTTGAAATGAGAGGCACACACCAGACCTCAAAAATTTAGTCAAGTAACTCATTAATCATTTTATATTGAATGAATTTTGAAATTCAAATATTTTGGATATATAAGGTTAAATAAAAAATAGTATTGAAATGAACTTTTCTCTATTTCTTTCAGTAAGAATACTAAAAATTTTAAATTATGTATATGTCTCACATTATATTTCTATTGCACAGGGCTATTCTGGGGGGAGGAGATAGAGAGCAAATGACAAATAAAAATACATTCACGTTTGACATAAAGACATCTGAACTCAGGGCCAGCAGCTGGGAACACTGTCAGGAAATCCGTTGAGAGCCATCAAGATCAGCAGAGCAGGGAAAAGAGGTACCATAAGGTCACTTCAGAAATGTGACAGGTCCCCTCCCTGTCACAGCGTTGATGGGCAGCTGCTCACTCTGTGAGTTGCACGTATGTAGAAGAGTAGATGCGAAGACCTAAAGGCAAGGGGACGGTGAAGATCACCTCAAGGTCTGGTAAAGAGCAATGGAAGCCAGACTAGGAAAAAGGAGAGGAGAGATGTCAAGGAGGCAGAATCAGCAAGTCTTGGCCTGAATGTGGAGACCAAGTCGAGGGATAAATTATTAAGCCTCTGAGGTTTTGAGCTCAGTGCGAATAAAACTATGGAATTCCAAAGGATGACTAATATATATATATGAAGAAAGGAGCAAATAATGACTTAATATTACGTTGAAACATGCTAGGCCTAACACATAATCTCACTGTGACTTCTTCCAAATTTGGGAACAACAGTATTTCCAAAAACATCCCATGAGGAAATATCAACTGCAGAAGAGTCAGGAAACTACCTCCTGGAGGGTGGTGCTGGGCTAGCTGACCCCATTCCAGCCCCGTGGTCTGCTTCCTCATAGGGGGTCTTTAGACTACTTTCCCTTGACCATGGTCATCGGGATTTCTAACAGAAGATACACACACACACACACACACACACACACACTCACACACACACACACACACACGTCTAATTCTCCCAGGAATTGTGCTTCAGTTATTCTTCAGTAAGATCTGATAACAGGAAAGCTAATGCCAGGGGCAAACTTAAAATGGCCATCATCACCAGAGACCACCTGTTCTACAGCTAATCACAGCTCACAGGGTGAGCAGCCCCAGTGAAACCATGACAGGAAGAAGGTAAAGTCACATTTTGGAACTGGTTTCATGATGCCCAGCGTTGCAGCTGACAAGCCTTTGCACAATATTAATTAAGCCTCCCTCTTAAATATAAGGATGTACACAAGGCATCTGAACTCAGAGCCAGTGGCGCGCACACACCTGGGTGCACACCCACACCTGGGTGCACACCGTCAGACACTGCAGGCAGCTCACCTTAGTCGTTCTTCCTCTTTTTTTCGGAGATTGAAGTCTCTCTGAACCACCTGGAGGACATGCTCTGTTTCATCATCCGTCAAGCCAGACAGGTCCAGCTTCCTCCCCATGATTTAATACCAAACACGGACAGTGAGACAAGACCTGGGAAACCAAAGGAGAAATCACAAATTGAGGACAAGATGAAAGCTCTATATGGACAAAATCAACCGGTTCCGTCATTAAAACAGAGTTTATATGTACATGTAAATAAAGGAAGAGTCTTTCTCTGCCCTCATACTTGGTCAGTAATTATATCTTCAGCAAAGGCTACAGGGAAAATGAGAAGATAACTTATCATCTGCCAATATTATCATTCTGACTCTTAAATGAAGATGAAAGAAAGGATTCTAGTCAATAAAATGAACTATAAACATCAGATTTTGTGTGCATTTCCATTAAATGACAAAAGGAAATATCCAAGAATCCTTAATTTCTGTGGCTTGAAGTTTTAAATTACAAATATTATATGTAATTACAAAATAACCAACTATAATGTTTTTCTGAAAAAGTAATATGTATACTATGTTCCTCAAAGTTTTAATCATATAACTATGAAATAAAAGCTAGACATCAAAAATCTATCTTCCAAGAAAGGAAACAAAGAAAGAAAAATAATTATTTTGCCATTTTCTCAGGAGTAGAAAGGATGATATTTCAGGAAAACATCTCCCAGTAGTATATACCTAAAAATTATGGAAAATTCTATAGGGGTGGGTTTTGAGAATTAAACCCAAGGTAAGCATACACTCTGCCACGGCACTATATCCCCAACCTGGGAAACTATACTTTTAAAAGTGAACTTTAATTAATGACTGTTACTAGAGATAAAATAAAATCACATATATATTGCCAGAAGATTCTTCAGAACTGAAGGCCATCATAAATATCAATGCAAACAACCTTAGCATAATATTATCAAAACCATTCCAGCAAGATTTAAAGAAGGGACACCATTACCCTAAGTACATGTATGAAGACATGAATGGTGTGACTCTACTTTGTGTACAACCAGAGATATGAAAAACTGTGCTCTATATGTGTAATATGAATTGTAATGCATCCTGCTGTCATGTATAACAAATTAAAAGAAACTGACAATTCATTTATAATACATATGACAGGGAAAAAAAGATGTAAAGAAAATTATATACCATGACCAAATAGGGTTTATCTAATTCAGTTTTCTCATCATTCAAAGATAAATCCGTGTAATTCATCACGTTAACATAAAAAAAGGAAAATGCCATGTGATCACTTTAATAGAGGTAGAAAAAAGCATTTCATAAAATCCAAAACTCATTCATGATGGAAACCCTCTGCAAACCAAGATTACAAGGAACTTCTTCAATCATATAAAGGGCATTTACAAAAGTAAAATCATTTTTTAAAAAATATGCAACTAACATTGTACTCAGTGACAAAAGCCTGAATGCTCCTTAAGATCAGAAAAAGGACAAAGACATTCACTCCCACCACCTCTACTCACTACTAAATGCCCCAACGGTAATGCTATATTAATCAAGAGAAGCATTGGAATCTAGGTGGGTGCATCACTTCCTTACAGGTCTCAAAGGCAGCTGGAAATTGTTCTGTCCTCAAAGTCCTGGCACTCGGGGCCTGTGATAGGAGTGGCAGCCTGGAAGATCTCCAAATTATCCTCTGAACCATTCTTCCATTCTCTTGACAGGTAACATCAGCTTCTTTACATATCTGCCAATCTCCTTATCAAAGTTCACTTGGCCACATCCTTGGCATTCTCTCCTGAATTTGCCTTTTCATTCCAGACAACAGGGCCAGGCCAAGAATCTTCCAAATCTTTAAGCTTTGCTTTGCCTTTGATTATAAATTCCATCTTTGTCTCTCTCTTTTCACGTTTTATTGCAAGTAGTCAAGAGAAGCCATGCAGCACCCTCAATCCTTTGTTTACAGGTTTCTTCTGCCAAATGGCCCAAGGTATCATCTGCAAATTCCACCTTCCACAGAGCATAAGGACACAGAAACATTTCAGCCAAGTTCTTTGCCACTTCATAATAAGGACCACCTTGCCTCCTGCTTTCCATGCCTTGTCTCTCATTTCCACCTAAGATAGCATCAGAATTGCCTTTACCATTCATCTTTTCAATATTCTAATCACAACCACTTATGTAATCTCCTAGAAGATGGAGGCTTTCTCTACAGTTCTCCTCCTCTTCAGAGAAATCACCTTTAATGCTCCACTCAAGGCAAATTAGGCTTCTTCTAGTACTCATTTGCAAACTCTTCCAAATTCTACCCACTTCTCAGTTCCAAAGCCACTTTCACATTTTCAGGTATTTATTATAGCAACACTCCATTTCTCAGTACCCAATTTCTGTCTTCGTCCACTCAGGCCACTTAGCAAAATACCTTACTAAGCTGAGTAATTTATAAAGAATTTCTCTCTGGAGGCTGGGGAGTCTAAGATTGAAGTGCTAGAAGATTCGGTATCTGGGGAGGGCTGCTCTCTGCTTCCAAAATGGCACCTTCTTGCTGAGTTCCCACATGGTGGGAGGGCAAACAGTGTAAATGTGTGTCCTCGTGAGAAGAGATGCAAAGAGGAGGCAGCTCTCTGGAGCCTCTTTTATAATCCCATTCATGTGGAGCTCTCATGGTTTAATTACTTCCCCAAAGGCCCCACCTCTTTATACCATCACATTGGGGAGTAAGTTCCTGCATGAATTTGGGAGGGGCACAAATTTCACAAATGAGGCTTTTTCTAACACCTACCTCAACACTCTTCGAGCCTCTACCCATTACTCACTTCCACATTTTTAGGTACTCATTACAGCAGTACCTTACTCTTTTAAAAATAATCTGCACTAGTTTAGTCGAATTGCCACAACAAAGTACTTCAGACGGGATGACTTAACAGAATTGTCTTTCCTCAGTGTTCCGGAGGCTGGAATTCTGAGATCGAGGTGTGAGCAGAGCTGGTTTCTTCTGAGGCCTCTCCCCTTGGCTTGAAGTTGCTCATCTTCTCCCTCTTTTTTGAATTTTAGGAGGACACAACCCATACACAGTCCATACCAGTAGGCATAAAGAACAATGGGATATAGAGTCTGGAAATAGGTAAACACAACAAATTATACTGCAAAGATGCCAGGGTAAATCAATGTGAGAAAGGAGAGTCTTTTCAACAAATGATTCTGGAACACCTGAATATCCATCTAGAAAAATAAAAGGGACAACAACCTATATATCAACTCACACTCAAAAAAAATTAATTCAACATTTATCATAGAGGGTAAACCTGAAACTATAAAACTTCTAAAGAAACAAAGGGAAAAAATGTGAATAATTTTAGGGTAAGCAAAGATTTTAAGACACAAAAAGCATTATTCAGAAAGAGTAAATGTCATGACTTGGACTTCATTATAATGAAATCCTTCTGCTCTTCCAAAAACACTCTTTAAAAAAAAATCAAAAAGCAAATCACCAACTGAGAAAAAATATTTGCAATAAACATCTCTAACAACTTGTATCCTGAAGAGGTAAAAATTCTTCCAACACAAGAAGAAGCTAATTTTAAAATAAGCAAAAGACTGAAACAGCTACTTTACAAAAGAGCATACACAAATGGCCAAGAAGCCCATGAAAAGATATTCAATATAGGGTAAACACTAAATGAAACTTTAGATAAAAGGTGTAAAAATCTGCAAGAGGTATAATAAGGAATCAGTTAATTTTTATATAACTTTGTAGAAAAATCATGTATGTAAAACTATTAGAAAAATATTTTAAAGGTGGGTAATAAATTTGAAATTTTGGAAAGAAAAGACAAATTCTTAGAAAACTATATTTTATTAAAATTGATTTGGGAATAATTAGAAGAACAAAACAACTTATTGTCATTCAAGAATATGAATCAATCAATAATACTTCCCAAATACATCAAACTCAAATGATTTTTCCAAATTCCATATGTTTAAGGTAAAAAAAAATGCATAGAAATGAGGGAACACTCTTCCATCCATTTTATGAGGCTTATTATTTAACCCAAACCATACTAGAATGAAGATATTTTTTTAAATGTTAGTTTCATTCTAAATTAATTACAAAAATGAAAACAAAATATTGGCAAATCAAACATACCAATGAATGTAAAAGATAGCACATAATGACCACAGGAAGCCTATTCTAGTAATACAAGGTTGATATAACTTGAATACTGGTTCACGTAATTCAATGACTCACTAATTAAAGAAAGAAAACACAATGATTATTTAAATTGATATAGAAAAAAGAAATCCCATTCATGATTTTGAAAAGATAAAAATTCTTAGCCACATAGGAACAAAAGGAAATTTCCTTAAATCTGACAGAGAATGTCAACAAAAAATGAACTGAAAATATCACACTTATTAGGGAAACGTTGAAAATATTTAGAGAACATCTACAAAAAGTACACTGGTGACATCAAATTTAAGAAGAAAACATGGAAAAGATTCTTTTGAAGATTCTCATAAAACACATATATGTCAGATATTACCAGATCTAAATATAATACTGGAAAATCTAGACAGAGCTATTAAACCAGAAAAGGAAATAAAAGATGCAAAGATGGCAGGGGAGAAGAAACGGAACTCTTATTTGCCAATGATACTATTATATATGTAGAATTTATAAAAGAATCTACTGGCAAGTCATTGAAATTAATGAGTTAAGCAAAGCAAGGAACACAAAATCAACATATAAAAACTAAATGCATTTTATAGACTAGAGTAAAACAGAAAATATGACAATAATTAAAACTGTGTGATTTAGGAAAACCTCAGCAATGGAGTACTCAAAATAAATTTAACAAAATCTATGTATCAAAGGTCTCGTACAGAAATTATAAAACTTAATTGAAAGACTTTTAAGTTAATCTTCATGAGCTGGAAGATTCAAGTTAAAAATGTCAGTTTTGCCAAATTGATCTAAAGATTCAACACTATTTCAGTCAAAATCCCAACACAGATTTTGTGAAACTTGGCAAGATGGTTCTAATATTTATACAGAAAGCAAAAGGCTAAAACAGACTGAGACTCCTAAAGAAAATGATTGATGTGTGTGGGCATTTAATAAAGTGTGGTGTTGGTGCAGGAACAGTAAAACTGATCAATGGAGCAGAGCAAAAAATATAATTACTTGTATAGGGATATTTGAGACATAAAAGTAATGACTTTGTATTTCAGAGGGAATCTGGTGTTGGACAACTGCAAAATAACAAATTTGGATCCATTCCATCCACAAAACATCAATTCCAAATCAATATAAAAAGACACCATAAAGAGAGTGAAAAGACAACCCCAAAACTGGGAACAAATATTTGCAATACATATAATTGACAAAGGACTCATATTTAGACTATAGAAAGAATTTCTACAATTAAATCAGAAAAAAAACCAAGCAACTGATAGATAAATGAGCAAAAGATATGAACAGGCATATGTAAAAGAAATGGCAAAAAAAAAAATATATGGAATGATCCTTAATTTCATTGGTATTTATAGAACTACACATTAAATCCAATGCTGTAGTTTGAATCTTGAGTATCCCCAAAGGTACATATATTGAAGACTTAATTCTCAGCCTGTAGCAAGACTGAGAGGTGGTAGGACCTTTAAGATGGAGGGCAGAGTGGCAGGAAGTTACGTCATTTGGGGTGTGCCCTATAGGGGAGACTCCACCTCTTTCTGTCTCTCCAAAATATTGCCAGAAGGTAAGCAATTTTCTCCACCATGCACTTCTGCGATGGGGTAGTTCATCACAAAGACCCAAAAGCAATAGGGCCAAGAGACCAGAGACTGAAACTTTTAGCCAAAATAAACCTTTTCTCCTTACAAGTTGATTACCTCAGGGATTTTGACACAGTGACAGAAAGCTAACATACTCACCAAAACAAAAATGTATATCAAATGTTGGTAGGAGGTAGGACAATGGTAGATTTCAAACAAGGGTATAAATTGGTACAATCTTTTCATAACACAATCAATTTTCATTTGAATAGTTGAAGATGTGTGTAAGTATATTCCTCAGATATTATTATCTGATATATAATCTGAATCATACTGAAGTGCTAAGATAGGACCATTTTCACCTATAAAATAGCCATTCCTCACAGTTCAGCCTAACAGAAGAATATCAATAGCAGTCACATTCAAAATAATACAAAATAAAATGAAATAAATAAAATCTGGAAACAACCAGATTTTATCAAAGGCTCAACAGAATATTTCAGCATGAACCCTATGTTGTTTCTGCTTTGGGTTAAACATTTTCCACCATCAGAATATGATAAATCCATCTGAATTCTAATAGTGGTGTCTTCTGTAATATAGTAGAAGATACCTTATGGATAACCCATGACTTTCTCAGAAAGAACAGAGAAAGAGAAGGAACCAATATGGATACAGCCATGCTTATATAATCTTAAGAACTAGTGTGAAAATAAGGTCAACATCCCAAGAATTATAATAAGTGAGGTAAATAATCCATCCACAGGACCAAATGGTAGCAATAAGGAGCTGAACAACATTGGAATTCTGTTCTGTAAGAAAAATCTTCTAATTGAGTAATACTGGAGATATCACTGTCATTCTTCCTTTGCGCCATTACTGAAGTTTTTCCAGAATATCACATAAAGGCCCTCTAAAGGCCCAGTTATCTGTCATTCTACCAATGCTTCTTTCTTCAGTTCTTAAATACTTGTCTTAAAAACAAGGGGCTGGGGATGTGGATCAGTGGTAGAGTGCTTGCCTGGCACACAGGCAAACAGGAAGGTTTTTTGTTTTGTTTTGTTTTGTTTTGTTTCAGTGTCCAATGTTCTGTTTTTCCTTCCTCTTATCTTCAGAAGGTCTTTCTGCAGAGTTCCAACTTAACAAATCTGAGCAACAAGGCCCTCCTTCTGCTCCAGGCAAAGGGAGGGGCAATGCAGGCATGAGACATGAGCCCAAAGGCCTCCTCAGAGCAGCACCCACACATTCCAGTCCTATCGTCTATGCCAAGCCTTGCAGATACACCTACTTAGACAGTGATAACCTGGAGTTTGGCTGTTACTCAGTGTCACTCAGAGTCCCCGCCTCTACACATGTGCATGCCTCTGTCCAATGCAGAGGAAATCTGTGGACCTCAGATTTTAAAACTTGAGGTCCCAGTTCCCTGTTCCTCTTTTGAGCATGTCACAACTCGGGACAGGAGATCCCACTATTTGGTTGTTAGTTTAGAAAGTTTATCTGCCCTTTTCATTTCCAAATAATGGCAATAAACTTAGAGAACAGAACAGCTTCAGTCCTTAGAAGTCTTTTTGCTAAATGGTTTAAAACCTCATGACTGTATAATGCAAACTAATCTTCAGATTTAACCAGAAAACCATGACAGGAATTCCAAACATTTTTTTAAAAATGTTTGTTTTTTTCACTCCTGTAATGCTATTTGTTGAAAATAAATCTTGAGTCCACTTTGGGAGTCCAGTGGGAGGAGAGCCTGGAGGGCCGGGTGCACCTGCTGGTCAGCAAAAGTCAGTACAAGTTCCGACTCTACCCCGAGGCTGCAGAGGAAAGGGGGAAAGTTTCACCATCCCCAAGTAGTGAGCATCAGACTGGAGGGCACAGCAGACATACCGCCTGACTTCTTAAACACCCCATTCAAGGTGAAAATGGCCCTTCAGAGTTTCCCAGAAGGTGGCATGTTTGTCCCTTAAACTTCAGTGGCTTTTGGTTTACTGACAATTTTAAATGAGATTGTAAGTTGCCAGTTAGTGAAAGAAGTGGCAGCTTTGATCATGTCAAATCCGAAAACAAACAGCAATCTGGTCTCAAGAGGAATAAATGGTCTCTATAAAGAAATAAATAAAGTAGCTCTAAATGGACAAGACAGAGCATACTGAGAACATGTTCTGGGAAACGGAGAAAGCGTCTTCCTTTTTTGACAAGAAACATGATTAACTTTATGGTATGACAACACCAACAGCATCTTAGGGTGAAGATCCCTATGCTCCTTGAGTCAGAGGTCCCTCACACAGGACCCTCGACCTGCAGATGAGGAGATGCAAGCCCGGGAGAGGAAAGCGGATACTCAAAGACCCACAGCAGTTGCAGGAGCCCTAACCTGCTCGGCACTACCTGCCCTGGATTTCCTCGGGCACATCCAACCAAGATGCAACAGCGAGTACCTTTTAAAATTTAGTAATGAGAAAATTAATACAACTTGAACACTTAATTATATCGCCATTTCCCAAAAGTGTCTTTTGAAGGTTATTGTTCCCACAAGCAGCCTGAGAACAAGGAGCTCTGTGGTGTAATAAATTTGAGAAATGCTTCAAATTATATTGCCCTCTTGAGGCTCCACAAAGCATTCTAGCTCATCAGTGCCTCTAAGAAGCCTGTCGCTAAAGCATCAGTTTGATTTTGTTTGACCCCGTATTTCTCATATGTATTTGTCTTGCAGAAACATTTCCTTGATAGCATCTACCTTTGCACATCGAAAGAACTGACTATCTGGGAAACTCAGTGCAAAGTCGAACCAATGATGAGGAGCTCTCCAGTCACTACTGCAACATGATTACTAAATTGCTTTAGTTGTGTTTTTTTTTAATGTATAATTATCATAGAAGCTACTAAGTTAGATGAGCTTTAGCAGAAGTTGATGATTTAAAAAGCAAAGCAAATGAATACAACTTTGCTGTTGCAAGACCCAAACAAAGGTAGAATTATCTACACTATTCTTCGTTAGAATAACCAGCATGAGGAAGAACAGGAAATGCTTCTATTGGGTATTGGTTAGCAAAACCTTACAAAAGAAAAAAAATGCAATACTAACTATATACATAATGGGAGGTTCACCATGAAAAGACAATGTCTATAAAGAGTGACAATTTGGAAACGAATCTAGAATAGAAAGGTCAAGGACAAATGATTGAGTGAGACCTTTACAAGCCCAGATTTTTGCTGTGTGTGTGTGTGTGTGTGTGCATGCTCACAATGCATCTAATATTTAAGAAATGTAAGAAGATTAAGTTGAAATATTTAAAGTCCTAAAAGCAATAAAGGGTAAATACTTTGGAGACTTCTCACTTTGACTGTGACTGGGTTTTTTTGTTTTGTTCTTTTTTTTTTTTTCCTGGAATTGAAAAGAAAGTTTTTATTCCTACAGGGGAATAAAACTGTTAGAACGCTCTCTTTCAAGAGACTTGGGGTATGTGTGTTGGGAGAAAGGGGAATTAAAGAACTTAACAAGAGAAGGAACAAAAAGCATAAATGATTAAGATGTGCTTCACTGTGACTGTTTCCTTGGACTGAGCGAGAGCTCACTGATCTTCACCTTCAAGAGCATCATTCCTGTCATGAACTGACTCCTCTTCTAAAATCCACCCCAATCCCAAACACAAGAGCAGGCCGGTGCAGACAAGATCAGTCTTGGGGCACAGCTGATTGGTCCAGAGCTATCATGTGACACGTGCTGGATGTGGGAGCCTCTCTCCAGGGCATTTGATATTGACATTCAGTGACTGTGTGTTAATCTTTCCATGGCCTGCTGCACTCCTACCTTTTATCATATAATTCATTTTGCATTCTGTTTTGCTTCCTTTTATCACTTCATTTTGTTTTAAATCACTAACAAATGGCCTTCGAAATCTCACAAAGCTGGCCAGGTTGGCTCACTGCCCCAATACTATTTACTGACCAATATACCTGACTTAGATGGAGCATGAACATGATCGAAAGAAAAAGAGACTCACATGCATCTTCTTCACAACTCTATGTGCTGCCCTGTCCTGAGCTGTGATCTGCAAGTTAATCTCATCCCAGTAGCACACTTTAAAACCTGGCATTGCAAATCACCTCTTGTTATTTTTCTTTTTTAAAAACAGTTTGGCTAACTTTGCCCCTTTAAACTTGAAAACCATTTACCAAATCTGGAGTAAACATTCAAATAAAATTATTATCGATTGAGAAATGCACCAATTGATTTGAGAAAGAGCTGCCATTTTACAATGTTAAGTTTTCTTAGAAAGAAATATAAATAAAGTTTGTGCAAAAATAACACCCAACCTTTTATTGTATAAAATCAAAATGTTCATGCAGCCAAAAATAATAATAAAGATAAGTAAAAGAAAAAGGCAAATGACAATCTAGGAAAAATTCAGGAAATAATTATCCTAATATATTAAACACATTTTTAGAATACTAAGAAAAAACAAAATTGTCTAGAAGATAAAATAACAAGGGCTCATGAAAAAGGCAAGACATCAATTATCAATGCCCCAAATACAGTTGAATAAAAATATTCCTATCACTAGTAATGGGATAAATAACAATTATAACCAAATCCAATACCATTTATTGCATTCCATGAATAAAGAACTGCTTAAACATTTTATGTACCAACCCACTCAATTATCACAGGCTTGAGGGTAGAGATAAAATTGTACCAGTTTTGCAGGTGAGTAAATGAGTCAAAGGGAAAACAGATCACTTATTCAAGTGAATACATCTTTGAACTAGGAGATCCAAAATATGAAATGAACCAAGGAATCTGGTTCCAGAGGAGACGTCTTAGCGTAAGTACTATTCTCACTGGCAAAAAAAAAAAAAAATAGTGGGCTGAGAATGTACCTCAGTGGCAGAGCACTTGCCTAGCATGTGTGAGGTCCTGGATTCAATCCCCAGCACAGGAAAAAAAAATGGGGACAAAGCCAACCCACAACAGCTTGTACTGGGTCCAATTTTGCTATACATTTTGTGGATATTATATCCTACATACATAATGCTTATTACTCACTAAGTACTTTTTATCATTCTTCTCTTTATGCTAATAACACTTGAAATTAGTTTTAGAAAGTTTAAAAAATGATTTTTGATAACTCAGGCATAATCTCTGTGTAATCAAATTTTCAGAAAACCCCATTTCCGTTAGCCATACATGCAGGTCTAAGTGATATTAATGATGATGATAGTCACTAATTAATAACAGTAACTGTGACTAACATTTTTTTGTGAAATGTATTAATTTATTTGTGTCAGGCTGTGCTCTAAAGTCTCTCAAGAACCCTTTTAAAATCATATTTCCATTTCTTCATTAAGGGAAACTGAGAAAGATACAGAGAGTTAAATAAATTGCCCACTATCACTGGGCAGGTAAGTGGCTACGCCAGCCTACAAGTTGGGGACACCTGACTCCTGAATTTATGTTCCTAACCTGTTTACCATCTTACCCTGCTGCTTATTATAAGAAGTGGTCGCCCTGACCAAATCTTTCCCTTCGTGCATATGAAAATAATTTTAACAGGGTGGTCCTAAAGTTCATGATGTTTTCCAGTTTGAACTTGAATCATGAGAACACCTTTATTTAAATTTTATTTGACTGACAATCCAAATTGAAAACACTTAAAACCTTTGGCTAAACCGGAAAACCTAACTTAATTGGCATATATTCAAACGCTGTGTCCTATAATCTGCCTATTTGGGGTTTCTCAGAGCAAAGTCTGATCCTCACAAAGGTATCTGCTTCTCAAACTGGATTAATCCTCATTGGCTTCCAGTGGAGGATGCAGGTACAGGGAATCGAAAAGTTCCAAAGGCAGACGTCATGAAATCCCAGTAAATCTCTAGCAGCTCTGACAGCCCACCTACATAGGAAAGTGGATGAAGAGAAAAACACTCTTAGCTGGGGTTAAACACTCTATCATTTCCTTGTCAGAAATGAAGATCAAAAAAACCTAAAGCCAGGACGTTATTCCTTTCATGCTAAGTCTTATCAGTCAATATGTTACCAACTAATGTAAGTCACTGCTGAAACCCAAAGAAAGCCCTGTCATCAAATCTCCCCGCTGCACAAGGGACTAGTGAAACATCTGCTAAAATTAACTTCATAAATAAAGGGTGGTTGAATTTGAATTTTTTTCTGTGCAAAAAAAAAAAAATGCCAGTTAGCCTGTAGGACGGGCATGAAAATGAGAGGTGGTTCAGTTTTTAATCTAGAAATTTTCAATTCAAATGTGTATCACAGTTTGTATTTTAGTTTCCTTTGGCTTCCATCATATATAGGATTTGGGAGAAAGACATGAACGCTGAGTGAAAAAATGCCCTTTTAAATAAGTGTTTCCAAAACAGATAGAAAATGGGAAAACAAAACAAAAGAAAAAAATTCATTACTAACCTTTTAAGGTAGTCCTATGGCCAAGAGGAAACATCTATTATGAAGCCCTGACTTAGCTCAGCTAAATGAAAACATTAATCAGTCAGTATCATTTGAAAATCCTGTGCCATAGCAGCTGTTAATTTGAAGGGAATAATGACGCCAGCTGCAACAGGATGCAGTCCTCAGCGTTCAGATCCCTGCGGATAATTCAGTCTATACCAGGCATCCCCTCCCTTCTCATTTCAAGGCACAGTAAATATACCCAGAAGGATTTCCATTAGCTAAGAGGTTTTCCAGGAAAAGGCCAAACTTCCTGACTCAATGACTTTTGCCCAGTTCCCCAGCCATCGCTCTGCCCTAGTCCTGGGCATGACTGCCCTCCATCATGACAAACCCCCTGAGTTCTCTAACACACCTCGCCAGCCTTTCTCCTGGCCACTCCAGCTAGGCGGCTCCCCAGTGTCAGGATGCATCTCTACTGGAGAAGTTTCCCTGACCAAACTAGCTGTTCCCTCTGCCCCACCCCTCCATCCCTCTGCCTGGGGACATCTCATGCTGCTGGCCCACAACCATCTGCTTAGGAGAGGGCTCTTCAAGGGCAGTCACCAGACATTGTTGGTCTGTTTCCACAATGCCTCATCACGAAGATATCGAATTGTTTTTTGAGGACGGCGAGGAGTTTGAGAGAGGGGACAAGTACCTTGTGTTTATCAGAAACTGTACTAGATGCTACGGATATTGTCATGGAAAACTATGAAAGGTGGAATCATGAGTCTCACACAATAGCTGGCGAAATGGATGTTCAGCTTGATTAAGCAACTTGCCCAATGTACCATCCATGGAAGTCAAATCTGGGTTGAGATGAACTCTAGACTCTGCCTCTCTGCTCTGAGAAAATGAATGCCCAACATATCTCTTTGTAGACATACATCAGAATTCTACTAGATCCTAAAGCCAACTCTCAAGCAATGTGACTTTTTATCATCCTATCCCATTTTAAAATAATTCTTCATAAAGTTGGATTTCCAAACATCAGCTAAACACTATAAAGATTTAGGAGGTGAACAGGGAGTTTCTCATAGCTCCTGAATTGAAAACACGATAGTGTGCTCACATCAAAGTGGCTTCTGCCTACCAAGCTTCATTCAGTTCAGGCAGTTTCTATGAAGTTGCACCTGCAGAGTGATTTCCCCTCTCCAATACCTACCACAAGCCTTCGACAAATTGGTAATACCCCCCAACTTCATTCATGGAATCTCCATCCTCCCATTTCATGTAGACTTGGTGAAACTACTACTTGTTACTCTAAGCAAAATGTAAGCACAGGACTAAAATGAGTTCAACTAGATTTTCTCCCCAAAATTTGAATCCTATATCGAATAACTCAAAGACTGTAGCTGGAGCTGGGTAATTCCAATAGCCCGCAAAGAAATTGCTGTCCATCTGTTCTGATACCAAATACCAAGATCCTTGACGCCATCCTAGTGTGTTTTCTCTCTCTCTCTCTCTCTCTCTCTCCAAGTCTTTTTCCAAATATTTCCTTGATTTTCTTATGTTAGTTAAGGATTGTTCCTATTCCCTGCAATAAAATATTCTAACTAACCAACATAACCATTATATATATATATATATATATATATATATATATATATATATATATATNATATATATATCTCAGAACTCCTCTTCCTCTCTTGAAAAAAAGTACAGGAATCACCTTCTCAGCATTTTCACTAAAACTAGAAAGCATCAAGTGTCCTTAAAGCTTTTTAGAACTACCCTTGTCAAATAAATGCCTAGATAATGTTGGGATTATAAAACACAGAGAAAGATATGAATGTTTTTATGGATCAGAATTTTGTGTCTGGGGGAAAAATATTCTAAGTGAAAGGGAAATATCAGAGATAAAGTTAGCATTTGATTTTCAACACCAAAAAGGGTGGTCATATTATAAGAGCAAATGTCTGAGTCCTTATGGTAATTAAGCAAGTCTCATTCTTCCTATAACAAAAGAGGCTTGGAAAGATTAAGTAGCTTATCCAAAGTTACAAACCTAGACATTCAAATATAATTGGTCTCACATCAAAGTCAAACTTTGCCCACTGTGAGATACTGCTTCTAAGTAGCATAATTCATTCTACTCCACCCAAAAGATTCAAATATCATTTAACTCATATATTAGGCTTCCCTTCCTCCAAAGCAGTTCTCTAAGCTGCCAAGATGAGCAGAAATGGATCCTATGCACCTCTACAACCTCATCAGGGAGGAGGGGCACAGATCCACATCATTGGGATAATCCACAAAAGTTTCATCTCCTTTGATTAATCAAGAGAGTTTCAACCTCTGAGATTCAATGTTAAAAAATCTACTACTTTAGAAGCTCGTTGGACAACAATGTAAACATACTTAACATTCCCGAACAATAAGAAATGGTTAACATGCTAAATTTGTCATGCATGCCTAACTACAATTATAAATTAAAATCATATATATATGTAATGTCTATATTTAAGCCAAAGTCAATTTCATGGCACATCTACTCAATTTAGGCTCCCCTGAGGAATATAATGCAAGCTGTCTTCTGCCACATGCCCTAATGCACAAATCTTTAACTCATAGCACAGGGCATCAACCTTTCAGGGATAGATATGACTTGGTTAGGAAGGTCAGCTCTGCTGAACCCAGAGCAGTAGCATTATCAAATCAGGATGAGGAATTAGAGGCTATTCAGCACCTTTCAGGGATACAAATAATTTGCACACTTCAAATGCATTCCCAATAAATGAAAATTTGCAAAGAAAGGTTCATCCTAAAAGAATTCCCACTCTAATGAAAATAAGAGCTTTAAATCCAACATGGTAAATACCACACACCACAGAAATAAAAATAAAAAAATCTTACGCTATGGAGTTCAAGAACCCACTTGTTCCACAAACAGTTGGGAGCGTATTACACATTTTTAGATGCGGAAAGAAATATTTACCCTTGTTCTCCATGAATCATACTCTAGTATGGGAGGAATCAAGTCAACAGAATATCTCACACGAAAAGCAAGCCATGCTCAGTCTGATAAGTGCAAAAGGCTATACTAGTTGACATAGCAAAGAATAAAAAGGTGTCCTGCAAAGCCATGAAGCAGAATTACCAGTGAGAGATCAGAAGAGGTTGCCAAACAATTAAAAGGAAAAACTGGAGAAGGAGATGTTTAAGGGAGACACCTCTCTTTCTCCTTCCCTCCCTCCCTCCCTCTCTCCGCATATATATATATATGAAATATATTGAAAAGCTCCAATATATTCCTGGGAATCTTCAAAGCTACACATGTGCACACATATGCTTAGAAAAGAACTGAAAGGACCCTAATTTCTCAACTCTTGAAGAACCTTCAGATACAGCAAGCAGAAAGTAAAGGTTAAAACAAAAGTGGAAACTTCCAGGGCACTGAAAACATACTCTAATACAAAGCCCCTTTGGAAAAGGCTGTGTGACTTAACGATTCAAACCATTAAGGAAATATTTATGGAATCAGCTGACCACTAAATAAACCAGCAGAACTTCAGTGGCCACACAAGACAAAGGATACAGACTTTACAGAATTCATTCAGAAAAGTCTCCAAGCAAATAAACAGAAACAACAACAAACCCAAGAGAAGCCGGGTGGGGACAGAGGTCTGATTTCTAGAGTTGCCATATGATGCTATTTAAAATATTCAGCTTTCAAAAATAATCATGAGACACGAAAAATAAGGTTCATACATATAGGAGATAAATAGTCAATAGAAACTATCCCTAAGAAAGACTATAAATTAGACTTACTAGACAAAGATTTTAAATTGGGTATTATAAATATGGCCAGAGAACCAAAGGAAACCATATATAAAGAATTAAAGGAAAGTATTGGAATGTCTCATCTGATATCCAAAAAGAGACAGCAATTATGAAAAATATCAAATTGAAAGTGTGATAACTGAAATGAAAAAAAAAAACCAAAACACTGGAAGGGCTCAACAGCATATCTGTATTGGTAGAATAAAGAATCAGGTAACTTGATGATAAGCCAATTAATATTATCTAGTCTGAAATATACAAAGAAAAAAGAATGAGGAAAAATGAAAAGAGCCTCGGAGACCTGTGAAACACCACTAAGCACACTAGCATATTTCTAATCAGAGTCTCAGAAAAACAAGAGTGATAAAAAGAAAGAAATAATATGATAAATAATAGTAGAAAACTTCTCAATATGATGAAAAGCATTAATCTGCACATTCAAGAAGCTCACAGAACTCCAGGTAAGATAAACTCAAAGAGATTCATACCTAAGTATGAAATTGTCAAAAGCCAAAACAAAAAAACAAACAAAAACAAAAATTATCAACCAAAAACTATATCCATGAAAACTTCCATTAAAGAAAATCCCTAGACTAGATAGCTTTACAGATGAATTCTACCAAACATTTGAGAAGGAATTAATAATAATACTTTGCAAAGTCTTTCAAAACAAAACAAAATGGGGTGGGGCGGGGTGGGAGATAAAGAGAGGAGGGAGGAGAATGAGGAGGAGGAGGCGGAAAGGTGAGCAGAACACTTCTTATTGTAAGGATTCAGGATTACCCTGATACCAAAAGCAGACAAAGATATTGCAAGAAAATAAAGCTACAAATCAAGATCCCTTATAAATATAGATTCAAAATTTCTCAACAATATTAGTAAACCAAATCTGGGAATATATAAAAAGAAAAGGATTATGTAAACCTTATCAAAGCAAGGTTTATGCCAGGAATACAAAATTGATTAAAAGTATGAAAATAAATCAATATAATATAGCATATTAATAAAACGATGGACAAAGACCACATGATTATCTCACAGATACAGAGAAAGCATTTAACAAAATTATTGGATTTTCATAACACTCCAAAGGTAGAAATACAAGGAAATTTTCTCAGCTTGCTATGGTCACCTACAAAACCACATAGCTAATAGCATACTTGTGGGTGCTTTCTCTAATAATATTGGGAATAAGATAAGATTGCAATTGTTATCATTTATATTCAGCATTTCCTGGGAGTTCTAACAAGGAAAATTATTGCCAAGAAAAAGAAATTAAAAGTATCTAGGTTGGAAAGAAAAAACTAAAATTATTCCTATTCAGAGAAAGCATAATCTTATACATAGAAAACTCTAATGAATATACATGAACTCACACTCATGCACACACAACTATAACTAAAACACTGAGAGCAGAGATTTCACAGAATATAAGAGTGATATACAAAAATAAATCCTATTTCTATACAATAGCAATGAATAATCCAAAAAGGAAATTAAGAAAATAAATGGATTTATTAGTCTCAAAAAATACTTAAGATTAAATTTAACACAAGAAGATCAAGACATGTACATTGAAAACTACAAAACATTACTGAATAAAATTGACCTAAATAAATGGAAAGATATACCATGTACGTAGACTGGAAAACTTAATATTGTTAGAATGGCTAAATTCTCAAGACTTATCTACAGATTGAAAGCAATTCCTATCAAAATCCCAGTTATCATTTTTTCAGAGTTTGACAAACAGATCCAAAAAGTCATACAGAAATGCAAAAAATCAAAAAAATAGCCAAAATAAATTTGAAAAAGAACAAAGTTGTATGACTCAGATTTCTTGATTTCAAAAGTTACAGTAATTACAACAGTTTGGCACTGGCATAAGGATATGAGTACAGATCAATGGAATAGCACTGAGAGCCTGGAAATAAATCTTTCACTTGATGGTCAGTTGATTAGGTAAAGGTGTCAAGACAATTCATTAGGAAAAAAAAAAAGCTGTCTATTCAGCAAATAGTGCCAAAACATCTAGATTTCCATGAGCATAGCAATGAACTTGGATGGCTACCCTGCACCATGTAAAAATGGTAACTCAAAATAAATCAATTACCTATAGTAGAGAGCTAAATTTATAGACCTATTAGAAGCAAACAGAATAATCTTTAATATCTTGAGTTAGGCAATGGTTTCTCCGATATAACAATAAAAGCACAAGTAATGAAGAAGGAAACTAGATAAATTGGAATTTACCAACATTTTTTAAAAAATTGTGTTGCATGTACACTATGAATGAAGGGGAAAGACACCTACAGGAAAAAAGTATTTGCTAATCATAATCTAATAAGGAGCATATATCCAAAATATGTGAAGAATTCTTATAACTAGATAGATAGATGATAGATAGATAGATAGATAGATAGATAGATAGATAGATAGATAGAAAGAAACATGGATACATAGATAGATAGATAACCCAATTATAAAAACAGGCAAAGGATTGTGTGTGTATGGTGCTGGGGATTGAACCCATGGCCTTGTGCATACTAGGCAAGCACTCTACCAACTGAGCTATATCCCCAACCCATACAAAGGATTTTGTGTATCTTCTCTAAAGAAGATATACAAATGGCCAATAAGCATATGAAAACATGCTCAACATCATTAACCATTAGGGAAGTGCACATCAAAACCATTATATATCACCCGGTATCGACTCGGTGGTTACATCATAACAAGTAGGGCAAAGACATGGAGAAATTATAAAACTTTTCATTGATAGTGGGAATGTAAAATAGTGAAGCTTCTTTGGAAAGAAAGTTTTGCAGTTCCTCAAATAGTTAACCATAAAATTATCATGATATAGCAAGTCCATTCCTAATAATATATCCCAGAGAACTGAAAACATATGACTACACAAAAACTTGCACATGAATGTTCACAGTAGCATTATCACAGTAGCCAAACTCTGGGGGAAAAATGTACACCAACTGAAGAATAAATAAAAAAACCTAGCCTATATATCCAGTGGAACATTTTATTTAGCCATTTAAAAGCAACAGAGCACTGATGCGTGCCACAACATTGATAAATGTTGAAAAACTGCTAAATGAAAGAAGGTAGATTTTTTAAAAATCACATACTTTATAATTCAAATGTCCATAATAAATGAGAAAGAAAGTAGACTAATGGTTATGCGGGGGAGGGGCAGGGGAATAAGGAGAGGATAATGGATATGGGTTTTCTTTCCGAAATGATGAAAATATTCTGGAATTAGGGAGAGATGATGGTTGAGAAACTACGACTACACTATAAGCACTGAATTGTACATTTTTACAGGGTGAACATCCTGGTTGAATTTTATCTTAAAAAAGCTGTTACTGAAAAATAAATTCAATAGGACCATCGATCTCAGTATAATGACTGCACTGTGTGTCATGCCCTGTGAATTGCAGCGCTTACAGCTACCTGGCACGAATATGAAGGGTCCTGTAAGTACGTCATTATCTCCAGAATATCGCTGTGTATGGTTTGCAAGTATCTCCCATTCTGTAGGTAGCCTTTTTACTCTCTTGACTATTTCATTCATCTGCTGAACAGATTTTTAGTTTGATGGGATCCAATTTGCTTTTTTTTTTTCTTGCTTGTGTTTCTTGTCCTTTTGATGCCATATTAATTAAAAAATAATAATTTCCAACACCAAGGTCAAGGAGCATTTTCTGTGTAGTTTTACAGCAGTTAACTGTATCTTCACTGTAGTTTTACAGTTAGGACTTTACATTTAAATCCTTAATTCATTTTGAGTTCATTTTTGTGAGTGATGTCAGATAAGGGTTTCAATTTGCAAGTGAATGTCCAATTTTCCCAACACTATTTATTTATTTTTTAATATATACATATATTTTCATTGTAAGTAGACACAATACCTTTATTATATTTTTATGTGGTGCTGAGGTTAAACCCAGTGCCTCACGAGTGCCAGGAGAGTGCTCTATCACTGAGCCCTCAGCCCCAGCCCCGTCAGCATCTTTTATTGAAGAGACTATCCATTCCCCACTGTAAGTTCTTGGAGTCAGTGCCAAATATTAGTCTGGGCTTAGTCTGGGATCTTGATTCTGTTCTGTTGGCCTGGGTATTGGTATTTACTCGGTATCATATTGTTTTGATTATTATCGTTTGCTAATAGAGTTTGAAATCAGAAAATATTATGCCTACAGTTTTGGTCTTTTTTTTTTAGTTTTGGTCTTTTTGCTCAAAATTACTTTAGCTATTTGGGTCCTTTATGAAGGTCTTTATAAATTTGGGGATTTTTTTCCTATTTCTCTGAAAAATGTCATTGGACTTTTGATAGCAATTGGTTTGTATATATAGAACACTTTGGGTGGTATGGATATTTTAATGATATTAATGCTTCCAGACCATGAACACAGAGTATCTTTCCATGTGTTTATGTCTTCAATTTCTTTAATTGATGTCTTTTGGTCTTTCATATATAAGTCTATCACCTCCTTGGTTAAATTTATTGCTAAGTATCTTATTATTTCTGATGTCGTTATAAATGGGTTGCTTTATTTCTTTTTCACATAGATTGTTGTTGATGTATAGAAACTCAACAGACTTTTGTATGTTGATTTTGCAACATGCAACTTTTAACTTATTTATTAGTTCAACAAATTTCAGGCTAATAACCTTGTTGTATCAAAAGGTATAATGACTATAAACATTTATACCCCCAATATCAGTGCACCTAAAAATATAAAGCAAATATTAACAGTTCTGGGTTTTTGTGAAGTTTTTAGAGTTTTCTATGTATGCAATTATGTCATCTGCAAACAAACAATTTTACTTCTTCATTTTCTATTTGGATGAGTTTTCTTTTTCTTTCTAAATGGCTAAGACTTTCAGTACTATGTTAAAAAGAAGTGGTAAAAATGGGCATCCTTGTATATATATATATATATATATATATATATAGAGAGAGAGAGAGAGAGAGAGAGAGAGAGAGAGAAGCAAATCTAGGAGCTCTCTGCCATTGAGCTAATCGCCAGCATTCTTATTTTTTATTTTGAGACAGAGTCTCACTAAGTTGCTGAGGCTGATTTCGAACTGAGATCCTCCAGTCTCAGCCTCCTGAACTGTGGGATTATGGGTGTGCGCCACCATACCCAGAACTCTTCCTGATCTTATAGGAAAAGCTTTCAGCCCTTCACCATCAAATGTAATAGGCTTGTAATATATGTTCTCTTTTATGTTTGCGGACATTCTTTCTATACCTAATGTTAATATTTTTTTAACAAGAATGGACATTTAATTTTGCAAAATACTTTTTCTGCATCTATTGAGATGATAATTTTTATTCTTCATTCTTAATGTGGTATATCATATTTATTGATTAATTTTGAATCATCCCTACAGCCAAGGAATAAATTTCCTTAATATGTTTGGTGATGGCACATGATACTTTAAATATGCTGTTGAACTACATATTTTGTTGAGAATTTTTGCATCAAAGTCCTCAGAGTTATTGGCCTGAAATTTTATTTTCTTGCAGTGTCCTTATTTGACTTTAGTATCAGGGTAACTGGATTTATAAATTTATTCTAGAAGTGTTCTTTCCTCTTCAAATTTTTGGAATAGCTTGAGAAGGATTGGCATTGATGTTTTAAATGTTCAGTAGAACTATCCCTTGAAGCCATCAGGTCCTGGGCTTTGTTAAGATTTTAAAATCTTCATTGGTAGATTTTAGATTATTGATTTAATCTCCTTATTCATTGGAAGGTTGTAGGTATCTAAAAATTTATTTTTTTGAATTATCCAATTTATTGACCTATAATTGCTCATAGTAGTCTCATGACCCTTTGCAATTTTGTATCACTTGTAATGTAATATCTCTTCCTTCATTTTATAGTTTTATTTACTTAAGCAAGTTCCTTCTCCCTCTCTCCCTCCCTCTCTGGAAGTCAAGCTAAAGGACTATTTAGAATGAGAGGAAGTTTTATTTTTTCAAAGAACCAACACTTCGTTTCACCAATCTTTTTATTGTTATTTTTTTCTAGTCTTTTTTTTTCATTTATTTTATGTTTTAATCTTTATTATTTCCGTTCTCTTGTAGTCTTTGGCCCTAGTTTTGTTCTTTTTCTAGTTCCTTGAGATGTAAAATCAGGTTCCCTATTTGAGGTCTTTCTTTACTTTCCTTTTTAAATTAGAGTATTATATTTACACATAGTATTTGGGTTTCCTTTTGATATAATGATACACTTGAAGAATTTGATTTCCATCCCCATTATCCCTTCCCTTTCCTTCCCTCCTCCCTCCGCCTTTTCTTTCCACTGATCTTCCTTTCATTCCTTTATTTATGTTTCATTGCCACTTTCTACATATACCTAAAGGAGATACTGCCTTTGGTACCTTTATGTATTTATATAGCATGATTCTATTAGGTTCATTCCATATTTCTTCCCCTTTTCCTCTCTTCCTGCCCCACCTCTCATTCTCCTACTTGTATTTCACTGATCTTCTCTAGATCTTCATGATATTTGACCTCTTCCACCACTGCCTTCTTTCCCTTATTTTGCTCCAGTTTTCCCATGAGAGAAAACATTCAGCCTTGATTTTCTGAGTCTGGCTTATTTTTTTTACTTAGAATGATTTTCTCCATTTCCATCCATTTATCAGCAAATGCCATTATTCATCCTTCATTATGCCTTATTGGAACTCCATTGTGTCTCTATACCACACTTCCTCCATTCATCTATTGATGGGCATCTGGGCTGATTCCAAAATTTGGCTATTGTGATTTGTGCTGCTATAACCATTGTAGTGGCTGTATTATTATTATTATGCTATGCAGATATTAGTTCTTTGGGATAAATACCAATGAGTGGGATAGCTGGGTCCTATGGTGGCCCCATTATTAGTTTTGTGGGGAATCTCCACATTGCTTTTCAAAGTAGTTGTACAAATTTACAGTCCCACCGACATTGTATCAGTATACCTTTTCCTCACATCCTCACCAGAATTTATTATTATTCATGTTCTTGATAACTGCCATTGGGACTGAAGTGAGAGGAAATCTTAGTGTTGTTTTGATTTGCATTTTCCTGATTGTGATGGTTGTTAAGTATTTTTTCATATATTTGTGGGCCATATGTGTTCCTTCTTTTGAGAAATGTCTGTGTTATGGTTGTATATAGTATATGTTCCCCAAAGCACATGTGTGAGACAATGCAAGAAAGTTTCATACTGAAATAACTGGTTCATTAGAGTTTAAACCTAATCAGTGCATTAACTTCCTGATAGTGATTAACTGGGTGATAACTGTAGGCAGGAAGGGTGTGGCTGGAGGAGGTGAATCCTTGGGGCATAACTTTGGAGTACATATTTTGTTCTGGTGAGAGGAAAATTCTCTCTCTGCTTCCTGGTTCCATGTTCTGAACTGATTTCCTTCACCATACTCTTCCACCATGATATCCTGACTTACTCCAAGCCCAGAATAACAGTCAGCCACCTATGGAATGAGACCTTGGAAACTGTGAGCCCCCAAATAAACTTTTCCGCCTTTAATTGTTCTTGTCAGGTATCTTGGTACCAGCAGGAAAAGAAAAGCTGACTAAAAATGATCTGTTTAGTTCTTTTGCCCATTTATTGATTGGGTTATTATTTTTTGGCATTGAATTTTTTGAGTTCTGTATATATTCTGGATATTAACCCCTGTCAGAGAAATAGCTGGCAAAGATTTTCTCCCATTCTATACACTCTGTCCTTACTCTCTGAATCATTTCTCTTTGTGGTACTGAAGTTTTTTTAATTTGATGGCATCTCACCTATTGATTCTTGGTTTCATTTCTTGAGTTTTAGGAGCCATGATGAGGAAGTTGGTGTCTACATCTTATGATGGAATACTGACCTTATGTTTTCTTCTAGTGTTGCAAGGTTTCTAATCTAATTCCTAAGTCTTTGATCCATTTTGACTTGACTTTTGTGCAGGGTGAAAGATAGAGATCTAATTTTATTCTTCTACCTACAGATAGACAGTTCCCCCAGCCCATTTGTTAGAAAGCCCATCTTTTCTCCAACATATATTTTTGGCTCCTTTGTCAATTATCAGATGGCTCTAAGTATGTGGATTTGTCTCTGTGTCTTTTATTCTATTCCATTGGTCTTCATGTCTACTTTTATGCCAGTATCATACCACGCTATTTTTGTTACTATAACTCTGAAGTAAAATTTGAGATCAGGTATCGGGATTCCTCCTGCATCATGTTTTTTATTCATAATTGCTTTGCTATTCTGGGTTTCTTATTCTTCCACATAAATTTAAGGACTGTTTTTTCTTGTTCTGTGAAGAATGTCATTGGTATTCTGATGGGATTGCATGGAGCCTATTTGTTGCTTTTGGCAGTGTGGCCATTTTGACAATATTAATTCTGTCCAAACATGAGCATTGGAGGTCTTTCCATCTTCTGAGGTCTTCTTCAATTTATTTCTCCAGTGTTCCATAGCTTTCATACTAGAGATCTTTTACTTCCTCAGTTAGATTAATTCCCAAGTTTGATTTTTTGTTGTTGTTGTTGTTATTTTTTTTTTGGTCATTGTTGTTGTTGTGTTTTGTTTTGTTTAGGATATTGTAAAGGGGCTGGTTTTCATGATTTCTTTCTCAGATTAATCACTATTACAGTATAGAAAAGCTATTGATTTGTGAGTGTTGATCTTGTATCTTGCTAACTGGCTGAATTCATTTATCATCTCTAGGAGTCTTCTGATGGAATTTTTTTTTTGGTCTTCTAGATATAGGATCATGTCATCAGGAAACAGTGATAGTTTGACTTCTTCTTTTCCTACTCATGTGCCTTTAATTCCCTTCTGTTGCCTGATTGCTCTGGCTAGTTCCAAGAACTATATTGACTAGGAGTGGTCACATCCTTATCTTTTTCCTGATTTTGGAGGAAAAGTTTTCAGTTTTTCTCCATTCAGTATGATGTTTGCTTTTGACTTGTCACATATAGCCTTTATAATGTTGAGGTAAATTCCTTCTATCTATAGTTTCTCCACAGTTTTTAACATCAGTGGTTTCTGTATTTTATCAAAGGCCCTTTCTACATCTATTAAAGTGATCATATAGTTCTTTATTCTATTTTGTGGTGAATTACATTTATTGATTTGTGTACACAGAACTTTATATCCTTCGGATGAAGTATATTTATTCATAGTGTATTATCTTAATAATATTTTATTAAGAATTTTTTTCATCTATGTTCATCAGAGAGATTGGTCTACAGTTTTGTTTTGGTTTTTTTTTCCCCCTGGATATGTCTTTGTCTGGTTTTGGTATCAGGGTTACAGTGGCTTCATACATTGTATTTGGGTGTATTTCTTCTCTTTCAATTTCATGAAATAATTTGGGAAAGACTTGTACTGGTTCTTCTGCAAAGTCTGGTAGAACTCAGTGAAGAATCCATCTGGTCCTGGGCTTCTCTTTGCTGGCAGGATTTTAATTGCTCTTTGAATTTCATTGTTTGATATTGGTCGGTTTAGGCTTTTTAATATCTTCCTGATTCAATCTGGGGGCAGGTCATATTTGTCTAGAAATTTGTCAGTGACTTCTGTATTTCCCAGTTTATTGCAGTATAAATTTTCAAAAGTTTCCAATGATCCTCTGGATTTCAGAAGTGTCTGTGGTAATATCTCCTTTTTCACCTCTAATTTTGTTGTTTGGGGTCTTCTCTCTCTCTCTCTCTTTTTTTTTTTTAGTTAATTTGGCAATGAGTTTGTTTATCTTTTTGAAGAATCAGCTCTTTGCATTGATCCTGTGATTTTTTTATTCCCAATTTCATTCATTTTGGCTCTGATTTTTATTATTTTCTGTCTTCTACTGATTTGGAGATTAAGTTGTTCTTTTTCTAAGACCTTGAGGTAGAGTATAAACTCACTTATTTGGGATATTTCTATATTTTTTTTAATGTGGGCACTCAATGCAATAAATTTTCCTCTTAGTTCTGCTTTCATATTGTCTCATCCCTAGCCCCTATTTTTTATTTTTTGAGACAGGGACTCACTAAGTTGTTAAAGTCCTTGCTAAGTTACTGAGGCTGGCTTCGAACTTGTTACCTTCTTGCCTCAGCTTCTTGAGCTGCTGGGGGTTACAGGCATGTATCACCACACCAAGCTTGTCTCTTCTGATGAATTTTTGCTTGAAAACAATGGTATCAGATATGAGATTAGCTACTTGGGTTCCAACTGCACGAAATATTTTTTTCCATTCTTTTATCTTCAGCCTGTAAGTGTCCTTCCCTATGAGATGGCTCTCTTGCAGATAACATATAAATTGGGTCTTGTTTTTTGATCCATTCTGCTCATCTATATATTTTAACTGGGGAGTTGAGACCATTTATATTCAGTGTATTATGGATGTGTTTGTGTTTTACAGACTGCCATTTTGACTTTTTGTTATCTATCTGGGACAGCGCCCCAGAGTTTTTGTATACTCTGATCATGTTCTATTTTTTTTCCTTTTATTTATTTTCATTTAGATGATTAGTCTTCTATTGATCTTTATCTATTTGGAATCTTTAGAATTTGTTTTTTGATTCTTCTGTGTACATTTTATCCTTAAGAATTCTTTGTAGTGCTGGCTTGGTTGCCATAAATTCTTTTAGTTTATCCTTGTCACAGAAAGTTTTTATTTACCCACTGAATATGAAGGAGCATTTGGTTGGGTATAGAAATCTTGGTTAGCAATGGTTTTCTTTTAAAGCCTGGAATAGCAGTCAGAGAAATGCAAATCAAAACCACCCTAAGATACCATCTCACTCCAGTAAGATTGGCAGCCATTCTGAAGTCAAACAACAAGTGCTGGAGAGGATGTGGGGAAAAGGGTACTCTTGTACATTGTTGGTGGGACTGCAAATTGGTGCAGCCAATTTGGAAAGCAGTATGGAGATTCCTGGGAAAGCTGGGAATGGAACCACCATTTGACCCAGCTATTGCCCTTCTCAGACTATTCCCTGAAGACCTTAAAAGAGCATACTACAGGGATACTGCCACATCGATGTTCATAGCAGCACAATTCACAATAGCTAGACTGTGGAACCAACCCAGATGCCCTTCAATAGATGAATGGATAAAAAAAATGTGGCATTTATACACCATGGAGTATTATGCAGCACTAAAAAATGACAAAATCATGGAATTTGCAGGGAAATGGATGGCGCTAGAGCAGATTATGCTAAGTGAAGCTAGCCAATCCCTAAAAAACAAATGCCAAATGTCTTCTTTGATATAATGAGAGCAACTAAGAACAGAGCAGGGAGGAAGAGCAGGAGGAAAAGATTAACCTTAAACAGAGACATGAGGTGGGAGGGAAAGGGAGAGAAAAGGGAAATTGCATGGAAATGGAAGGAGACCCTCATTGTTATACAAAATTACATACAAGAGGTTGTGAGGGGAATGGGAAAAAAACAAGGAGAGAAATGAATTACAGTAGATGGGGTAGAGAGAGAAGATGGGAGGGGAGGGGAGGGGGGATAGTAGAGGATAGGAAAGGTAGCAGAATACAACAGTTACTAATATGGCATTATGTAAAAATGTGGATGTGTAACCGATGTGATTTTGCAATCTGTATTTGGGGTAAAAATGGGAGTTCATAACCCACTTGAATCTAATGTATGAAATATGTCAAGAGCTTTGTAATGTTTTGAACAACCAATAAAAAAAAATAAAGCCTGGAATATCTCATTCCAGGCCCTTCTAGCTTTTAGTATCTGAGCTGAGAAGTCAGAAGTGAGCCTTATTTACCTCTAAATGTGATCTGATATTTCCACTCTTGCAGCTTTAATTGTCTTTCCTTGTTTTCTATATTAGACATTTTGATTATGATGTGTCTGAAAACCTTCTCTTCTGGTTAGGTCTATTTGAGGTCCTGTATGTGGGTGTCTATCTATTTTCTGATATGGGAAAAGTTTTCTGTGACTATATGATTGAAAATGTTCTTAAAATCTTTAGCTTTTATCTCCACATTCTCTTCTATCCCAATGATTCTCACGATTGGTCTTTTGATGTTGCCCCAGAGTTCTTTTTTATGTAAATTTTTTATTTATATATGACAGCAAAATGCATTCCAATTCTTATTACATATACAGAGCACAATTTTTCATCTCTGGTTGAATACATAGTATATTCACACCAATTCGTGTCTTCATACTTGTACTTTGGATAGTAATGATCATCACATTCCACCATCATGAATTACCCCATGCCCCCTTCCTTCCCCTCCAACCCCTCTGCCCTATCTAGAGTTCATTTATTCCTCCCATGCTCCTGATCCCTATCCCACTATAAATCAGCCTCCTTATATCAAAGAAAACATTCAGTATTTATTTTTTTGGGATTAGCTACCTTCACTTAGCATTATCTTCTCTAACTCCAACCATTTACCTGCAGATGCCATGATTTTATTCTCTTTTATTACTGAGTAATAGTCCATTATATATATGCCACTTTTTTAAAATCCATTCATCTGTTGGAAGGCATCTAGGTTGGTTCCACAGTTTAGCTATTGTGAATTGTGCTGCTATAAACATTGATGTGGCTGTGTCCCTGTAGTATGCTGTTTTTAAGTCCTTTGGGTATAGACCAAGGAGAGGGACAGTCCCCAGAGTTCTTGTATATTCTTATCATGTTCTTTTTTTTTTCCTTTTATTATATTCTAGGTACTTAAATTCATGTATCCTGTATTCAAGGCCTGAGGTTCCGTCTTCAAGTCCTGAAGCTCTATTTTTCTACATAATCTGTTGGCAATGCTTCCAAGTGAATTTTTAATTTGATTGTGTCTTTTATTTATAGGAGTTCTGATTAGTTGTTTTTCAGTGTTTCATCTCCTGTATTTTTTCACTTAATTAATTCCTTAGATTTCTTTTACTTCATTGCTAAGAGCCAAGTATATGATGCATGGCATTTTTGGTCGAAAGGTGACGCCAGCTAGCCATTGAGATGATATGATTATGTTAAGATTTGCATTCATATGGATATTGGACTCCTGCTGTTCACCTAGGCCGGCTACGGGACTCCTGGAGAGTTCCCATTGGTTGGGGAAGTACAGTAGGAGGGAGTTCCGGGGGAGGAGCACTCTCTGCGTGGGGGGATCGAAATTCTTCCCGGGCGCATACCAGACATTGGCGGCAGTTTCAAAAAATAAAGTTTGTTCCTGCTTGAGTGGCTCGTGATTTTGTGCCCAGCCAGACTGCGGCACTTCATTGTACATTTTAATGATCCGTGTTTTATAATATTTCTCTGGAATTTCATTCTTGTTCATATTTGTGGGATCCTTTCTTGTGGGAGAGTGTGAATTTGGGGGGAAGATTTTTTTTCCTTCCTCATGTTTTCATAGGTCCTGGACTTGCACATCAATTGAGATGGATTCCTCTTCCTCTTTTATATGTGTCCTCATGTGTATACTTATTTCCTTATTCTAGGAATTCTCTCTGTGTTTGGTATAGGAGTGGATGTTGAAGGGTGGGGCCTGAAGTTCTCTTCTTGCTATTCTTCCTTGGGACCTGGTTTTTGGTTTGGGGTTTTTGTCTCCACAATTCTGAGTTGAAGTAATGATTAGTCTCAGGTGGCACTGGATCATGTACAGGATGAGATTCACTGTTGCTTGGCTGAGTTGTGAGTGTTTCTTGTCAGCAGGATCTCTACTCTATGATCCGGAAGTGCCCAATCCCTTCCAGCTCCTCTCAGAGGGAGGGGAAGCCAGGAGTATCACTAATATCAGCTGCAGATGTACAGTTTTGAGAAAAATTTCCAGTGTCTACTTTGACATCTATACTAATTGCTACCTCTATATTAATGGTGGGGTCTGAAATGAACATTAATACCAGCGGTACAAAACTGTGGATTAGATCAGGCATTCAACATCAGGTGTCTGTGATGTCATCCATTATATTAATAATCACAACAACATGAAAGAGGCATGACTTACATAAACCATATAATTCTATTATTTAGTGAGATTACAGTTTCTTAAACACAAAGAAAGTATTGTGGGGAAGTGAGAGAAAGTTTGAAATATTTTTAAAAAGTGATCAAAGGAAAAGGCAGGTAGTAGTTAGCAGATTCAAGCTGTGAAAGAAAAGGAATAATAGGTTGACATAAAGTAGTAAAATGAAGAAAGGACATGAGAATAGGAAAATTTGGTTGTTAGTGTGGGAAGAAAGTGATGAAGGGGAGATAAAAAGGATGAGAAACAAGGTATGGACAAACCAGCTACTGTAAGATCAAAATAGCTTGGACATATAATTGAACCCCATCTAAGAAAAATCAAGGCTAAATAATAAACAGGTGCAGAAGAAAAACAATGTAAAAGAAAAATTACGAGTGTACACAACCTTTTTTGAATATATCCATATAGTGAATACAAACACACTCCCACACACACACTCACATACATACACACAAAATCATACATAATGGGGGAAAAAAGTAAAAAGTACTACAATATAATGAGATGATGTCTGAATTTTTTTAATTAAATTTTTTAAAATAATAGATTAAAATGTGAGTATGAAGAAAGGAAAAAAGAAATAAGGATAAAAATAAAATAAAATGGAAGAATAAAACCTGAAAAATCTTGCTGAGAAATAAAAGACATTTCTGCTGAGGTGGTCAAACCTGTTGGAGAGACGGATGTTTATTCTTGCTATTTGTTTTTCCTTTGTAACCCCTGGGACAAGGATTGGGAGTTGCTAAGCCCAACATCTTTGTGTTCCTCTCCGCTGCCAGCCTTTGTGGTAGGAGCCAAGGATGACTGTAGATCTCAACTTCCAATCTCCCCATAGATAGCACTATTTGGGTGTTGACAAATTGTGTGTTTCTGTAGTGGGGGCGGTGCAGAGTTCTACATTAAAGATTCTAGTAACTGGGGTTTAGTCTAGATCAAACTTTGGAACTCTGTGGGTGGATGTTTGAGAATTGCTCTCCACTCCCTTTTGGAGGAGAGGATGCCCTTCTCTGCAGGATGCCTGGAGCTCTAGAATTTCTGGCAAATCCACTTCTAGGGCATCAGGACAAAACCTCCACAGGTTTCACGCTCACCTATATGAATCTGAAATACCAGGCCTCTGCCCTGGAGTGCAGTGACTCCTGTGTGTCCACAGTCATGCCACACAGGGGGAGATTTCCCTTGGAATCCAGGGCCTGAATGTGTCAGGCAAACTTGTCTTTGTGCCTATTTCAGTCTCTCTGGTCCAGGTGCCATCTGGGAGTTTATAGTGAGCTGCAGGATTTCCAGCCCTCCTGTTTCTGGGCTGCAGGCGGAAGGGGCAGCTTCAGAGTGCACACGTGAGCGTGCACTTTCTCCAGCCACAGATCCAGAAGGAGGAGAGGAGAGGAGAGCTGTAGCTTTCTCTGGAAGCTCTTTTTTCCCCCCTTTTCTAAGTGCACACTTTTCCCAATCAGGAAAACTCAGCACCAGCAGGGATTCGCTTTTTCCAGTAACACAATCAAAACAGGCGTCACCTTTTCTGGCAGGGCAGGCGCATGCTTTCCCTGGAGGTGGAGAGCGCCAAGGCAGCCCAGTACATACTTGCAGTGCCCAGAACACCTCCCTGCCCGGGGGAGTTACTTTGGGATTTGCTTTCACTGATTCACTTTCCCTACTGACTCCGTGTCTATTAAATTCAGCCTTCCCCTCTAATCCACAGGTTAGTTCTTCATTTGAAAATTTCTTTAGCCATCATTTGCCTACGAGGCCCTTCCCCTTCGTTGAAGCCACTGAAGCCCAAGCTGGTGCTTCTTCATTGCATGATTTGATACGTTTGTGTTTCTGACTTCTGTGACTTACACAGCTTTTTGTTTTTTTACAGATCGATATTAAGTTTCAGGGAGTTGCTCCAATCACCCACCTCACTAAGAAGCCGTCTTCCTGTTTTTAAGCCAGCTGTTCAACTGCTGGGTCCCGTAGCCTTCCTCTACTCTGCCATCTTCCAGCACTGAATTTTTTTTTTTTTTAGATTTTTTTTTCTTAATGTGGATTGTTATCACTATAAACTTCCCATGAGCATTGGTATATTGTGTTTCCAAAGAAAATATTTTTTTTTCTTTTGATTTCCTCTTTGCCTCAATGTTTGTTCAGGAGTTTGCAGTTTAACTTCCATGTATTTGTGGATTTTCCAGTTTTCATCTTATTACTGATTAGAGTTTTACACTACTGTTTAGCCATAAAAGATACTTGAACTATTTCAAACTTCTAATCTACAATGATCTATCTTAGAAAATGTCCCAAGGGAACTTGAGAAGAATGCGTATTCTGATGCTGTCCGATGGAATGTTCTGTATGTCTGCAACCTCCACTTGGTCTACAGTGTTGTTCAGATCCACCAGTTTCTTATTGATTTTCTGTCTGCGTGATCTATCTACTTTCCGAAGGTAGGGTATTAAAGTCCATTATTGATACTGCATTGCTGTTTATTTCTCCTTTCAGCTCTGTTAGCTTTATATAATTAGGTGCTCTGCTGCTGGTGCATAAATATTTACAATCGTTGTTTCTTCTTGACGAATTTAACCACCTTATCTTTATATAATGGGCTTTTTTTTCTCTTGCGACCATTTGTGACTGACAGCATATTTCATCTGATGAAAGTATAGTGACCCCCAATCTCTGTACGTTATCATTTGCATGGAGTATCTTTTGCCATTCCTTTGCTTTCAGTCTCTTATGTGTCCTAAAAGCTAAATTGAGTCTCTTAGAGTCAGCAACTCATCTGGGATCTCCTCTCTCCTCTCTCTCTCTCTCTCTCTCTCAATGCACTGAGACACTCTGTCTTTTGATTGATGGAGCTAATTCGTTTACATTTAGGATTATTATTGGCAGGTGAGGACTTAGTTTCACCATTTTGTTAATTGTTTTCTCAATGTTTCATAATTTCATGACCCCATCTCTTGATTTCATGACCTTTTATCCTGGTAATCCCTTGTGTATCAACTAAAGGATTTTCCTCTTTGATTATCATGAGGCTTACACAAAAAATGGTTAAAACGTCTTATTTTAATCTTACAGTGACTTAATTCTTAATATATAATAACTATATTTTTACTCTTCCCCTCCCATTTTAGGTTATTGGTATTATAATTTACATCTTTTTATATCATGAAACTAACAACAAATAGTTACAGCTTTTAATGTTTGCTTTTTAACTTCTATATCAGAGTTAAAAGTGATTTGCACACCAGCATTACCACATTAGAAATTCCTTTGGGTTGTTGTTTTCTTTTTTTTTTTTTAACACTTTTTTCTTCCTCTTCCTGGATAATCCAAATGACCTTCTTCAAGTTCTCTGATTGTTTCTTGTAGAGAACAAGCCGTAACAAAGAAGGGGAGAGCAGCGTCTGAGATTGGGGTCTGATGACTTCATGGCTGTGGCATGCCTGGTGCCTGGGAAAGTTTCTGTGCAAAGGTGCAGGATGCCTAGCTGCTGTGGTAATGCCCTCCATGTGGACGCTCTGTGCTAGAGTCTTATCAGTCTCAACCTTGATCTCAGGCACATCGCTCCTGGGAATAAAGAAACTTTCTTACTAGACAATCACAATGTTTCGCCAGCTCCACTGCCCCTGAACCTGCGAGATTGGCCGCTGGTGGTGACACTTTCTTCTGCTGGTGATGTTCTCCATTGAATTTTTTCAGTTCTGTCATTATATATTTCTGCTCTAAGATTGTTTTTAATGATTTCTGTTTCTTTGTTAAACCTCTTTTCCCCTCCATGTATTATATTCTTAAGTTTGTTTAGCCACCAGTGTTTCTTGTCATTCACTGAAGAGGACTATTCTGAACTCTTGTGAATCAGTTCACAAATGTCCACTTCTGTAGTCTCAGTTATTGGAGCTTTTTAACCTTCCTTTGGTGATCTCTTATTTCCCCAGTTCTTCCTTATTTTCATTTCCTTGCATGGATAACTACACTCTTGAGGAAACAATCACCTCCTCCAGGCTTTGCAGATTTGCTTGGTGAGGAAAAAAACTTCAAATAGCCTGGAGTTCTGGATGGACAGCTGGTAGCATCCACAGGTGTGCAAGAGTGATGTCAGAATATCTAGCTGGGCAGGGTTCCCCATGCTCTGAGGTCAATGGGCCTGCTGAATGGCCTAAGTGATTGGGTAGCTCTGCCAATAGAGCTCCACACTCTGGAGGGGCTGCTGGCTGGGGTCATTGATCAGGCAGGATTTCTGGATGGGCTCTGCAATTGCCCCCAGCCAGCTGGGACTCCCAGCTATGCTCCCCAGCCAGGCAGTGCCACTGGGTGCTGGGGACAGAGATTGAACTATGGGATCATATTCATCTCAGGTTAAGCTCTGCAATTAGGCAGCACACTGTGTTTGTGCAATGACTATATTCCTTGCCTGGGCAAGACCACCAGATATGCTCTGTGGTTCATCAGGGTTGCTGTGAGAGTCCCAGGTCAGGCAGGTCTCTGGGCTGTGTTCACAGTGGGGCAGGACTGCTGGCTGAGCTCCTCAATCAGGCAAGAATGCTGGCTGTGCTCTGTTGTTGGGTGGGATCCATGACTGATCTCTCTACTTTTGTTTTTGACTCCTTTACAAATCCATCTCTTCAAATGCTCAGTCCTCAGGATTTTGTCCAACACATGATTCATAGAAAATATGCACTAAATGGATTATTTCTAGATGACTAAAAGAATAAACAAAGGCATCCCCTCTGGCTCCAGAAGCACTTTAGTCCACAAATGGCTGTCTCTAGATTCTCTCTGCAGACCCACATTCCACCTTCGGCACTACAGAGGAGCTTGACCAGCTTTGAACCCATTTGTTCAGGAAACACATTGCTTCCTAAAGTCTGGATGACATCACTCAAGACGGCCAGGCACCAGCTACTAGACTCTCTGTGACCTCCATCTGAACCACTGCCTCTTCTGATTCCCCATGAGGCTGTGGACTCATGCTGTTTTAAGCCAAACTTTCTCCCCATTAAACACTATGATCTTATTTCTGGCAAATGAGAATACGTATAGAAGTTGAAAACTGGTGAGGAGATCTCATGATCCCCCTATTCTGAGATCTGATTGTATTTTCTACCTATTAGATCCTGGTAGAACCTTCTTTGGAAGCAACGATGATAAAGGTGAGGGAGATGCTCCTGTGGCCTGTACCACCCACTTGGTGGCAGCAAGTCTTATGAAATCAATTCTATGGCATTGGACACACTCTCTCTCTCTCTCTCTCTCACACACACACACACACACACACACTGAGAACAAAGGGGCAAGAGCTAGCAGGAGTGTGAGAAGGGACAAGGAAGTCGTAACTTCCCTAAGTGAGAGCTGCAGTCTAAACCAGTGGTTCTCAACCAGGAACTATGTAACCTCCAGGGTCATTCACGATGTTTGCAGAAATATTGGGTTATCATCATTGGAGGTATGCTAGTAGGGGGAGGCCAGGGATGCTACTTGACATCCTACAATAAACAAGACAGCAAAGAATTATCCACTCCAAATGTCAGTCGATAGTACTGAGTCTAAGAAACTCCAATCTAACAGAAGGATTTAAAAAGCACGTGGGACTCTTACTCTGTACCTCCCAGCACTCCCAGGCACACCCAGAGTTCACAGTGGCCCTTCATTGCTATCCTTGTACACGGACTGGAATCCCTGAATAGACTCTATCTGAACTCTGAAGCCACATACACCTATATACCATACATTGTGGCAAGTAAATGGCCTGGTTTACAAATTTTTATATCATTTTTTATTTACAATAACTGGTCTTAGAGGTGAAAAAGGTAAGACAAAAATTAAATAAAAGCCCAGTGTTTGTATGAGAGTCTAGCATATTTCCCTGGTGTCTTAACATTAGAGAGATGACTACAATCCCCTACTTATGTTTTCTGCCCTTCTGGACACAGTGTGAAGCCACTTGGGTTTTTTTTTTCCCTATCTGCTCCATATCCTTTGGGTGTTTTAGTATTGGTCCCCTGCACAGAAAACCACTAATGAACCGTTGATAAAAACACACAGCCCTTCAGCCCACTGAAAATTTCCCTTTCAGTTTCAACTGGATAATGATGCTCTTAGCTCCCTGTGCCATACAAAAATCTGGTACACTTCTGTCTGTAATAAAAGTGCATCAATGTAAGAGCTGGCTACATTTGGAATTAGACCACATAATAATGCCAGAGAACCTAAGATGGTGAAAAAATATGCATTATAACCTCACTCATTCAAACTTCACCAATTCAGAATTTGTGATCAAACACAGTAGGCTAAAATTCACAATTCCATTTATTCTCAAACTAAAGGGATTGAGCCAGGCGCAGTGGTGCACGCCTGTAATCCAGGGGCTCAGGAGGCTGAGGCAGAAGGATCGCGAGTTCAAAGACAGCCTCAGTAAAAAGAGAGGTGCAAAGCAACTCAGTGAGACCCTGTCTCTAAATAAAATACAAAATAGGGCTGGGGATGTCGTTCCGTGGTCGAGAGCCCCTGAGTTCAAGCCTGGTAGCCCCCCCCGCCCCCCCCCTCCCGACACATAAACAAATAAATAAATAAGAGGTTGAGAGAGCTAGTAGTAAACAAGAAAAGAATGTTTATCTTCAAAAGAGAACACATTATGTTACCAGGCACTTACTTTGAAGTGTCAATTTACATGTAAACACCACAATTACAGTGTTAACAAATAAAAGAGAGCCTGTATTTTTAACATTCAAAGTTTAAAGGGTTATTCTAGTCACAAAGGGCAGGACTTCCTCCCAGGACCCAGGGCAAGCCCGGTTCTCCATACCTTATGTAAGGGACCGGCGAACCACGGAGGAAGAGACCAACTCATGCAACAGCAAAAGGGGGTTTATTGAAGATCCAGCGCGCTGGGGCTCCGTGCTCACTCAAGAAGGGAGAGCGGCCCAGAGCCCCGAGCAGGGGTTAAGCAGTGCTTAAGTACACTTTTGGGGGAGGGCGGGGGCTCTGCATACATCAGAGCAAATCATCATGAGGCGCGGGAAAATCAAACAACAACTCCCAAACATGATTAGCACATTCATTGGCGGGAACAGGTCGGGCGGGGGTGATAGGTCAGTCCTAAAGCGGGGTATACATTCAAACTGATTGGTTTGGGCCCTGAGGTGCCTACCTGCCGAGCTGCACAGGGTCCAGGTTTTTAAGCAACTGAGTGGTCAGGGGGGATTTCGACACATATCTAATGGGCAGTTCCTGGAATTGTCTTAACTGCCACAGGAATTTCAGGTTCTGAGTGCAGCTTAGAAATTTTACAATATCTGGTCTTTTACATTTTAACTTCAGTTTCTTTTATCCTTTCATTTAGACTGTTAGATGATGTGGTGGTGCCCCCTGAAGAATGTGCTGGTGCCATGAGGGCCCAGGGACTGGCTCACAGAGGAGGCAAGCGGAGAGCAGCGGCCAGAGAAAGCTTGAACAAAACCTTGACAGTGCCCAATTAATGATCTGGGGCCTCCGTGGTCATGGTCACACCCATGTTTCCTGGGGAGGCCTGCGGTTGCGCTAGCTACTCTTCCCACCTTACTTTAGGCTTTCTTGCCTTCTGCTGAATATTTCTGCTCTTCCCCTCTTAAGACACGTCCTCAGACCCATTGGTGTCCTAATCCAAGAGAAGAGTCAGGACACTCCCTCCTGACCTCTTTGCCTTCCTTTCTCAGTAGTTACTGGCTCGTCCTGGTGACCACCCTGGTATCTTGGTAGGTCATAAATATGAACTTCTAAGTTGTTTCTAAGCCATCCAAGTTCATCAGAGGAAGGATATTTTGGGGACAGTGAACTAAATTATTTTTGTTCTTGGCAGACCATGGTCCTTTCTATTTCTTGGGCCAAAGGGTCAGGTTGAGCCAGGTACATTGGTGCATGCCTGAATGTCAGCTACTTGGGAGGCTGAGGCAGGGAGATAGCAAGTTTGAGGCCAGCTTTGGCAACTCAGCAAGACCCTGTCTCAAAATACAAAACAAAAAGGGCTGGGGGTGTAGCTCAGTGGTAGAATACCCCTGGGTTCAATTCCCAGTACCAGAAAAAATAAAGGTTAAAAGGTCAGGCTTCCCCTGACCCATCCAAAATTCATCTTCCTGAGCCTCAATATTAGTGAAAGAACTATCCTCTCCCACTGTAGAAGAAACTCATCTGACTTACGCTACAGAAAACCTGAAGACCAGCTACTTCTAAGAATAAAAAATTTTTAGTTTACTGGCCTAAACATGTCCTCCTTCTAACAATTGTAAGCCATCAAGAGATGACTTACAAGTTCACATCTATGATTTGCATGTTATCAGGGTGATCGTCATGACATGACTGTAGCTACCTAGGAACCCATCAGTATCACCACTTGGAGCAACTTGGATCTCTGTGACCCAGGCCATCATCACTTCCTGTGCACTAGAATAAAGCACCTGCCAGTACCACCCTGGCATAGTTTTTCAAAATGGTGATTAATTGAAACCACCTCATTAAAATTCAGTTATTTTGATGACTTTGATATTTAGACTCAGAAATAAATGATGAATACAGAGATGCTTAATCTATTTTTATCCAACTTCTGATTATCCAAAGCATCCTGGGGAAAAGTCTCTTTCTTTTCCTCACCATCCATAGATTCTAGAATATGGGACCCTTCTTCAGGATTGGGGAGACAGTGTATTTGTAGATAGGATGAGGCAAAGAATGGCAAATAATTTTGGATCCTTTTTCCTTTCTTCTGCCCCTACATCAACACTGCGGTTTTTCTGTAGGGATAGACCAATGTTCCCTGTGTCCTAGAATGTGTTCCATGGAATGAAAAATCCTCCCATAGACTCACGGAACTGAAATAAGACTTACTTAAAGATGATTAATTCCATTCTTTGAAAATAACTCCTGTGAATATTTGATAGAGTTGCCTGAACATCCTGAGGCATATTTTCCCTCAGTCTGTCCCTTTCTCATTTCAACTCCTCTGTACCACAGAGCAGTGAATTATTAAGTGAGTTATTAAAACTTACCATGTCTCCCTAACTCAGTGTAAAAATTTAACCACGCTTTTAGGAAAGAGATGGTATTAATTAAGAGTTTAAATTTTTCATACATTTGCTTTTTGACAATAGGAAAAGGCATCCAGTAGTAAACATACTGATGATTTCAAATGATGAGAAATTAATGTCAAGTGTATATTTATAAATTTGATATGGATTTATAATATACTTCACTTTTATTTCATCTTTAAATAGTTACTATTTGAATATGGAAGCTCACAATAGCTCTTAAATAGTTTAGCCTTCTTTCTTGGGATGTCTTGCATATTCTTAGCCAGGTGGTGTGACTCTACATGAACTACAAAGACTAGAATGTCCCCTATGGGGTAAGTCAAGGCCTTTTCACTGATGCAGCAGAAAAAGGGACAAAAAGTCAGAGTAGGCAAAGACAACTATTTAGAATCTAATTTCTTTCTTAGAAATGAGTACAACTTATTAAAGGGAGACACAAAACTTTGTTGCTTGATAAAATATTTAAAACGTAAAAGCTCTTGTTCTCTCCGGTCCAGAGAAAAATACCACATATCTTTCCTGACTTAGGTAAATACAGTCTGGTCATTCAGTGGTGTACTAAGCAGCCATTAAAAAACCACATTTGCAGTGAACATTTTGTAATGGCATAAGAAAACAATCGGTGATATTAACTGGGAAGTCAGGACACAGAACTCTGTAGGTCGTGTGACTCCAACACTGCAGAGGCTCTTATCTGTGAGGCTGAGCAAGGACTCAGGATCAGCTGGTCTACAACCTGGAAGGCTGATGCCTTCAATCAAGAGAAACGGCAAAGCAAAGGGGAAAGAGAGCTTCTGATCCTAGCAGGAATCTCCCCTCCCACCAGCTATGAAAACCCATTCCCCATTCATATCCACCACTTCAAAAGGGTCAGAGGAAGATCTTGCAGGCCCCTCTGGCCCTCAGTGGCATTACCATTTTGGAAGACAGGGAGGTGAAAAGCTCAGGCAAGGTTGGGTCTGGGGAGGAGCCAAGAGCAACTTCTCAGACAGCTGTGTGGTTGCTGCAGCCCTCATCAGGCCCAGATTTGTTCCCAAACAGAAAGACCCAGAGGAAGAATCTAGAGACTCAGGGAAATCAATGGGAGAGGGAGGACAAAGGAAATAGTCCTACGTAAAACAACAGACGCAGCAAATACTACTGTGAACTCGGAATCAGGGAGGCCCGGCAGGGACACATGTGGAGATTTAATATAAAAGACGAAATAAATTGCTAACGATATAGTGGCTTGAGGATAAGGTCACTGGAGAGAGGTGGCCAGGCAGCTGAGAGGCCAGAGGTTTAGAAGAATCATCTCTATAGATATCAAAAATCACTAAGAATTATCCCTGAAGCTTGTCACCAGGAAAGGGAGGGTAAAGATCACATCCTGCTCAGGTGCTTGCTGAGGACCAAGGGAATATGAGCTGGGCAGTAGAAGAAGGCACCTATAGATATTAGCCATGACCATATAACTAGGTTATAGAAAAAAGAATTGTTCATGGTCATGAGTATTTCCATCCTATTTTGTATGAATGAGTGTGTACAGCCAATTTCTTTGTTTTCTTCTCTCTCCTATCCCTTTATCATGTAACATAAGATCTACTGACTTGATAACACAATATTTAGGTATGGTTAACTCTACATCATGGTATGTCAATTATGGGATATTGAGGAGAAGAGTAAACACCACTTGCGGACTTTGAATCCTCTTCTGGGGAAAGGGTTAGTAGGTTTCCTGGAAATCATACACAGTACAATTTGATCATGTCAGGTAGAAATTAATTGCGGTTTAAACAAATGCATATGTGCACCAAGGGTGAACTTGTGATGGCTAATCTTACATACCAACTTAGAAGGTGTTTGCAGATGAGATTAACATTTCATTCAGGAAACTTAAAAGAAAGGCAGATCACCGTCCATGATGTGAGCGGACCTTATCCAATTAGTCGAAGGCCTTCATAGAACAAGTGACATCCCTGAGTTAAGAGGGACTTCCCCAGCAGATTGCCTTTGGACATTTTATGCTCCATTGGCTCTTCTGGGCTCAGCCTGCTAACCTTCAGAGTGGGACTAGAATATCAGCCATCCTGAGACTCCAATTATTAGCCCACACTGTAGATTTTGGCCTCTATAATCCTGCGAGCCAATTCCTTATCATGAATCTGTCTCTGTATATACACATCCTATCAGTTCTGTTTCTCTAGAGAACCCAAATATTAAGAGAATTAAAGGAAAGGATCAGGGGTCAGTGAAGGAACACAGCTAGGGAAAGCAGTGGGTAATGCTAGGTGCAGAACAGGCTGAACTATGTTATCTGCAGGGCAGGCTGAACAAATGTTAGCTGCAGGATGGCCCACGCACTCAAACCTCCTTCTGTCTGGTCCTTTATCACCTGTTTGCATCAAAGCTGAACATTCAACCCCCACTCAAGGCTGAACACTCAACCCCCCTTTGTGCCAACAAGGCGGCTTGCAGACCAGAGGCCCTGTTAGATTTGGGCTATAAAAACTCCCTCCTGCTGGGCTCCTCTCTCTCTTGCTCTCTCTGTCTCTCTTGCTCTTGCTTTTGCTCTCTCTTTCTTCTCTCTCTCTCTCTCTCTCTCTCTCTCTCTTCTCTTTCTCTCTTTTCTCCTCTGTTGCACTTCTGCAAAAAGATCTCTTGGTCACTCTGAGTGTTGTGGTCACTTTCCTTTCAGGTAGCAGACTCTCATGATAGTTGTTTATTTTTATTGTTGTTGTTGTTGTTGTTGTTATTGTTGTTGTTGAGAAGCAGCAGCCTGAACCACCGCAGGGCAACAGTGAGGAGCAAGGAGGACATTCCTACCATGTGCAGATTCCCGTGGAGCTGGAGGGCAGGACAGAAACAGCGCCTGCTTGAGAAGGAGATGGGAGAAGATGTGAAAAGCACATCGGAGAAATGATGTCATAGGGGATACTGCCAATGACCAACCGTCACAGCACCCACAGGGGATGGGAGGAAATAGGGTCAGAGGAGGGAATGTGGAAGAGGCAAGTGGGGACCAGAGTCCAAGGGATGAAAGTAATCTGGGAGACCTGACAGTGAACAGTGATTAAGGGAATGATGAGATTGGCTCTGCTGGGACCAAGGCACACAGTGTGACCTGTGATGATTGGGATGGGAGAGAAGGAATGAACCTCTGCCAAGAGCAGGCAGAGTTCTGGTGGCCACCTCTCCTTATCTCCTGCTGAACACTGCAGGAACACTTTCAAATCCTCAGCCAGCTGTAGTCCATGTTGTCATTTTAACGTTCTCCAAAATATCCTCACACTTTAATTTTCTAACATGTCCTCTAGAAAGCCCAGGACTTATATTTGATCTGAATGTTCTAGAATCATTCTGTGACTGCAGGAAGGTCCCCTCCTAATGTATGAACTTAAATAATTGAAACTTGACCTGAGATGTTTAATCTGTTTGTTCTGACTCAGGTGACTTAGGAAGTAGAATTTTTTTTTTTTTTTTTACTTGAAAGTTCTGCATAATGGACCTAGTGCTACAGGGCATGTTCCCAGTGCTAACTGGCAGAGGCCTAGCTGGATTAGAGTGTCTGGGTTTAGAAGAGAAGCAGGTGACAATTCTCTCACCCCAGGATTCCCTCCAGCCTCCGCCTCCACTCAATTACTCGTGCTTTGATGGCATCTATGTGTTGGTTGATTGACTGAAGAGCGGCCTATTAAAAATAACTCTTGCAAAATTTCACCAAGTTCTTCCAGTTCTGCTGTTACTAAGACAGTGCCAACTCTTTGGTGCCAAATAAGATAATTTAAAATTAAAAGTGTCTAAAACTCAATATAACTTTGCAACTCAGATATGTATATTCTATACATAGATAAGAAAACGACCCAAAGGATAGCCCTCATAAGATAAAGGAAGACACAGAAATATAGATAACAACCTTAAAGAAGAAAAATGTTTAAAAAAATAAACTTCCAAATAAGGGGTATTTTTCCAACAGTTGATAAAAAGTCAAATTCCAGACCAGCTTCCACAGTACTTTAGGCCAAGCTTCCCACGAATAAACATCTGTGCCCAGAGTAAATGTCCACTCCAAATTAGACCTACAGCAGCTCACCTGGGCCCTAGAAGCAGACAGAGGTAGCACAGTGGCCACCAGTCATATCCTCAGTCACACCTCCAGAGTTTAGTCTAGCTGTCACTGACAGGTTGTCCTAGACAGGATAGGGCCACTACTTTATGCTGTTGCTGTTATAATCTCCTTCATTATTTAGCCTCTTAGTCAAAATGGAGGCTTTAAGCTCAGTGGGCTCTTCTGGAGTTTGGAGGTGACACACAGCACATATATTTTGCTTTCACCCATTTACTTGGGAAACTGCAAGGCAGCCAGTATTGAGGGGGGCCCAAAGCAAGTCCAGGCAGTGGTGCAAGCTACTCTGTTCCTGGGGTTATGTAAGATCCAACAGATCCAGTGATTTGCAAAGTGTTCATAACAAATAGAGATGTCACACAGGGCCTCTGGGAAACAGAAGAAGCCCAGCAAAGGCTGCTGGACTGTCAGAGCAGAGACTGAGCCACAACTTCTTTTGAGAAACACCTCATGCTTGCTACCAGGCCCTTGTACTAAACAGCTGACTATGAGACATCAAATGACCATGTGACCAGGAGAATCTAGCTTTCTTTTTAGGCTACATGTGGATAGTAGGGATCTGCTGTCAAGTGGAAATGGTAGGTAAGAAATCAGGCTCAAGCAGTTTCTGAAGGTATAAGCTGCATAGGCAGGTGACTCAGACCTCTATGTTATCTGGTAACTGTTACTGACTCCTCTTCCTCACTTTGTCCCTGTGTCCTCATGGTAACTACTTTATGATCAACCAACATAGGCAGAAAACTTCAGGCCTGATTTATGGATGATTCTGTGAGATATAATTGACATCAACTAGAAGAGGACAATCTAGTATTACAGCCCCATTTGGGGTGTCTACAAGAGAGTGGTGAAGATCAATGTTTCTACATCATCTGGATTGAAAGACACCCAGAAGAATGGATCTGTCAATCTCTGGGTAGCACTTAACAATATGACAGGATGGGAAGGAAGAGGACAGGAAAATCAGAACAAGGAGATCTGGGAATGAGGTATGTAGATGGGCCTTTGGGAGTAGGTGCAATCTAATAATATTCAAAGACCCATGAGGAAGCTCAGCACACCCTGTGCAGAGGAAGTGCTCAAACATCTGATGGACAAGTTGAAACCTGTGGGGGCTGGTCAGGCTCTTCTCCAGTGCTTATTCAGTGAGCCTTTGTACAAAATGGGCATGCAGTGAGGTCCAACAGCATGGCCCCACAGGCCCAATCCAGTTATGCACAGGTGCAACCCATCCATGGACACCCCCTCTCCAGGCCTCATCTGTCTTATCACTACTGCTGAGGACCTGTCTTTCCGATTGTGGAGACCAGCACTACTGGGTGAGGAGGGAAGGGAAACAGTCTACTGTACAGTGGCAATGACTGTACCTCATACACCCCTTCTGTCACAAAGGGGATAGTGATTCCTCACTGGAATAAGCAGACACATATTTTTTTTTTGGCCATCTTTTCCTGGATTGCTCCTGTCCTCACCACATTTAATCCATTGTCAGTTTCTCCACATTGTGACTTACCAAGACACTCATTTTATAGCAAAAGAAATTTGGCTATGAGCTCATGTCCATGGAATTTACTGGTCTCCCCAGTGAACCACAATCACCTGGTGAAATGGTAGGAGGACCTACCAATAACTTTTATTCTCCCTATTTCCAGACTAGATGATTTCAACATGTCTCTATGATCTGACCATTTTCACAGTGTGAGTTCTTCAGTAACCCATGGCTTGAGTGCAGTTAAAAAAAAAAAAGTTTCTTTCTTCTTTTCTTTGAAGTTTCAATATAGTGAAAGTTGAAATAAATGTTTGAACTAGACTGGAGTGTACATTTTTCAAAAGAAAAATAGTTTTTCCAATATGAAAGCTTACAATAAAGCATTGTGCTTTAGCTAAGTCTTTCAAACTGTGGTTATATTCAAACATATATAAGCAATAACATTATAAAGAGACTTGATCCTAGATAATATCCTATTAGATAACAAAGAGGATTACAAAATTGCTCTAGGCGATAAAAGAAAGAGAGAAAGAAAGAATCTCCAATTCAGTACCATGGCAGGAGGGAAGTTGTTTAATGATCTTGAACATTGGCCTGATCCACACTGCTGGTTTCGCAAACCCAGTTATGCTGTGGTGATACATCTCCCATCAGCAGGAGGTTTAGAGTCATATACTTTAATTAAAGTTCGCTACTTTAAGAATAATTAAAGGTACATCACAGAATTCTAAGACAAGATTACAGAACTCTCAAACATAACCTACCCAAAACAGCTACCACTTTAAGTGGTTCAGCAATTCGAGAAGGGCTTGGAAGGTTGTAGTAATGCCCAGGGATATTGACTGCAAATTGGATAGAAAGGAAAAACAAACTGTTTTCACTTTGTTTTTCAAACTCCAAAGGCAACCCTCTAAAAGCATAATATAAATAATATGGTCAGCAGAATTGCCACAGACTCTGTCCACTGTTCACTGATTCTGAACACAGCCAACACTGCTTAGGTGTCCAGCCCACCAGGAGCCACACCAAACAAACAAGAACCCAGGAGTAAGGCCTGAAGCCCAGACTCAGAATTTCTACAGAGGGCTGAGAGACAACTCCCATCAATGCCTGCCTCCATCTGAGCCAGCCAGGGCACCCTTCCTAGCCCACCTCTTTTCCATCTCTTTCTTTTGGAGTCTCAATTCTATAAAATCATTGTAAAAGGGAACACCCCACCCCCCAATAAACACACACACACACACACACACACACACACACACTGCCCACTTCCAGGTAGCCACTAGAAGCAGCTTCTAATAGTTCTCTGCCTCTTTCATTCCTTTTGGTGTTCTCCTTTAGAATTTTTATGAGGTTTCGCTTTTCTTTAAAATGATCCTATTTGAGAAAACCTAAAATATATCATATGCTACAAAAGAAAATTAAGCACCCTGGCACCATCAAACAAACACAAGCACTGCTAAGTCCACTGAAGTCCACTGAAGTCTCGTTCCTCCCATTCTTTGTAGGTGTGGTTATTGTTATCCTATGCATCCTTTTTCCCTGAACAGTTTATCTCAAGCATATTTTCCACATCGGTATGTCTGCTAGTCAGTGTCGTGTTGCTGTGACCAAAATACCCAACAAAAGCAATATAGAAGAGGAAAAGTTTATTTTGGTTCACCGTTTCAGAGGTTCAGTCCATGATTGATCAACTCCATTCTTCTGGGCCCAAGATAAGACAGATCATCATGGTAGAAGAGTTGGGTGAAAGAAAACAGCTCAGCTCATGGCAGCCAGGAAGCAGAGAAAGGGAGCCAGAGGAGCCGGGGACAAAATATAAAATTCCTATGGTCTGCCCTAAATGACCCACTTCCTCCAGCCACATCCCCCTGACCATAGCTACCACCCAGCAAACCATTCAAATTATTAATCCATCAAGTGGGTTAGTCTATTGATTGGATTACAGCTCTCTCAATAATTTCACCTCCTGCATCAACACAGGAGCCTTTGGGGGACACCTCATTCCCCAAACATGTCAGTATGATCACTTGAAGCATCACCTCTACTGGCTGCATAATATTTTATCAAGTGGATATATTTATGGACCTATTTCCCAGTGTGGTATACTTGGATTGACTCCAACCTTGTGCTCTATTTCAGAGAGCACTAGCATAAACATCTTTGTGGGTAAAAGCTTTTCCACATTCAGGAATTTTTCCCAGCTTAGGCTACATTCCCAGAAATAAAACAAATGGGTCTAAGGTTCCAAGCATTAAGGTTCCTGAAACATTTTTAGGCATCTGTCTGAAGGGCAACAAGTAAAGAATAAGGCCCCTTGAATGGGTAAAATAGACACGGATGGTGACCCTCTGCTGAATCAGCTTATTTGTGCAGGTTTGTGGGGTGTGCACTGCTTTGCATAAAAATTAGTTATTTGCTTCCAGATTGAATCCCAAACTATTTTATATTCTACCTTGTATGGGATGGTGGGGGTGCTGGAGATTGAACCCAAGGCCTTACACATGCCAGGTTAGGGCTCAACTACTGAGCCATAGCCTAATCCTCCTAAAATATTTGATATTGTCTTTAAAGAACCCAAACTTATTCTTGATGCTAACTAGAAGATTTTTAGTTAGTTTTCACTTGAGAAATGGGTTCTTTATGCTCCAAACTCTTCATGCTATACAGGTTAATGATCCTGTCTTAAAATTCTTCCCCCTTATTAGGTTTACCTGATATAAGTCTTTAGTATTGAATGCCTTTCCTCCCAAGTCCCAAAGGCTTATTTAAGAAGCCCACTTTAAAACAGTGAGTCTAAAAGGTGGAAAAATACAGAGGCTTAGCCTCTGTGACTCTCCATCTGATAATTAAGTGAAATTCTTGTGTTTCTAACAGGAAGAACGAGAGCACTGAAGACATCCATTTCTCTTGAAAAAAAATAATTATTTGAGGAATTGTTCCATGAATTTGAAGAAGAATCACTTAAAGAAAATTAATGATAGGTGGTTACAATCATGTTCTGGGTTGTAATCCAGAATTCCTTCCTACTCAGGAAGGAGATGCTGAAACAATTTTCAAAGAAAAAAATAAATAAAAATAAAACCAAAGCCATGCATACATGACACAGAGAATGAACATAGGGTAAGAGGGTGGGGAATGCAAAAGGAGTAGCAAGAGGCCACTCTTATAGATTTGCTTTTTTCCTTTTTCCTACATTTCAACATCTCTCCCATTAACAAATATACAAAAATGAGAATTTCTCATAGAAAATTCTTGACTGCCTTCTTGACCAACAGAATATCAGATGCTATGCAAATCAACTCTAACATCTTCCTTTAACTCAGCTGTGAATTTTCATTTTAGGTTATCTTTTCTTCACATACATGAAAGATTCAAAAACTTATAAACATAATCCCACAGGATTGATCCCATCAACATTACCCACTATGGTAGCCACCAGCTGGCTATATGTGGCTGCTGAGATCGTGAAATACAGCTAAAACAACTGAACTGGACATTTCATTTTAGTTAATTAAAATTTAAATGATATCCAATTAGGCCATTACATATAAATTATGTAAATATATTCAGAACAACTCCAGTATAAGGATGTACTTATTGTGTACTCCATTCAAATCAAGTAATTCTGTTGAAAATTTAGCACCTAAATTGAAATGTGCTGTGATTGGAAAATACGCACTAGATTCCAAATATTAGTAATAAAAAAAGAAGGAAAATGCATCAATAGTATTTTTATTTTAAAAGTTCCAAGAAATAAGTGAATGTATTCCTTATAAGTGGGAAAATCAATGTAATATTGATTATATTGATTGATATCTAAGCAACTAAGATGAGAAAAATGCAGGTAGGACAGGTTTAGGGATGATCAGGGATTCAGCTTTCAAAAAAATTGATTTAGAGTCATTTATTTAACACTCAAGGGAAAATGTCACATAGATTATTCTAGGAGTTCATGAGAGGGGTCTGGCTTAGAAATATGCATTAGGGATCATTGGCATAGATGATGTTTGAAACCATGAAAAGAAATGAGGTCTGCAGAGAAAATGTAAAAAGAATCCAGGTACAAGTCAAAGCCCAGAATGCAGGAAAAAAGCAAGGAAGTGAAACATGAAAGGTCTCAGGTGATACAGAAAGAAGGTGCCCCTACTATTCTATAAGAGTTTTAGAAGGAGCTAGTAGAGAACAGTGCAGAAGCAACAATCAAAGAAACAATGGGTGAGACATTTCCAGATTATTGGGTAAACATCAGTCTTCATATTGAAGAAGCACAGTGAATCCTGAGCAGGATAATTAAAAAGAAATCCATTACTACAGACATCCTAGCGAAATTCAGAACAACAAAGACAGAGAGAAGTCATAAAAATCAGCTAGAGAGAAAAAAACAGACCCCCTCCTGCAAAAACAAAAAACACAAAAACCAGATTGTTAGCTGAATTTTAAAAATGCAATAATGGAAGTTGGAAGGCAGTGGAATAATATTGTCAATAAATTACATACAACATTAAAAAATAACAAGAATGTCTTCTACTTGAGGTTTTACAAAGGTTGACCTGAAATGAGATAACATTAACATATAAATTTAGTAGGAGGGTGATCTTAGTTAAATATAAAGTCTTTGACTTGCTCAAGACAAAAATAATTTTTTTAAAGAGAAAGAGAAAGACAATTTTTTAATATTTATTTTTTTTTTTAGTTTTTGGCAGACACAACATCTTTTGTTTGTATGTGGTGCTGAGGATCGAACCCGGGCTGCAAGCATGCCAGGCGAGTGCGCTACCGCTTGAGCCACATCCCCAGCCCAAAAAAATAAATTTTGATTCAGTTTAGTTTTTTAAGGTAAATATATATGTTAAATTTACAGTATAATAAATGCTATAAAATCACAATAGAATATAAAGCTTTTGAATAAATGGAAAAGTAAAATGTCATGTGGGGTTGTAGAGAGGGTTAAATCAATACAAAAAGCAGCCAGATGGAGCACCTAAGTACAGTAGTACCCCACCCCCCCATCTGTAGTTTCACTTTTCACAACTTCAATTATCTGTAGTCAATTGTGTGGTCTGAAAATATTAAATGGAAAATTACAGAAATAAGCAATTCACAAATTATTTTTTAAAGAGAGAGGGAGAGAGAGAATTTTTAATATTTATTCTTTTTTTAGTTTTCAGCAGACACAACATCTTTGTTTGTATGTGGTGCTGAGGATCGAACCTGGGCCGCACGCATGCCAGGCGAGCGCGCTACCGCTTGAGCCACATCCCCAGCCCAATTCACAAATTTTTAATTGCATGCTATTCTGAGTAGCACGATGAAGTCGCATGCTACCCCTCCATCCCACCCTGTGTGTGAACAATCCCTTTGTCCAGTGTTTCCACAACACTCATTAGTCAACCAAAAGTCATCTCAGTTATAAGACGGATTGTGGCAGAATCCCAGTCCTGTGTTCAAGTAGCTGTTACTGCACTGAAGAGTGGCCCCCAAATACAAGAGCAGTGAGGTCAAGGAGGTACCAGGGCAGAAAACGTGGAAGGAAGATTAACTCTAGGGTATGTGGCAACACTGCAGGAATGTAGGGGAATGCAGAGTATACACAGGGTGCAGTACTATCCAGCTTCAGGCATCCACCATGGGGCTTGGAACAAAACCCCCATAGATAAAGCAGGGTGGGCTTCTGTATATCCAATGTGGAACCAGCTTAGAGAACCAAGTTAAGATGGAAAAATAAATCCAAATATATGAATGGTAAGACTATAAATAATCATAACTTTCACATTCAAACTTAGAGGTTAGAAAGATATAAAGCAAATTAGTGCTATTACCAACAGTTTCACAGGTGAAATTAAAACATATAGAGCTGTATGTTTCTAGAAAAAAGAGAAGCAAAGGATGAGGCAAAGACTAAGAAAAGAAAGACTAAGCAAAAGAAAACCAGTACTGCTCTATTAAACACATACTTAAAAACAAGAGGCATTATTAGAGATTAAGAAGGGAATGCTCAAATTAAACTAAGATGCACTCAACAGTACATTACTTCAAAACATACAAAGAAAAAGCAAAAGAAGCACCCAGTAAAACTGATAAATTCACCTCTCCATACTTTCTCCCATAACTGACTAATCAAACTGCAAAACATCATTAAGAAAAACAGAATAATATAATTAACTACCTTACATTAAAGTAAGTCACTGGAACCAATGACTTTCTTTTCAAGACAACACAGAACATTTATGAAAAAAAGTACTCTATACCAGGCCATAAAACAAGCGTCAACAAATTTCAAAGAACTAGAATGATACAGACCACATTCTTTTGTGTATTAAAGTAGGAAAAAAAAATTTGTTTCTATACAAAAACTTATAAGAGATAATAAAGAAAAATTTTAAAACTCACTTGGGAATAATAACAATCACAACTTGAGGAATGCAAACATGGCTTATATGATTTTTAGAAAAAAATGTATAGTCCTAAATGTAAATAGGAAAGAAAAGGGCTGTGAAATCAATGAGTTAATCATCTAAATATAAGAGATGAGAAAAATAAGGCCAAAAAGTAGAAAGAAGAAAACAATATAGATGAGAGGAAAGATTAATACATAGAAAGGACTGATGAGATAGAGAAGTGAAAGCCAAAATTTGGTTCTTTGGGAAACTAGAAAAGAACTCAGGTGAGACTAATCAAGAAGTAAGGTTGGGCACAGTGGGTGGCACACACCTGTAATCCCAGTGCCCAGGAGGCTGAGGCAGAAGGACGGCAAATTCAAAGCCAGCCTCACCAATTTAGCATCGAAAGTGCCCACTGCCTCTGTGGGCCTCCTTAGCCACCACTGCTTAAGAGAGACAGCACAGCCCTGGCCTTTAGGAATGTCTACATCGATCCCTATGTCTCTTAAGTGCCTGGGCCCAAGCATACCACTCGATTTGTTTTCTTCTGGCAAACTTTCCACTTCGGGGAGGAAGTGATTCCAATCATTTCCCAAATTTGTCAAACCTGCATTTGTTCTTTAGTTTCTTGTTCTCCTCGTTGCCTGTGTGTGGACCATTTGTAGAAGAGAAAGGGAAATGTCAGCCCTGCATTGCTGTCTACCATCAAAAGCATCCAGAGGGGAGAGGAATCTAAGCAGAAAATGAGCGGTGGTGGCATCTGGAAAAGCAAGAGCAGGTACCTGGAAAGTGTGGGAGGAGAATTCAGATCTGGGAGCACATGGGACTCTTTGAGGCAGAAAACCTCATTAAGGGATCTCAGCAGCATTCAGGCACCAGAATGGGAGAGGCACCTGACATCGCTGAACCACAGACCTGAAAATCTACTGCTGATGTTTCTCAAAGGCTTTGAACAGGAATTCAATTAAAATAGCATCTCTGATTTTCCTTCTATTTAGTTGTAAAAGAAAGAGAGAATCACAGACGCTCTGATTACATGTCATTTCAGTAAGTCAAAATCCCTAATGATGAACAAATCGTTTTTCAAAAGAAGCAAAACAAGACTACATTTATATAAAACGTAAACACCAAAGCAGCCACCTTTCTGAAGCTGGAGCTCTTTAGTGAAAAAATGCTAGAGATAGGGATTTCCAAGAGGAAGCTGGGAAAAGGTGTGGGATAGAAGCACTGCTTAGTGCTTGAAGATTAGGCTACCTTCAGAGGGAAGAAAAAAAAAAAAAAAAACGTTACGAGGCTTGGATTATTTTCCTTTTCCCCAATAATGCCAACAGGATCCTGTCCTGTAGGCTTTCAAGTATAAACAATGACCCTGCATACTTTGAGGTTGTTGCATATTATGCCCAAAAGAGGAAACTTGTACATAGTTCTCTGAGCCACCAGGATCCAGTGTTAGAACATTATTTAAGGAATTTGGCAAACAGATTTTGAGCCTCGGGCACCTCTGTCCTCCAGGCACCTGCCCTTCCTTGAGGCTCATCTTGCACTGTTTTTCCAAATGCCTGCTCAGTCGGATTAAACTGTAGGCCCACAGCATGGATATGCACATCACAGATGCAGAGAACACATCTGTCACCCCAGTGGTGTTCGCTCTAAATCAAATCCACAAAATGATACTCCATAGAGTGCTTTTCTTACCTCACCTATGATATATAAATACATATGGAAAATTCCACTCATAATTACCTAAGGAAGGTAAGAGTTGAATAAAAAAGCCAATAACAATTTTAGGCACATAGTTTCATAAGGCTCTTTTCATTCTCCTTACAGAAATGCAGAATCCATTCTTTGAGAGAGTTTGAAGTGGGTGAAGTTTCTCTTGGTTCAGCAGTCAGCCCACCTCCAGTCAAATCCGTCATCTCTCTGCCTTTTCCTCACTAGCATCTGGTACGGGTGAGCTGTGCTGGTCCTCTAGTCACTAGCAATCTGTCACACAAACTTATTTGCATACCAGTGTTAATGACACAGTGTTGTTTTAGAATTACCCGAACCAAGGTCTTCTACATTTTAAAAGAAGAGATGGTAAAAATGTTGTAGGGACTGACAAGGCAGGACACCAGATAGGAAAACAGGAAGCATGTTTATTTGGTTGCAACCAGGTTCAGAGGGCAAAGCTTTCACTGTAATCAATCAATACCCCTGAATCCGGAATTCTGGCAGTTTGGGATTTTAAACCTTGAAAACTTTTACAAACTATTATGTGTATTGTTACTATACTAGAGTGTCCAGAAATGTTTGTGAAAAACTAGTAAAGGGGTGTTTAGCACCTGGAGTGCTGATCTCTTTCAAGCCCGTGGCCAAATTTAATGATCGTAAGGTAGAGCAACAGGAAATTGGAAGCTTAACTACATTGAACTCTTTTGCAGAGATCCTTTTGCTGACAGTTCTAAAATCAATTATGGTGAAGATTTCTGGAGACCCTTAATTAAGATTTTCTGTGGAGGAGGGGGTGCCTCTACAACTGAAATAATTATTCAATGATTACAGTGTCTGCATCCTGGGACAGGTGAGGTAGGACCGAGTTGGAAGGAGGTAGCTTCCTGGTTTCCATTTACCTGTGTTCACCTCCTTTGCAGTTTGTCCTGATTAAAGGCACTACTGAGTAGCTGAACACTAAAACTTTCATAGATTCTCCCAAACTCAGTAAATATTGATATGAAGTTAATTATTTTTATTTCTACATAATCATTTATGTGATGCAAGACTTGAAATAAAAAGGTCAAAAACTCTGAGCTTCCTAAATGAACTTTAGGACATTTATATATATATGGAAACATATATACACATATACTTTTTCCTTTAATACCTTTCTCCTTCCTTTTGTCATATTATTTCCTTAATGTGATAGGCCCTACCTGTCTGCATTACTACAGGAGTTGAAATGGGTGCAGATACTTAGGAAAGCAATTTGGCAGTGGGTGATCAAACTAAAAGTATATATAAAATAAGACCCTGCAATTCCAATTCTAGGCATATATTCTCCAAAATTTCTTGTGTGTGTGTGTGTGTGTGTGCATAAATACTTTTCAAAGATGTTTACTAAATGCATCCATGTGATAGCCCAAAAATACAGAAGCAATCTAAAGTCCATCATGTAGAAATAGATTAATAAGATACATTCCATGATGGAATGGAATTTAGCAGTTAAAAGTATGAACATGATTTGTGTAAAACAATCTAACAGCCCAACCTAACATGGAATGATACATGAAAATTTGCTGAATGTACAAAAAATAAGAAAGAGAACCCCATGGACAACTTTGTAGTCATATCAGCTATGAAGAGCTATATAAGCATGCAGATATACTCTGCTTCATCAATACAGTAAAGTAAAAAGCAAGTTTTCATATTTGGGGCATAATCGTCCCAGTAAACTTAAAGAAGAGCACAAAACATCCTTCAATGAGCATCTGACATTTTTTGACAAGCTCAACAAGAGTATCATTTTTGTGCAAAGTTATTGGACAGACATCGAAAGACCCTCCTCCTATTTTATCATTCTACTCGTTCTCTTCTGGAGCATGTATGGAATCTTCTCTCAGTTCCTGTTTCCCTTTTTCAATTCTGACCAGGTTTGAGGCTGCCGGCATCCCATTCGTTCCACAGTGAGCAACTGTTCCCTGCAGATTGTCAACCCAGTTTCATCCACTTAACAAGCTCCTCCATCTTTTGCAAGATTTGCAATTACATTATGCAATGGATTTGCACAATGAGGTCCAAATAAACTCCTATATAATCAGGGAGCAAGTGACCTATAAAGAAAATGATGCTTAGGTAGGCAAAGACCCTCTGTGCTATGTTAAGACATCAGGATGGGGACTAATATATAACTGGACAGTTTGTTAGTGAATGTTTTCATGTGAGGCTAGCTCCTATTCCAGTGAAGCCTCAAAGCTAGTAAGATTCAGAAAATGAACTTATGAAAGCTCTGTATATATCTATATTATATCAAATGACCTCTGGAAAAAATATACAAAATTTTCAACAGGGATTGAGTGATGGACATAAAGGTGATTTTTTTTTCTGGGTGTGGTGAACTGTCCCATTTGGACAGTCCCCAACGATGTCCCTTTTTCAGGACTCCAAATCAATGCTCTTTGACAATTCATTGCTAACTGCATGACATAATTATGATAATAACATTTATGTGACTGGCATTGTTCAGAGTGCTTCATATTTATTAACCTTGCAAACTCTCCCAACCAGCCTCATCTTCCCTCAAGCCATTGAACCTTAAGTTGAAGAACACAAAATGCCTCTCTGAAAAAGGAGATCACCCTCAGAGTGAGGAGCCAAGGTGGGATAATTTCAAAAAGCAAATATATTTTATTTTGACACTGGGGACCAAACCCAGGCTTAATCACTGAGCCACATCCCCAGGTCTTTTTTACATTTTATTTTGAGACAGTCTCGCTGTCTTAGGGCCTTGCTAAGATGCTGAGGCTAGCCTTGAATTTGTGATCCTCCTGCCTCAGCCTCCTGAGCCACTGGGATTTTAAAGTTGTTGTGCCACCCTGCCCAGCTAAAATATAACTTTATACTTAGACGTATGTAAGATTTTCTCATAATGCAGTCTTTGAGAGGAAAACTCAAATAAACTAATATCATATATAAGGATAATTCAACTTCAATTGATTAAAGAAGATATAGAAAAGGAATGGGCATAATTTTAAAATACAAAGACAGGGACTAGGGATGTAGCTCAGGGGTAGAGCTTTTGCTAAGAAATTGAAAGGTCTCTGGGTCCAATTCTCAGCACTGAAAAAAAATAAACATATAAACAAACAAAAAGACACATACTACTAGAACAGCAGAAGCATGACTTTCTTAACATGGTAAAGGCTGTCTCTACTCCAAATGTAAAGCAACAACTCTTGGTGAATATTTAAAAGCCTTACACCAAAGTCAGACATCAGATTTAGAGGAGGCTCTATCACCACTATTACTCAGCATTATACCAGAGAGCCAAGAAGAAGATAGAAATAAGCACCATATTTGTGGTACATATGACACCATTATTTGTGGTACATATGGCTTTCTACAAAATATCCAGAAAATTTACAAACCAACAAAGATGCTAGGTAGGAAATGATATGCAAAACATTCCTATAGTAATAACTATGCACTGTCAATAACCAATTTTTAAAAGGCAATTGGAGAGAAAACAATCCCATTTACAAGGGATTTACAATCCCAAAATCCATAAGCAACAAAACAGATAAAGAAAATGTGATATTTCCATTGGATAGAATATATGAATAAAGAAGAATGAAGCAATGCTACTGTAAAACATAAACTTGGAAAACATTATGCTAATTGAAAGAAGCCAGATGGAAAATACCACATATTGTATTATTGTATGAGTCCATTTATACGAAATATTCAGAATGGCCAAATACATAAAGACACAAAGTAGACTAAGTATGTGGTGAGGGCTGAGGTAGGAGGATCAGGGAGTGACTGTTAATGGGTCCAGAGTTTCTTTTTCAGGAGACAAAAATATTCTGAAATTAAATCATGCTGATTTCTATACACACTGTGAATTTACTAAAAAAACTTGAGTTGTAAACTTTAAATAAAATTGAATTGCACAGTATGTGAATCATACCTCAACAGAGCTGTCAATTTAAAAGTGACAACAACCTGTAAAATACCTAATACAACTTCCATACCTTCCTAGAGAATGCTGTAAATCTTTTAGAATGATCTAAAAAGACCATTCATCAAGAGATCATGTCCACGAATTAGATGTGTCAATAAGGTAAAGTCTTCCCTAATTAATCTACAGATTCAACGTAAATTAAGACAGAACTTTTCACGAAAAGGAGCAAATCCTAAAATTCATTTCAAAATCTAAAGGGTCAAGAATAACCAAGACAAATTCCTCAATAGGACACCCATAGCACAAGAGTTAATAACTAGAATCAACAAATGGGACTTACTCAAACTAAAAAGTTTTTTCTCAGCAAAAGAAACAATAAGAGAGGTAAATAGGGAGCCTACATCCTGGGAACAAATCTTTACTCCTCACACTTCAGATAGAGCCCTAATATCCAGTGTATACAAAGAACTCAAAAAATTAGACAATAAGATAACAAATAACCCAATCAACAAATGGGCCAAGGACCTGAACAGACACTTCTCAGAGGAGGACATACAATCAATCAACAAGTACATGAAAAAATGCTCACCATCTCTAGCAGTCAGAGAAATGCAAATCAAAACCACTCTAAGATACCATCTCACTCCAGTAAGACTGGCAGCCATTATGAAGTCAAACAACAACAAGTGCTGGCGAGGATGTGGGGAAAAGGGTACACTTGTACATTGCTGGTGGGACTGCAGATTGGTGCAGCCAATTTGGAAAGCAGTATGGAGATTTCTTGGAAAGCTGGGAATGGAGCCACCATTTGACCCAGCTATTCCCCTTCTTGGTCTATTCCCTAAAGACCTAAAAAGAGCATGCTACAGGGACACTGCTACATCGATGTTCATAGCAGCACAGTTCACAATAGCAAGACTGTGGAACCAACCTAGATGCCCTTCAATAGACGAATGGATAAAAAAAATGTGGCATTTATACACAATGGAGTATTACTCTGCATTAAAAAATGACAAAATCATAGAATTTACAGGGAAATGGATGGCATTAGAGCAGATTATGCTAAGTGAAGCTAGCCAATCCCTAAAAAACAAATGCCAAATGTCTTCTTTGATATAAGGAGAGTAACTAAGAACAGAGTAGGGACGAAGAGCAGGAGAAGAAGATTAACATTAAACAGGGACGAAAGGTGGGAGGGAAAGGGAGAGAGAAGGGAAATTGCATGGTAATAGAAGGAGACCCTCAGGGTTATACAGTGGAGGAGGTAGAGAGAGAGGAGGGGAGGGGAGGGGAGGGGAGGGGGGATAGTAGAGGATAGGAAAGGCAGCAGAATACAACAGACACGGGCTGGGGATGTGGCTCAAGCGGTAGCGCGCTCTCCTGGCATGCGTGCCACCTGGGTTCGATCCTCAGCACCACATACAAAGATGTTGTGCCCGCCAAAAAGTAAAAAATAAAAAAATGTTAAAAAATTTAAAAAAAAAAAAAGAATACAACAGACACTAGTATGGCAATATGTAAATCAATGGATATGTAACTGATGTGATTCTGCAATCTGTATACGGGGTAAAAATGGGAGTTCATAACCCACTTGAATCAAAGTGTGAAATATGATATATCAAGAACTATGTAATGTTTTGAACAACCAACAATAAAAATTTAAAAAAAAAAGAATAACCAAGACAATTTTAAAGAAAAAAGATAAGGGAAGTTTTATTAGAAGGCTTTCGTAACTAATTGAAATGATATTAGTTCAGGAGTCACAAAAAGACAAAAAGAACAGAACAGAGTCAACAACAGACCCAGAAAGTGGTCTATGACAGAGAAAATAATAAACTATTAAATGAGAAAATAATAAACTATTCATTAAATGATAATGAGATAAATGGTTTTTGTAATGAAACATAGTTGGACTCATGCCTCATACAATACAGAAATGTAAACATCAAATGAGATCTAACCCCCTGAAAAAAAATTTCCCAGTTAAAAAAAAATACATAAAGCATAGATAAGGAAACTCAAAAGTCAAAATATATAAAGAAGATCACCTCTAAGGGAAATGCAAAATGAATGAGCAGTGAAATACTTTCATTCCATGCTTATCAGATCAACCAGACCTACAACAGTCACATTCAGACATGGGAGTACAAGGAACTCCAACAAACTGCAATGGGAGTGTGAAGTGAACCAATCTCTAGTCTCTTGGGAATGCAATCTGCAAAACCCAGTAAAGCTAAGGCACAGCCAGAGGTCGACAGAAGCACATCCACTGGTTGGTTATTCATCTTCTGGGGATTCCTACCTTGTGCTCATACATTTCTATAAGATCTTATCAAAGATATTCACTGTGCTTTTTTTATAATAGTGAAAGGTGAAGATACCTTAATGTCCACCGACAGGGAATGTTTAAGCGCTGGTATATCAAAGGAATGAATTAACTACAAAGATCAACAAATGTTATCAACACTTGTAAAAGAAATGTTTAGGTGAAACAAGATCATGAAAATAGATACAGCACCCCTCTATTACATAAAATTGTAAGCAGGAAAGAAGACAACACACACTGATGGGCACATACTCAGTCTCAACGTTGCAGATTGTGTGGACTCAACCCCAAGTTCTCATCCTTCACTATCTGGATTCTATGCTTGCTCAAGGGAGAATTTTCTATTTTCAGCAATCCCATCCTTAGACTTAAGTGGCTGCTGCATGTTTAATACTAGACTAGGAGCCAGGAAGGACAAAAGAATTATGCAAGACTTTTCCAGCCTGCAGAAGGGTACAACTCAGCAAGGGAAGCTGTCTCAGTCTTAAAGAATTGGCTTTCAAATCTTGCTCTGGCTCACAAAGTACACAAGCTTAGAAAAAGAGCATAGTTTTCAAGGCTCAGATCCTTTATCTATAAAACGGAAAAGCCGCCTACCTCCAAGTGTGAAAGAGTAAATGAGACAGTGTATGTGTGTGGGGGGGAGGGCGTATAACACATAGCAAACATATAACACTCCTAGTGATTGTAGGCAAGGTTAGCCACCAAATGAATACAGCCTTCTAAACAGTATCTCAGTCATGCTGACAGTGAAAGAAAATAGTGATGGATTGACAAGGGCATAGAATAGGTCCTATTAGCCATCTCCAACCTAGAGAGAGCTTCCCTATCTCCTCCTGGTGACTTGGGCCCACCCCGTGATATTCGTGGGGCATTTCCTCCAGCAACAGTGTGGCTATGGCCAGACCGACCCATGTGTCTAAGTTCACCATGGACAGACAGTGCTTTGTAAAGAGCTACCAGTCTCAGGAGAGAAAACTCCATCTCTTAAACTGTTTGGGAAATTCTGGAGTAAGATGTAACACATCTAAGTTAATTTTCTAATTGACCCTCTTCAAAATCCCAAGGACCGACAGGTATGGTGATGTACACCTGTAATTCTAGTGTTTGGGGAGGCTGAGGCAGGAGGATCACGACTTTGTGGCCAGCCTCAGAACCTAGCAAGACCCTAAACAACTTAGCAAGACCCTGTCTCAAAATAAAATAAAATAAAAACGACTGGGGATGTAGTTCAGTGGTAAGGTGCTCCTAGGTTGAAGCCCTAGTACCAAAAAGTAAAATATAATAAAATTCCAAGGACATAATGACCTTAGTTCCGTATTGCTAAGGAAAAGGCTAGTGTCCCACCTCCAGCCCCCTCCAACACACATCTTCTCCTGACCCACAAGCCATCTCTCTAAAGGACTGAAATAGAGTCCTGTCCATGGACATAGTAGTAGGCGTCAATAGGAGGCCTGCCTGCCAGACACTAGAAAGCAGTATTTGAAAATCATTTTTCAGAGATACTGGGCTGTTGGATTTTATTCCTGGGATCCTTTTATGAGGGCTGGTGAGAGGATTGTTGATATTTCAGTTCTGCAGCCAATGTGGTGCCACCATGTGGCAACAGCACAAACAGTTCATAAATCACTCAGCTTTGAAATTCTGTGATTTCCCCACTGATTTTTAACTTTAAGGAATTAAAAATATGCCCATTGTGTATGTTGCAAAGGAGAACTCATTCATAGTTGTTCCTCATTCATATCACTCTATTTTGGATCTGTATCATTCTAGTTTACTCTGAAAAAGCTCTTTGGGGAATGAATTGACCTCCATCTATCAATGTCACTATTGTATCTGAGGTGGGCTCGTTACACCATCAAAGAACTAATGATCAGGGCCTTTGGGGACCACCAACTCATCTCCACTCAAACTGAATTCTTCCTTCTAGTTTTCTGAACTGACGTAGGTATGACTATCCTTGGTTTGCATTCATAAAAAGAGAAGGCAGAAAATTATCAAGAAGTCTCATTTTAACTTGAGAACTAAAATGAGAAAAGAAAATAAAACTTGTCTGACATAACTAAGCAAGGACAATCATGCCAGTAGGAGAACTGGGCAGACTGGGAATATTTTAGTTCTGAATCTGAACTTTATCCAGGTGCTTTCCATCTGTGAAAATTCATTAAGTTATACATTGTGGAACAGGATGCAGTTTTTTCTGTAATTATTTCATACTTTAATATAATATTAAGACAAATTGGCCAAAGTCTGATCAGTCATTCCTCTTTACTTTGCCTTTGAGACGAGAACCAATAATAACTGGGAAGACAAAAACAAACAAACAAAAAAAAAAACACAGGGAGATAGTTAAGTTTTCTGTAAGGTACTTTTTATACAGAGTAAATCAATTGTTCTAAAAGCCAAAGCCACAGATGAGCTCTCCTCCAGTCCCTCTGGGCAGGAAAGAGGAAGACAGGGCACAATCTATTTCACTGCTAGTTTAAATTACTGAGTGTGGCTAGAACTTCATTTTCTCAAAAGTGAACAAATCCTGGAGCCAAACAACTCCTCTTTCTCTCTCTACTCCCAACCTTGTCCCATATATGGACAAATGAGACCCATCAAAAAGAGAACCCTGCCTTATAGAGATACACACCATCTCCAAAAAGACAACACACACACACACACACACATACACACACACACACACACACACACACCATCTCCCCATCTCCCCCAGACAGTTCTCAACTCCCTAGATACAGCTTCTGGCCCACAGAGATATCCCACAGATGAGGAGGTGGGTAATTAGGTGAGATGCAGCTATCCATGGCCAGGCAAAGAACATAAGCAGGAAGAAAGCAAGCAGTATTTTCAAAACCTTAACAAAACTAAATTTCTCTCAAAGGATAATTTTTTAGATCTGCAAAGAGGGTCCCGATGTCACTGTCAAGTTCCCTAAATTACCTCCATTTCCACCCCCAGCCCCAGATTCTTTGGACCATTTTCTTCCTATGTTTCAATATAACCCCAGTGAGTTTTCACACCTATCATACCCTCTGAGCCCCAAGTGCCTTGGAAAGACTAAAAACAGATATTATTTCATTTTATAAATGAAAAAGTTGAGGCTCAAAGATGCTTGTCAGTCACATCAAAAATTATCTAAGTAGTCATCTCATCACGGAATTTCAGAATTGAGGAAGGGGCAGCTGAGTTGGAGGGCCCGGATGATAATGGCAAAAGAGGTAGGGACAACCTGCTTCCCAGCCCAGAGCTGTGAAGCAGCCCACAATGCCACCACCAGCAGCACTAGAACTGCTTCCAGGAATCTGGGGTAAACAATTCACCTCTAACAGCATTTACATACTCTGGGACTGGTCCCCTCCCTCTTTCCCTGGGAAAGTGTCAAGCAAATCAACAAATCCAGATCAAGGGGTGGGGGTTGGGAGGGCAGAAATGAAGTCAGACTCAAGGCATTTTCTAGTAGCAGCTGTGAGCAAATGTAATGGAAACCAAACCCATGGCGTACCCGCTTCTCTTAGGCAGGTCCATCTAGGCCTTGTGCACTTGGAGTCTCTGGGATAGTTATCTTCAGGGACAGGCTTTATTGGGGGGCGAGGGGAGGGCAGGAAGTAGAACAATACGGATCTCAACGCAGGTACCTAACAAATTCCCCTACCCTCGTCGAGACGTCAGTAAATTAAGTGACGGGAAAGAGAAGGAGTGCCCCCAAACACTGCACGTCCAGGGGTTCCCACCACTGAACCGCTCCACAACACATTCATCCGGAAGGTCCCTCGCGATTATCTGTTCTGTAGAGTCCCTGGGGATAGGTTTCCTACCTCTCCAAGTCTGGCATCTTTGGGGTTAAAGGAGTGTGAGGAAGAGACCGGGATGAAACTGAAGTAACCCCCCACCCCACCCCCGCAACCCTCAACAGCGCTTCCCTGCCCAGGCAGCCCGGGGGCGGGGCCAGATGCAATGGTCTCGAGTTCTAACTCTGCGCACCAGCCATGACCTTGGGCAGGTCCCTGATTAGCCCCATTTTACAGAAATTAAGAGTCCGAAAGAGTCAAATCCACTACAGTGGGCTGCTGCGGGGCGCTTTTTGGATGGTTTGAGACGCCCGTACCAACAGCAGGTAGCATAGTAGGTGCGCGGTGAACCGCAGCCCCAGCACTACGTGGCCAGCTGGGATCCGGAAAACACGAGGGAAACGCAGAGGCGAGGTCCCCGCCCCAGAAGGCATAAAAAGGGGCGGTTCCGACTGCCAGGATCCCTGAGCAAGTTCAAGTCTCCCCTATCCAGCTTCTTCCTCTGCAGAGGCAGACTGGCCATGCCGGGGAGCCCTGGCTCAGGACGCGCTCGGGGTGCTGGGGAACCTGAGAGACACCTCCACACACCCACCCTAAAAGTTGCGGCAACATGAAGGGGAGAGTGGCGCAAAGCTGCCAGAAGGGAGGGGAGGGCACAATACTCACACGGACTGGCCGGCCTGGAAAAGGTCCGCGGCTGGGGTCATTGATGGCGGCCGGGTTCAGGCCACCGCGCCTCGGGATGCCCAGGGTACCTGCCGCAGCGCCGCGCGTGG
>NW_026000241.1:14163158-14192749 GCF_001458135.2 Marmota marmota marmota
GCCCTAGGAGGAGGCGGGGCTGGAGCTGCAAGAACCCGGGGCGGGGACCAGCGCCCCTCCGGGAGCTCTTTCAGCTGCGCAGTGCAGTGTAGGGGCCGGGGTCCCGGAGTCCCAAGGCACGACTTCAGGACATTTCGAGCTTTCCTGTCCGCTGCCTCTGAACATTGGAGACTCAGGACCTCCGTGACCGCGGAGTGATGGGTCACTAAATCCAGGGCCTGCCTGGTTCCGAGAACACCTCGGTCTGCCGGCCCGAGCCTCTCCAAAGCTGGGGTGACCCACCTCCTTCGACAGCTCTTCTTCACTTCATGGTCCCTGGGTATTTAAAGCCACCGTGATGACCTGATCCGGATTCCTGTCATTCTCCCATGAATTGACTGTGCTAGCGACGCTCATTCATTCAAAGCCCTTTGGTTGGCGCTTGGCTTAGGGAGCTGTCCGAGCTACTGCGTGCCCAAGTCTTCCAAAGCCCCCTCCGCTTCCGCAACACCAGGTTAGAGAGCCCACAGTGTCCGGACGCCCCGACTGCTGCAAGCGAGGAACGCACTGGGACTCATGCCAGGAGCAGCTGGTTATGGAAGAATGACAGAGTTGAAAGGTTTCACCCCAGGCCAGGGGTTCACTGCGTGTATGCATTCAAACAAGCACAGGGCCAGAAATTTTCCTGAGACCGACTGCCTCATCCCCAACAACTCGGCTGTGAAAACACATTGTCAGTTTTAGCTGCTTCTCACTGAAGAAACTTCATGAGAATAAAGCCTTTGTGGAGCTGCACTGGCGATTTCTAAATCCCTGGGAATCCTCTCAGGTCGATGGTTTCAGGCTGTTCCCTCTGTAAATGTATGCAGTAAGAATGGATGTCTCCTTTGCTGATTGTTCCACAGCAGCAAAAGGAGAAAAAAAAAAAAAAAAAACACTTTTGGGAAGGGAACTTGGAAGGTAAAGGGATTTATTTCTCTGAAGATCTGGTTTCCACCTTTAAAGGGATTTTAATGTCCCTAAACTAGTAGAGTGGAAGAAAGTTTGTTTCTAGTTTATTTAAATTTCATTTTAATTTTAGTTATCTCCATTTGATTAGTATTCACATGGTACAAAATTAAAAAGTAGAAATGGGTACCCAGTTAACAAGATTCCCTTCCATTCTTCTCCCAGCCTCTCAATTCCAGTGCCTGGAGGTAGCCAATTTGTATTCTTCTAGATAAAATCTACATATACCCCACTAGATAGATTTGTTACATATTTTTCCTTTCGTTGAACAAAATGATAGCATTTACTATACAGAATATCCACAATGTTCTAGACCTTGATCATTTTTCTTAAGATATTATCAGAGAGTAATTCCATATTATTACCAATATTCTCTTGTTTGTGTACAGCTGTATAGTATTCCATTATGTCAAAATTCATGTAAGAGACCTGAATTATGGTCATTTAGATTCTCTCCAATATGCCATTAATAATAACATTGCTACAGTGAATAACTTTATTCTTATGCTTATGTGGAAGTATATATGAAAAATAAATCTCTAAAATTGGAGTCACAGGGTCCAAGGCCATGTGCATTTATGATCTGGATATCAAATGTTCTTTGTGGAGATGTTTACTCATGACCTTGATTGCCCGTTTACACATACAACCATGCTACCCCTCTGGTGATTCTGAGTCATTTGCCCTCAGATCCAGTCCTGGTCCTTCTTGCTCTGCTTTGTGGGGGCTGACTTCTAAAGGCTGCATTTTCCAGGTTTTCCTATCAACTGTCTTTGTGTTTCGCGGTCCACACAGTAGAAAAATGGAAGGAGGAAAAAAGGGAAAAGCCAGAGAATTTCTCACTGCTTTTCTTCTGCATTGAAGGTGGGCATAGAAGAGTAGTCCAGGGTTATCAACTATTCCTCCTGGGCGACTCCAGGTCCTGTAAAACAGGCTAACTATGGACCCAGCTCCTTGGGCTCTGGCAATAACTCCTCCTCTTGTCCCTCCAGCCTGGAGGTAACAGATTATCCCACAGATGCTAATCTCCAGCACTTTCTCCACTTCCGAAGAGCCTCTGGAACCTCACGTTATCTGTGTAACCAGCTCCATGTTTTAAATTCCCCTAATTTTAAATATCTTATGTGGTTCCTGTGTTTCCAATTGTACCCTGATATAGTCTTGCTACACTCATACACTTCTCTATACAGTGTATTATAAAACTTTCTGATCTTTGTCAATTTGGTTAGATGAAAAGGGGCCTCAGCAATTTGACTTGCATTTTTCTTATTAAAAGCAAGGTAGAACATTTTACATATGCTTAAGAGTCATTATAGTTCCTTTTTATTTTAACTCTAGGTCATATCCTTGCCCATTTCTTTAATTTTGACAGATCAATAGATTCTTAATGGAGAAACCAAGTCCTGCCAGTGAAACGTTCTACAAAAACTTTTGTTGGAACCTAGGTTTTCAACAAGATTTTTACCTCAAGGAGCCTTATCTAGTCAAAAATCTGTCCATGGCTAAGGAGGAAAGGAAGAAAATAGAATATGAGTATTTGGGAGTTTATAATCCACCTGGGTGGACAAAATAAACCTATGTTAAATAATGTTCATTGTTTTACATTATTGTAACCAGTAATGCAAATGATAACAAATCTGAGTGGTCTCTTCCCTACATAATGTATCATGGAATCGTTCCCAATCATTACAGAAAGTTTTCCTCTTTTTAAAATTTTTTTAAGTTGTTGATGGATCTTTATTTTATTTATTTTTACGTGGTGCTGAGGATCCGACCCAGTGCCTCACACATGCTAGGCAAGCCTCTATCACTGTGCTATAACCCCAGCCCAAGTTTTCCTCTTCTTTCCCTGTTCCTTCCCTCTTTCCTTCTTTCTTTCCCTTCCCTTTCCTCTCTTCTTTTCCTTCAAGTGTATGGTATGCCATTGACGAGGCTATGTCATAACAAATTTAAAAGGTCCCAAGGACTCTTAGTTATAAGTGGCAGAAACCCAACTACTATGGCTAGGATGTTGTTTGTACCCCAAGGGTTCACATATTTGAAGCTTGGTCCCCAGAATGGCGATGTTAAGAGATAGTGGAACTTTTTTAAAGCTAGAACCTACTGGGAGGTCACTGGGGGTGCTGCCCTTAGAAGGAATTAAGTTCTTGTGGGACGGTGAGTTAGTTCTTAAGAGAAGATTGTAACAAAAAGAGCAAAACCGGTCCCTCCCCTAGATCTGGCTTCCATTCTCACCACGTGATCCCTCGCTGTCTCTGCCCTCCCACCACGATGCGACACAGCCACAGAATTCCTCCCTAGAGCTCAGCCAATGACAGGGTGATGCCTTGAGCTTCCAGAACTGTGAGGTAAACAAACCTTTTTTTTTTTTCCAGAGTAATGGAAAAAGGACTGATAAACCAACTCAATCTTGGGCATAAAAATAAACATATAGGCTTATTTAAATGCAAAGTCCAAATGTATTTCTAATTTCAGGAATATTGGATTCAGGGGTTCAAAATGATGTCTGTAGAAGTAGAACTATCATCTCCCTGTTACTCTCCCCCCACCATCACCCCATCCTCTCTACTTTCCTTTGAAGGCTTCATTGTTAAGCTGACTTCATGGGTAGCATCTGGCAGTTCTAGAATTATCTATCTTTTCAGTGGTTAAGATCCAGAAACAAGGTAAGTCTTCTCTTTACCAGAGTACATGTTGCTGTCTGGAATGCCCTAAAAGTTGCCCTAGAAAACTCACTTGTCCTGCTTTAATCATGAGTCCATCCCTTGAGCAGTGTGAGGACCGGCATTCTGACTATTGGTTAATAAAGATGAAAAGATATACACAGCGGTTGAAGTAAATCAGTCAATGTGTACCATATTCATAAACACTTTCCGACACATGCCTCCTGACTGGTCAATAGTAATCTACATGAAAATGCTTAGGTTCATTTTTGTTCAAACCTAGTGAAGATCTTCTGCAGCTGGATCCCAGACACATGGTAAGTGTTTGTAGCCTGTCAAAGGGTCTTTTTTCAAATGGACTTTATGGGGCTGTATCATGACAAGAATGAAGACTGAGTTCAAAGGTTATTTGACATTACACAGATATTCGTAAAGCTGGTTTGATATGTGAATCTGCCTCTTGTTAAACCATTAGAATCAAGCTCCTAACATCTTGCCCAAATTATAAACATATGAAAGAAAGAGAAGTACAGAATAGTTTCATGATTTGAGCAAAATCACAAATAAGACAAGAAGATACTGATAAAAACCGATAGACACATGAACGAAAGAGAGCTCCAGTTCCTAATCTACTGTATTTTAGACAGAAACAGACACCACTTTGATTCTCCACCAGAGCTAGTGTTGATTTTTTTTAAAAAAGTTCCCTGTGACAAGTTTGGCATTTGAAGATGACGTGGATAACCATAAGATTGGCAAAAGATGACCTAAAGTGACACCTCCTCACTTACCCCTATCCTGAGCAATGCTGCTGAATTCTAGTAATATCCATCCCCTCGTTTGCCTCTCATGACTCACAGGCAGTACTTGTTTTTCCATTTTCTGCATGATCTTGACCGCTGTAAGGGTTTTAATGGATTCTTCTTTTATCAAAAAGAGCTGTTTGACATTTGTGCACACAAGGAACTGCATCACATCGTCTTCTAAAACAGAAATCAGACAGTCCATTTCTTAGCCAGAAGATTGATGAGTTTATACTGGCTGGAAAATGACGAGTCTCTGGAGGATTCTGGATAGGATTAAAAGAGCATTAATCAAAAGACTGGGGTGCCAGTCTGAGCTCATCACTTCCTGTCTGTGTGACCTTGGGCAATTTACTTAGCTCCAAGGTTCCCTAAATATGAAATATGGTATAATTCTCCCCACTGCCCTGTGAGATTTTTATTAATTGACACAATGGTTTTGAAATTCTTATGCCCTTAATGAGATTTAATACACGTTCAATAAAAATTATGATTTTTAACTTGGAAAAAGTGAGTTTATAAAGGAAGCTTCTATGCCATTTTGTGGTGTTTTGTGGTATGGAAGTGGTTAAATAAATCCTTCATCCACTGCCTTATCACCAACACTATTTCTACCTTTTCCATACCACTCATCACTTAGCTACATGGTATTAATTATTTGGGCATATCTCCAACCTCCTCAACTAGATTAGAAGTGCCTTAGAGTTAGGACCTTATCTTTTTTTTTTCTACAGGGTGCTTGCAACATTAACTTGATAAATGTTAGATCTTCAGTAAAAAAATTTGGATGAAGAAGAAAAATGGATAAATTTGACCTCATTATAATTTAAAATGTTTTATCTGTAAATGACTATTTAGATGAAAAGAAAAGTTACATACTAGAAAATATTTTCAAATCATATATCTGACAAAGGACTTGCATCTTAACATTCAACATTAAAAATAAACATTCTTAACATTCAACATTAAAAATAAACCCCAAGCAATCCAATTAAAATGGATTAAAAGTTAAGAGATATTTAATGAAAGAATATATACAACTGGCAAATAAGTACACAAAAAGATGTTCAATATTGTAAGCCAATCAGGAAATGCAAAGTAGGACTATAATGCTCTATCACTACACATCTATCAAAATGGGTAAAAGAAAAATCATGACAACACAAATGTTGGCAAATAAAGAGAGAAAGTGTATCACTTATGCAGTGCTGGTAGAAATGTGGAATGATGTGACCACTCTTGAAAATAGCTTTGTCATTTCTTTAAAACTCAAATCGGACTTGCAATTGTACCCTTGGATGTTTATCCTAGAGAAATGAAAATTTGCATTTATGTTAAAGCTTGCATGAGAATGTAAGCTACACAAATCTCCTTCAATAGGTAAATAGTTAAACAGATGTATATACATAATGCTACTCACTTTTGAAAGAAATAATGAAATTATCTTCACTACTTCCCAGGGGTGAACTTATCTGAGTTTTAAAGTAATTGTTCTCAGGTTGTATTTTTTTTAAAAAAATCAGTCTGAGAAAGCCACATACTATCTGATTCCATTTATATAAAATTCTTGAAATGAAATTATAGAGATGGAGAACAGAATCATGGTTGCCAGTTGTTAGGGATGGAGTGGGTGGGGCAGGGAGTAGGTGTGGCTATAGAAGAGGAACCCCCAGGAGCTTGTGGTAACAGTAGTTTTTCTGTATTTTGATTGTGGTGAGTTACATGAAGCCACACACATGATAAAACTGCATAGAACTCTACACATATATAATGGGTGTGCATGTAACTATAGAAATCTGTATAAGTTCTGCAGCTTTTACCAATGCCAGTTTCCTACTTGGGACATTGTATTACAATCATGTAAGATGTTAGCTCTGAAAAAGGTTCCATGGAGGTTTGTGTAGGACTTCCTTGCACATTCCTATGCAACTTCCTGTGAATTTATAAGTATTTTATATTTTAGAAACTTTAAAAAATGAGTGAATAAATGAATAAATTTCTGCACTCTAAATTGGAAGAGGCATATGCACATCATGACAAGATCTTTTATTGTACATCTTATAATAGCATATTCAAGTTCATAGTTTGGAACTGCCTTATAGTAAGCAAAGTTTTTACTTGGCATTATGGAAGAAGATATTTCAGAGAGTGATCTCATATCAATGTACATGCAGAAAGTATGTCATGCACAAAAATACCCCATAATATTGTGACACTATGCTATAGTAAAGATTGGATATGAAATCAGTAAATTCCTTTTGTCCCAAAACACAGAGAAGTACCAGAGTTCACAGTGTATGGCAGGTCTCTGACTTCTGATGTCCTCCTGGGCAGGCTGTCCTCCTGCATACTATATAAAGTCTGGATAAGTTCTCTGTGGCAATTAAAGAGGTTCTTTCTCTACCATCCTGCAAATCTCGGGATAGATTTGGGTTTTATATAACCTCAACATGGCATCCTGTCATGATTTTTTAAGAATAAATCTATTTCTGTTTTTTAACGAGGCTAGATAATTAAGTCAGCACCAACTGAAACACATGATTTTTCATACAGGTGTGCCACTTTGTAAATAAATATATATTTTTTAAAAAGCAGGAAAATATATATATATATATTTTTTTGGGTTTCTCTGAAATTTAGCATGCCCTTTCTTTGCAGGTATGAAATTACAGGACTTTGCACACAGATATGACTCCTGATGTTTTTATCAGACACCACACTAAGCTCAGTAAATTTGTATTATGGCCTGTTTTGTGTTAGGTTCCTCAGAATTGGACCCTGAGATAGAAATCTAGAGATATGTGATTTATGGAGGAGATGCTCAAAGGAGAATAGGAGGGAGGAAAGCATTATAGGAAAGGACATACAGTCAGATTCATCCTGAGCCCATGGGAAGCCTGAAGCATGGATTGCACTGCAGAGTGTCCCACTTTGAGGCAAGGGGCTGGTCTTTGTGACCTTGGATCAATCAGTCTTGGTTTGCCTGCTGCCTCTACTGGGGGCAGATTGCCCCCCACCCTGCTCTGTGCAAAGTGGCTTCTCATTTGTTGAAAGTGATTCTTTGAAAGAGGCAGCAATAAGCCATTAGGCTCCAACACTCAAAGTATCTTTGAAAGGGGGTGCAGGCCCAGCAAAGAGTATCTGGAAGGGCAGTGTTCACTATACCATTCTCCCTAAGTCCTTATCAAACAATACCAGTGTAATAAGAAGAATAACTTCACAGCAGTACTGGAGGTCAAGGAGAGATGCGCGACACCTCGAGAAGTTGAAGAGCTTAGGAAGGTGTCAACTTGACAAAAAAGCCAATTAAAATTGAGCAAAAGGTGTGCCTAGCCCATGCACAGGAGAAGCAGATGACCCTTCAGCTTGGAGAAGATGCTCAGCCACGCCAGTAACCAACAGGGAAAATGAAAAGACATTTTGATGATTATGTTTTCAAAAGAATTGAAAATATTCCGCCCTGGTAAGAATAGGGGGAAATGAATATTCATTCTCAAATATTGTTGGTGGCACCCTTTCAGAGGTCAGTTTGGTCTAAAATATATAAACCCTTTGAGCTACAGTTGTATTTCTAGGACTCTGGACTAGCAAAATATTAGCATAAGGAACAAAGATGTTTGCAGAAGGCTTTTTGGCATAATTTATAATGCTAAAGGAATGGAAATATCCTTAGGTCTATGAATTGGCAACAGATTTAAATAAGGCATTTGATAGTCCCTAGAAAGAATGAGGTAAATCTATACATACTGACTTGTAGAAAGTTGGTTATAATCTAACATAAGTTGACGTGGTTGGGGTGGAGTTGAGGTGCAAAGTATAAAATACTACATACTGCCGGCTCAAGTTAGTGAGAAAAGGGAGTGAATTTGTATATACTACATAAATTCTATGTTCCTTTAAAAAAATAAATTTGCAAGGAATATTTATTCTTTGATTTCTTAAAGGAATAGGGAATTGTTTTTTGTTGTTGTTGTTTTGGTTTTTTTTTTTTTTAAGACAACAGTTTCTCTGGAGGAACAGGGATGAGAAAGTTACCCCAAAGGACATTTGTTGTCTTCTGTGAGAACTAGTGAAGAGACATCCTTAGTTGCACTAGATCAGGTTCTGAGAAGCACAGCTAACGACGGGGATCCAGGTGCAGAGGATTTATGGAGTGGGTGACCTCAGGCGAAACGGAGTGATGGGTCTAGATGATGCAAGAGAAGGAGCTAAGCAAGCACAAGGCCTCAGCTGGAGGAGAGCCTCTGGATGATCCAGTGTGCTCTCTGGGACATGAATTTTACCATAGAGCAGGTCACATCTTAAAGTCTTTGGCATAAGAGTCAGCCACTGTCTTCTGTCTGGGTTGTCCGGATGAGATCCTCCTGGACAAAATAGCCTGTGTTGCCCAGGAGGTAATTATACCAAGAAAGATGCCGCTGAGAGTCATTAGCAACCAACACTCAGCATGTGGGACCCGAGGCACCTGCCTGAAGAGGGGGTTATGAGCAGGGTAGGTACCCTAAACAAACACTATGATTATATAAAGAGCAAGGTGAGTAGGTGCCCACTGTGCTTGACTTTTGCACCTGGGCATAAAAAGAGCAAGGAAAGTTCTCATGAAACAGAACCTTTGTGGCCAGACTGAGATGATCCCTACCAGATTTGAAAAGTGGTACCTGAAGAGAATTGGATCCATTTATGTAAGAATGGATTAATGTCCTAAGATTCAAAGTTAGGATGGCCAAAGTTGGATAGGAACAGGATGACTCCTGTTAGGGCCCCTACTCCCACTTCTCTGCCAGTACTATTCCCGCCCCGCCCCCCGCTGGGTGTATTACAAAATGGGAGACTTAACCCAGAGACATGGATGGGGCAAGTGGAGGATGGGCTGAACTTCAGCCTCTAGCTGTCTTCCCAGCAAGATGCCTGTGTGCAGCACAAGAGGCCAGGCGCGGTGGCACACAACTGTAATCCCAGCAGCTCGGGAGGCTGAGGCAGGAGGATCATGAGTTCAAAACCAGCCTCAGCAAAAGCAAGGCATTAAGCAACTCATTGAGACCCTGTCTCTAAATAAAACACAAAATGGGATTGGGGATGTGGCTCAGTGGTCGAGTGCCCCTGAGTTCAATCCCTAGTACCCATCCCCCACTATACAAAGGAAACAGAGCTGCACTATCTCAGCAAAGGTCCAGTGCAGAACAGGCAAGGAGATCACTAAAATAAAGTTACTTTGAGAATTGAGGAAGCTAAGCTTGCAGATATTCTCAACACAAGACCTAAATGTCAAGTTGGAATAGGAGGCAGCCTAAAACCTGTGAGTATGGCTAGCAGCCTCAGGAAACCAGCTTCCCAGGAAGCTGGCTTGAGCATGGGTGTGTTCTCCAACACAGCTGCAACCTTGGTCCTCAACACAGGGAGGGATCCACTGTGGTCTAGACCAGCGAGGGCTTTCAAGTTGCAGGAGAGATCATTGAACCCAAACCACACAGGACCTGTCAACGACACCACCACGGGGCAGAAGACAAAATTAAAACACCGTCTAATTCATTCTGCTTTCTGTGTAAGGAAAGATGAACCCTATTGGACCAAGCTTCAAAAAGGAAATTCTGAATTCCTATTCTTTAGTAGGGATTAGTTAAAAGGCATGTGAACACATGTGTATATTGAGTTGATGAAGCAGATCACATCAGACTAAATGGGGAAAAAAGGCAGAAAAAAAAAAGGAGTTTATTGTTTCTGGTAAGTACAGTATTTTTCACTGAGATACTTTTTTAGAACAATGAATATTTTATTATCCAGCTATTCATTCCCTACTAAATAATGGCTTTTAAAAAGCTTTGCTGCTTTCTTTAGTCAAGTTGATTCTATCTTGGGACCGAAATGCAGAAATAATAATAGGATCTTGTCATTCACTGACCAGGGTATACAAAAAGGAATCCTCATGCTTCTGAGAGATTCTGACAATAATAATATGATTTTACGGGAGTACAGATGGTTACCCACTAACGGAGTCTTGATTTGTGACTCTCTTCTGATTTTTCTTACTGTAGATCAGGTCCCTACGAGAAAGCCCAGACTTGGTTAATAACCTCTCTAAGCAAATCAGATTATATGGCTTCTCTGAATCCTGACCCAATTGAGACCCATAGCAGCTGACTCAGCCGGCAGCTGTGTTGAGGATTAATAAAATTAACAGTAATGCCCGGAAGTTTAGCCAGGGCCCTGTGTGTCAGAGTGCTTGTCCTTCCTAACTGTCCTGTGGCATGGTTTATGGTTGTGAACTTATTCACTGGGTCTTAAGGCTGCTATGCAAATGGCTAAGTCCAGGCATCACCAGAGAAAAGGTGACAGACAAACCTGCCCCCCTGCATGCCCCTGCTTCTGATGCTCTCTACGTTGCTCCTCATTTCCTTTATTGCAAAGCACCTGTAATTCTTTGGCACACTAAGAACTTTCTTACTGTTTACTCTCTGTTGCTTTTCTTCCCAACTAGGATGTAAGCTAGGGGTCTTGGCATTATTCACTGATATATCTAAGAGCTTTGGGTAGAGCTTTTGAGACTCGGGAAGTGCTCAAAAGTATTTATTGAATGAAAATGCTAGAAAAAAAATCCTCACCCACTAACAGTTCCAATTCAGGAATGTTCAGAGACTTTCATGCATGCTGAATATTCACACTGATTTCTTTTTTTTCTTTTGGTAATCAGCTAATCTGAATTTTCATGTATTTTAAACTTTTTTGAGAGGTTAAAAAAAATTCTTTATGTTGGTTGAAATCTATCCCATCCGCAATCAAGGCATGTAGGCAATTGTATAACTTAAACCTAGACCCAGGCTGAATAAAGAGCTATATTTCAGGATTTTCTTAAATTCAGATATTATTTATAGAAGAATTTAGACTTCCCTTGGATGTATTTAACTCAGAATTACCTGAACTGTTTCAGTTTCTATACTTCTTGGTCAAAATTCCAAATATTAAATCCCGAATAGCAAAAGCTGAATGAATGAACCCAGAATGGGATCTACAAAATGCTACTTTATACAATAGACCTGAAGGTTGAACAAGGCCCCCTCCCACCCCAAATTAGAGCAATGTCTTCTAAAATCCATACCAAAAACATTTTCAATAAAAAATTAGTTGAATCTAAATTAAAACTACAGACACAAAAGATGAATCTATAGAGCCCAGCTTGGTGGTGCATTCCAGGTCCCAGAGGCTAGGAAGGCTGAGATAGGAGGATTGCAAGTTCAAAGCCAGCCTCAGCAACTTAGTGAGGACTTAAGCAACTTAGAGATACCCTGTCTCTAAATAAAATATCAAAAAGGGATGGAGATGTGGCTCAGTGTTTAAGTGCCCCTGAGTTCAATCCTCAGTATCAAAAAAAAATATCTATATAAGGATATAATCATCTGGTCCATTCCCCAAGGGGCACATCAGTTGTTCCCTGATTCAAGTTCTGCTCCCTCTCTGAAGAGCCCTTTCAAGAGGGGCAGAACCTAAAATGTTGTCTTTCACACAGAAGGCAGGAACTCTAGAAGAGTCTTTAAAAGTGCAAACTCAGGGAGGGGGTTTTCCTTCACCCCATCCAACTTACATTCTCTGTGCCTCATTTTCCTCATCTGTAAGGTGGATGGCAGCAGCAGTGAACCCACAGCCTACTGTAACACTACATGAGTTAAACGTGGAATATTTAGAACAGGGTCTGGAGTACCAAGTAAGCTCTGTAGATGCCTGTAAATATTTCATTTAGCTTGGATCTGGCTGCCCTTGAAAGAATATCCTCAGCAGACTACAAGATTGATTTCAAAATTCAAATAGAAGATATGCATATTGGGGAACATGGGAATTTATTTATGGCAGCAAAATATTTTGTTAACATGACTGTGGTGTGACAAAAGCTACTTGATACATTCTGCATTTTTATTTTAAGGTTTTGTAATTATAAAAAGTAACACGTCCCAATGCTGGAAGCCTGAAAACATAAGGAAGTACTCCAGGGAAAAATGCACTAAAACATATCTGATTTTAGAGACTCAATTGATCATATTTCTTGCTGATGTGTGACATCTCTAGTAATATTTTGCAAATTAACAATTTGTATAATTTTCCATATCCATTAATATTCCTTAGAAAAATTATTTTAACAGCTGCAGATTGTTATATTCTATACATGTGTCATAATTTATTTCTGGTGTATGAATAGATACACACTGGAATTATTTGGTGAATTTTGAATTAAAAATTTCAACAGTCCTGTCAATTCTTTCCACTGGATTTTCCACTTACACCCCATTCTCATCTCGTGTGTGTGTGTGTGTGTGTGTGTGTGTGTGTGTTGCTGGGGATGGAACCCAGGGCCTTTCATATGCAAGGCAAATGCTCCACCGCTGATCTATATCCACAATCCAAGTCTTCGTTATTTTTGAGGGTAAGTGAATTCAAATCAAGCACATCCACAAGTCAGCCAGAGAAAATCAAAAGACTAGAAGACTGAGACTGTTAAATAAGATTAAATAACATTCTTTCATCCTTTATCTGTCAGTTCTTTCTATAGTTGTTACTCAAGCATTTAGCAAAAATTCCTTCTTCACTTGTTGCCAGATATCCTTCTACTTTCCATAAAAACAGGAGTCTCGTGCAATGTGTTTCCTTCTGTAATATGTGAAAGCATAAAATAGGCCAACACATCCTTCCTTCATTTCAAGAGAAAGGAGCTTGGGAATGCATCGAGGTAAAATATGGTAGAAAATAAGTTATCCGGAAATCTAAAAACTAAAGCATCAAAAATGTCAAATGTATCCTGAATGGACTGTCCTTCCTAGAGATCTTCTGTATTTCAAGTCAAGTCATCCATGTAGAATAATCAATAGATGGTGGCTCTCATGTCTATGGTGATAGCATAGTCCACAGAGCAATGAATATCCAGCTGATTGGAAACATCAGAGCCAGAGTTGCATCAAAGGCTACTGTGCCCTGGATACTGTCATCTTTTGGGAATCATCTTTTTTTTTTTTTTCATGGTCCACTCTAACTTTGGGAGGGATGCAAGTGTGTCCACCAGAGCTTCTAATCCTCTGCTCATAGCTACTTTAATGTTACTCAGAGAATTAGGTTTCTGAGATTCCATTCAGGGATTTTACTGAACTAGTGAGACAGAAAAGCTCTGGGTAAAACTGAGTTTGACACAAGTAGAATAAATACTGCAACTGCTTCCAGTCCTCTTGCCTGAGAACAAAGGTGAAGGGTACATAAGAAATCACTGGGGTATTTAGTTCATAATTTTGTTGTCTGCCAGTATGAGCTGAGCACAGCTGAGTGGTTTTTCTGCTCCTGGCTAGACTCCATACATCAGTGGGCAGCCCCCTGTATTAGCTGGGCATGACTGCTCTAGAATGGACTTGCTGGGATGGCTTGTCTCTTCTTGATGGGGACTCTTCTTATCCAACAGACAAGCCCAGTCTTTTTTTGGTTCCAAAAAAGTGAGGGGGAAAATTATGATCATTTTTGTAAATAAACTACCTACAATCTTCTGACCACAATTGTTTGTGTCCTTCCTACATACAAAATACACTTACTTCCTCCCCAGACCTCCTTATATCTGAGTTGGAGTCTAGGATTTTGGGACCTGCATTCTGCCTTGACAGGAGACTTCCCTTGACTGGAGATCTATGAACTAAGAAGACAAGTTAGGTACTCTCAATAACCCAACCAACAAGTGCAAGACCAGGATGGACAGCCACAGTAGACTTTCCCCATTCAAAATACTGTCAAAGGCAATTCATGCTGTGAAAAGACTTGTAAGCATCACAAACCAAAGGACCTCCTCTCAGACCAGGAGATGCTGCAGATGTGCTGGCTGAACAGAAGAGTCATAGTGCGGAGGCCGAGAATGCATGGAGGCACTTTGTGCAGTCTATGTTGTTTTCTTCTTTGGTTTCTGCAGAGGCTGATCTAACAAAATTTGATTCTAAGTGATTTGGCTAGATTCCTATCTACATATCAACAAGGATTTTTTTCTGGTAAATAAAATATTCATGCATTTTTTATGAGTACATGATGCTTTTTTTTTGAACCTACTATTGCTATTTTAAAGAGATGATTGTATACCCTAAATCCTGATATTTAGTATAAGATTTCACGCATGAAATATTTACTTTATGTTTTATCATTAAACATTCAGAGTTTTTCTATGATTTTTTTTCCTGTTTTCTACTAAGTCTAGATGATTTGGGTCAATGTAAGCTGAGAGTTACTTAACATATCCTTTAATTGAGTCTGAGGGTATACTTTTATTAAGTAGAGATTTTCTAAATCATAGGTAACTTCTTAGCATTAAAAGTTCTATTAAAGTATAATACACATATAAAAATATACCTATCTTACATGTGCAGTTTGATGCATTTTATAATTAAATGCATTTGCATAATCACACAGATTAAGAAATAAAATATACCTGCCTCCAGAAGCTTCTCTGTGCCCACTCTCAGTCATTGTTCCTCTGAGGTGGGGTCATTCTTTCAACCCCAGAATTACTGACATTTTGGGTTGGACAATTCTTTGCTAAGAGAAGTTTTCCTGTATATTGTGCGATATTTAGCAGCATCCCTGGCACCCTTAGTAGATGCCAGAAGCAGTCCCACCAGTATGAGAATCAAAACTGTCTCTCCAGATATTTCCAAATATTTGTACCAGTTGAGAACTACTGCCTGTATAATTATTATGGCTTCTAGTAGCATAGATTACTTCAGCCTCTTATGTATTTTATGTAAATAAATGCATACACTACACATTTCATATTTAGATTCTTATAATATTTTGTTTATATGAATCATTTATATTTGTGGGTGTAGTTGTAGCCTTGTTCTTGTGACTGAATATGACTGCATTGCATAAATATACCACAATTCATTTATCCATTCAAACACTGAAGGGCATATTTTTTTTGGCTAATACATGGCTTAAAATCTCATTTATATTTTGTCATGTAAAATTATATATCAAACATTACTTCAAAAAATTTTTTGAAATTAAGTTTGTTAACCTGAAACAAATCACATACTAAGCATTATAAATAAAATATTTTTATGGTGGTGTCATTATAAAAAAAAACCACACACACACACACACACACACACACACCACACAATGGGGCTGGGAAGGATGAAGGATGAGTCCAAGTTCAGTAGAATCCATACCAACTGAGCATCCATGACTGCCAGGCACTGTCTGTGGCTCTGGAAAAGTGAAGATGAATATGAGGAGTTTTGCAACTCTGACAAGTCTGCAGGTCCTTTCCTTCTCCTGCTGACTCACTGTTCCCTCGTGGGTTGATGAGATCTAAGCCTGAAAGGTTGTGTCTGATAAGAAGATCTAGGCAGTGCCAGGGAAACCTGTGACATGGGCAGCTAGAACTGCATCTGTTGTAGGTCACTCACTGTCGAATAAGTTAAGAGTAGGGGCCCTAGACTTGTAGCCTTGCTCTTGGGTAAGGAAACAGGGAAGAGTCCAGAGCATAGTCCTTGGCCAGAATGGGCAGGGTACAAGCTTCCCTGTCTCCCAGAGATTCTAATCTCAGGAGAGACATGGGATGTGGCAGGGGAGCAGAGTTGCCAAACACAGCCTCAAGGAAATCCAAAGAGCACTGAATGCATTTGATTGCTTTATACCTAAGTGAAATGTTCATTTACATTCATAGCACACAGCCCACTGGACAAAGGAATGACTGCTGAGACTTTTTTTTTTTTTTTTTTTNNNAATCACGAGCCACCACACAGCTTGCAGATTCAAACAGCAACTCTTTATTCTCGAACTCACACCAGCCGTCTACAATCACGTTCTGGGGAAATCCACGTTCTCTGCCCAAATCCACCTCCACTGGGCTTCTGTCTCCCAAAATATACTGTCTGAATCCCGTGAGAACTCAAGGGGAACTCAGGCAGCAGGATACGCCCTATTCCCAGCAGGAATAATCTTAAACCTTAAACCTGGAACCTAAACTGGGAATGCCCTAAACCCGATTATGTTAAACCGGGAACACCCTAATCCACCCTGGTCCTTGAGCAAGGTCAACTACATTCAATGTCACTGCAAAATGTCAGCAACATGGGGTACGCTGGCAAGGAAATTGTCATACCTACTTGGCTAATGGCTCCCAGCACATTATATCAAAGAAGACATTTGATATTTGTTTTTTAGGGATTGGCTAGCTACACTAAGCATAATCTGCTCTAGTGCCATCCATTTCCCTGCAAATTCCATGATTTTGTCATTTTTTAGTGCTGCATAATACTCCATGGTGTATAAATGCCACATTTTTTTTTATCCATTCATCTATTGAAGGGCATCTGGGTTGGTTCCACAGTCTAGCAATTGTGAATTGTGCTGCTATGAACATCGATGTTTGCTCTTTGTTTTTTAATAGGCTAATTATATCTTGAACAGGTATCATGTAAATGAGTGGCTGCCCTTTTACAAAAAGTCTCATTACCAGTATTTTATAAAGTGTCTTTGTCTCTTTGGTACTCAAATATTTAATTAACCATCTACAACTTTGGTACAATGGAAAACAAAGACCAGTGGATCTGGTCTCAGCCTTCTTTCTTACACATCACTCGAAAGCTTCAGAGACTTTCATTTGTCTTCCTTAATTTTCATTTGTTCATTATTCCTCTGTGCTTGTTATTCTCAGTACTATTCAAGTTAATTGATCAGATAATGATGTTGTGCGCTTATTTTGGATTGATCTTTCATTTATGGTTGCAAAAATGGTCAAATTATCAATGTCAAAAACAATAGAGAATTTCAACCCCGTATGGGAAGTTTTTAAATTTAAGTAAATCAAAAAAATAGGAATTAGAGGACTATTTAAGTTTTCTATTACCATTAGCTTATTCATTATTTATTGTCATTGTATAAAACCAGATTTTAGTTTCAATAACATATTAGATGATATTTGTAAAAATAATATTTCAACTATGGTACTGGGCAACCCTTTAAGCACCTGGACTAATTCACTAGAAAAACAACAAGTAAAGCAAAGCAAAACAAACCCAGAATTCACACACCATTGAATTGCCCCATTCATGTGCATGCAAGAACCTGCCCCCCCCACCCGCCCCCAGTGCCACTCCCACATTCTCCTACTATCAATTAACCAGTTATGGAAAAATGAGACTTCAGGGCACTAAGTTTCAGACCTTTAATATTTAAAAAAACAATCTTTTACTTTTGTTTCTTGTTCAGCAGGAAAATCCCACAGGAACACATTTTTCTCTGTATTTATCCATCACATGCTAAAATAATCCAGAACAAATGCGTAAGATTTTTCATAGGACTACTGTGCCTTTCCATTAATCTGTCTCAAAAAAAAATCACTGCAAAAAAAAATTAAAAAAAGAAAAAAAAGAAAAAAAAATCACTGCAAAGGATTTGAAACAGGTTATCACATAGTAGCAGAAATATTTTCTCTTTAAAAGTCTTACTTGTTTGTGACCCCAATACTGCAAATAATCTTCCAATAGGTGTGTTTACATCTTTTTATAAAACAAAATGTGTGCATGCATTTTTTAAACATTACACACATATGTACATCTGTGTGTATGTGTACACAAACCTATATAATATATAATATATATATATATATATACACACACACACACACACCCACACACCCACACACACACACAAACACACACACATCTAGATAGATACACATACACTCACACATAGAGTATGTAATACATATAGCATACACACACCTGTTTACCTGCATACATACATTCTGTAATGGTTAACTTTATGAGTTAATTTGACCAGATCATGGGGGAGGCCAAACATTTGCTTTAATATTATTCTGGATATTTCTGTGAGTGTATTTTTGAATGAGATTAGCATTTAAATCAGTAAATTGAGCAAAAGCAGATTTCCCTCCCTAATGTGTAGGGGTGACCTCCTCCAATCAGTTGAAGGTCCAAATAGAACAAAAAGGCTGGTCCTCCCCTGAGCAAGAGTCAATTCTTCCTGTCTGATGGCCTTTGAACTAGGACCTTCAGACCTGAACTGAAACATCAGTTCCTTATCATCTCTCCCTTCCTCTTTCTCTTTTTCTGTCTCTTCCTCTCAGTTCAGATCCTAACACATAGGATTATTTGACACCACTATTAAGGCTCTGCATCCTATGTATCACCACCTGACATACATACCTTATTGGTTCTACTTCCCTGGAAAACCCTAACAAACAACATACACATAAACAGTACCACGTGGTGGTTACCCAGCATGGGCCCCAACAGCCATCTGCTTAGGTTTAAATCCTAGATCCATACAAAAAGAAAGGCAAGTTTACTTTACTTTCAAATGCCTGTTTCCTTGTCCTAAAATGATGGAAAAAAATATATATATACATATATATGTTCATATATATGTATATATATATATATATATATATATTCATTCCATAGGGTTGTTGTAAAGGCCAGGTGCTATAGGGATGAAATGAGCTCCAGAGTAATCTCAGAACAGTGCCCAGCCCAGGGTCGGGGTGATGTGAATCCCTGTTCATGATTGCTCTCTCTGTGTGTAGGTGTACCAGTAGCACAGGTATACAATTACCCTCTCCTTTGTCTCTATTATGCACATTTGGGTTTTTATGCACTAGATTTGTTTTAATGTGAGAGATATGTATACACTTAAAAAATGGTCAGAAAATTGCCTAACTACTTCTTCAGGTTAAATAAGTATAAATTTTGTCTTTTACCTCATGTATTTTATATTCCAACATCCCCAAATCTTTTTATACATTCTTTTATTGGACATCCCCAGATTCCCTATACCCCTAGAGCTGCCAAGCCCCAAAGGGTCTGCAGAGATCTGTCTGGGATGTGACCATGCACCTGGGAAGCTCTCCACAGGGCTGTGGGTTCATCAAAGGCTGACACCGGCTCCAGGTCCTTTTTCACATGCCTCAGTGTCCCATGTGAGGTTCTGCCTGAAGTATGTGCTTGTTCAGTGCGGCCCTGCAGGAGCACCCAAAGACCAGACACCCGCAGGGCTTTTAAGAAACAGCAAGGCCTTGGCTCACCCAGAGCAATTAAAATAGAATTTCTGGGGATGCGGCTGAACACCGCTGTTTCTTAAAAGCTTCTGAGTGAGTCTGTGCAGTTGGGGTTAACTACTGTGGCGTACAGAGAAGACATGGTTGTCCAATGTTGAGGAATGCCATCTGAGCCAAACCTTGCCCCAGATTCCCAAATCTCAACTCCGCTGCAGGAGAAGTGCTAGCAGTGTGCATTCCTCATTGCATTTGGGAAGCAACACCTTCCCAACTCTTTCTCAGGGGAGGTCAGTGTATACCTTCTTTGGACCACATTACCTGCCTTGTCGCCAAATGTCCCCAGAAGAAAAAGCTGCTGCACACAGAGGCTGGAAATTGTGTTTCAGAGCAACTGCTCTGACTTCTATTGCCACACACAGGATGGATGATATTCATGTACATGGCACTGCCCTGGTGGGATACCCTCCTGAGGCTCAATGTCCAGAAGTAATTCTACTTAAGAAAGTGTTCTTTAAATGTGAATTAGGGATAGTGACATTATCATCTGGACAACTTGGGCTATTATTAAACCAAGTAATAATTTGTAGACTTCGGTTCATTAATTGTTGTTCATTTGTTCAACAGTTTTTTTTATTGAATGTCTACTCTTTCCAGGCACTCGAGAAAATTTTCTACTCTTATAAAAATACATTTTTGGATAACCATATTCTATGAGGAGACAGATAATAAACAGATAAAGTAAAGCATGTGTGTAGAGGGAGGGAGAGAGTCAATGGCATCATAAAGATAAAGAAGGTAGGAGAGTGAAATAAGAAAGACTTCTCAAGGGATTCTATTTGAGTCAAGAGAGATCTGGAGGAAGGGAGAAGGCAAGCCCTGGGATATCTGGGGAAAGAGTGGTACAAGCATTACAAAAGGCCCTGGGAGGGGCCAGCTGTGTGTTCCAAGAACATCAAGTGGGCCAACGTGGCTGTGGTGGAAAAGAGGGGGAAGATAAGTAGGAGGTGAATTAGAACCATAGCAAGGGACCCAAGAGTCTGTGGGGCCTTGAAGGACTCTATAAATGCTCAGAATTTAACTCTCAGTAGAGCTGGGAAGCCACTGAAAGGCTTTGAGTGGGGGAATGCTCAAAATCACTCTGTAAATGTTGGCTCGTGCTACTGTGCAGAATATAGACTTTAAAACAAAACAAAAAAGGAAGCAGGACTACAGCCATCTAAATGAGATGTTGGTGAACTGGTCAGAGCTACCCCAGAGGAAGTGGAGAGAAACGGCAATCATCTGGGTCTGTTTGGAAAGCAGAGGATTTGCTGATGAATTAGAAGTGCATAGTGAGAGAAGGAGGGTTATGGCGGGGTGACATTTATTGAGCTGGAAGACACTGGGAAAACAGGTTGCTAGGGGAAAATTGGGAGATTAGTTTTGGATATGCTAAATTTGAAATGCATAGTAAATATCCAAGTGAAGATACTGAGAAGAAAGATGGATATATGATCTGCAATTAAAAGAAGATGTTGGACCCGGTGATATCAACTTTATGGTCATCATTATGATATGAAACTATGTATTTATATTTTAATTTCTATTTGTCTCTTTCTTCCTCTAAAGAGTAAGTTTATTCTTTACTAAAGCTCTAACTCCTCAGTAAGCTTGCAAAGGAAATATTAAAAACCTAGAGCGTTGGTTGGCACATAGGAACTGCCCAATAAATATTATCAAATGAATGAAAAGTTAAATGTCAGTTCAAGGCAGAACAAACGTAAGTGAAAACAAAACAAAACAAAAATTATTGGTTTAATAATAGCCCAAGTTGTCCTGATGATAATGTCACTTGAGCCAAAGTGCTCAAGGATGATTAGCACATGTGTGAGACAGATGAGTCACCATTGTGGGATATAAAGGCAAAGAAGATTGTGTGTTATTGGGTTTCTCAAAATGGGTAGCTTCTAGGTGACAGGAGCAGAAAAGATATCAGGTTTGTGGGGAAATGCTGAATTGATGTGGAGCATATTGCATCTGAGGCCACAGAGGAATATTTGAATGCAATGGAAAGGCATTTAAATGAGCTCCTTGGGTAGTTAAAAATCTTCACTCGTGGAGGACAGACACTGGCAGTCCTCCCTTCTGAAAATAGAACCACAAAGCTACGTATGGCATTGAACTATAAATGTGTAGCAGGAAATGAGAGTTTGAGACACGGAGAAACTGTGGAAAGGGTTTCTAAAGCAGCATTTCTCAAAATTTAATGTGCATACAAGTCACCTGAGGATCTCATTAAAATGCAGGCTTGGATTTTTTTTTTTAAGTCTGGATTGGGGCCTGAGCTTTTCTGTTTCCAAGTTCCTGGGTAATGCCCATGCTGCTGGGGCTGGAACCACATTTTGATTTTGTTTTTGCAGTACTGGGGATGAAACCCAGGGCTTGGCACAAGCCAGACAAAGGCTCTGCCACTGAGCTACATCCCCAGTCTTGGGATCATATTTTGAGCAGTGAGGGATTCAACTAAAATGAAAAACTTTCAAAGGAAATACTAAAAAACAAACAAACAAACAAAAAACAGTTATATGACTCTTAAACTGCTCACTGACATTGAGGGTATGAAAGGTTTGGGTTACAGGGTATTGGAGGAAGGATTTTTTATATAGAACTTATTTGTAGGGAGCTGTCAGTGGACTAACCAGTGTCAGAGGTATAAGATTCAGGGTGCATTCCCTTCCATCTCAACTCAGCAAACAGGATTGCAGGGCATCTCTCCAACAGCAATGGTAAGTATTATCTGGAGTTGGAGAGATGAAGTGGATTGAGAGGTCTATCAGAGAATAAAAATGGTGAAACAGGCAGATTAGCTGTTGTCTGGCTAGGTGAAGTGGCTGCTTAGAAATCAGGCTGTTTGCCTAATTAGGGCAAAGGAAACTTAATAAGTCAGAAAACAGGTTAGTAGGCAGGAAGAGAAAGAGAAGAGAGAAGATGCAGAAGGTTCTAACCAGGAAAGTAGAGGAGATTTAATTTTTAATCCAATTTGCAATCTACATTATTATATGGGACTACAACAATAATTTCGGGATTGAGATTGTTTATTTCAAAATGACCAGAGTATCTTTCATGAGCAGTGAATGACCTGAAAGTAAACGACTCAGTAAATTTTTATCCAGAGGCAGAAAAAAAAAAAATTTCTCCCACCCAGCAAACTTTGAAAAGATGGAAGACAGAGTGAAATTGGTTCATGGCTATGCCTACAAGTTTTGTTTCACTCAGTGCTTTGGTGCTAAGCAGATTCAAGGGAGAGCCTTGGATCTGCATATCAGCTCCAATTTACCCTTTAATAATGTTTCCACTGAGTTCCTTTGTCTGATGCTACAAGGCATAATGGGATTATCTTCTAAGTGCTAATCCTCTCAAGAATCTTGGACAACCCAGTGCTGTTAACAGCCTCCTGAAGATCAGCCCCACTGTGTCCAGTGCTCCTGCTGTGCAATAGTTCAAAGATTTCCCATTTGTAGAAGACACTTGCTAGTTCTTCTTCCCTTTGGACAGACACTAGCAGCAAAGGAATCACCACTCCAGGTTTCATGGCAGCTACAACACTAACAGATATTTTCATATCCCGTGCACATCAGAGTGAGGACAAAGCCTGACTTAGAACAGTTGTGGGTCTTGCATTGTCTTCCATGCCCAAGGAAGCTATAAACATGGAGATCTAATAAGAGTTGGGCAGTTCTTGGTCCAGTAGAGAACTAAGCAAACAGACAATCTTATTAGGTGCCAGGCATTAAACATGAGGGTGATTGTGGGAGACAGAGGAGTAGGAAGACCCAAGTATCTTTCTCATTATATCTTTCCTGGAATCTTCTTTTTGGTTTAACTTACATCTGATATACCAGCTACAGTAAAATTTCTTGCAACCCCGGTACATGAAATCTTCCTTTAAGGCTCTTTCTAAACTTGATGCAGTGACGGACACCTGTAATCCCAGCAACTCGGCTGAGGCAGGAGGACCACAAGTTCAAAGCAAGCCTCAGCAAATTAGTGAAGCCCTAAGCAACTAATCAAGATGCTGTTTTAAAATAAAAATGGTTGGGAATGAAGATGAGCTCAATACTTGAGCCTCCAACACTTGTAATAAAACCCAGTAAGCTTTTCTCTCCTCTGGGTATAGAGATTCTAGGTATATAGTGAAGAATTATGAAAGGGAGTTATGTGGTCTAACAGTAGATTACTGACAGGTGAGTTATGAGTGGGACCCAGCATCTAAATAGTAGGTATTCAGGCAAGCTGCCTCCACGTTGCCCTAGTTCTTCGATGCTGGAAGGGCAGTATCTCACCCTGGGTGGCTAGGAAACACCTAAGTTATTGTCTCATCAGGCTGCCTTAGCTATCTTATTGCCAATATGGACCTTTGATCTTGAATTCTCTGTAGCCTCAGTGAAACACTGAATACCAACCCCAGGCCAGCAGTATAAATCTAGCTAGCAGAGCCTCACAATTCTGTCCTCACAAGATTGTATCAATGCTTTTAACGGCTGTATTGAGGTATAATTACATTCCATAAGTGTGTGGCAATTTTTAGAAATTTATGGAGTTGATGGATCACCACCACAATCCATTCTTAGGCTATTTCTGTCATCCTGAAAGATGCTTACCTGTCTCTTGAAAACTGTCTTTTTCCCTAACCCCAGGCTCAAGCAACCACTAGCCCAATCTGCCTCTAGATTTTTTTGTTTCTGGATATTTCATGTAAATGGAATCATAGAATGTGTGCTCTCTTGCATTTGGCTCCTTCTGCTGAACATAATGTTTTGAAGTTGAGTCATGTCAGAAGTTGGGTCTATTTAACTGCTGAACACTGTTCTCTGGTATGCTTCTAATGGCCATACTCTCTGAACTCCTAAGTGAGATACATGATCTGACAAAAATTGTTTTTCTGATTTTTCAAGAGATTAGAATATTTCAAGCTGAAACTTGCTTGGGCAGTGGCTATACATATGGTATAAAAACACTCTTCCTCCTTTACTAATAGAGTTTGACATATAGCTGCTCAAAAATATTAATGTCACCATTTAGCCAAAGTCACTTGGCCAGTTCAAAATACATTCCCATGCCTATGCAGCTGATGTGGGCAGAGACAGGGGACCATGAAATTAGGATGGGAGGGGTTTGTATAATTTTTGAACTGGTGAGTACCAGAACCTCTTTAAAACACACAGAGACAAATACATCCCTAGATAGACACAAGCAAAACAACAAACTTGCATACACACAACTCCAAACACACATAAATAGTGCTTTCTTTTAGCATTAGTCCTCAAAATGCAGAGTATATTGACTTAACTTAAACTAAAAATTATAATCTTTTCATTTCAAAAGATTATCAAATGCAAGGCATTACTCTTAGAATGAACAAGTATTAGATACTCATAAAAATAGGTTCTGGGGTTAGCTAACTTCACTTAGCATTATATTCTCCAACTCCATCCATTTATCTGCAAATGCCATGATTTTATTCTCTTTTATTGCTGAGTAATATTCCATTGTGTATATATACCACATTTTCTTTATCCATTTATCTACTGAAGGGCATCTAGGTTGATTCCACAGTTTAGCTACTATTAATTGTGCTGCAGTAGACATTGATGTGGCTGTGTCCCTATAGTATGCTGTTTTTAAGTCCTTTGGGTATAGACTAAGGAGTGGGATAGCTGAGTCAAAAGGTGGTTCCATTCCCAGTTTCCCATACTGCTTGATATAAGGAGGCTGATTCATAGTGGGGTTGGGAGGGGGAGCATGGGAAGATTAGACAAACTCTAGATAGGACAAAGGGGAGGCAAGGGGGTAAAAAAAGATGATAGAATGAGATGGACATCATTACCCTAAGTACACGAATGAAGACACAAATTATGTGAATATACTTTTATACAACCAGAGATATGAAAAATTGTGCTCTATATGTGTAATATGAGTTATAATGCATTCTGCTGTCACATATAACAAATTAGAATAAAATATTTTTAAAAATAAGTTCTGTGTAGTAAGGGTCTTAAATGTGTAAATCTTAGCTAAACAAATTATCAGAAAACAAGTGCACTTTTTGTATCATTTATCCCCCTTGTTTATTGCCCACATTTCTAACAGTAATTACATTAAAGAGAAGATAATAGAAGCAAGCTAGCTCAATCCATCCATCTCTCTCTCTATCTATCATCTGTCTGTTATGATCATCTCTATTCTACTTTTAAGACTTGTGTGTTGCCATATGACCCAGCTATTCTACTCCTTAGTATTTATCCAAAGGAACTGAAATCAGCTATCACTATAGTGATAGATGCATATCAAAATTTACAGTAGCACAATTCACAATAGCCAAGTTATGAAACCAGCCTAGGTATCCATTAACAAATGAGTGGATAAAGAAAATCAATCCCCTCCCCCTCTCTCACACACACTCACATACTGGAATTCTATTAAAGCCAGAAAGAAAAATGTAATGATGTCATTTGTGGGTAATGAAACTAGAAAACATCATACTAAGTGAAATGAGACTTAGAAAGTCAAGAGTCATGTTTTCTCTCATATGTGAAAGGTAGAGAGAGAAAAAAAAAAGAATAAAAAAGGGGGATATCATGAGAATAGAAAGGAGATCAGTTGATGAGAAGTAGGGGATCAAAAGAGAGGAAGGAAAAGAGAAAAGAGACTATAAAATAAAATCAACCAAATTATGTTATATGCACGTATTAATATAACACAACAAATTCCATTTTCGTGTGTAATTATTGTGCACTAATCAAAAAATACAGACATGTAAATAAATAGAAGACCAGAACAGTAGGAGGATAGTGGGAGGGAGGAGAGGAAGGAAAGAAGAGCTGGGGAATTCATGGGAGCAAATGATGTTGTGTGCACATGTGAAGGCACAATGAATCCCACTTTGCTATAAACTATAGTGCACTAATAAAAACAAAAAAGAGTTGCACAGTATTTAATATGCTCATGTACTTACTTATTTTACATTCTCCTTAAATTTAGATTGTTATTTAGATTGTTTTTGATTTTCTGAATATTTCCTTTTTTTGTAGACATTTAGATCATGTGCAATCTTCTGAGCCAAACTTTTATTAGCTTTCTTGTGTATGAACTATTTTCATGAGAGAGAATATTTCCTAAACTGTATTACCTAATGGGTAAATGATGAACAGTGACTCAGAAAAGTTAATATCTTCATAGAGGTTTAAATTGCCTTCTTAAAAGGTTGCACCAATTTACGACTCCACCAGCTGTCTAAGTGAGCTCCATGTCTCCAATCACCATTATTTACATTTCTTTTAATTTATTGCTGATTTTATGTTCTTTCTCATTTGCATTTTTTTTTTTCAATTTTTCTGAATCTCCTCATAGAAATGCTGGTCATAAGTATTTTCCCCTTGGTTTTTGGTTTCAACTTCATATACTTTGTCCGGGCTTATATTAATAGCTTGTCTTTCCTCAATTGATTAGCAGAAGCTCTTAAATATTTGGATTAATATACATATTACAAATAATTTTCTCCCAATCTGTCACTATATGATTGTTGTGGTGGGAATTATTTCAGTATAAATTATTTTCAAAGTAATTTTCCTCATTATCAAGTTTAAAGGAAAACTTTAATCTTTTTTCCATATTTTTATTGGTACACTACTGACACATAATAGTGCAGTTTGTTGTTACTTATTAATATAAACAAACAGTATAACAATATAATTTTTTCAATGTAGCTCCCCAGTATTTCCCCTTGCCCTCCCCTCCTTCAGCCCCCTCTGTTCCCTTTCCTTTATTTTTCTGGTCTTTTATTTTCATGAGATTTCCCCCTCTCATCTTTTTTCCCCTCTTTGCTCTCAAGCTTCCACATGTGAGAAATAACAAATGACCCTTGACCTTCTGAGTTAACATAATGTTCTCAAGTTCCATCCATTTTCCTGCAAATAACAAAATTTCATCCTTCTTTGTAATTGAATAAAACTCCATTGTGCGTGCATGTGTGTGTGTGTGTGTGTGTGTGTGTGTGTGTACATTTTCTTTATCTGTTTAATCCATCGATAGATACCAGATTGGTTCCATAGTTTGGCTATTGTGAATTGTGCTGCTATAAACATGGGTCTGCACGTGTCACTGTAGTATAATGACTTTAAATCTTTAGGATAAATACCAAGGAGTGGTATAGCTGGGTCACATGGTGGTTCCATGCCTAGTCTTTTGAAAAACCTCCACACTGATTTTCCTATTGGTTGTACTGATTTACAATCCCATGAACAGCATTGAAATGTTCCTTTTTCTCCACATCCTCTCTAGCATTGATTATCATTTTTATTTTTGATGACTGCCCTTCTGACTGGTGTGAGATAAAATCTCAGTGTGGTTTGGATTTGGATTTTCCTAATTGCTAATGATGTTAACATTTTTTTTTCATATATTTGCTGGTCATTTGTGTTTCTTTTTTTTTTTTTTTAGAAGTGTCTTTTTTAGTTTATTTGTTTATTGATTAATTGTTTTTTTGTGATTTTTGTGTTGAGTTTTTTTTTTGTTTTTTAATATACTCTAGATATTAATCCTCTGTCAAAAGAGTGTTAGCAAAGATTTTCTCCCATTCTGTAGGTTCTCTCTTCACATCCTTTAACTGTTTTGTGTGCTGTACTGGAGCTTTTTAATTTGATGCCATTCCATTTATTAACTCTTGATATTATTTCCTGAGCTTTAGGAGTCCTACTAAAGAAGTCCTTTTTTTCTATGTTGGAGTGTTGACTCTATATTTTCTTCTAGGAGTTGCAAAGTCTCTGGCCTAACTCCTAGGTATTTAATCTATTTTGAGTTGATTTTTGTGCAGGGTGAGAGATGGGGATATTGATAAACAGTTTTCTCAGCATCATTTGTTAACCAGGCTGTCTTTTCTCCAACACATGTTTTTGGCTCCTTTGTCAAGAATCAACCCCACTGTGACTGTGTGGGTCTGTCTCTGTGTCTTCTGTTCTTTCCAGTTTGTCATTTTAATGCCAGAATATGTTTATTTTAAAGCCAGTTTTGGTTACTATAGCTGTGCAGTATAATTTAAAGTCAGGTATGGTGATGCCTCCAGCATTGCTTTTCTTGCTTAAAATGGCTTTGGCTATTCTGGATCCCATATTCTTCCAAATGAGTTTTAGGATTCCTTTTTTTTTCTAGTTCTGTGAAGAATGTCTTTGATATTTTAATGGGACTTGAACTGAATCAATGCATTGCTTTCACTAGTATGGCTATTTTTTTTTTATTTTTATTTTTTTTTATTGGTTGTTCAAAACATTACAAAGCTCTTGACATATCATATTTCATACATTAGATTCAAGTGGGTTATGAACTCCCATTTTTACCCCAAATACAGATTGCAGAATCACATCGGTTACATATCCACATTTTTACATAATGCCATGTTAGTAACTGTTGTATTCTGCTACCTTTCCTATCCTCTACTATCCCCCCTCCCCTCCCCTCCCATCTTCTCTCTCTACCCCATCTACTGTAATTCATTTCTCTCCTTGTTTTTTTTTCCCTTTCCCCTCACAACCTCTTATATGTAATTTTGCATAACAATGAGGGTCTCCTTCCATTTCCATGCAATTTCCCTTTTCTCTCCCTTTCCCTCCCACCTCATGTCTCTGTTTAAGGTTAATCTTTTCCTCCTGCTCTTCCTCCCTGCTCTGTTCTTAGTTGCTCTCCTTATATCAAAGAAGACATTTGGCATTTGTTTTTTAGGGATTGGCTAGCTTCACTTAGCATAATCTGCTCTAATGCCATCCATTTCCCTGCAAATTTCATGATTTTGTCATTTTTTAGTGCACAGTAATACTCCATTGTGTATAAATGCCACATATTTTTTATCCATTCATCTGTTGAAGGGCATCTGGGTTGGTTCCACAGTCTAGCTATTGTGAATTGTGCTGCTATGAACATCGATGTGGCAGTATCCCTGTAGTATGCTCTTTTAAGGTCTTCGGGGAATAGTCGGAGAACGGCAGTAGCTGGGTCAAATGGTGGTTCCATTCCCAGCTTTCCCAGGAATCTCCATACTGCTTTCCAAATTGGCCGCACCAATTTGCAGTCCCA
>NW_026000241.1:14195095-14201275 GCF_001458135.2 Marmota marmota marmota
GTTACCCTCCGTGCGACAAACCTCTCGCGTTTGAGTCCCCGTAGCCGATCCTCGTGCGATGGAAATCCTTCCTCCAGGTTCCGGAGCACCCCACTATTGCTGGAAATTCCTAACAAGATATCCTTTAGCCGTCCTGACTTGTCATACTCCCACACAGTGAAGCAGCACACGGGGGTAATGCACTCCCCTCGCCGCCATCTTCCAAATCCCCACTTCACGAATTTGCGTGTCATCCTTGCGCAGGGGTCATGCTAATCTTGTCTATATCGTTCCAATTTTAGTATATGTGCTGCCAAATCCAGTACAGTATGGCTATTTTAACAATATTAATTCTGCCTATCCATGAACATGGGTGCTCTTTCCATCTTGTAGTGTCTTCTTAGATATTTTCATTCCACGTTTTATATTTAAAAACTCATCCTAAAATAATTTTGGATTTAGAGCAAAGTTACAAAGTTAGCTCATAGGCTTCTTGTGTGCTTTTCACCCAGTTTCTCCAAACTTAGCATCTTACATCATCATTAAACATTTGTTAAGAGTATAGAATGAACCTTGATACAATACTATAAACCAAATTATAGAGTCTATTCAAATTTCTTCAGTTTTCCCACTAGTGAACTTGCTGTATTTCAAGGTTTCATTCAAGATGCCATGTCATCATGTCTCACTTGCCTCCCTCAATCTGTGACAAAGTTTCAGTCTTTCCTTGTTTTTCATGATTTTGACAGTTCTGAAGAGTACTTGTTAGACTTTTTTATAGAAAGGTCATTAATTTGGGTTTGTCTCATATTTCCTCATAACTGAACTAAGATTACAGATTTTTGGAAAGAATACCACAGAAGTTAAGTGGCTTCTCGTCACATCACCGGAGCACATGTGGTTTCAGCATGGCTTCCTACAAGGGATGCTGAACTTGATCACTTGGTTAAGATAACGTCTGCCAGATTATGCTAAGTGAAGCTAGCCAATCCCTAAAAAAACAAATGCCAAATGTCTTCTTTGATATAAGGAGAGCAACTAAGAACAGAGTAGGGACGAAGAGCATGAGAAGAAGATTAACATTAAACAGGGATGAGAGGTGGGAGGGAAAGGGAGAGAGAAGGGAAATTGCATGGAAATGGAAGGAGACCCTCAGGGTTATACAAAATTACATACAAGAGGAAGTGAGGGGAAAGGGAAAAATAATACAAGGGGGAGAAATGAATGACAGTAGAGGGGGTAGAGAGAGAATAGGGGAGGGGAGGGGAGGGGAGGGGGGATAGTAGAGGATAGGAAAGGCAGCAGAACTCAACAGACACTAGTATGGCAATATGTAAATCAATGGATGTGTAACTGATGTGATTCTGCAATCTGTATATGGGGTAAAAATGGGAGTTCATAACCCAATTGAATCAAAGTGTGAAATATATCAAGAACTATGTATTGTTTTGAACAACCAACAATAAAAAATTAAAAAAAAAAAAGATAACGTCTGCCAGATGGCTCCATTGTAAATTCTCTTTCCATTGTTTGTGTGTTAGACACAAGTCATTAAAGCCAGCCCACACTCGAGGAAGGAAATTAAGCTCTACCTCATAGAAGGGTGAAAAATATACATTTTTTATTTGAAATTCTTCTGTAAAGAAGTTTTTTCTCTTCTGAATTTACTTATATATTTTTATTTAATGGTTCATTGGTGTAGTGTGGCTTCATGAACATTTTATTTGTTGGGCTATATGATCCAGTTTATTAGACAGATTTTAATTTTGATGCCTTTAAATTTATCAACTTTTTACCTTCTGGGTTTTGTTTGTTTTTAGTGCTTTACATCTTGTTTGGGAAGATTTATCCTACCCTGATAAGGATGGTTCTTTCCTGAAGTTTTCTCTTTGATAATTAGTATTTAATCTAAAAATAATTCAGTTCTGTGTATGACACAAATAATAAATAAATAAGTTTATTTCTTATATAAATTTTAACAGGAAGTATTAAAGCTATTGTCCTGACATCATTTGTTAACATTCTTTCTTATTCACTTCAACTGCCACTGCTGTCATGTATGAAATGGTGGTGGTGGTGGTGGTGTGTGTGATCCATTGTATACTTGTCTATTTCTACTTAATAATCTACATTGCTACTTTGCAGTATGTTTCAATATCAGGCAAAACTCCTTCATTTTTTTTCTTTTCTCAAAAGAAGACAGACAAAAAATATCATATATCCTATGAATCTGTTTATATGAAATGTTTAAATTGAAAAAAATCCATAGAGACAGAAAGTAGATTTAGTGCTTACCAACAGCTATGGAAGAGACAAACTAACAGTAACTTCTGTGACTATGGGTTTTATTTCTGGGGTGATGGAAATATTCTGGAATTAGGTAGTTGATCTGTTTATAGTATTGTATCAAGGTTCATTCTATACTCTTAACATATGTTTAATGATGATGTAAGATGCTAAGTTTGGAGAAACTGGGTGAAAAGCACACAAGAAGCCTATGAGCTAACTTTGTAACTTTGCTCTAAATCCAAAATTATTTCAGGATGAGTTTTTAAATATAAAACGTGGAATAAAAATATCTAAGAAGACACTACAAGATGGAAAGAGCACCCATGTTCATGGATAGGCAGAATTAATATTGTTAAAATAGCCGTACAAGCCATACTTTGTCCATATACTAAAAATCACTGAATGATGTACTTTAAAAGGATAAACTTTATGGTACATGAATTATATCTAAAATTGTATTGTTAAGAGATGAGATCAAATACTGGACCCAAGGTTTCTTTTTGAGATGATGAAAATGTTCTAAAATTAAGTTTTGATAATGGCTGCATAACTCTGTAAATATACTACAAACCATCAAAATACACAATTTAAACAGGTGAAATTTATGTTTGTAAGTATTTTCATCAATGAAGGCAATTTTTGTTAATTTGATCATTAGACTTAAAATAAACCTGGAAAACAAAGAGAAATTTTGGGGGGTATTTTAATTAACACTATATTGTATTAAACCATAAGTTTAAAACATGAAAGAATTGTTAAACTTATGCTACTGAATTGTCCTATTGAATCAAAATGGTCTGTTTCTTTCTGGATAATTGAATAGCTTCCTTCACTCAAGTTTTGCATATATTTTAAGAGTTGTTTGTTGTTGCTATAGCTTTTGTTTCCTTTTTAAATATATCTTTTTTCTTTTCCATTTTTGGTATATGAAATATAATTACATTTATGTCAATTATGCTCCTAACTACCTTATTGAATTCTTTTGTTGGTTAAATCGTTTTTATTTGATTCTGCTGAGTACCTCAGAACAAAAGTAAACAGATATATATGATATTTTATTTTAGTATTTCTCTTACAAAAAGGTATCATAGTATATGTACTTTGTTTTGTTTGATTTATTCACTTTAACAACAGTCTATCATGACGTTATTGTCAATACTTCCATTTTAAAATGAAACAATGTGGGCTTAGAAAAGTTAAGTAGTTTTTCTTGTGTCACAAAGCCAAGTGAAGTTGCTAAGAATAACTCACCTGGGGATGTGGCTCAAGCGGTAGCGCACTCGCCTGGCATGCGTGCGGCCTGGGTTCCATCCTCAGCACCACATACAAAGATGTTGTGTCTGCCAAAAACTAAAAAATAAATGTTGAAATTCTCTCTCTCTCTCTCTCTCTCTCTCTTTAACAAAATAATAACTCACCTTTTCTATCTTGTTTATGATTATAATTTTCAATTCAGAGTTAATAGGCAAAAATAATATTTACATTTTTATTTTCTAGAAATATTACTGCTTCCCAGGAAGTATATCCCACCTTTGTTTAGAGACATAAATAATAGGTTTAATGAGAATTTGGAATAGCTTTAATACTTCCTGTTATGGCAAAACTTACTTCTTCAGATTTATTTTTTTTTCAGAGTTGAAAATACTCTGCAAGATTATTTGCTTCCATACCATCCCACACTCCTTCTGTTTATTCCTACTTTAGGCTTCCCAGCTGAAATGCATAATGCCTACAAAATCTTTACAATTTAAAGTATTAGAGAGTTAACATTTCCACCAAAATCATAGCAACTGAAGCAACTTATATGGTCTTCTTTTTTTAAAAAAAAAAAAGAATCTTTTTTCCCACAGTTAGACAAATTATATTTTAGCTCTATCTACAGAAAGGTATGCATGCACAATCTTGTATATTATGAATATACAAATTCATTTAAAATACCTTTCAATCACAGAATTAGTTTGGGAGGGGGGAGTAACCCAGTCCACTCGTGAGTGGAGAGTGTGTACCCATCTCTCAGCACACTGATTAGCTAATAACATCCTTTCTTCATTGTTTAGCCCCAAAGACCCTAATATGACAACATAAAGTACAAAGTTTCTCTCTAGAATTAACGTGATCCCTCTCGAATTCTGACAGAATGTCCTCAGCTCTCAATATTAGACACACCTACATCATTCACCTTCTGTGAATCAACTGAGAAAACCCACATGTGAAAAGTGTTAGCAATTAAATGTCAGGAGACCAATCCGAGTCTGCAGAACAAAGGTCCCTTATGAGTTTGACTTTCTCTACGATGCATCTCTACTTCATGCACTCAGTGATATTCAAGATGGGTATCCATGCAAGTTTTAAGAAAATCTAGGTCTGAAAAAAAATTGCACTGGAGGAAATAATATGATCACTGAGTTCTAAAACATAATGAATCTCTTAGACTCTTGCATGATAATATCATAGCATCCATACACATTAATAGTTTTCTCTATGTGTTTTAAATTATTTAATATTTACCCCTTTCTTCCTCTTATCTAATTGTATTGGGTATTATTTATATTACTTATATTAGTTACATAGTCATAGTGATAATAAGAGTTCTTAAATTGTTCTTGACTATCATTTTTGTCACTATTTTTAAGTGAATTGGTTTAAAGACTATCTTCCTGTTCTTCCCTCTGTCCTCCTTTTTTCATTCCTTCCTTTCATCCCTTTCTCCCTCCCTTCCTCTCCCTCCCTCCTTCCTTCTTTCTTGACTTCCTGCCCTCCTCCCTTTAGATGATGCATTTTCTGCCAGGTTTTGGCATCTGAGTAATGGTGGCCTCTGCAGTCTTACTTACATTTTTTATGTTTAAGAGTATTGGGATTAACGTACCTCCTCAGTATGACAGCTAAAGGGGATAATGCTTATAAAGACCTTAGATCAGTGGCTCACATATGGTGAGCACTCTACTAAGATGGAACATGCTAAGACATAAGCTCCAGGGTTTTGTTTGATTTTGACATGTGTTAAACACATCATTATAGACGTTCATGTAGGAAAAAGATGGCCCAAAATTCTTGGCTAGGAAGAAAAGTAAAATATTCATTGCTTTTAATCGGATCACAAAAGATTTGCAAAAATGGAGGTGTGATTCTAAATTAGAGCACTGGCAGTATCAAGACCTAAGTCCTCTGTAGTGCCTTCAGCTCATAAAGTAACTCAGTAACCCACTGCTATGGCTGCTCTTGGTATTCACTCAGACACTGTTGCTCAGTTGGTTCACAGATGCCTCTTCTTCAAAAGATGCCCTCAGCTAGAGAGAAGTTGCCCTGTCAGGAGGTTATCATTCCTGCCCACAGCGGTCCAAATGTAATGACTGACTGACACAGATGCAAATGGCTCCTTGCCTCAATGTGGGACCAAATCTATGGTGAAATTCACAGTTCCTTGTGGGACCAGATCAATGCTTGATGCAGCTGGGATCACATTCTTGTTTAGTTCCTTGTCCTACCTTCCTTTACTTTTCTCTTTCCCCTTCAAGTTTCTCCTGAGAGTACAGCCTTGATAAATTCTGTGCACAGAAACTCCAGTCTTGGACTCTGCTCATAGTGAAACTAACTTAAAGAGAGCCACTTTGTGGGAGGTGATCCTGTGGGCATGGATGTTGGCAGGAAATAAGAAATAAAGAAAAGCCCAGCACAGTGATGCACACCTACAATCTCAGAGACTCTGGAGTCTGCGACAGGAGGATTGCAAGCTTGAGGTCAGCCTCAACAACTTACTGAAGCCTAAGCAACTTAGTGAGAGATTGTCTCAAAATAAGAAATAAAGCAGGGGTAGGGGGAGGTGCTGGGGTTGTAGCTCAGTGGTTAAAGCGCTCCTGGGTTTAGTCCCCAGTAGGGAAGAAAAGAAGGAAGGAAGGAAGGGAGGGAGGGAGG
>NW_026000241.1:14201299-14234774 GCF_001458135.2 Marmota marmota marmota
AAGGAAGGAAGGAAGGAAGGAAGGAAGGAAGGAAGGAAGGAAGGAAGGAAGGAAATTTGCTGTCAGGATTCTGAAAGAAAAGGAGAAAGTTAGCCAGAGCCAAGCTGAGAGCTGACCAGCCACTGGTCTGGGCTGGGTTTTTCCTCTCGATACTTCTGTGGGTTCCATCCATACACGCCCATCACTACACACTTTGGCTTGTCCCATGTTCACTTCCACTGCACCCAAAGACCTCTTTGTCTTTAATTGGCATGACTTTTAAAACCAACCATCTCACCAGCATTTTGAAAACATTCCACTGAATTTTTTTTTCTTGCAGAAATCACAGCTACTAAAGCTGTTATAGGGTTTCCTCCTTTAAAAAATAATCTATCTTCTAGCAGACAGAAAAATTATATTTTTGGCTCTGTCTATAGGAAAGTACACATGCAGCAACATTGTGTTTTACTAATGTAAATAAGGGATCTCTGCAGGCACTCTGATTGTGATTGTAGGTGTTAGATCTTTGGAAGACCTTTGGCATGGACATGGGTCATGCTCTTCTGTTTTCACACGTGTAAATGTGAACAGTATCTGCCATAAGTGGGGATGTTTTATGCTTTTCAAAGCTCTGTCACACACAGTAATGTAATGTTCCCAACAAAACTCTTTGGTAGCGATAATATAGGAAAATAATAATGCTTTTCAAATGGAGAAAAATTCATTGTAGTTTGGAACACAGGCTCTAGAATCAGACAGCTTCAGGTCCCAGGTTTGATAGAGAATGTTCTTGCATATCAGATAAGTTTAACGAACATACACCTGGGGTGGCATTATGCTCCTTGAAACAAAATTTGGTAAATTGGCTGTACAATTTTAAGTTTTAAATCAACTGCCTTAGAATTCACCAATTTGATAAGCATTTTTTTGAGTTACAAGAGTATGCAAAGCTTTGTGAGCAGTACTGAGGAGATAGCAAGCCCTGAGAAACATGGACACAGATTAAACTCAGTTTAACTTTGTCAGGGAGATGAATAAGCAAGTAAACACACATAAAAATCTGTGTTGTAAAAAATACTCTGGAAGAAACTAACAGGGTGACCTGAAAGACAATGAACTGCTTTGGATTTGTAGGTGGGAATTTTAGTTTGGGTTTCTGCAGAAGAAAACCTGACCCAGAGCTTAATGAGCCATTGGTTTAACTGGGAGGTGGAGAAAATATGCGTAGGGCAGTGAGAAGGTGAGCCAGGCAAGGGAAAGCAGACAAGTCAGGATGTGCAACCACTATGGGTACCTGGTGACTGATCCCATGAGGCAATTCCTGAGCTGATGTAAAACGCAGAACTTAGAATTGTTCTTCTAGAAAGCAAAGGAATATAAAGTGTTAATATAATAGTTCCTGTCAATCATAGGTTGAAGACTGCTCCTGGTGATAATTCTCCATTTCTTCTGTGGACTGAAAAAGTAGATTCTAGACACTAGAAAAAGTTCTCAGCAAAGAAAGGCAGGTGCTACCAGTTGGAAGTTGGATGGGCATGCATTGGTGATGGGGTGGGGGGCAAGAGCATATAGGCAGGTCAACACAACCTCCTGCAACAGCTGATGACTTAAAAACATTAATTGAAGCAAACCTGAAATTTCCATTTGAATCAACTGCCTTAGAATTCACCAATTTGACAAGCATTTTTTGAGCTACAAGTGTATGCAAAATGGAAAATTAGATAAATTTATCAACAAAATGGAATTATTGGATTTTTCTTCCAAGGATTATTCTTAAAGTTTTTTTTTAAGACATGTGAGATGCAAATAGAAGAACCAGCATTATTGTAGTACTGTTAAACAAGTTCTGGATAGTGTACTTAGTGACCGGGGGGCCCAAAGTCCTATTGACAAGAGAAGGGTTGGTGAATATCTGAACAGACACACTGGGCATTCTGCTGTTCTATACTTTCATGGGAACTGGGAAGACAGACAAACACAGGGAAAAAAAATCAGAGAGCAAGAATGAGAAAGACAAAAGAAAAAATCCTTAGACCTCCTTCCTTACTCATTACATTTCATTCTGAGAGAAGCACTTTCCGCACACAGTGGAAGCAGAGGGAAAGCTATTGCCAGGGAGGGGTGCACTGTAGGGCTCAGGTGGCCCTTGGTATGGAAAAGGGGTGCTGAGCAGCTTGAGTACCTGGCGGAGGTCTCCTCTGCAAATCCCTCTTGACAGATATTCCTTCAGAGCCCAGAATGTGAGGGATAGGATGACCATTCTACTTAACTCAGGTTTTAAAATGGAAAGTTCTACATCCTGGGATCTCCCTCATTCCCAGGCAAACAAAGAGTTGGGCACCCTGAGGAATCTGGAATTTCTGGATCTCACAGCAACCATTGAGCTATTGTTAATATTTGTGTTTTTTGCTGATCAAATTTATTAACCTAATTCTGTACCTTTAGTGTCATCAAGATATGCTTGGCAATGACCATGAGCTGGATTAGTTCATTACCTATATGATCTTTAAACAAAACTAACTTTTCAACAAGACTGCTAATTTGGGGCTTCTGTCCAGCAACAAGGAAGATCAAACTCACATGTATTTAATTTACATTTTGTGCAAAACAGTTGAATGTGTTTCTATACCTAACATTCTGTTTACTTTTGGGAAACCAAAATCCTAATTCAGGAACATTTAAATGTTCTGACAATTGTGTATTTAGTTGTGTCAAATTCTCCAGGTAATTATGTCAAAACCTAAAATTTCAACATCTGCAGTCATTCTGCAACTTGCTAAACTTGGTAATTATGATGAGAATATGCAAAGACTAAATGTTATAGTCTAGATATGATATATCCCAAAAAAGCTAATATGTGAGATAATGCAAGAAAGTTTAGAGGTGAAGTGATTGGGTTGTGAGAGCCTTAACCTAATAGATGTGTTAATCCACTTGAATGGATTATCATTGTAATGGGCCTTACCATTGTAACTTCTACATGTATGTCATTGAGCAGTTCATATTTAAGTCCTTATGGATCCACTTGAATGGATTAACAGGGTGATAATTATAGGCAGTTAGGGTATAGCTGGAGGAGGTAGATCTCTGGGGGTATATCTTTGGAGTATATATTTTGTTCCTGGTGAGCAGAACTCTCTCTGCTTTCTGATTGCACATTCTGAGCTGCTTTCTTCCACCACAATCTTCTGCCATGATGTTCTGTCTCATCTTGGGGCCCAGAGCTATGGAGACAGGCATCTATGGACTGAGACTTTAAACCACAAGTCCCAGATAAACTTTTCATCTTTTAAAATTGTTCTTGTCAGGTCTTCTGGTCAGGGGAGCAAAAAAGCTGACTAAAACAGTGCTGATATAAATGTCCTAGGGCCTTACCATTGTAACTTCTGCATGTATGTCATTGAACAGTTCATATTTCCTTTCTGGAACTAGGAAATTCTCCAATATAGATCCTTGAGAACATAATGAACTTTGACATGCAAATAAATCCCTTATTGTGCAAGTGCAAGCCATTGGCTCTTCTAGGATGTTATGTTTGATTTCCAAGTTGGCAGAACAAGGTTTCCATAATTGGGTAGAATTTTAATCTATAAAGGAAGGATCTTTAATGGTCTGTCACTAAAATTCAGTGTAAATAAGATCAACAGATGAGAAGCTTGGTGAGAGTCAGGGACAGAGAGACAGGCCAGACATTTCATAGAGTGAACTGACTTCATGAGCAGAGCTCAGCCACATGTGGTCTTGGACAGTGTGGAGCCTGTATGACAGAGTCTCTCCTTTTTTGTCCTATAGGATCTTGGGTAATAGGGACTCAACGAATGAGTCTGTGTCTCAGGCTTGGTTGTAGGTCAGGTCGGTAATCCTTAAGATCCAGTGAGTACCCTCCCAGGAAATGAGGAAAGGGGGCTGTGGAGTGAGGTAGGTGGGGTATGAGAGCTACAGCCTTTTTCCTGAGTATCACTACTTGCATTTTTTCCAGGACCAAGCCCACTGCAAACTTGGAGGTTTACACAGTTCTTGAAGATGTCTGGGAAGCATCCCCTCACTGTGGGAGATCAGATGTGGCTTCATCCAAAGCTAGCAGACACTATAGCACAGGGTTGCACTGTGTCACTTTAGGGATGGGTTTACATTGACTGTGGTGCCTCCAAGAATTGTGCAAGAAGCAAGCCTGACCTTAATGCAGCCCCTTCCATCATGAGAAGGGAAAGGAAGAAACAGGACATTCCTTTCAGGTTTTGTGAAAGTACAGATGGTCTGTCCTTCCTCATACTCTGTGTCCCCACTTCCCCTGCTCTGCTTTGATGCCCCATGTAAGCTTCCTCTCTGCTTCCATTCCGGACCTTCTCCAACAGCATCCTCACTCCAAGACAGCAAGGTCCACCTCAACTGGCACCCAGTTGGGTGTTGATGGACAGTCTTCTCCATGTGAGCCTCCACTGGCCAGGAAGGGAAAGAGGTGCAACCTGTGGTTCAGGTAGGAAGATGGCAGCTATTCTTACTGGAGTTCTGCTTCTCTTTGCAAGATTTGGCAACCTCCAATTTTCTCCTCTTTAAGGACTAATTTTCTTCCAAAGACATCACATACCTCTAAGAAAGAATACATATTTCTCCCATTTTCCTGGATTTTAACCTTGCTCTTGCAAACAAAAACTCCTCCCCTATTGATTCAGGTTGTGCATGCATCATATTGTCCCTTTCTGAAAGATCTCAGCAGGGATAACCCTGGCTTCTCACATGCACCATTTATCTGAGCTGGAAGTCTCATTTTGCTCTGGCCCTGTGCATATTTTCTGTGATGTATCTCTAGAATTAGTATGCAGAATTAATCATCAAATACTGTGGAAAATATATTTTTGTGGCACACATACTATAAGTACAAAAATAATCAGTTAAGTAGTTCCCTTCTCCTACCTGTACTTTAATTTGCCCCCTGCTTATATCTTTATAAATCTTGTCTCAGTTTTATCCTTCACCAGTTAATTTATCTTTAATTTTTACCAGTTAGTTTCATTTTCATAGACATTAAAGTAAGTGGCAGAAAACTAGCTTTCACATCAGAATGTCTGGTGAGAAAGGACTCCATGTGATTGCTCTAAGGGGGAGCCTGCAGGGTTTGCCACAGGAGTTGGGGATAAAGTTAGAAAACACAGAGGACCACAGTTCTCTGTGTTCTCTATTGCTTTGTACAAGTTCACATGTTCTTGAGAAGGAGAGAAAAGAAAGAAAGAGGCAAGGTTATGGGTCCCATATGCCAGCCACCTGTGTTCCCACGGTCTACCATTCATTATCACATATCATTCACTCATTCATTCATTCTTTCAACAAATACTGGGAGCAGACCAAATGCCCCTCTGAATGTGAAATTATAGAAATTTTTAAATAATCCCAAATGATAGTCATTTTCATGCATTCATTTTTAAGAAATACCAACTAAATATCTTATTTCACTATGCTCTGCACATTGAGATACCACAGCAAATAAAAAAGATGGAGTCCCTATGTTTATGATACTTTGTATGACAGAGTTATGAAACATATATATTCATTTAAAATGTGCTGAGTTCTCACTCCAAAATCCCTCCTTCATCAGTGTTTCCTGAAGCAGCAAATGGCACTGTATTTCCTTAAGTATCCAAGTCAGAAATCAAGATGTCTTTCTCAACCTCCTTGTCTTTCTCATCCTCTGGAGCCCCTTAAGGATGACTCTACCTCCTCTATTCTTTGTGATTCAGTTTCCTCCTCGTCCTTATTACCCTGGTTTCAGATACTACTGACCCATGTAGGTGACCCCAGCACCCTCTAAACTAGTCTGATTCTAGGTCTTCTCCAAGCTAATCTATTTGCTATACCAGAAAAAGGAAGATCCTTTTCTAGGCTTAAATTGTTCCTGTGACTTTCCAGCTTATGAACATCCAATGGTGTTCTATTGCCTTTAATATGAAATGCAAATTCTCTAACTTGACTGATAAGGGTCCTCATGCTCTGCCACCACCGCTTGTCCATGGCTCAAGTGTACTGGATCACAGGAAATTTCCTACCCTTTCAGCAGAGTGCTGCATAGCCACATGAAACCATTTTAGCCAGAGTTCCATATTTAATAACCTTTAGGATAAGTCTCTTTCTCTCAAATCCCCTTTCCTAATTTCTCACATTCTAAAGACACACTAGAGCCAGGGAACTTCTCTCTAGCAGTGATAGATAATTATCTCTGCTTGGCCTCCTCATATGGCTGATATTTCCATTGAACAAGAAAGTGCTGGCCATAGTTCAATGCAGCCTATGTCCATTGGTTAAAACAGATCCTGAGAAGGGGTCAACATTTCTGTAATGTGTGGATTTTAGTGTCTATAAGTATTAATTTATTGTCCTTGACATCACTTTTCTTGTGGTATGAGATTTTCCATGATCCAACAATTACATGTCCAAATATTTACTCAAAAAGTAAAAGTGTGCATGCCTAGGAAGGTAACAATTTTTTATGCAATGGAATACCATTCAGGAATAAAAAGTAATCTGCAATGCATGCAGAAATAAGAATAAACTTCACCAACATTATGTTGAATGAAAAGAAAAGCACACACACAACAGCATCCATTTGTGAGAAGTCCAAGTACTAGGCTACAGTGACAGAACTCAGAACAGTGGTTGCTCTGGTGGTGGGATTATAGGGATTAAGTAAGATGGGGCATGAGGGAACTCACTTAATTGATGGGGTGTAAACATCAAAACTAATAAAATTATACATGTAATATTTGTGCATTTTATTATGTGTGAGCTATATCTCAAGTGAAAATAAATTTGTGGGGCTGGGGCTGGGGCTCAGTGGTAGAGTGCTTGGCTTGCACGGGTGAGCACTGGGTTCAATCCCCAGCACAATATAAAAATAAAAACACAAAATGAACGTATTCTAACCATCTACAAATAATACATTTGTTTAAATAATTTAAAATTAACTAGAAAAATATTAGAAATGTTCTCTAAGTGACTTAGATTTTTCTCATGTGATAATGTGTTACCTTCTGAAAACTATGGAGCAAATTCTGTTATGTGCCTTTGTGAAGATGTACAACAAACCCCACTATTATCATGATGCATCCATAAATAGAATAATAATATAAAATAGATTGACAGATTTTTTTTAAATACCAAAAATACATAGGAAAGCCTTGTTGGTAGATTCTAAATGTCTGGAAGGGGGATGTCTCTGGAAAGACCTCAGGTAGTCAAGCTGGCAAGTGACTCAAGTCACAGAAAGCTACATTCCATTAGCAGTCAGTCAGGGTTTCAGGTGTCAGGTGACACGTGGTGTGCAGTTGCTGACTCAGCTTTTCAGACTCCCTCCCATCAATGCCCCAAACTAGACAGATTATCGTGGTCACCAATTTTAAAGCTCTGGGACAGAATCTAGAATTGAATTGGGCTGCCCAGTTCAGGACCTGGATGGACACACTGGTCATTTCAAAGGAAGCAAGGGAAGCATACGCTTTTTCCTCATGGCCGATCCTTGGGTCACAGCCTCAGAAGCCCTAACAATAGAAACCTCAGAAATGCTCTTCCCCTGTCCTATTGTGTTGCTGTGTCTCCATTAAATCCCCTAGTCATTCTCTCTATAAATCCCTCTAACATATAGCTCTCTCCTCTCTACCCACCATCCACACCCCAAAAGACAGGGAAGTCCAGGAAGGGGGAGATTGACCCGAAGATCCCTCAGGGCTAGGGAGAGTTTTCTTTTTGGTATAATGATCTAGCTATCAAGGATGCCTGCTGAGGGCAAGAGCCAAAGGAAACCACCTTTAGAGGAAGATCTGCTTGACTCTGAAAAGGGTGCTAGGATTAGGCACATCACCCAACTTCCCCCAGTCATGTATGTTAGATAGAAAAGTCACAAGGGCTAGGCAGTGATCCAAGAGAACTCCCTCTAACATTCACATCTTTCTAAAAATGTTGTATAAATGGGGCTGTTTTCACTCAAAATCAATAACTTGGTTGTGTTAGTTTTTGCTACTTTCAGGGATTTTTAGGTAAAAGCATGTATTCAGTCTACCATCTTGCTTCCAATCCTTGCTCCCGTTAAAATAATAGTCTCACCATTTTTGTGCAAGTCATTTTTTTTTTGCTTATGAATATTGTATTATAATGCTAACTTTCCATGGTTATAAATGGAAAGCAAAGAATGTTAGTCTAACTGGAGGATGATGTTTTGGGACATATTTGAAAAATTCAATTTCTGCATGCCATAATAATGCCATAGCGACGTCTACTTAGAGGTTACCAGCTTTGTGAAATGAACTTCTATTCCCAGTTGTTTTGCTCTTATTCCTTATAAAAAAATTACCTCTACTATGTGAAATCCTATCTCTGAATGTGCCAGTTAGTACCTTGAAGAATGATTTATGTCCTCTTTCTTATTTCTGTGCAGGTTATTGCCTCTTGCTTTAGAGTCACTAAGTGGGTCTTTCTTTGGACCAAAAAGAGTTCAAGAATAACTAAACCTTCTGTGCTTTTTCATCTATTTGGAGAGAACCATCTGTCTTTATTTCATTTCTGCACAACTGTAATTACATTAAGATATTTCTTCAGCCCCAGAAATTACAATTGTAAGGTCTTGAAGGTGTTCTTTTCATTGAAAGTAGCCCAGATGGGACTAGATTGAGAGACATTAATGAAAATAAGGGGACAGGAGAGCTTTGGGTCACATCAATACAAACTTAGGGTCTGCTGCTTGTGCCTAGTGCTACCCTGGGTTTAAGGACACAGAGATGGGTGGGTCAGGGTACCAACTCTCAAAGAGCTTTTGATCTCAATATAGAGACAGACACAATAAAACAAAAAGATAACATTCTTAAGGGCTCAGCAGAGGCATGAATACAGAGAGGTGGGAAAGTCCACCAAAGGCCCTGGGCAGCCCCAAGAAAAGGTCACAGAAGAAAAACATCAGTGACTTGCAATTGCACTTGCTATATATGTACATATGTACATATATATACATTGGGAAGAGGCTTCTTGACTGCCAAGTTCCTCTAGTAGATGCTGTTGGCCTTATGCTGGGAGCCATTAGCCAAGTAGGTATGACAATTTCCTTGCCAGCGTACCCCATGTTGCAGTGACATTGAATGTAGGTGACCTTGTTCAAGGACCAAGGCGGATTAGGGCGTTCCCGGTTTAGGTTCCAGGTTTAAGGTTTAAGATTATTCCTGCTGGGAATAGGGCGTATCCTGCTGCCTGAGTTCCCCTTGAGTTCTCACGGGATTGAGACAGTATATTTTGGAGATAGAAGCCCAGTGGAGGTGGATTTGGGCAGAGAACGTGGATTTCCCCAGAACGTGATTGTAGACGGCTGGTGTGAGTTCGGGAATAAAGAGTTGCTGTTTGAATCTACAAGCTGTGTGGTGGCTCGTGATTGTGTGCCCAGCCAGACTGCGGCATTTGTGCCCAGCCAGACAGCGGCAGCCTTAGATCCCTTTTATCTGATCTGCATCACCCAGCTGTTCTCAATGTTGGACAGCTCCCATTTGTCCTAAGATTTCCCCCCTTGATCTGCTGGATGTCACTTTTGGAAATGCCTAGGATTTTATGCCCTTCCCATCAATGGCCATATCAATACAAACTGTCAATCACTGCCTTATACAGGGTAAAAAAGGCCAGTCCCCAGGCCTCAAGATGGGAACAGTGTGGTGACATAATTCATGTTCCTAAGCCCCCATGGGATCAGGTGGAGGCTGGACTACAGCTGAGCTCACATCTTTGCAGTTCTTTCTCTGTCCTGCCTACTGCCCTCACTCCCTCAGGCACTTACAGGACAGTCCATCTCAGGCCCTGTCCTTAGGGAATGTGCATCTTTTCTTGTGTTTACGCTCAGATTGTTGGTTGTTTAACAAATCACTGAAGCAGGGAAAAGATGGAAGTTAGAGAGTAAAGTCAGGGAATAATTTTATTGTGGCATGTTTCAGCTCCATCCCTCTCTTCTAAATGAAAAAGATCACTCTTCTTAGTAGAAGAAGTAAGATACAAACATAAGCATAAACAGAAGACCTGCCTCCTCCAACAATCTGGCAGGCCCTTGAACCATTTTGGAAGTTAAATGAAAAATCAGTTGAAGTTGAAAGTGCAATCACTTGGGTGTGTGAGATCTTGAAATTCATATCCATGGTAAAAATAAAATGCTAGAAGAAATTACACTAGTGATCTATTTGTTTATGGTGCCCTTAGGTTTCAATTATTTTTAAACATTTAACTTTTTAGTGAGTAAACAGAAATGATAAATACTTCTAGTGTTATTTGGCTTTAACTTCTGACTTTTACAAACGACTTAAACCAACCCTGGCAGGCGATAACTGAACTTAATGGATTCACATCTTGGTGAGTTAAAAGCCAAAAGGAGATGAAAGAGTAGAGAAATATCTATTGCCTGTAGCAGGTATGGAGAGCACCAGGATTCTTTGCAAAGCAACATTTCCCTGGAATAAAGAAAGTAGGGGTGAGGGATTTTATTCAGGGAGCCTATACACAGTCATAAAGGAAATGTAGGGGTAGGCACATCTCTGAGCATTCTCAGTCTAAGGTTATAGACAAAATGCTTAAAAAGGAAAGATGGTGGACACAAATGCTTCTGAGCATGCTCAGTTCAGTATTTTGAGCCAAAATACTCTAGGTTACCTAAAAATGAAGCAGAGTGACTGGATGACCTTGGCTGATTTCTTATAATTTTATCCAAAAAGTTTTAGCCTAAACAAAAAAGAAAGAACAACTTTGAAAGTGGGTTAACAATCTTTTAAAGGGGCAGCAGTTTTCTCCTCCTAAGTGTAGGATTTGGGTCCTTAAGGTGTCTGCCTCACTTCTCGGCCCACATAATCATCCCTGAGTCCCTCATCACCCAAATCCCTCCTTCATCATGACACCTAAGATCTACCCTTGTAATCTCCTGGAAACAAAAATTATACCTTCTCAAGAACATGCTTGCTCCCTAGGCATGCAATGTGGAGGACTGGGTCCATTTTAGAAGAGCATCCATTCTGAGCATAGATGGGGGAGGAGGGTACTTTGCAATTGTCTTGGTTGAGGTGTTTTTGTATGCATTAGCAGTCCTTTCTTAAGAAGATTGGAAAGTTAATATTATTTTGATTAACAAAACTAAATTAGCTCAATTAGCTTTGTCCTCTCTAAATTCATCTTCCTTGCCAGCATGCAAGAATTTGGCACTGATTTTACGCAGCCCACCAGGCAGACTTTCACACAATGCTAGAAACGAGTTGTATCTGCTTTTAGGTGAAATTTTTGGCAAAATCAGACGTGATCAACTTTTGTACAAGATGAAGCAAACAGAGTATAGGTTTTAAGGGCATGGATGAGAGTCCATGTGCAAGTTTGGACTGGGTTATGGCCAAGCCTCCATTTACTCATTTGTAAAATAGGAATGACTAACCATCCTCCTCAAGGTTATTCTAATCGATGTTTCTCAAAGTGAAGTCACCAGACAAATAGCATCAGCATCACTTGGTGACTTGTTAGAAACACAAAATTGTGGTCCTCATTCCGGATCTACAGAATCATTATTTTTTGAGAATGAAGCCCAGAAATCTGTTTTTACTAACTCTCTGGGGTGTTCTAATCGTGCCTATGTTATGAGCCATTGTTTTAAGCAATTGTTCATTACAATCACCTGAGGATTTTTAAGAATATATCAATGCTTGTGTTCCAACCCTGAAAGACCCCAATGTACTTGATCCAAAGTGGAGAGTTCATATGTTTGAAAACTCCCCAAGTAATTCTAATGTGGTACCAGGGTTGAAAGTCATTATCCTAAAGATTAAGGGGCATGCATAGTATGTAGCATATAGCAATTTCTCAAATGCTATGTATTATTTAGCTGTCATTAATAATGTGGATGAATAGATGAGTGTCACTTGAGTAGCTGCATTTATTGGGTTCACTTCACCTCTGTAGGGAGTGCATCTCACCCAGTCGCCTGCCAAGTGTGAATCTTGTGTTGAGTTGTGCAAGTGTTTTGGAGTAGGTCAGAAATGGGTTTGAATTTGAGTTTTATCACTGACCAGCTAAGCCACCTTAAGAAAGGTGGTTTAACCTAATTTTTCTAAACTTCAGAGATGTCATCTCCAAATTAAGATGACACCAGTTCACAGGGCTGGGCACAGTTCACAGGGCTGGGCACAGGAAACATTCTGATCCATCTCTCCATTCTTGCTTTCTCCCTTTTTCCTCCTCCCATGCTCCCTCTCTCTCTCCTGAGTTCTGAAACAAAAGATAGCCGTAGTGCATTTCTGTCTCCAAGTAATCCTTTCCCTGGATTCTTAAGGATGTTTCTATACCAGAGAACAAAACAGAACACTCAGAAATCTCCAAGACCCTTGGCCCTTCTTTGCTAAAAACTTCACCTGAATCAACTTAAAGTGGATCAAAGACTTGGGCACTAGAACAGAGACTCTGTGCCTAATAAAAGAAAAAATAAGCCCAAATCTTCACATCAGCCTAGGATCTGACTTCCTTAACAAGACTCTTCAAGCACAAGAAGTAAAATCAAGAATCAATAAATGGGATGGAGTCAAATTAAAAAGCTTCTGCTCAGCAAAGGAAACAATTAATAACGTGAGGAGAGAGCCTACAAATTGGGAGAAAATCTTTACCACATGCATCTCCGATAAAGCATTAATCTCTATGATATATATATATAAAGAACTCAAAAAACTTAACACCAAAAAAAAGAATAATCCAATCAATAAATGGGCTAAGGAACTGAACACAGACTTCACAGAAGAAGAAATATAATTGACTAACAAATATATGAAAAAGTGTTCAACATCTCTAGCAATTAGATAAATGCAAATCAAAACTACTCTAAGATGTCATCTCACTCTTGTCATAATGGCAATCATCAAGAATCCAGGCAACAACAAATGTTGATAAGGATGTAGTGAAAAAGGTACACTCATATATTGTTGGAAGGACTGCAAATTGGTGCAGCCAATATGGAAAGCAGTATGGAGATTCCTCAGAAAATTGGCAATGGAACCACCCTTTGATGCAGCTATCCCACTCCTTGGTTTATACCCAAAGGACTTAAAATCAGCATGCTACAATGACACAGACATATCAGTATTTATAGCAGCTCAATTCACAATAGCTAGACTATGGAACCAACCTAGGTGTCCCTCAAGAGATGAATGGATAAAGAAAATGTGGCATATATACTCAATGGAATATTACTCAGCTTTAAACAAGAGTAAAATTATGGCATTTGCCAGTAAATTGTTGGAGTTGGAGAATATCATGCTAAGTGAAATAAGCCAATCCCACAAAACCAAAAGCTGAATGTTTTCTCTAATATGCGGATGCTAATTCACAATAAGGCAGAGGGCACTAGGAAAGAATAGCATAACCTTAGATTAGGCAGAGGGAAGTGATGGAGGGGAAATGAGGGAAGGGGATGTGGGGATAGGAAAGATAGTAGAATGCAACAGACATTATTACTGTATGTATATATGTGACTGCATGACCAATATATTCTGCAACATGTACACTCAGAATAATGAGAAATTATATCCCATCTATGTGTGATATATCAAAGTGCATAAATGCATTCTACAGTCATATATAACCAATTAAAACAAATTTAAAAAATTTTGAAAACATCTGCTTTAAGGAAAATTGAAAGAAAAAAATAATGTGAATAAAAAACATGTAAAAGATAAAAAAAATTCACCTAAACCAGCCCTCAGGACCCAGATTATCAAATCCCCTGAGACTTCTCCTAGCCTATCTCATCTTTTGAGCACAAAAGACCCTCAGGAGCACAAGCCACTTCCTTCAGGAGAAGAATGTGCAATGAGATTCCTGTGTTCTCTTTGTTTGTTTTACCAGCCAACTCACATCATGAGGAAGAGAATGGAAAGGACATGTTTCTACTTTGCTCCCTCAGGTAGACACATGTCATCCTGTAGATCAGGATATGGGACCAGTTTTCCTAATAGGCTAAATTTCAGACTTAAAGGACACTGTTAATCAAATTTCATTCTATGCGTTGTATATAGTTTGTCCCCGAGAGGTCCACGTGCTGGAAATTTGGTCTCCAATGTAATAGTATTGAAAGGTGATGGAACTTTAAAGAGGTGGGGCTTAGAGGGAGGTGATTGGGTTTCCGACCATTTTGAAGGGATTAATGCCTGTCTCTTGGGAATACATTATCTTGTGGGACCAAATTAATCACCACAAGAGCAGGTTGTTATAAAGTGAGGTCACCCGTGTGCTTGGTCTCTTTATGTATAACTTCTCCCCTCTGCTTCTTTGCTATATTGTAATATAGTCAGGAAGCCATCACCAGAAGTTGGTGCCATGCTGTTTGGACTTTGCAGCCCCCAGAATCATGAGCCAAATAAACCTCTGTTCTTTAAACTTCATCCACCCTCAGGTATTCTGTTATAGCAATACAAAGTGGACTAAGACATCTTCACTTTGTGAAGTTTTCAAGAGCAGTTTCCTGTCTGTTTCCTCTGGCCCAAAGGTAGATTTTTTTCAGTCAAGAGAAGAGGAAACAGGGCATGACCATTCACCCTGAAGATAAGAGAAGGCAAACAAGAATAGGAACTAAGCAAACAGAGCAAATAAATATACGCTCATTGCTCTGACTTAATGGGAGGACAAAGTGTGAGAAATATTTCAGGGTGAAGGATAAAAAATTCAAAGACAATGGTAACCACTACTTTTTGGGACACAGAACATGCACTTTATTTTTTTCATGTTTTTTTTCCTAAGGACTAGTTTTTGTCTGAATATTGAGCCACATGCACAAAACCTGGGGCTTCGGAGAGTACTGTTAGTGCCTCTCTGCGTATTCCCTTGGGGCTATATCATTTTAATGCATGCTGGCTAAATGCCAGATGTCAGCATCTATGTCTTTGGTAGCTGGGAGCATCCACACAGAGCAGGTTTAAAGTTTTAACATAATATTCTTCTTCCCACAAATCAGCAATGCCAAGTGGGATAACTGGTTCCAAGGGTTCCCAGTGGAATCAAGCTCCAGTTAATCACCCATGATCCTCCCTTGCTTAATGACAGTCCCTGTCCTGCCTCTCTTCCCCTCCCCTCACTCAGGGTCTCCTTCAATCCTCTCTTAAGTGAACAACTTGCTCTGAATCCTTTTATTTTTATCCCCTTCAGAGAGCCTGAACTAAGACGTGGGGAATGTTAAGGCTGATGTGTGATCACTCCTGTTTACTATCCCAGCGAAATCATAAACCCAGGGCTGCTCAAGAGAAAGTCTTCCTCTTTGGAACCTTAGAAAAAGTTCGTTTTCTCCTAGTCTATAATCCTCCAGTGCAGGCAAAACAATTTGAGTTCTTCAAACAGGCATGCTTTTATGGCAGAGATAAATTTATTACTACCTATTGAATTAGGAAGGAAGTTAACTCATGGCCCTGTTTCTCTCAGCCTCTGTTCTGATTAACAGTTCATGTCCCAGTGTCCTCCCTTGGGATGGGTGTGATTAACAATGTCTTACATATAGCAATGGCTTCTGAAATTCTAGTTCTGGCGGAGTCTAAGGCATAGAGTAATGTCATCAGACTTCAGTCACTCGGCTACAATGAATGTTATGGAATAAAGGATTTGAATTATTATAGAAATTTCACATTACCCAGTTGTGAGAGGAGCTTGGGCAGTGAGGCTCTGGTAGAAGGAATCATTAGGTCCGATAATAAATCCTAACTAGACCTCCTGAAGCACTGTTTAGTGGACAAGTCAGAGCTTGCAGGGAAGTCTGATAAGACAAGCAGAGCATGTTCAGTTACTCAAGAGGGACAGTCTTGGAAAGAAAGCTGTCACTGCTGCTTTCTTATATAATAACAGTGGAATGCATTACAATTCATATTACACATGTAGAGCACATTTTTTTCATATCTCTGGTTGTATATAAAGTATATTCACACCAATTCGTGTCTTCATACATGTACTTGGATAATGATGTTCATCACATTCCATCAGTCCTTCCGCAGTCCAGTTGATGAGCTAGGGCTGTGGCCAGTCATGAGGTCAGTTGAGTAGAAGAACTGGACAAAGAGTGGAGAAGCGTGAGGGCCAGTTGGAGCTGACCAGGCACCTCTTCATCTGTCATCTCTTTATCAGACCCCCAAACCCTACAGAGAGCAATGACTGTTACTTCTGCATCAAATAAGTACAGGTATCTGCTCCACCAGCCCTGTTCTGGGAAACCGAGCTCTAGTTAACAAAGCTGATGTTACCAGAGCTTGGTCCTTGTCCACGATGGGAATTCAATAGTGAGGATATGGTTTTGAGGAAAAGGAAAAAGAAGTTTACATTTTTGCCAATAAAGGAGAAACACAGGGGAATCCTTCCCAAACACTGTGATTCTACCCAGAGGATTTTTAAAGAAGTGGTTCATTCCAGATGTTCCCTGTGAGGGGCTGTGATTCACTTGTGAATTTGGGAGACCGCCATTCCTGAGATCTTCTGGTGCCATCCCTGAAGTCTGAACTACTTGGTCCCTATGGTGGGTGTGTGTTCAAAGACAGATGACCCTCTTGGCCTAAAATGGGGAACAGGTAATCCAGCCCCCAGCTCCAGGTTAGAGAGAGAGAAGAGGAAAAGAGAAAGATGTCCATTTTAAAAATAAGCATCAGTGACAGAGCAACAAAGCATGAGGTAGACCACTGTCATACTGACAGAGGGAAGAATTTGTCATGCTCAGTGACTCACCTCAGACTCTGACCAAGACTCAGGTTAACTTTGTTTTTTTTTTTTAAAGAAATATTGTAATTGTTGTTTTGTCTTTGGTCACCTGAAATACTAGCTAATAGGCTAATAATAATTCTTTGTCAAGCTAGCAGCCACAAGGATGAAAACCAAAACACTAAAGGATGGGCTTATTTGTTGAGAGCCACAGCCGAAGGGGCCCCAGCAAACTTCCAGCTGCCAGCAAACTTCCAGCTGCCAGCTGATGATTGGCTCACAGCGGCCCCAGCAACATCTAGCTGATTGGCTCCTCTGCGGTGATGCTCATTGGGCTGTTTCCCTGCCCTTTCAGACCACGGAGCTGCTCATTGGGGGACTTTTTTGGCTCCGCCCACGTGACCCAGCCAATCGGCCTCAAGAGCAGGAGGATTGGGGGAGGTGGGGAGAAGCTTGTGTGGGAGAGAGAGGCTTGTGGAAAGCTGGTGGTGGCAGTTGAGGCTCTGAGGGTTTTTCCTGAGAGGCTGTTTTGTTTGGCGTGTGTGGTTCTAAAAATAAAGTTAGTTTCTTTTGACAAGTGGCTCCTGATTGTGCCCAGCCAGACTGCGGCACTTATTTTTTGAAATATGATGTCAAAAATAAAGTTTATCATTTTGTCAAGGTTAATAAATATTAGTTTGTATTATTCATTGGATATGTTATAGGCAGTACAGTTAGGTCTTTAAAATATCTAAAACTTAAAAGGAAAATTTAAGAAAGTTATTTTTGAACTTTTTAACAATCGTGCTATGTGAATATTTTCATTATTGATTTTGTATATATATATGACAGTGGAATGCATTACAATTCATATTACACATGTAGAGCACATTTTTTTTTCATATCTCTGGTTGTATATAAAGTATATTCACACCAGTTCGTGTCTTCATACATGTACTCTGGATAATGATGTTCATCACATTCCATCATCATTTCTAACCCCTGCCCCCTCCCTTCCCCTCTCACTCTGCCCTATATAGAGTTTGAATATTCCTCCCATACTCCCCCTTCATACTCCACTAGGAATCAGTTACCTTATATCAGACAAAACATTTGGCATTTGTTTTTTTGGGATTGGCTGACTTCGCTTAGCATTATCTTCTCCAATGCCATCCATTTACCTGCAAATGCCATGATCTATTTTATTGCTGAGTAATATTCCATTGTGTATATATGCCACATTCATATATACTGAAGGGCATCTAGGTTGGTGGCACAGTTTAGCTACTGTGAATTGTGCTGCAATAAACAGTGATGTGGCTGTGTCCCTGTAGTAGACTGTTTTTAAGTCCTTTGAGTATGGACCAAGGAGAGGGATATCTGGGTCAAATGGTGGTTCCATTCCCAGTTTTCCGAGGAATCTCCATACTGCTTTCCATATTGGCTGCACCAATTTGCAGTCCCACCAGCAATGTATGAGTGTACCTTTCCCCATGTCCTCACCAACCCTTATTGTTGTTTGTCTTCACAATAGTTGCCCTCTGATAGGAGTGAGATGAAATCAGAGTAGTTTTGATTTGTATTTCTCTAATTTCTCATGAACATTTTTTCTTATATTTGTTGATTGATTGTATATCCTTTTCTGAAAACTGCCTTTTCAGGTCCTTGGCCCATTTATTGATTGGGTTATTTGTGGTTTTTTTGGGAGTTTAGCTTTTTGATTAGTTTAGCTTTTTGATTAGTGCTCTATCTGAGTTTAGCTTTTTGATTAGTGCTCTATCTGATGTGTGAGAGGTAAAAATTTTCTCCCAAGATACAGGCTCTCTATTCACCTCACAGATTGTTTCTTTTGCTGAGAAGAAACTTTTTAGTTTGAATCCATCCCGTTTATTGATTCTTGGTTTTAATTCTTGTGCTATAGGAGTCTTATTAAGGAAGCTGGGGCCTTATCCAACATGATGAAGTTTAGTGCCTACTTTTTCTTCTAATAGACCCAGTGTCTCTGGTTTAATTCCTAGGTCCTTGATCCACTTTGAGTTAAGTTTTGTGCATGGTGAGAGATAGGGGTTTAATTTCATTTTGTTGCATATGGATTTCCAGTTTTCCTAGCACCATTTGTTGAAGAGGCTATCTTTTCGCCAATGTATGTTTTTGGCACTTTTGTCTGTTATAATTGTAATTTTGTGGGTTAGTCTCTGTGTCCTCTATTCTGTACCATTGGTCTACCAATCTTTAACTTTGTTTTTATTAGTTAGTTTTGGTGTGTTCTCTCCTGTCATCAAACATGGGTACTAGTTCTAACTGGTTTATCTACTGTAAGTGCTATAGGATTCTAAGATAAATTCACTAGAACAGTGATTCTCTGTGGGGACTGATTTCACCCACCTTTTATCAATGTCCAGAGACATTTGTGATCAACACAACTGGGGTTGGAAAGAGACCAGTAATGCTGCCAAACACCCTGCATTGCATAGGAAATGTCCCCATAATGAAGAATTATCTGATCTAAAATATGAATATTTCCACCATGGAGATTGGGCACTAGAAGTAGGCACCTACTACTAATCTATTCCATTCCTTTATTTTGCTTAATCAAGCACAATTAGAAACAGTAAAAGAGAATAAGAAAGCATCTATTAATAACACAGGTTCTTATATACTTTCTTTACCAAAAGAAAAAAGAAACTTCCAAATCTAAAATTTTGCAACAATCTCAAGACACTCACTTTGTCATTTCCTAACTGGACACAATGACATAACTCTTTAATACATCTTTAATTCATCTCCCCTAAAATGGAAAGCCTCCTCTGGTACCCCAAACCAAACCGGATCCCCATTAGTCACTCTCAGGGTACCCAGAATTTCCCCTCTCATTATTTGACATAATAACAATCAATACTTACTAGAACCCTTTGTCTCCCATCTGCCCACATCACTGGGTTATAAACACTATCTGTACAACAATCCTATGAGGAACACAGTCTTACTCCATCTTATAGATGAGAGAACTGAGACTTAACGTTTAATGCTTTGTTTCAGATCATCCAAAATTACCACTGGGAGAAATCTGATATCTGCTACCGTAAGCAGTCAGATAAAAAAATTCCTACTACAAAAGAAGCAGAGATAGAATGGAGTATCTGCTTTGGGAGTGTTTTCCCCCTGATCATTTAAATGAGGGCCCTGTTGAAATCCCTTCGGCCTGCAGGTCTGTGGATAGAAGCAGACCCTGTTCCCAGAATCATCAGCCAGTATATCTAAAGTCCTCCTCTAAATAGCTGTTAGTAAGAAAAATGCAAATGAGAATGTCTAATTGCAAATTGCTCCGGCCCCAGTTGGAGACCTCCTGTGGGGAGTGAACCAAAACTTCCTCCTAAACAGACAGAAGCGCTGGCTCCTCTGTTCCGGAGCTTGGCTGTTCCCTTGGCAGGAAGCCAAGGCTACTGCAGAATGACATTGCTGTGTCCACTTCGGGCCCTCCAAGTCTGCAGTCCTGGCTGGAACCTGCCCTTCAAGGGCACAGCTGTGACAAGGGGTCTTCTGTGTCTATTGAGAGTGAAGGAACTATGGCCTTGGCTTCATCTTTATAGTCACTTCCATTTTAAAGGTTAGTCACTGAAGATAAAATAAAATAAAAGGCATCTAAATGTGTTGATACACACACTCACACATACAAGAGGATTCAGGGCCATACAGTGTGTTTGTGACTGGAGATAGTCACCGGCTGTGCTCCTTGGCAAAAATTCTCCTATCCTCGATTCCCTTCATCTATACAAAAGGAGAACAATTCAGTTTCTGGGTCAAGGATACCTGGCAAAGGACCAGGTGCTTGTCAAAAAGTGGTTCCCTGGGGAAACAGAAAGTGACATTGCCAACCATTTTCATTTATCCATCCTTAGGATAGAATTTGAGGGGATAATTCCAGAAAACTGAACCTTGACACTCAAATATATTTTAGTCATCTTAGCTCTCTAATTTTTGGATTTGGTTGCTATTGAATTTGCTAGGAATTCTTTTGTTCATTACTGGCAATTATGAAAACACAGAACTGGGTTTTAAGGGACATGTTTAAGACTATCTCTCTTCATGATATGCATGTCTATAAATGACGGTAGAAACCCCCTTTGCAGAGAGCAGAAGAGAGCAGCTTCATCCACTGAAGAAAGTGGCTGTGTGGCCCTCATTTGGGGTTCAGAGTGACCTTCACAATGTTGCTCTGCACTTGTGTAGTTGGTGCCAAAACTAGATTTCTAAGAAGCATTTACGCAACCTAGGATTTGTCTATATGAATAAGTTAAGCCCCAAGTGATATGCAGGATAGGCTATATGTACAAAAAGAATAAATAATAAATAAGTCATCTTCAAATATTTAAACATTGGCAGATATATGTGCTCATAATTTTCCAGTTTACAAAAGTATCAATTTAATGCATAAAAATGTGGGAAAATACAAAGGAGATTGTAATTCTTAGACCCACCCTCTAAAGTTAATCATTATTAAAGTCTGGTATTTATACTTCTAGCCTTTCATTCTTTCTCCCAATATTTATTGAGTGACTCCTACATGCCAGGCACCGTACTGTATGCTAAGGAGAAGGAAATGACACTATAGGAGCCATTGCTTTTTTACTGCCTGTTCCACACGACTCTTTCCTATGGGAGTTTGTAATGCAACAAGAGGTAGCATGACGTCATGAAAAGCATTGAGCGTTGGCCTCAGACCAGCCTTAGAGATTTGTCGCAGGGATTACGATGAATAAATGTAATGACTCTGGCACCACAGCCTCACACTTGGCAGGTGTTCAATCAACAGTAGCTATTGTTGTTTTTGATTATTATTTGAATCTGAAGGTTTTTATTACCAATTGCAGCTAATTTTAGTTCTGCTTCTGTATTTGTTCCAAATGGATTTTTTAAGTACTGTCTCCACTCTTGCTTTCCCCAAGGAAGATTTTTTCCTCTAATTACTTTCTCCAAATTTCTTGTTACCAGTCCCCCCACCACCCCAATGACTTATCTCTCAGAGGTTTGTAGTTTTTAAAAGCTATGGCTGATGCTCAGCTGGCTGCCTTGCCTTCCACCCCTTGTGGAGATGGGGCTTGGTAGAGATGTTGTACTTCACTCCTATACACAGGAGAATGATCACAGTTGGGTCATTCAGCTGAGCTATAAAAGATGGTCCCTTGGAAAGAAACAAAATCCTTTTGCTCTTTCCTCTATCCTTCTGCTTAGCCTTTTCCTCTAGCTTCAACAGCTTCAACTAGCTTCAGCTTAGTAATTTAAACATCTGTGAGTCAGTGACTGGGAGCTACTCCAGGACAGAAGATATAACCTCCCAAGAATTTCCAGAGAAAGGTCCCTTGGCCACAAGCAATTCTTCCAAGAAAGGAACAGCTGAGACCAATTTACAGCCAGCACTTCATAAATGGAAGGTGGGAATAGACAGTCCTAATATGTCCACCAGCCTGGGCTCCAAAACAACTCAGTCCTAGTGTATGAGGACCAGCTGGATGATGCTGTGAGGCAGAAGAAAGAGGTGGGCAGATCCAGGATTTCAAAGTGCAATTACCGGGGGTCTTGGCCAGCAGCAAGACCAGTTAGGATTTTTGAAATTTGAGTCAGAAAAGGGGGTATATTCATAGGTTAGGACAAACGTAACCTCATCCTGGATGAAATGTATCTGGGGGATCTTCATATGAAAGAGTCAGGAGCATCACTGGAGCCAGGGTCTGATGGTAAAGTCCCATATGTGATGCTAATGGTTTCATCTATTTCTGGCTGGTTGGAGAATTTTGCAGGAAAACCCATCAAAGGTTACTAAGGGGCAATCTGACAATTACCACTCTAGGTGGCTGCAGTCAAGTCATATCCATTCAGCCTGATATATGACATCTTTCCCCCAAGAATGAACATAAAAGAGAAATCTGAATATTCATAAATGTAACTTGTTGGAAGCAATCTAACTCAATTTTTCTTTTTAAAAAAACAGTGATCTCTTCAATGCTACTTAGGAAACTGCATTTGTCTCAAAAAAAGAGGGGCAACTCAGGGATCTCGGTGTGTGCTATATTAAAAAGAGGATCAATTCAATATTACTTGAGAAAAGAAGAGGATGAAAGAGATAAAACAGTTAATAATTTTCATAGAATTTTGTCAAATACCATAATCCTCTTTCCTAACACTTATTTGAAACATTGCGCTACACAGGTTAAATAAGAGAAAATACTACATTATGCATATATTGAACATCATGTATGTAGTTTGATAATAGGGGCTAGGGGCATGGCTCAGTGGTAGAGCACTTGCTTAGCAGGCATGAGGCCCTGGATACAATGCCCAGACTTTTATGAGGGAAGCTGATTGGACCCTGACCTGCCCATGGTCACAGAACCCCCCATATCACTTATTTTGATCCCCATCTGGGACTAAATGTCTATTTGTCACTATCTTTTCTCCCTATGTCTGTTTCACTCTTAGCATGGTTGTTAATGTTCCCATTATATGAGTCCTGATATCATGCAAGCTTCTTATCTTCTTTTTTCTTCCAGAATTGGGGTTCAATTCTGACAACTGCTTCTTGATTTCTCAAGAAGGCTAAATCCATTCTTTTTCCATTCTTTATTGGTCAGGAAGATGCCTCAAATCTAGAAATACTCATCATGCTACCAGTTTCATAAAAGAACAGAAAACAACCTCTTCTTCTGTTCATATGATTCTTAGACTTCCTAGAGCCATTCTGAGTTGAAATTCTGAAACACCGTCACCCCAATTATTAGTCAAAACATGTTTCTTGGGCTGGGACTGGGGCTCAGTGGTTGAGCATTTGCCTAACATGTGTGAAACCCTTGGTTTAAACCCCAGCACTGCAAAAAAATAATAATAAGCAAGCAAAAAAACATGTATCTTAATGTTGAAGTTATGATGTTGATATCCAGAGACAGCCCCATTTAGCTCTTGGATTCTGAGGCTATAGATATTTACTGTCCCCATTATGGATGTCTTAGGACATCCAAATAGTATTTGGTGCACCTGGGAACCAATTAATTAAACAAACCATCAGGCTAAGAGCAACATGGTCAACATTATTAATTCTCTTATCAGTGTCACCCTGAAGCTAGACACAGTAGTTGTCTAGCTACCAAAAAAAAAAATGTGCAGTTCTATGGCTGAACCTCCAGTGCAATGATAGACTGGAAATTTCATCCTTGTTACTCCAACTTCGAGATGCAATTTCCAAGGAATTAGAAGATAACAAAAGAACACAATTACATAATCCTATATTTGGTAACAGAGTAGACAATCCCCATCACAAATTTCTTGAATCTCCTACACTGATTGTCCTCTCTGAGCCAAACACACAGTATGACAGCACTGAAAAACTCAAAAATTTTAACTGTTTCCTGTTGCATGACTGTTTTATTAAAAAATACTTGGGAAAGTTACAGAAAAGTATAAGAATTTATTGGAAGTTGTTGCAAAACTGTTTTTATTCTAAGCTATTTGATCATGTGTGGTTGCAACCCATGGTGATAATACTGGATAAAACAGGTGGTAAAGCTGCTTGAGTCTTTAACAGGCTAATCTATCATCACAGGCAAAATGTGTGCCTTATTCTTTTAAGCTACAATAATTTTATTAGCATTCTAGTAGTGCATGTAATTTAATAGGTATGCTAGGCTATTAAAAGAGGATCATAACAACATTTAGGGGGAACTTAAAACTAAGTACTTGCTTTAGATCAAGTCTTAAAGTAAAAAGGTAGTAATCCATCCAATATTTATTCAGCAAGTGTTTGTTTAGTACTTACTATCTAGTAGCAATTGTTTATGCAGTGTGGAAACAATGGTTTATAAAAGAGGCATTGTTTTATACTTGCCTATATGAAATTTAAAACCTAGTGGGGAGAAAGATGTCAAGTAGAAAATCCCAGATGGATATAAATGAGCAGGTTGTGATGAGTGCAATGAGGAAATACTATGGACTGATAAGAGTAAGTGTAATGGAAAACATTTCCTAGGTAAGCAAGGTGTGTGTTGGGGAGAAAGAGAAGCAAGTTGAGACTTGTGAGATGAAAGGAATCTAACCAAATGGGGATCGAGTGGAAGAACATCTCAAAAAAGTGGAATGACACAGCTAAAGACATACAATTTAAGAAAGCTTTATGTTTTTTTATTTGTTATGATTAGTTAAACACTACAGCAGAATGCATTTTGACACAGCATACATAAATGTAGTGTAACTTCTCATTATTCTGTTTGTACATGATGTAGAATTACACCAGTTGTGTAAGCACATATGTACATAGGGTAATAATGTCTGATTCATTCTACTATCCTTCCTACACTCATACCCCTCCTCCCTTCACTCCCTTCTTCCCAATTCCCTATTCTTCCCTACCCACCCCCATATGGATCAGCATCCGCTTATCAGAGAAAACATCCAGCCTTTGTTTTGGGGGGTTTGGCTTATTTTGCTTAGCATGATATTCTCCAGCTCCATCCATTTACCTTTAAATGCCATAATTTCATTCTGCTTTAAGGCTGAATAATAGTCCTCTGTGTATATATACCACATTTTCTTTATCCCTTCATCTGCTGAAGGGCATCTAAGTTGGTTTCACAGTTTGGCTACTGTGAATTGAGCTGCCGTAAACATTGATGTAGCTGTGTCACTAGCTTTACGATTTTGAAAAACAAATTGTGACTGAAGCTTAGAGAACAAGGAAAGGAGTGACCAAAAAAAGTGCTGATATTCTAGGGCCTTGTGCTCCATGTTAAGATTTCATTGTAAGCAATGGTCAAAGGGGTGGAGTAATAGTTCTTACTATTATTAGAACAAACTTACTCATACATCCTTCTCCAAGCCATTGATAAGAGATGGATATCCATCGATATCTCCAAGATATTGTGCTGCTCTTGTCTCAAAGGCTAACTTAAAAGTACATGTTTCTGAGACTCTAGGGGGAAAACTCAACTTAAAGAGAAGGGATTTCACAAAGGAAAATGTTTGGCATTCATCAGTACCCTCTGTTGTCTTAGAAGAAGACTAAAGAAGCATTGTTCAATTCCCAGCAGAAAGACTTCTTGTAAGTACATGATGAGATTCACTAATCTCATTAAAACATCAAAAGACATTTGAAGGCTCCTGAGCCCCTAACCTTTCCTATTCATTTCTTCTAAGACTCAAATCTTTGTAAAGTGTTAATGACAAGGACTGAAATAATTTGTTGAAAAGGATGTCTCCCTTCTTCCTTCTCTCCCTCCCCTGTTCATGACAAAGGGCTCATGGAGTTTAGATTGCAAAGGTCATTTCCCAAGGGAGATCCTTTCAATTTTCCCCCTTAGAACACTTCTGCTCAAGTAAATATGGGCCTCATTTCAAGATCCTTTTATCCTGAGAAATACACCGACATATTCCTATGTATTATTAAAATGAAAACAACAAATTATTTTTCTGATGAGGGAAATTAAATTTTATGCATGTATGATTACATCAAAATTAATCTAACTATATACAGCTATCATGCACCAATTAAAAAAAAAAGAGAGAAGAAAAGAGAAAACAGAATGAGTCCTGGACACTTTCACCTTCAAATGTAGCATTGGTTTCTTCCATGATACCTTTTTTGTTAAATCAGAACCCAAACATATACAAACACGATTTTTTTAAACTGAAAAAAAAATTCTGTACCATTGAGCTAATCATATGGCTTTTCATCTTTAGCTTATTATTGATGAATTATATTGATTTTCCTTTGAATATTGAGCCAACCTTGAATTCTTGTGATTAACTCCACTTGTTTGTTATGTGATGTTCTTTTTCACATATAGATGCATTTGATTTGCTCATATATCTATGTCCATGAGAGATAATTTTTGTAATTTCCTGTCTTTTCTGATTTTTAGTATCAGACTCAAAAGAAAATGAGGAATTTAGTGTTGAAAACTAGATGAAAGTCAATCTTGGTTAGTGGCAAAAAAATAGCTGAATTGTGTATTACAGTTGTGTGGAAATCAGAATTTGGAAGCAATGAATTGAATATTTAACTAAGAACATTTCCAAACCAAGTGTTGAAGGTATAGCCTTCTTTCTTCTTGCTACTTATAATACAGTGCAAAATGAAAGAGACAAGGTGAAGAAAAAACTTATTAAAACAAAAAAGCAACCACATTTTGATAATTTGGGAAATTTTAAGCTTATTCAGATTGCAAAGAATACTAAAATTAGGATATTCATTATGAGGGGAAAAGTTCTGAAGAAAAGACCAATCTTTTGATTGAATAAGCTTTTTCTAGTGCCAACAAGATTACGGCTTGTGGATACCCTTAAAAATCTCAGCAAAGTTCAAGAATAGAGATAGGATTGTCCAGGAAAAATCTGTGAATGATTCTTTTGTCTGATAGCATAAATCCCCAGGACATACACAGGAGAGCCACAAGGTTTTTGAGGATGTCATGCCAACAGTAACATTGACAGTTTGATCTGAAAGGGATAGAGATAGGGTGAAAATAAAAAGGGATTGTACAGCAGGAAATAGGGGATAAAGCTATACATCCAGAAATACATGCTATTCTGCCAGAAAAAAGAATTACTCTAAGGCTGGAGCCACTGATACAGAGGGTGGAGCCTAGAGCCACAGAGGATTATTCCAGGCCTTGTAACATTTAGGGAATTGTCCTTGCTCAATTTCAAAACTGGTTTGGACTAGTGATTTCTTTATTTTATTTTATTTTCTTGTTTTGGGATTTTTTAAGATAGGGCCTCGCTATGTTGCCTAGTCGCATCTAAAACTTGAGGGCTCAAGCCATCTTCCTGCCTCAGCCTCATGAATACCTGGGTCTATAAGCACGTGCTACTGCACCCACCTTATTTTCTTCTTTTTAAATGGGAATGTCTATCACTCTTACTTTATGCCTGCCCACTATTTATATTTTGGAAGCAGATAACTTATTTTTTAGTTTCACAGGTTCATAAGAGGTGAGTTTTTCTACACGATGGATCATACCCAGAGTCTCAGGAATACCTTATTAAATGACTTAGATGATAAGATTCAGGAGTATTGAGTTATTGATATTTAGGGATTTTTTTACTTGCGTCAAACTGTAATGGGTTGAGACTTGGGGATGTTAGGATGTGGTGAATGTATTTTACATGTGGAATGGACATGAATCTTTGGGGGCTAAAGGGCAAATTGTGATGGGCTAAAAAGTGGTCACCAAAGGATATCCATCTCTTAATCCATAGAACTTATGAATGTTCACTTATTTGGCAATCATCATCATCATTATCATCATCATCATCATCAACTTTACAGATGTGATTAAGAGTTTCGAGATGGGGAGAAGTTGTCCCAAATTATACAGATGAGCCCTAAATGCCATCACATGTATCCTTATGAGTGAAACAGAAGGAAATTTTAGACCCAGAGAAGGGAAGGTGATGTGAAGACAGAGCAGAAAGGGATGTAAGGAGGCTGTTCTTCAAGATTAGAGTTATGCAACCCGAAGCTAAGGAATACTAGCAACAACTAGAAATTGGAAAAGACAAAAATGGAATTTCCCTTAGAGTTTACAGAAAGAGTATACCCTGTATAGTAGTCAACACTGTGCTGTTGACATAAAGATAGACCAATAGACCATTGGAGCAGAGTAGAGAATAGTCCAGGAATAGACCAATGCAAACAATTGATTTTGATCAAAGTGCAAATGCAATTTAATGGTGAGAAGAATGTCTTTTTGACAAGTCAAGCTGAACAGTTGAATATCCGATGTGTATTAAAAGATTAACTTTAATTCTTAATTTGCACCATATACAAAAATTAACTCAATGTGGATTATAGACAAATTTAAAACTTCAAGCTACAAAACATACAGAAAATCTTCTGACCTTGGGCTCAGCAATATTTTCTTAGATATGACATCAAATGCATAATCAATAAATTGAACTTCAAATCAAAACAATATCTGATTTTCAGAAGATTCTGTTATGGGAATAGGAAGACTTGGAGAAAATATTTTCTTATCATATAGTTAATAAAAGATATATCCAGAATATATTAAGAACTCAAAAAATTCAGTAATGAATAGATAACCCCCTAAAATATTTGAATAAACATTTCACCCAAGAAAATATAGGAAAGGCAAATAAATCCATGAAAACAATGCTCAACACCCTTTGTTATTACAGAACATGTCATAAGAGTTTCACTAAAATAATTATACTTTTATTAGAATGGATAAAATTAAAAAGATGATTCATACTAAATGGTGTTGAGGCTGAGGCAGAAACTCTAATACAATGCTGGTGGAGAATGTAAAATGGTACAAACGCTTTGCAAAACACTTTGGAGTTTCTTGAAACATATACCTACAATATCATCTACCACTTTCATTCCTATATGCCTACACAAGAGAAAGGAAAACACATGTAAATGTTCATAGCATCTTTATCTGCAATAGCTAAAATTAACATAAGTGCATATTAACAGATGCATTGATAAACTGTGGTATAGCTATACAATTGAAATCATTCTTTAATAAAAAGCAATGAACAACTGATGCAAGCAATAGCATAGTTAAATTTCAGAGGCATTATGCTGTGTGAAAAAAATCAAACTAGAAAGAAAACACTTATATAACATTTTCAGAAAGGTAAATTGATGTTTAAGTGGATAGAAATAGAAAGTATTTTTTCTATATAATGTCACTCAATTCTTTAGATTTGTGTATAAGCCAAAAATCGTACATTTACCAGTGTCAAGCATTTTAATGCCCCAGCACTTTTCGTTCTTTTATTTAAAGCAACAAATTCTACCTCTTTAATCTGCGAAAGTGTTTTTCCCATTAAAGTTTTATGATCACTGTCTTTCACAATCCTCATATTATTATTCTGAATTATTCCAGAAATTTTTTTACACTAAATGTAATAAATGCATAATAAATTTTCTGTGTCAATTAGGAAGGGGTATTGTTACATAAAAGTTTGAAAAGGAAAACCAGCAGGCTTTATATCTATCTATCTATCTATCTATTTATCTATCTAACATCTATCAATTTACCTATCTACCTATTTACTAATAACCTATTTAACATATATTTTATTATTTAAATAGAAAATTTGCCCAGGATGTGTTTCAGGATTGATACGCACACCCAGATGTTACTTTTAGTTTAAAAACTTTTTTCAACTGTCTAATTGATAAGTATTGATTTAGTAAGTGGTCAGTGGAAAATACTCTAATCTCTACTAACAATACAACAGTAACTACCCTTTTAGTTTTTTCTTATTTCATAAAACATGACAGTCTTAAGTTTTACTTTTATGCCCATTCACAAGTCCTTTTTCCAAAGGCTGCTCTTACTTCTAAACACCAAGAAGATGATTTTTCTGTTAACTTTCCAAAGTCACAAAGTTATTTTAAAAAATTATTTGTCTTTGAAAAAAGAGAGCTGGCAATTTGGTACAAAAAGAGATATTTAAGAAAGATTTATCATTCACAGTGCACAAGGCATGTGATAGTGCGTGCTGGGTGAGAGAACACCTCCATTGGGTGTGTATGTTTGTGAGTGTATGTGTGTGTGTGTGCATTTACATCCAATTTACATTCAAATGGACTTCAACATTTTTTATGGCAACTGGGATAAACCAATGTAAGTGGGATTGGAGATTGAAGGTATGGATGATATGTAATAGAATACTGTAAAACAAATGCTAAAAATTATGAGATCATATAGCTGAAATGTCATTTATTTGCTGCTGGCATGATTACCCTCTATAAAATTAGAACATGCTGAAATGAGACAGACATGTATTAAATTAAATGATACAGAAATAAATATATATTGTGGTCTACAAAGGGGCAATATGTGTTCATTAACAGACCAGACATTAATTTTGCAGACACATTTTCTTTAGTTGATTATATTATTTTAATATTGACTGAGTGGATAATAATAACTTCATTGGAAAAGTCTACCTCCTATAAAAAAGAAATCTTATCTCAGCTAATATATTTTTTGGAAGATAATGGATTTTTTAAAAAAAGATTTGATAATTTAAAAACTCCACTGTGCTTCTTTCTTTTAATTCCATTTCATTGACTGCATAAAGAGATTAGAATTTGACTTTATTGTCTTGCATATTTTAATTAAAGTTTTATATTTAATCTTGAAGAAAAGGAAGTTTTATATCATTGAAGAGATATTTGATCTTATAAGAGTTCTTTGAATAATAATAAAAAAGAACTTACCAGCAAATGATTTTTCTGAGAAATTACTTTTGTCCAGATAATAAAAATACCAAACACTATTGGCATGCAAATTAGCATTGGTTTATTGGCTTAGAACATAGTTTTATTTGGGCTAAACCTAAAAAGTTAATATCTGATCATGAAAAACTTCTCCTTAAAGGTCAGTGAAACATTAAGAAGCCTATAGTGTACAAAGGCAGGACTTCATCAGTGAGTGTGTTAGACAGATTTTTTTTTTCTGTGACTATAATACCAGACAAAAACAACTTAGAGGAAGAAAAGTATATTTGGACTCATGGTTTCAGAGGTCTCAGTTCACAGTTGGCTGACTCCATCACTCTGAGTCTAAAGGAAGGCAGAACATTATGAAGGAAAGACATGGCGAAAGAAGACTGCTCTGCTCATAGTAGCCAGGAAACAGAGAGAGAGAGGAAGAGAGGGGAACCAAACATAAAATATAACCCTAGACAGCATACTCCCAATAACGTACTTCCTTCAACCGCACCTTACCTGCTTACAATTATCACCCAGTAATGCATTCAAATGATCAGTCCATCAAATGGATTAATCCACTGATTAAGTTACAACTCTTATAGTCTAATTGTTTCACTCTGATCATTCCTGCAGTGTCTATTACATGCACTTTTGGGGGGACACCTCATATCCAACCATAACATTCTGCCCCTGGCCCCCAAAAGCACATGTCCATCTTACAATGTAGAATGAATTTCCTTAGTCTGAACAGTTCCAGCATTGTTCAAAAGTCCAAGTCTGAAGTCTCCCCTGAGACTTACAACTCTTGGTTATAAGACCCAGTAAAAAATCAAAAGCAAGTTACATATATCCAATATACAATGGCACAGAGTCAACACTTCCATTCCAGAGGGAAAACAGGGGCACAGAAAGAAGAGACCGAACCAAAACAAGACCGAAGCCCACATGGCTAAATAAGGTCTGTAATTCCACATCCAGCATCTAAGGTACCTGGTAGTGAGATGTGGGCACTAAAGAACTGGGGCAGCCTCCTATAGCCTTGTCACTTGCAGCCCACATGTCCTCTCTCTTAGGTTGGGTCTGTCCACAGCCAGCTGCTTTCCTTGGCAGAAATGTCACATTATTGGCATCTCTTAATCTCTGGGGTCTGCATTCCAGCTTCAGCTTTTTTCTCATAGCTTCAGGCATTGTCCTATCATGGGCTGCCTGCAGGGGTTCTGCTATGCTTTGCCTGGCCTCCCAGGTTTTTCTTTGAAATTCAGTGGAGGCCTCCACAACCCCCTAACTCCAGTACCTGCATTCCTACAGAACCAGCACCATGTGGATGACACCAGTGTCTGCCACCATCTCAAACAGTAGCCAGGCCTCCTTGTACTATGGCTGCAGTGGCCTCTGAATGTCCAAGTGGTTAAGCATGGTGAATTAAACCCTAGGGAAACAGCATAAGGCACTCCTGTCAGAACAGGGTGCCCTCATGATTTCTTTAAGTAGTTTCCACCTTTACATCCTTAAACCTGTGGTCTTGCTAATTACTAAGATGCCTATAAAGCATGTTTCCTATTATTTCTGTGCAAAGTACTTAGCTTCTCTTTAGTGGAGGTAATCTCTTAAGCAAGCACATCTTTCTTGGCCCCAGTTTTACTCATGCTTTTCTGGTCAAACTGCAAATTTTAAAAATCTTTCTTCTCCTGGTTACCACAGTGAACTGAGCTAAAAGCTGCCAACAGTCACCCATACCATCACCTGAATGTTTTGCTGCCTTGAAATTTCCTCTACCAGATTAATTACTTCACCTTTAAATTCAGCCTCACACAAAGTCTCAGGACACAGGCAAAAGGCAGACAAGTTCTTTGTCAGAAAGTAACATATGTGGCCTCCAGTCCTTACAAATAGAGTCCTCATTCCCCTCTGAAACCTCGTGAGCACAGCTTATTGTCCACACTTCTATTTGCATTCTGGTTTTCTGAGCTCCCAGAATCTCTGTAAGTTCCACTTACAACTTTCTAAGGCTTCTCCAGTCCGCTGCATCTCCAAATGTTTCCAAACTCCTTTCCCAAACCAGCCCCAGAGTCTTCTGAACCACATCATCAGGGATAATCATAGAAATGATCCCCACTTCTCAATTTCTGTGTTAATCAGTTTTTCATCACTGTACCCAAAATACCTGAAAAGAACAATTTAGAGGAGGAAAAGTCTGTTTTGGCTCACAGTTTCAGAGGTGTTGGTTGACCAACTTCATCACTCGACCTGAGTGAGGTAGAACATCATGGTGGAAGGGTGTGGTGTGGGGAAGTTATACAGCTCATGGCAACCTGGGAAGGAGTATGTGAAAAAAGAGAGAGAGGAAGAGAGAAGTGCCAGGAACAAAGTCTAATCCCAAAGGATGTGCTCCCAGTGACCTACTTCCTCCGGTCACATTTCACCTGCCTATAGTCATCACCCAGTAAAATCCATTCAAATTATTAATCCATCAAATGGGTTAATCCACTGATTAGGTTACAGCTCTGATAATCTAATAAGTTAACCTCTGAATATTCCTACATTGTCTATTACATGAGCTTTTCGGGGGCTGGT
>NW_026000241.1:14234783-14255386 GCF_001458135.2 Marmota marmota marmota
TATTACATGAGCTTTTGGGGGGGGGGGATATGTCATACCCAAACTGTAACAGTGATTCCATTATCTTTTTCTAAGTGAATGAATGCATTAGGAAATTTGAAAATACTGAAGACCAAAAGGTCAAGGACATTGTCAAAGTGAGTAGAGTGTCTAATATATGATATTGTTAGAATCTAAGTTGGGGTGATTAGGGAAAAAAGTGATAAATACACAGGTGACTTTCAAGTCGTAAATACTGGTAGAGGTGTACTGGTTCTTCACGGGTGTCATTCTTTCTGGATGGCTTGCGTCAGAGACAAATCTATTACTAAATATTTTGATATTGCCACTGGGAATAAGCATAGGTTCTGTGTACTGTGCATTTAGCCTCATTTATTTATTCAGCTAAGGTCTATCCATCCCTTAATACATGTTAGTGAAATGTCATGTCCAACAGGGAGTTGTAATTTATGATTGAAGATGGCCCACTTTTAGGGAATATGTCCCATGGAGAAAAGATAAATGACAAAGAAATACAAAAGGTTTAGGGGCTATTTGGTGAGACTGAGTAAAATTTGATATTTGTTCTCATGTTTTTAGTTTTTCTACAGCTGTGCAAATGGCCTCTAGTAGTTGTTCATCAAGATTTTTTCCCACTAGGTTCTGTCACTCCTTGGTAGGATCTTTTCCCTCACACTGAAGAAAAATCAAGATGATTCTTGGAAAACAGTTCTGAAAAAGAGCCTGACCACCTCCTTTTCCCTCTCACCTTTTCAGGGTTGATCTATGGCAGACATGGTATTGCTGAATTTTCTACTGTTCACTCATGTCTCCAGACTTTAGGGGAATAATTGGTTGGGTTTGCAAAAGTCTCCTACACTTATTTCCCAAAATGTTACACTGCCTACAAAGGAGAACTTCATGTCATCTTCTGTCATGTCCTTCAAAATGGAATAAATTCAACTCTATCTGGTTGAAATGTATCAGTGTTGGTCCTGTATAAGTCATTTATTCAACCAGTATCATGGACCTGAACAGACCACTCTCTGATTTAGACAATGTGAGTAAAACATCAAAAAATTCTAAATAATATTTACTTTCTAGGGAAAGTAAATAGAAAGTAATCAAAACAAGTAAGTATGTATGTAATAAAGAATATGATGATTAATCCTAAAGAGAAAAAAAACTAAGGAAGAGGGATAAGAAATTCTAGAAGTGGCATTATGATATTAAATAGCATGTCAAGAAAGAGAAAATTAAAAAGATCACATTGCTTAAGGAAGAATAGGGAGGCAATCATGCTAAGAACTGGAAGAAGAGCTTTCTGGGCAGATGTACAGTAAGTGCAAAGACCCTGGATACTGAATATGCTTAGCATGATTGAGAAGCAAGGAAAAAATCTCAGGTGGTCAAAGCAGAGTCACCAATGGGGAATCAAAGTAAGAAATTGTTGAAGAACTAATAAGGAGGCCCAATTGTAGAGCTCATAAGTCACTGAAAGACACCGTCTTTATACTAAGTTAGAGGACTATTTTTGAGCATGTGTTGACTAAAAGAACAATATGGGCAATTTAAGTTTAAATGAAGCCTCTTGTCTGACACGTTGGCCAATGTCCAATGGAGAAACCAGCTGCAGAATATCTCTCCCTAAAAAAAAGAAAAGAAAGAATATCTCTCCTTACAATTCTTTCCCTCATTGCTCTTAACTTTGATTGCATTCAGAAGCCTTTGAGAATATTTCTTTAATCTTTGGTTCTGTTTTAATACTCATTCATAGGCACATTGATTTGCTGCTGCTTTTCCATTTCAGTTGGAGGTAGAGGTCTTTCCATCTCTACCTGCTTACCTTCATGAGACTTGTCACCACCTCTCCAAACTGGAATGTAAGCAACATGAAGTCCTGGCCTTGACTGTACTCATTGTTGTACTCCTCTGCCTACAACATCTAGATCATCTTGGATTTTTGTAAGAGCCTCCTGATTGATCTCCCTGCTTTCACATACAATATCCTGAATGAATCTTTTAGTGTTGTGTCAATAAACTGCTCAGTATCTCTAACCAACAGAGAAAAAAAAGCAAGTTAAAACCCCAATGAACTAAAACCTCATACCTCTGAGATTGGATGTTGACAAAAAGATGAAAGAGCAAGTGTTGTGAGGGTTTGGGGGAACAGGGAGCCCCTATACACGGGTGGTGGCATCTTAGTACAGCTTTTTGAGAAATGGTCCTGTGACTTCTCAAAAAACTTAAAATAGAATTCCCATATGATTCAGCAACCCTTGGTCTATACCCAAAGGAATGAAATCAGGGTGTTGATTAGATATCTGCATTCCCATGTCCACTGCAGCAGTTTTTAACAAGAGCCAACATATGGAAACAATTGTAGTGCCTATGAGTTGATGAATGGATTTTAAAATTCAGTGTAGGCACACAGCAAGATACTATCCAGCCTTTAAGAAGTAGGAAATTCTGTCACTTGTGACAAGCTGGATAAACCTGGACGACACTATGCTAAGTGAAATAAGCTACAAACAGAGAGTCAAATATTATAAGATCTCACCTATATGATTTTAGATTCCTATGTGGAATCTAAGAAAGCTAAACTCATAGAAGTAGAAAGTGAGAAGGTGGTTACTAGAGCAGGGGTTGGGGGAAGGGTTGGCAATGGGTACAAAGTTTCAGCTGGACAGCAGAAATAAATTCTGGTGATCTATTGGACAGCATGGTGACTATAATAATAATGATGTGCATTTGAACACAGCTAAAAGAATTTTAAATGTTCTCACCCCAAGTAAATGATAAATATTTGAGGTAATGGAGATGCTAATTAGCCTGATCCAATCATCCCAGAATGTATACATGTATCAGAATACCTATACTTGTATCAAAAATATTCTGATACATGTATCAAAATATCATATCCTACAAGTGTACATAATCCTTACTATCATTTAAAATAAAGTAATAAAATTCTTTTCACAGATTATTACTTTAACCCTTACAATAGTGCTTTGAGGTGAGCATTATTATTGTAGGTAAGGACACTCCATCGTGAGACCATTCATCTGTCCCAGTTACTAGAGCCATCTTCCTTACATCCCCCAGGGTTCATTAGCTTGTTACCTCTGTTAGGATTTCCCACAGATACTCTGAATCCTGGGGGCTCCGTTGGAATAAGGCACCACTAGAAGAGTGTTTCATTACATTTTGCACCATGATAGCCCACTAAATCAAGGGTTGAAGTTACTCTCGGAATACAGAGGAAAGGCTTCCTTGTATGCCCTTCAAAAATAGAATATTAACAACGATGCCAGCAAACACTTGTTAATGCCAACAATGATATTTCTTTGATCTCTTTCATTCTGTCCACATCACCAATTCTTGTTCTGTCAAACCTGGGATCAGCTGTCTACCTTCATAAAGTCGTCTGCTGCTGGGTAACAAGAGTGCTGGAAGTCCTGAGGGACACCTCCTGGTATGGTCTGACTGGTGTCTACTCCCTGTAGCAAGGTTAGCTTCTCTGTGAAGCCAGCAGCCATCAGTATATTCCTTACAGGAGCAGTACTTAGAGTACTTAGAGCAGTACTTAGAGCAGTACTTAAAGTACACAGTCTTTCCTGCCAAAGTACAGAAACTCTCCTTTTGCTATTATTTTCAGGAGGCCCAGTTTCTGACTTATAGCTTACAATAGGTCTCAGACAAGGTGTGGGGGACATCAGGAAAACCACCAACTTATGACAAAACAAAATGATTCCATCATTTTTTATAGTGACAAGATTTTTTAAATGGAGGCTGGTAGAATCCTTTGATGAATAGGAAACCATATAACTATTTCATATAAATTGCATCAATTATTATCCTGAAGCTATGAACACATTATAGCGAAGGAGGATGTTAACAAATTTCCAGAGCCTTTTAATCTTTCTTGCTAGATAATCGCTACGTTAAAAAAGATCTATTAGAGGAGATTGGCCACTTGATCAAGAAGGCCCAAGAATTTAAAAAAAGGAGTGGTGGGCTTTGAAACTTGGCTCCCCTTTTCACCAGAATGGCAATAAAGATGCAAAAATAGTTTAAATAGATATAGCAGAAGGTAACCCTTATAATGGCTGAGGTCATCACAAAGACACCATGTTTTCTGGCTCTCAAGTGATAGTTTTTTGAGGAGCTAAGAAACCTGTTAATATATGATGATATTACTGTGTATATGCCATCATTGATTATATGAGGATAAAGTTAATTTTATCTTAAAATTAAAGGTGAAGCTTTCGACATCATCTAATTATTTATTTGATGTGCGTGTGTATTTAAGCATACGTGTAAAGTTATGTTAAAAATAATGAACAAAGGAAGGTTATGGGTGATGAAAAAGAGGACTGTTAGCTTAAAATTGTGGTTGGAAGTATTCAGACAGTTTATTTCGTTAGAGATGCAAAAAAATCTCAATTCATTAATCATTTTTAAACCATCAAATTAAAGGAACACTCCTGCAAGTATAAATGGATTTTTAAAAAGGAAACAAAGTTTGCAGCTCTGTTGGAAACAATAATTTATCATTGTAGGCCAGAACAAAAATGTGTGAAAAAAAAATGTTACTTCAGAACCATTAGAAAACTGAGCTGGCATAGTGATGCACACCTGTAATCTCAGTGACTCCAGAGGCTGAGGCAAGAGGATGGCAGTGAGGTAACTTAGTGAGACCCTGCCTCTAAATAAATTTTTTTTAAAAAAAGGACTGGGTATATGACTCAATGGTTAAGCGCCCCTAGGTTGAATCCCCAGTATGGAAGGAAGGAAGGAAGGAAGGAAGGAAGGAAGGAAGGAAGGAAGGGAGGAAAGAAAGAAAGAAAGAAAAGAGAACTGGGTTTGAAATGATTTCTAAACTAGTATGCCCAAAATTGGAGGCTGATTGACAAGGATGTCATTTACAGTACATGGTAGAAACAGCCCGGAGATGATGCATTGCACCATAACGGAGACACCTGCTTGTCTCTTTACATTGATGGCCACTGAGAGCTCTTTGCAACAGGGACACTTTCCATTTCCAGTGCTCAGTCCCATACCCAGTATTCATAAAGGTGAAGCTGAGGTGGGTTAAGGGTTGAAGTACCTGCAGGAAGTCATCAGAGAGTAACATGAAGCCTGGGGTATAAATGGTATTCAGTTTTACAAATCAGGCTGAGATTTCATCTTCCTCAGCTTTCCCCTTCCTCATCCTGCTTCCTTCCCTCTCTTGCATGTTTTCTTTTAAAGAGCACTTCCTCAGTAGATCCCGTGAACTTGAGTCTGTCTCAGGCTCTGCTCTAAAAACCCAACTCAACTCAGATGAGCACATGCCTGATAACATGGCCCCACTCAGTTGACAATGACCGTTTCCAGACACTGTAACTCCACTACTTACCAAGAGACTAAGCCTCGTGGGTCATTATCTCCCTACCCTTCTGTCTACATTGGTCAGTCTTTTATAAATCCTTTTATTCAGGATCAGAGAAACATCTCTTGAGTCTAAGGCTTTGGAAATGTTTATACTCAGAGTATGTCTGTGTTCCCTAAAGGTTTAGCACATAGTTATCACTTCTTTTGAGGCGAGAAACACCTTGGTGGGATGTTATCTGGTATACAGTAAGCTTCAAGAGACTGAAAACCACCCTCCACTTCAGCTGAAAAAGATGATGCAAAGTCAAGACAAGAGAAGACCTTGGAATGGAAGGTACGGTCTCCTTTCCCCGCTGCCCTCCAGTCTGGTGTGAACTTTCAGAGTCTCTCCCCAGGAGCCATGTCCCAGCACCTAAATTTCTGACTCAGGTTCTACTTCAAAGGAGCCCACCAGCTACCTTTGTTGTCCCCTCTCTTCTTCCCAAGGAAAGGGTTTCAGGGTCTCCAGGGTGGGGGTGTGTCAGTGATCCTCAGCAAAGCCAGGAAAAAGCACACCCTCCAAGTCATGGTCCCCAGCTTGGGCTGTGATTATGAAGCAGGTAAAGGGCAGCTGGAGGCCTGGCCACTGGGCTCTGGATGCAGCTGAGCCACATTGTCAAAAAATGAGGTTGGAGAGGCTAACAGATGGGACAGGAATCTGAAAGGGCTCAGTGGAAGCCCCTTGAGAGTCCAGAGCAGGTGTAGACTGCACACTGGTGAGGGAGATAATTAGAAGGCCATAAGTGTGCAGCATCTACTTAAATGAGGCCACCCAGAATGCGTCTGGATACAGACAGACAGGTGTCAGTACATATATGCCATCACTGCTCTTCTCAAAGGACTACAAACCAACTCCTTTTAGCAGCACAGTGTCCGGAGGAAGAGGGAAATAGGGACGGTGACAGGCTTGCATTGTGTGCATCAATTAGAATTAAGGTTGAGAGTACAGGGGAAGGGACAGGATGGTGCAGAGGAACCACCAAAATTAGCTCTCTACTTTCTCAATTCTTAAGAGGCCTTCCAGCCTGCTAAAACATCCTGGTCTACACACACCAACACCATGCCGGCATCCTTCCCCATACATCCTCCTGTGCCAGCTTCTGCCCATACCCTTTCTCTGTATCAGACAGGTGAACAAATTTAAATTGGAATAAAAGTTAGCTAAATAGTTTTTGAGAAATGCAGACTCTTAAGTTCTTGTCCCAGGTCAAAGGAAGGAGAGTTAGTTCTTGCTTATATCTCTCAACCCAAGGATATTCCCCAGCTAGCAGAAGAAAATGGACAATGTTTGAACAAAGAATGACTGGAGGCCACCATGATCCTTCACTGTAGCTGTTTCTCCATTACAATACCAAATCTTGAACTATTACAGTCACAGAACTGAACCTCTTTCATAACTCACTCAGGCTAAAGAGAATAAAGGATGAGGTTCGGGAGATTAGAAAAGATGGAAGAAAATGACTGCCAGGTATTTCAAAGTTTGCTGTCCCCTGTAGAGTTTTGTGCGGAGTCTCACCAAAGGGGCTCTATGCTTCTCCAAATAAGTATGGCAGAGGCCAAAGATGATAAAGAGTTCGAAATATTAGAATATGTACCCACGTGGCACATTTCTTTGGTCTGCATTATCATTGCTGTACCATATATTACAGATCTTTGCTAGATGTAAAATCTCAGGGGCTTAAAAAGTATTTTGAAAGCAAATACCATACTGGCTTCTACACTCAAGTTTGAGGCCTATTCTGGAAAGGTCTTGACCCTTCCGTCAGGTCTCTGGGATTGGGGTTAGTAAATTTTAACCCAATTTGTCTCAATAGGGGCCTTGTACAGATAAATAATCTATCAAAGGTCTTCTCTACCCTCCTCATTTGGCAGGTGAGGCAACCTCTCCAGGAACAAACATTTCTGTGAGAACAAAAAGGCATGTTCAAGCCAGGCACGGTGGTGCATGCCTGTAATCCTACTCACTCAGGAGGCTGAGGCAAGAGGATTGCAAGTTTAAGCGGTCTAAGCAACTTAGCAAGACCCTGACTCAAAATAAAACATAAAAAGGGCTGGGGATGTGGCTTAGTGGTTAAACACCTCTGGATTCAATCCCTGGTACCAAAAAAAAAAAAAAAAAAAAAGGTCATCTTTATTCTAAAGATTTCAGGAGTGGCTCCTTGTAAAAACTGATCACCATCCTCTGCCATCCTGAAAAAAGATAGGATCTAACTGGCCCTGATTACCCACTCTGCTTCCTTCTACATTAATTATTCACAATATCCCACTGTCTTTAAAACAGTTGGGTATTCATAGATGAAAGATTATTTGCTTGCTCAGGTCAAAATAAAATCCTCAGAAACCATAACTTTTGATCCACTTGACAATACCATCAGTGGTTTTGTAGAGGTAGGTACACTTAGATTTGGAATCGGGAGAGAGCTAAATTGTTTCACATATGAACTGAGAAAAGCTGATAAGAAGCCTGAAAAGTGATGGCTAGAGTGGAGAGAATGGAAATCTTGTGGCTACAGGTCAAAGAAAATCTTAGATATTCAATAATGCTAGTGAACACTATGATCGAGCAAATTACTTCCTCTGCCTCTCTTATACAATCTTCAGCAAACTCTATGTTTTTGGTTAGGATTTGTGTTTTGGAATGTTATAGACAACTTTTGCAGAGTTGGCCTGAGGTTGGGTCCTCGTGGCAGGTAGGAGGAGTACGAACAGCACGTTGGTCACACCAAGAATTAAAAACAAAAAAAGTTCCCAGCACCTTGAATCATCAAATATACCTGAGATAATTACAGTATCTAGAAGACTATAAGTCCCTAGGAATCACTCCTAGAAGAAACAGATCAAAGATATTGCTGTGGACTGTCATACTCTCAATGAAAAGGAGATCTATAAGAAATTAGTACAGTTAGATTATACTGATCTGTTTTGCACTGATAACGATAAATTCTTCTTTAGAGGGAAGACCCTATAAAGCAGTAGTTAAAGAGTGTGTCTCTCAACTCAGACAGAGCTGAGTTCGCATTTTGGCCATCTCTAGCTTTCGCCAGCGTGGTCAGATCACTTTATCCTCATTTTCCTCCTGGAGATTCTGTTACCCCAAGCCTGTGGACGTTTTTGAGAAGTCTTACCAGCTCTCAAGGCTCTTTGCTTTAGTACAGCACTTTTACTAGACAGCTGGTTCAGCATGACCCGAAAGTAAATGAGACAAAGACCATGGCATCCTGAATCATTTTGATGGTACCTCCTGTCTAAACCAAGAATTTGAAAACTCTTCTCCTTGCATTTGAAGATACCCTCTGAAGTCACTCCACCACCCCCCCCTCAATTTTTAATTAAGTAACATAGGTTTTGGATTAGCTGGATCAAAAGTAAAGTTTGTTAAAGGGCAAGAAGAAAAATGGAAAGAGAAAGAAGAAAGAAAGAGAGGAGAATCAATGGAGCTGATGGGAGATGGGATCTCTTGTGGCGTTTCTGGACTTGATGGCAGACAATGAAAGAAGATAAGAGCATTCTGCTCAGTTCACAACATCTGGCATATCTGAGGGTCTTAGTCTCTCAATTAAGTGTACTATGACTTGAAGAAGTGATGGTAATATAGCAGGCATATACTCCATGGGGCCAACTGCCTGTTTTCCTACTCAGAGCTCCATCTCAACATTCTCATTTGTTACTACAGAATAACTTCTTTAGGTTCTTTCTCCTCTTCCTCTCTCTCTCTCTCCTGTTGATTTGCCTTGAACACATAGCCTGCAATTTGGGCCATTCTTAAAGGCCGTGTTAAAAACAAGAGAAAGAAAATTAATACGGAAACTTGGAGTGATTGCAAAACTTTGAAGTGGAGTGATGTGAAATGAAGAAGATATCTTATGAAAGGAGATCTATTCCAGCTTTTATATTGACATGATGTGAGATTTTAATGAAATGAGCACATGTAAAGCCCTTAGGTTTGGCCTGGCCCATGGTAAGTGTCACACAAAAGGCAGCCATTGAAGCTATCTCAACTACCATTACTAGTACCTGAATGTAAGTTAATACACAATTAATGCAAAAGCTTCACAAACCACTGGGAGCCCAGATTATTCCTTGGACCTCAGTTTGGAGGCCCTGAGGGGAACTGGCTGTGTTTGTGGCAAGGTATTGCCCTTTGATCCAAGCCCAGAGGGATCACAGAGCATGTGTTCACATTATAGAGAACAGCTCCATCCTCTGATTCTGTCTGCACACACAAAAAAGTCTTCAACACTTCTTTAGTCAGGACAAGTTTGGAAATTGATTGTGAGATTCAAGATAAAGTCAAAGAATCTCTGGATGGTTTTTAAAATCTCTTATTTTTGGACCTCAGGTAAATCCTTTTAGCAAACTTACTTTTTATATTGTGGGTAATAATTGAACACATCATTTCTGTTTATAGTCACAAAAAATTATGGGACAATGTCTGGCAAGAGCATCTTGTCAGAATGGTTGCATGGGTGAGTCAATAGCAAGATGCTCTCACACCCTCACCTGTTGTCCCACCATTTTTCTGTGACAAAACTGTAGATGCCTTAATAGGAGCTATTTGGTTTAAAGGTGTATATTGTTTGCATTGGGTGCTGTTAATACTGGTCTCCCTCTTAAAGGTGAGGTACTGGGAGCCTTCAGGGACACTATACAACTACAGGGAAGAAACTGTACTGCCTCAGATCCATACCACTAGATGGGAAGACACACAAACAACATGAAAAAAACAAGGGAACAAAGCACCTCAAACAAACCAAGATGATCCAACAATAAAGTCCATAGACAACACAGTAGAAGAAATTTCAGAGAAGGAGTTTAGAAGAGACATAGTTAGGCTGATCTTTGAAATAAATGATCGTATCAGAGAGAAAATACAGGAGGCGAAATATCACTTCAGTAAAAAGGCAAAGATTATAAAAAGGAATAAAGCAAAAATCCTCAAAATAAAGGAAACCATAAACCAAATTAAAATTTCACTGAAAAGTATCACCAATAAACTAGACAACTTAGAAGACAGAACCTCAGGCAATGAAGACAAAATATATACTCTTGAAAATATAGTCAACTGCACAGAGAAGATGATAAGAAACCATGAACAGAAATTCTAAGAAATATGGGATAACATGAAAAGACCAAATTTAATATTTGTCAGAATAGAAGAAGGTGTGGAGATACAAACCAAAGGAATGCACAATATCTTCAAAGACATAATATTAGAAAACTTCCCAAATCTAAAGAATGAAATGGAAAATCAACTACAAGAAGCTTACAGGACCCCAAATATACAAAATTACAGCAGACCCACACCAAGGCACATAATAATGAGAATGAATAACATACAGAATAAGGATAGAATTTTAAAGACTGGGAGAGTTGGGCTGGGGATGTGGCTCAAGCGGTAGCGCACTTGCCTGGCATGCGTGTGGCCCGGGTTCGATCCTCAGCACCACATACAAACAAAGATGTTGTGTCCACCGAAAACTAAAAATAAATAAATAAATAAATATTTAAAAAATTCTCTCTCTCTCTCTCTCTTAAAAAAAAATAAAGACTGGGAGAGAAAAATATCAAATTACATATAGGGGGAAACCAATTCTAGGAGGTCTTGAAATAACATATATCAAGCTCTAAAAGAAAATGGATGCCAACTGAGAATTTTAATACCAGCAAAATTAAGCTTCAGATATGAAGATGAAATAAAAACCTTCCATGATAAAAAAAAGTTAAAAGAATTCACAACTAGAAAGTCTGAACTATAGAACATTCTCAGCAAAATATTCCACAAGGAGGAAAAGAAAAAAAAAGCACACTAAAAACCAGCAAATGCAGGAGCTACACTAAAGGAAAGGTCAATCAAAGGAGTAACTAAGTCAAGTTAAAAAACAAAAATAAACTAAAATGACTAGGAATACAAATCATATCTCAATAATAACCCTGAATGTTAATGACCTAAACTCATCAATCAAAATACATAGACTGGCAGATTGGATTTTAAAAAAGACCCAACAACATGCTGTTTTCAACAAACTCACCTCCTAGGAGAGAACATCCACAGACTAAGGTGAAAAGTTGGGAAAAAACATACCACTCACATGGACTGTGGAAACAAGCATGGGTATTCATCCTTATATGAGACAAAGTAAACTTCAACCCAAAGTTAGTCAGAAGGAATAAAGAAGGACATTTCATGCTGCTCAAGGGAATCATACATCAACAGGACATAACAATCATAAATATTTATGCCCCAAACAATGGGGCATCTACGTACATCAAACAAAACCTTCTCCATTTCAAGATTTAAATAGACCACAGCACAATAATATTGGGGGACTTTAACACACCTCTCTCACCACTGTATAGATCTTCCAATAGTGTAAAGAGAGAGCCTACATAGGAAAATGTCTTTACCACATGTACCTCAGATAGAGCACTAATCTATCTATCTAATCTATCTATCTATCCTAGAGGATATATATGGAATTTAAAAAACTTAACACCAAAAAAACAAATAATCCAGTAAATAAATGGGCTAAGTAACTGAACAGACACTTCATAGAAGAAGAGATATAAGTTATCAACAAACATATGGAGAAATGTTCATCATCTCTAGAAATTAGAGAAATGCAAATCAAAACTACTCTAAGATATCACCTCATTCCAGTCAGAATGGCAATTATCAAGAATACAAAGCCAGTGCAGTGGTGCATGCCTATAATCCCAGCAGTTTGGGAGGCTGAGGCAGGAGGATTCTGAGTTCAAAGCCAGCCTCAGCAAAAGCGAGGTGCTAAGCAACTCAGTGAGACCCTGTCTCTAATTAAAAAAAAAAAAGAATACAAGCAATAATAAGTATTGGTAAGGATATGGGGAAATAAAGGCACACTCATACATTGCTGGTTGGACTGCAAATTGGTGCAACCACTTTGGAAAGCATTATTGAGATTCTCAGAAAACTTGGAATGGAACCACCATTTGATGTAGTTATCCCACTCCTTGGTTTATACCCCAAAGACTTAAAATCAGCATACTACAGTGACACAGCCACATCAATGTTTATAGCAGCTCAACTCACAATAGCTAAACTATGAAACCAACGTAGATGCCCTTCAACAGATGAATGGGTAAAGAAAATGTAGTATATATACATAATGGAATATTACTCAGCCTTAAAGAAAAATGAAATTATGGTATTTAATTTAAATGGATGGAACTAGAGAACACCATGCTAAGTGAAATAAACCAATCCCAAAAAACTAAAGGCTGAACGTTTTCTCTGATAAGCGGATGCTGACCCATAGTGCTGGTAGAGAGAGGAGAGTAGGGCTGTGGAGGTGGGAAGAATGGTAGAATGAGACAGACATTATTACCCTATGTATATGTGTGAATATATTATTGGTGTGATTCTGCAACAGGTACAGCCGGATGAATGAGAAGTTGTGCTTCTTTTGTGTTCAATGTATCAAAATGCATTCTACTGTCAGGTATAACTAATTAGAACAAACTGAAAAAAATAGAAAGGAGATCAGTAGAATAAAAGAAGGAGATGTGAGGGAGGGAGAGGAGGGAAAGGGGAGGATGGGGAATGAAATTGATCAAGTCATACTATTTTATTGTGTGCACATATGAATATATTTTAACAAATCCCACTGTTGTGTATAATTATAATGCACCAGTAAAAAGGAAAAAATAAATAAATAAACACAAAATTGCAAAATATTAACATAAAAAAGAATTCAGAAAAAAATTACTTAATAAATGGATTATTTACAAAGTAAATAATAATCCTATCCCTAAACCTTCAACTCCTTCTTCTATATCATTCTCAGATAAATTAGCAACTAAATGACAAAAAATACTTGCACAGATTAAAATTCCATCCAGAAGCATTGACATTCTCAGCTTAAAGAGTGATTACTCTCCTTGGTCTCACTGATGTAAATGTGTAGTACTTTTTGTAACTGTCATTATCAAAATGTCAGATGAAAGGATGAAACTGTTTAACTTGGTAAAGTAACAGAATCCCCACCTTCTGTTTTCCTTTCCTTTTCGTGTTATTTCTAGAGGGACTCTTCCTTAGGGAATATGGCAACACACACCGTATCCTTCCCTTCCATGCATCATGCCACTGCAAGTGAGAGCACCACCCAACACAATCCATTGTCTATTTAGTCACATGTCCTTCGTCTATGAATTCTAAACCAACTTAGAGGTTGGAACTGAACCATAGTACAATAATTATTAGCTGGACTGCAGAATGTGACTCAGACCTGAGGTCACGCTCAGCTTGCCATGACTTCCTCCCTCCTTAACTCCAAAGTAGGCCTTTCTGCCATTCAACAGGCTGATTTCTGACTCCACTGATGAAGATCTGGGAGTGTCCATTTCAGCCAGGTAAGAAGGTATCTTACCCAAGTACACTTACCACCTAGAAGGAGGGATGGATGGGAGAAAATGGCCTGCCTTCATGCAGATCTGTCAGAGAGAGGGCTTCTTCCTTTAATCTCATTCTAATGGTAAGTCACTTCTGCCATGGAAGGGGAAAAGGTAGAAAATCTCCCCAGCTTTTGCTGAATATCAGGAGTGTTGATGAATTCAATTCCAAGGACCAAATTAGGAACATTTGTAACAGGATAGGAAAAATCACACTACCCTACAAGCACATCGTCCATGGGAAATTATTGCAAATGAAGCCATGAAACATTTCAAGTTCTATGCCATCCAATCAGATGACACATATTTGAAGAGCCTGAACAGTAGAAGTTGTTCTTCCTATCTCCTGGTCTTTCTAACTGGTGTTAAGCATCCAGATGAAAAGAGTCATTGTTTATTATAAATTTAAAATTATCTCCCAGGTCTTAGACATGCAAGCATGTCCTCATTTTATTTTGAATAGAAGAAAATATCATTGCTGTTTATTTTACAGCTTTGTTGCCGTACAATTGACAACCAAATGCATATACTTAAAGTGCACAATTTGATGACATCCATAAAACAATCATCAGAAGATAATCATGTCCAGAGTTTGCTCATGCCTCTTAATAGTCTATACCCCAACCTCCAGCAATGCCTGATACAGACTAGTTTGTATTCTATATACATGGTATTATACAGTTTGTACTGTCTTTCCAACTGTCTTACTTCTTTTAATATGAATTATTTTATTCATGTTAAAATTATTTTATTTTTTCTAGCAATTCTTCCTCTTTGTATATTGCTGAGTAGCATTCCCTGTATGTAGGAACAGCAACTTTCTTATTCATTTACACGTTAATGGACATTTGGGCCGTTTCCAGTTTGGGCTCTTCCAAATACAGCTGCTGTGAACATTCATGTACAAGTCCTTGTATGGTCTTATGTTTCTGTTTGCTTTTGGGTATTTTATCCAGGATTGTCTGTGTTTTATGGTAATTGTATTTAAAGAAACTGCCCAACGTTTTCCAAACTGGTTGTTACAAACACATACTCTATTTTATCTTTCTATCTTGTACAGATGGAAGAAGACTTTGCAATCTTGCATTTTGAATCTTATTTGCATTTTTCTCTCCTCTTCTCTAGGAAGTATTTATTTTCATTTGTGTTGAACCTGAGGGCCGCAAAAGCTCCAACCATACTTTTTACCAATCCCAAAGAAAGAACCTGAAGGACTCAGTGGAGAGTTTTGGATGTTTTATTGTTTATGCATTTCTTGATGGCAGCAGGCTGGGATACAAGGGAGGGCTGAACCACACTTATGACTTGGAATATCTGGGATAGGTTACATGCCTACTGTGCAGGTGGATTTCTTCAGATGTCTTTTTTGTTCAGTTCCAAGTTAAAATTATTCTTTTTAAAATTTTAATTTGAGATATATGACAACATAATGCATTAAAATTCATATTAGACATATAGAGCACAATTTTTCATATCTCTGGTTGTACACAAAGTAGAGTCACACTATTCATGTCTTCATACATGTACTTAGGGTAATGATGTCCATCTCATTTTACCATCTTTCCTAGCCCCATGTCCCCTCCCTTCCCCCCCTCCCCTTTGCTCTATCTAGAGTTCATCTAATCCACCCATGCCCCGCCCCCCCACAATCCCCATTATGAATCAGTAACCTTAAATCAGAGAAAACATTCAGCATTTGGTTTTTGGGGATTGGTTGACCTCACTTAGCATTATATTCTCCAACTCCATCCATTTACCGGCAAATGCCATGCTGAATAATATTCCATTGTGTATATATGCCACATTTTCTTTATCTATTCATCTGCTGAAGGGCATCTAGGTTAGCTCCACAGTTTAGCTATTGTAAATTGCACTTATGCTGGTTTTAAGTCCTTTGGGTAGAGACTCTTCAGATGTTTTATAAGCACCTTTTCCAATTTTACAACCAAGGTCACTCTGCTTTGATCCTCACCTAAAGATTGGAGATAAAGGAAGTGGCCAGGTTTTCCTTTCTATAGCTTTTATTATCACATTTTTTAGAGTCCTTCTTATCTCACTGCAAGCTTTCTTGAATACTGATTGGTGTTTAACCCAACAATTTGTCATAGGTCTCCAAATTCATAGAGTCATTTTCAGTCATTCTATCCTGGTCCTTCTATTGGCCGGACTCTCATGGGAAAATTTGCTGGCCTGCGTGCGGACTCTTAGGACTGGAGAAGTTGTATGTACCATTGGCCTTGCTGTGGAGATTTGTAGAAATTCCAAAAAGTTTTCAGCACCTCAGTTGCAGTGGACTTAACATTCCTCCCCACACTTGTGAACAGGAGGAGGACTGAGCTGATTGAAACCCAGGGATAGAACCCTGGAGTGGCAAACACACCAAAGCAAACCCAAACAGGTCCTCTGCCTTTCAACTGCGTCAGAATCTCTTCTTCACCCACTCATGTCTGCTCAAGGATCTTCAATGTCAGAAGCAGGAAAATGTTTTGCTCTTCAGAGCCCTCACTGATGTGTAAGAAGAGGAAAAATGAGATTTTTTCCCCAGAGATTGAAACATTCTTATAAAACAGGAAAAAGGATGTTTCAGTGAATGGTGGAGAGCAAAACTGGAAGACAGCCGTACAGAATATCCTAAAGGAGCCTTTCTTTCTGACCTAACTGGTGACATTTGAATGCAAATCGGGGACTTCCTGAAAAGCTTAGAGTATTTTGTGGTTCCTGAGAAAGTTTAGAACATGAATCTCCCCAAGAATATGGATGGGCAAATTCCAAGCTTCAAACAACCATGGTTTCTTTGTCCCAGTGCTTTTACTGTTGAAAAGAAAATCTCATTTACCAAATCCTCTGAAGCATGAAGGCAAACCCGAGGCTTCGCTCCCCACATGTCCTTCTTCCTCCAGGCCTCCGAGAGGAAAGGTCTGGTTGGTAAAGCAAGCAAGATGAACTGTGACACTGGAAGCATGAAGGCAGGTGGTCCCAAGCCTGGAGACAGCAGTCAGCAACTCTGATCTGGGCCTGGCAGCCTGAGGGAAAGGGAGTTTGGACAGCAGTCTCAAGAGAGGACAGAAGGACTTTCTACTTACTCTAGCTGTCACTCATAATCAGTGACTCAGAAACAGGAACTTCAAGAGCCGCTGAGAGCCAAGGCACAGGGAGCCCTTCAGAGTTGAGTCAACCCTGGAGAGCTGGCTGGAGCTCCTCCTCCCTCCACCCTCCTTATTTAACTCATCTCCCCCAGCGTCCCTGCCCCCTGCAAACCAGCTTTGCACAGCCTTATAATGATTAGGGAGTCTGGCTTCAACTGGCAGCATATGTTTGCCAAATGCATTCTACTTCTGTCCAAATATTTTGAAAATTTTGTCTAGTGTGGGCAGAAACCCCAAAAGGGTAAAAACAGTAGAAATCCATTTGCTTATCTTAACACGCTGGCTTATTCTCTGCCCACCCCACTCCCACCTCGCTGCCACAATGACATCAACACAAGAACACTCTCTTACCACTTTCACTCTGATCCTTATCATAATGCCAATATTTTTCCGATTTTGCAACTCCTATGATCACTGCCCGTTCACCGTTGTGTGTTGTATTTTCCCACTTTCATTGAAATTAGAGGTGGCACATACATGAAGATATTATAGAAAGAAGAAGCCTGTTTAATGATAAGATCCCATTATTTAACAAACTGAAGGCTGCCTGGCCTCGAATTGGAATTCGGTTATTTCCGGCAGACACCTATTTGAACATATACATAGTGCAGGGATAAACACTCTGTGTGCCTAGCTATCCAGACAGCTATCCAGATTAGACATAGAAATAAATATTGTGGTGGACAGAATTTTGAAACATCTCCAAGACTCCATCCTGGCATTCACACCCTTTATAATTCCCAGGACTATGAACAGGATGGCTTTAGAGCCCATGGTGATGGAATGTTATGGGGCACAGTTGTCTTCAAGAAGGGAAGAGGAGCAGGCCTGATCTAATCGCATGAGTCCTTTGACTCTGGGTGCAAGAAATCAGAAAGATTCCAGGCATTACAAGGATTTTATGTAAAAGAGATTTTCTGTTGAAGACAGGGGGACCATGTGGCAAAGAATGTGAGTGGCCTCTAGGAGCTTAGGGTGCACACTCCCCTACACACACACACACACACACACACACACACACACACACACACCAGCACACAGACAAGGAAATAGGGCCTCAGTCACAGAACCATAAGAAACTGAATTCTGCCACAATCACAAAAACTTGGAAGCAGATTTCCCCACCAGAGCCTCTGGACCCATCATTTAGATCATTGACATCTTAATTTCAGCCTTGTAATACACTGACAGAAGGATTAGCCCCTGCATGCCAGTCTTCCGAACTACAGAAATGTAGGCTAGTCAATGGGTATTTCAAGCTGCTCTTGTGCAGCAGCAGTTAACCAATTCACATATATATTTTTCTTTTATTTCAACTATTTCCCTGGGATACATTCCTCAAAGCTAAAATGATTTTTAGTTTCTCTTTAATGCCACCAACATTATAATGTTTTGAAATTTTATTTCTCTAGTTCCAGGAGCAGAAGTTATTATTTATTAAGAAAAATGCTTGGATTGTATAAGTGTTTATATTCCATTGCACTTAAAAATCCTTTCTTATTAACATATCTGTAAGGTCCAGCATAATTTAATTATGTGTACTTTTCTAACTTCTTCTAAATGCCATGTTTCCGGTATCAGTCAGGGTTTAACTAGAGAAACAGAAATGAATGAACGAATGAAGAGTAATTTCTAGTAGCTGGCTTACATACTTGTGGGGTTGGCTAAGCAAACCTGAGTCTGCAAGGGAGCTGTCAGCAAAGGGAGACCTGGAAGAGGCTGGAATTGTTGCCCCCAGGCAAATTTCTCCTCTCTCTAGTTCTCCCTCAGAAGTCTCAGTCCTGCTTATAAGGACTTCCAACTAATTTGAACTAATTGGAGATTTTCCAGATGTAACTTTAAACTTGATTTTTAATTTGATTATGATTGGAGAACACATTTTTTTTAATGTTTTCAATCCTAACTTTATTAAGATTTTTGTTGGCTAAGCATGTGGGTGTGCATCTTTGTGTTTCCTGTGCACTTGAAAAGACTATTGTTGGGTAAAATTTCTTCTTAATATCAAGTAGTTTAAATAAATGTAGATAGTGTTGAAAATCTTCTATATATTACTTTTACTTAATCTTTCCAACAATAACTTTTTAAAAATAATTTTTTTGGTTCATTATAGTTGAACATAATGATGGGATTTATTGTCACGTATTTGTACGTGCACATAGTATGACAATATAATTTGGTCAATATCACTCCCCAGTATTTACCCCTCCCTTCCTGCCTCCTAGCTCTTGGTAGCTTTCCTCTACTGATCTCCCTTTGATTTTCATGAGTTCCCACACCACGCACATACCTTTCTTCTCCTTTTTCCTCTCTAGCTTTCACGAATGAGAGAAAACAAGACCATTGACCTTGTGAGTCTTCACTTAACATAATGTCTCAAGTTCCATTCATTTTCCTGAAAATGACATAAAAATTTAATTCTTTTTAATGGCTGAATAAAACTCGTGTGTTTGATTTAGAGCAGAAATCATTAAAATCAAAATGAGTTTAAAATAGATAGATGCAAAGATACTTTAAGTGGGTTATTTGAAAGATACAATAAAATCAATAAATTTTTATCTACATGAACCTCTACCCGCAGAGAAAGAGAGAGGGAGAGAGGAGCACAAATCACCACTCTTATAAGTATAAGGGGAGGAGATATTGCTACAGAACAAAAAGTCATTAAAAGTTAAGGGAATACCATTAATTACTTTTACCAATGAATTTGGCAATTTAGATGAAAAGAAAAAAAATCGTTGAGATACAATTACCGATAGTGATACTAAAAGGAGTTGACACTTTGAATATCTTTGTTATCTATTGAAGGAATTGAATTTGCTTTATCCATTCACTCTGTTGACGGTCACCTAGACTGGTTCCATACTTTGGCTATTGTAATTTGTGTATTTCATCTTAATTTTTAAAAGATATTGTGGTAGGTATATAATTCTGGGTTGATCATTTTGTTCTTTCAGAACTTAATATTATTGCATTGGCTTCTGCTACAATGTGTTTGAAAAGAAATAAATGATCTTTCTTATTATTACTTCCTATAATATAATGTATATTTTTTTTCTACTTTGCCTCTTTCAAGACTTTTTCTTTAACTTGGCTTATATCAATTTTAGTCTGATGCATGTGGGTGAGATTTTCTCTGTGTGTATCCTGCTTCAGATTGTGGAGCTTCTTGGATCTCCGGTTAATTTTTAAATCAAATTTAGAAAATTTTTAGTCATTTGCTCAAATGTTTTCTCTGTTGAATCTTCTCCTACCTAATTACTCATATCTCAGACCACTTGATATTCTCCCTCAAGTTTCTGAAGACATGTTTGCCTTGTCAGTATTTTTTCTTTCTGTTCTTCCATTTACACAATGTCTATTTTCTTTGCAAGTTCACTAATATTTTCTTTTCCAATGTTCCACACTATTGTTAAGCTCATCCAGTGAATTTTTTTTTATTTCAAATATTGTTCTTTTCTTGAATTTCCATTTTGTTCTTTTTAAAAATATTTTCCATTTTTTTGTTGATATCACCCATATATTCACTTATTCAGTCTTGTTCTTTTCTATCCCTAAATTTATTTATATAAACTTTTAAAGTCCTGATCAGCAAATTCTAATATATATATATATATATATATATATATATATATTTTTTTT
>NW_026000241.1:14255398-14271204 GCF_001458135.2 Marmota marmota marmota
TTTTTTTTTTTTTTTTTTCCTGAGATGTATTTCCATTGACCTTTTCTTTTTTGTCCTAGTTCTTGCTCAAATTTTTCTGCCTTTTTGTATGCCTAGAAATTTTCTGTTATATTCTGGACATTGTGGATTGTATGTAGTTGAGAGTTTGCATTATGCTGGTTTCCTTTAAAACATGTTGAGTTTTGTTTTGGCTGACAGTTATTTTACTGGCGACTGAGCTTTAGCCTATCAAGTCTTGGTCTTAGTCATTAGTTGGATTGCACAGAGTATTACTACTCTAAGGTTGTAGCCTGTATGAGATCTCAACTGAATTCCCAGGTGCTCACTGAGGTCACCCCACTCTGGCTGGTCATAACGCCAACATCACCAATCCTTGTGTCACCTCCACAATATGTTCATTTCAAAAATCACGAGAACTTCTGTTCATCTTATAGCCAGTATCTGTTCTCTACTAGGCCTTGGGGAGTCTTACTCTGCTATGCACAGATTAGTATTTGGCTAAAGACACAGGGGTCTTCATGCAGATTTCTGGGATTCCTTTAACCCTGCTCCAAAAATTCCAGTTGCTTCTCCAGCTCTGATTTTTCAATGTGTAATTCCTTTGCTCAGGTCAACAGCTGCTCTCTTCTTGTGCTTCCTTCCCTATGTTACCATTTTGTAAGTTCTTTGAGATTCCTCAGACACTAGGATGAATGTGGAACTTATTTCATAAGGTTTTTTTTCCTTTTTCTCAAGGACCACAGATCTGCACTTCTGTGGTCCCAAGCCTTAAATCTTTTTTGTTTGCTTGTTTGTTTTATTTTATCCTGTTTTAGAGCTGTTTATACCAGAAATGTAAGTTTAATACCTAGCATTTCAACCTGGCCAGAACTGGAAGCTTTCTTTACTCATTTTAAGCATCTATAATGTATGTTCTCTATCAGTTTATTATATCATATGTGTAGCTCTTCCAGCGTAGTGAATTATTTCTTGTGTTTTGTAATTTGAGATGGTGAAATAATAGGACTTTACTGTGGGAATACTGTGCACTATAGGGTGAGGGCTCTTTCTTGCTTACTATTTCTTCTTGCTTACTATTTCATTTCTTTCAAAGTCTTATGAGTATTACTGGAAATTCATACCTTGATTTCTCATAATTCTTTTTAAAAAAAAATAGCAATAAACCCAGTTAAGAAACAGGGACATGTTTTTAATCTAAGTAGAGGAATCTTCTTTTTGACCTCCCCCCGCCCCCACCCCCCAAAAAAGAAAGCCCCATCAAGCATATGAAAAGAAGCACAGCTTTAGTAGTGTTCAAGGAAATACAAAATAAAGCCATAATAAAATACCATTAAAATTGTCAAAGTGACTAAATTTACAGACTGGTCATAACCAGAATTGTTAGGAATGTGAAATAACTGAAACTCTCATTTCTTGATACAGGGTGATTAATACAATCACATTGGATAAATGGTTAGCATTATTTAGTAAAGTGAAACACCTGCCTATCGCATGACTCAGCAAACTCCCTGACTAGGGCCATATCTAAGAGAAATGAATGCATACATATACCAAAAGACAATAGATAGATAATTAAATTGTGGTATATCTATGTAATAGAATAATATAAAGAAATGAGAATAAATGAATCACTGCTAAATGAAGTAATATGAGAGATTCTCAGAGAAAATTACTGAGCCAAAGAAGCCAAGCATAAAAGAGCATCTACAAAGGGACTCTCCCCCACCCTTTTTTATTTGTTTGTTTTTAACTGATGCAAAATTTTCAAGTGTAGGGTGGTTTGAAAGTTTTTCTAAAATTCACAAGGAAAAAAGTTTACTCTGCCCTTTAAATGGAAAAGGTCTGGAGTGGCATCCTTTAGGAAGACCTCCTACTGTTATAATTCTTGCACCCCCTAATGGCTATCCATGGGATCACACTTCAGAATTGGAAATTAACCAAGTTGGAAATGAGACCATATTTTCAGGAACAATTTTAGCCTCATGGTTGGACCCAGGCAGTCAAAAGCACTCTTTTTTTGGTCCTCATGGGATTTTGTTTCTATCTGTCTGTCTATCTATCTATCTATCTTTCTTTTTTAATTGATAATCACCTGAAAGGGAAAGATGATCTCTATTCCTGAACAAGCTCTCTGTTAATTTAAAAGATGAGGTCAATCATGACCACAACACAAATTAACAAAGCAGTTTTTCATAGTTTATGTTTGAAAATAAGAAACTCCAGAATGGCACATGACCCTGTTCTAACGGATTTTGGGAAAGTCAGTATAAGGTTTGATTCCTGGCATTCGGACAGGACAATGCCAGACTTAGCAATCTCTTTAGCACACCAGAAAAAGGTACTAGGGTGGAGAGGGCAAGAATGTGGTGGGAACTTATTGGCCTCTTCTCATCTCAGAATTTGCCTTTTCCATTCTCTCCAGGTTTTTATTCAAAGGTAAAAATTTTTTAAATCATATTTTTTCTGTAACCCAACTCAGACTCTCTGAATAATTATTTTGTAAGTGAGCAAAGAATCTATTAATGAAGGTCAGTTAATAAATAGACAAAATCCTTAAAAGGTTGATCCAGAAATACAGCAGACTGAATCTAAGAATACCTCTTTTACAAATCTCACTAAAGTGAAAGTTTAAAAGGTCACCATTGCACAAGAACAAAGAGAATGCAAGACTGGTCAAATAAAACCAAGAGTTACATAAATCTCCATCCATTTCAAAAGGCTGAAAGTGAAATACTTACCTGGCAACTGACTTAGCTGATTGGGTTAAGCTCCAAGATGGTGTTGCCAGATGGTGAAGGCAACAAGAAACAAACTGTGAGCACAGAACTCAAGAAACACAGGGACTAGAGGCAGTAGTTGCCTTTTGTGGGAGTATCTGTGGTTGAAGCTAAAAGGAGAAGATTCATCAGTAGTTTGAAGGCAGAACTGGTAGAATCTACCCACCAGAACAACTCCCTTAGCCAAGGCATCCCAGTGACATCCCAGAAAGAGAAGGGGGATCTACTTTCTGGAAAGCTTTGCATAGCTAAGGATGGGAGAGATGTTGTACAGAGAAAGTAAGCCTGCATTCTGGATGATGACAGTGTGAGCCTCATTCCCTATCTTATGTGGGATCACTGGTGATTAGATGTAGTATCTCAGAAAGGAGACAGGAAAGAGCCTCTCTGGAGAAACCAGCCTTTAAATCTACATAAGCATATTATTTTAATTGCGATAAAAAATTTTTAAAAATGAAGAGGATGGGGAGCATATACATGACTCATGAGGGGATTAACAAGCCTCCTGAAGGGTCTGTGGCTGCTGAAGCTCAGAAGATTGTGAGAAGAGAAGAAGGTCAGCGCATGGTGGTGCCTCCAGAAGTCCTCAGTCAAGGCAGTCCTGTGAATATGCTTATGAAAGAAGTTTAACTCCATGTATTAATACTTTGTGTGGATAAGAGTGAAGATTTTATGGTAGCCCCAATTTAGGGATAAAGGAGAACAACTCTGGTCATATAGAAACTAACCACACTATGAATAATTTAGTGAAAGAGGAAATCAAAAAGGAATTTTAAAATTATCAGAGACACAGCATACCCAGACTAATGAGACACAAGAAAATATTTCATAACTAATGTTGGACATATTAATTGTCTTTGAGAAAGACCAGGTACCTTCCAATTAACTGTGGCTCACCTCTGTCCATGGTAGCATATAAACTCCTTCCTTCTGCCTTCAGTGTGGGGTCCAATTGTCTTATTGCCACCCATCACGTGCTTCTGTCCACAAGGCCCACAGTAAATTGACCTTTGTGCAATCCTGGATCTGCCTGCTTCTTTCATTGGCTATACAGTACCTTCTACCTTTGGTGATTTATTCTCATGACCAGGGGTTTATCTGAAACATTTACAATTATAGCAAAAAAAAATGAATAAAATACTTAAGAATAAACTTAACTGAAGAAATAAAATACCTGTACAATGAAAATTATAAAACATTGAAGAAGGAAATTAAAGACACAAATGGAAAGATATCCCATATTCATTGATTGGAAGGACTAATATTGTTAAAATGTTGATACAACCCAAAATGATCTACAGGCTCAATGCCATCCCTATCAAAATCCCAATGGGCATAAAGTAATATTTCATTTGGTTCTGATTTGCAGTTCCCTAATGGCTAATGATGCTGAACATCTTTTCATATGCTTACAAGTCATTTGTATCACTTCTTTGGAGAAATTGCTATTCAAATGCTTTACTCACTTTTGAAGTAAGTTATCTTTGTCATGGTTGAGTTGTGAGTATTTTTATATATTCTGGATAAGAGTTTTTATCAGATAAATAATTTGCAACATATTTCTTTTAAACATTAAAAGTTAAGATGTTTATAGTTGATTCCATTTATGTGAGTATGAGTGTAAGAACTCAAATATCTTATGTTTCTAAAATCAAGTTGTTGATAGAGAAAGAGAATTTATAAAGTTTGTAAACTGTTTCACTAGATTATGAAGCATAACAGCCTAATACAAATGTCTGTTGATGAGACTTTTCATATTTCATGCCATTAATTCAATAATAGGGAATGATTTAGTTTTTCTCTGTCCTAAGAATTTTGTTAATAATACATAGACTAGCACTGGCTTTCCTAGCTCCCCTCTGTCCCAGGTCTGGCCCCTGGCCCTGGGAAGCCCTTGAGCTGCTGCTGCTGCCCTTGCTTGAGTTACAGCTCTCTTCCTCAACTGTATGTAGGTATGTTGGTGTTTTCTTTTAGAGATGTCCATAAGGATTTCTTTAAGTACAGTAGTTCCTATTTCCAATGAAAATTTTAGAGTTTTTTTTTTCCTTCTGGATAGAAATGTCTTCATTAAACAACAAAAAAAAAAATTTTAAAAATGAAGAAAAAAGTCATGTACTCATTCATACATTCATTAAATGTTTATTGAAGAGCTCCTAGGTGCTAATCCCTGTTCTGAGCACCAGGCATAAAATGGGCAACAAAGGCTGTCACTGCCACTGCCTTCGTGGAATTTGAGCTCCAGTGGAAGAAGACAATCCCTTCTTCACCAATGCTCCGCCTGCATCTTGGGTTTTACTGGAATGTGAATTCTTCTTCAGTGCATAAGGCTTGGTAAATTCTTTGTTAGTTCATCATTGACTTTAGCTTGCAACATAAATTTAAAAATAATAATAATGGTATGCATGATCTCCTTGACCGTTCCAGCCATACTATGACCTGCACAGTTTCTGTTTTAGCAGGTATAATTCTTTTCTAACTATGATACCAGCATTCTATCAGGCCAGCCATATAAAAATCAGGCTGATCACACAGTCACATCAACTATATTTTATATATTCAAAGATGTTCCTTCTTTATTTCCTATGACTGATCTACTCTCCTTTCAGGCCATACCCACTGAATTTCAAAGAAACATACAAATTTTGCATGCCCCAGTGAATGATGTCTTATTCTCTTCTAGTTTAAGACATTTATTTCGGAGGTCTGAGTCTTTGCAGGTAGACTGTCAGGGAGTTTTAAAATTGTCTCTCTATTGTAGAAATTTGTCCTGTCTATCTCATTCTTACTTAGAGAGTGTATGGGATAGCTAAGGAATCTACCTTCCCAGGGAAAGGTAAAACTCTCTATCCTGTAATCAGGTTCCTTGTGGGCTCTGACAGGGGTGTTGGATCCTCCTTGTCTCTAGGCAGAAATGTCTGGCCTCAGCTGATGATGTCACTGGTCCCAATCAACCTTTGGGCTAAGAAGGAGGTTCTTTAAACTCACCAAAGGCCAAGGTTCCTTAACACTTTCACATCTGCTAACCTACAGGATAATCCAAGATGTCCTTGAGTTGCAGTCTTTTTATATCCACATTTTAGGCAGTAATAAAGAGAAAAGTTGAGGAAATTACAAGCCCCATCCTTTAAGGGTGGCTCCAGGAAGTTACACATATCACCTCTGTGTTCCATTGGCCAGAATGTAGTCACATGGCTGCACTGGCTCAGGTCAGGCTGGCTGGAACTAATTGTTATTCTGGATGGCCCTGACCCTGGGTAATATATGGAAATTCTACCATAGAAGAAGAGGGAAAGTATGTCAAGGTACAGGTACCCCATATTGTACCTATTATGTATGACAACCCTGAAAATGTGCTTAAATTGATGAGAACTTGATCCTAGCATCCCATCTTAAGGGATTTTTTTCTCTTGCCTGATACCCCAAACTATATCTAGCAAGGTCCTAAGGAACTACTCCAAGTAATTAAAATAGCAGGAATTTAAGGCAGGAAATTGGCTACACGGGTGATGGAGAAACTGAGAAGCAAAGTAGAAGATATTAAGGCAGCCCAAAAATTAACTTCAGCAGGAAGCTACTTCCAAACCATTTCTTAACAAAATCCCAATTTCCCCTTGCTCATGAGGTTCCAACACTCCAGACAATAATTAGCCTTTTGCCTCTGGTTTCAAAAAAACACAGGGAACCCAACCTAACAGTCTCTTGTTGCCAATTTAATAGGGCCATTGTGTGTACTCTGGTAGAAGGATTCTATCCCTGAGAATGAAGGACTTCAGATCAGCATATCCAAGGCTCTGGAATGGAAAGCAAAAATTCAGTGGGTTGTTAAGTGCAATCTCAGAGGAAGCACCCCTCTCATCCCCCTGTCCTCAAGCTCTATGTATCTGCTGCAGGTTGAAAATACAGATTTCACATTCACAGGGCACTTCCTTTGTTTCCCATCTGGTACTACAATGATTTTTAAAGCATCCTGGCTCTTCCCAAAGATAGGAAAAGTGGTGAATTCAGAGAATCATAGGAGCAAGAATCAGATACCATACTTCTTATGCAGTGAAATAGTTCCTTGGTTGGAAGCTTGGTTATGAGGGACACTCGATGGTTATAGGGCATTCATCACAGAGGGTGGTGCTAGTGCAGGCAGAGAAGGCAAATCCATTCTCTGAAGTGAAAACCATACCAATGAGAAAAAGATTACTGCCACTTCCAAGATGAAATTTAGTGTTTCCTAGAGAACTCAGTATCTTTCATATTAGTCCCTAATCAAATTTTGCATTTATATTCATTGTGAAAGAAATAAATTCTTACTGTGTGCACATATGTGTGCACGTGTGTGTATGCCCACGTGTTTATTTGCAACTTTCTTTGGGTAAGGACATTTTTAAGAAAAAAAATATATAACCAGTAAAATTCATAAGAAAATAGGAAGTTCTAAGAAGTTGGAAGTTTTCAAAAAGATGACTTGTTTAAATATGGAATAAATCCCTGCTACCCAAACCCCAGCCTGCTTGCCAAATGTAGTCAGTAGCCTAGCACTTTCAGAAATTGCAATCTGGTTAGCTTCATAGATTTTTAAATTTTGAGCCAGATGTTTAAGACTATATTGAAAAGCCCACTTGTTTTAATAATATTTTAGCTATGCTTGACTCAGGTGACTTGCTTAGAATGTGGACTTGAATGTATTTCAAGTAAGTTTAAGATTCCAGACCATGACAGGGTCTCAAGTTGTCAAGGAAAGAATAGGTTTTTCATGGAGGTAATTAAGTTTCATTTCTGTTATATAAGGTCTTTATGTGATGTATTCAACCATCTGGAGAATCCGAGGCTTAACTGTTGCCTGAGATATTCATCCATTTGCTCTTTTTCAAGAGAAGTTTTTCAAAAGCTTCAAATGCCTTGATTACTTCATCTTAATTCACCTTTGATTTTTTTGTGCATGCACACATTTTGTTCTAGATTGATATTTCCTTACTAAAGAAGAGTTCCTAAATAAGCCTTATGCAGTGACTGCTTAGACTACAACTTTGTCTAGATTCTGAGTTGACGATGAGAACTAAAATAGAGCCTCATGACCCAATTGTCTAACATGTATGAGTTTTGAATGTTGAGTTGCCCCCCTTCCCCAAATAGAAATGCTAGCTAAGGAGTCCAACTGTCCAGTCAGTAAGGAAAACATAATGTGTTTGAGATTTTGCCCAATTATAAGATCCAACTTCCAGATTTTCATTCCAGAGATCCATTATCACTATCCCAAAGATGATCATGGTCTATAGAACAGGTTCACTATACACTCTCGGGAGACTAGGGTATGGAGGCCTCAGGGTTTTTTTTCTCTCTCTACATAGAATTATGGCAGCTCTGGGAGTGATTCTGAGCCCTGCAAGTCTCTGGATTCAGCAGTAAAATTGAAGTGCTCACGTCTGGCTTTACCAGTCTTCTAGAAGGACATCTTATTGTTATTCAGCTATAAAACCTTAGGCAAAGCATGTTGTGATAGAAATAGTCCATCCCACAGCAATTCTAAAGCTTCCAAATATATATCCAAAAACAGGATGTGTAAATTTATTTGATGTTAACATATGATGTCAAGAAATTGGTTATAGAGGACAACATCCAAGAGAACTTAAAATTAAACAAAAACTGGACTCACTTTTAAAAATGAATTAGGGGGCTGGGATTGTGGCTCAGTGGTAGAGTGCTCGCCTAGCATGCATAAGGCCCTGGGTTCGAATCTCAGTACCACATAAATGTAAAATAAAGATATTGTGTCCACCTAAAACTAAAAAATAAATATTAAAAAAATGAATTAGACTTCAGAAAGATCATCAAATCTGCTTGAATTCTTTCCTCTTAAGCCAAACAAACAAATAAACAAAAAATATTTCTTTCTGACTCCCTAATCAACCACCAGATACGGCCACATTTTCTACCACTTTTAAAGCCAAACCACAAAAATTACCTAAGCAGTGTTTCTAGTCCCTCGCCACCTGGTTTCCCTCCTCCCCACTTCAGTCAGTCTTCTCCACTACCACTTTCCTAAAATTTCTCTTGTCAGAAATGACCAACAGCCTCCACGTACTGCTATAGATGACAGATACATTTCAGCTTGTTACTTTGACCATCCAGTAGCATCTGGCATAGGTGACTGTTTGCATTTCCATGGAATTCTATACTCCTTTATTGTGAGTTCCATGACACCATCCACTACTAATCTCATTGATCACACTTTCTCTGATAAGACTCCTTTTTTGGTACCCTTCTCCTAGCTACCTCTAAGCCTTCTTCAAATTTCACTTTTCAGTTCTTACGTTAATTTTAACACTGCTCTTGTTGGTACCTTATTTTATTGTCCCCAGTGTGGTTCACACGCATACCCTCTTGAGAGCCATGATGAAAATCCCCATAGACAAGGAGTTCTTCCAAAAGATCTAGAAGAGGATTGAGTAAGAAAGCCTCAAGATGAGCAGCTTTCTCCTGATGCTTTTGATTGGGTTAAAAATTAGTTACAGTCTCTCCTCCTAAGATCTCACCCCCAGGCAAAGTCACCCCACGTGCTGGGTTCACCTCTCTACACTATGTTCTCCTCCTCATAGATCCTGGACCTATAATTTTCCACTCTCTCGTTGGTTCTCTTATGCCTCTAGATTCTATAAGAAGGCTTTGTTCTGTTTCTCTGGCTATTGCGAGTGAGAAGTTGGTTTGACTTATTTAGGCACTTCTACCAGAACTAAAAATTCTCAGGGTAGAATCTTTGTCTCACAAAAATCTAAAATTATACTGGAGTTCCTGGTGTTCTGACTCTCTAATCTAATGGTCCATTTGCTCTAGTCATAGATAAAAATGCTCTTAGATTCTTGCTTTGGAAACCACAGTGTTTTTGAATAACAACAACAAAAATACTTCTTTTCTAGACTGCCAGATACTTTGATGATGAAGGAAATGTTGTTTTCTACGCATTTAAATTCACACAACTCTAAGTAGAATGCAGGTTGAATGTCCTAATTTTCTAAAGGCAGTCTGTTAACTGAAGCTCATTCTTGATGAATCATAGTGAGTCTGGATCACACACCAGCGATTTTCATATTAACATAAATAATTTGCAGACGTAAGGCTGTGACTCTCTGACAGCAGGTCCAGTTTAATATCAGGAACTGGTTTAATTTATTAGATTTTCAATAAGCACTGATGGCTCAGGGAGTGTGAGTGCCCTCATTTCCTTCATCAGCTTGAGTGTGGGTGCTATTTCTTTTTCTTTTTTCTAAATCTAAAGTAATTTTAATGTTTGCCTTAAAATGATCATTAAATTTATTCATTTATTCTAATTTGTTATACCTGACAGCAGAATGCATTTCAATTCATATTACACATATAGAGCACAATTTTTCATTTCTCTGGTTGTACACAGAGTCACACCATTCATGTCTTCATACATGTACAAAGGTGGTGGAATGGGTGCTATTTCTTTGGACATAAGAAAGCCATCATCCTTTCCTTATAGAGAACAAACTTTGTGTTCAAAGTCATGCCTTATTATCTTCCCCCAAAGTCAGTTTGATTCAGCTTTTTAAATTCAGGATAAAGAAGAGAGGGAAGCAGAACTAGAGGCATGTAAGAGCAAACACCAGGTCCTGTTCAGTATCTTGTAGTGGAGACGGGCAAGACCCAGAATGTTGAGGCTGTATCTGTGCTAGTGATGACTTCCAAAATGAAGAGGTGATACTTTATGTCTCTACTCTCAGAGCTACCCAACAACATAGTCCAGGATCCCTGAAGTTCACACAGCCACTGTGTACTCCCAAAAAGAAGAGTGACAAAGGCTCTCTAGCAGATGCCCCCACCTGTGTCTATATTCCTAATATAAACCCAAGTCCTCACGGCACACCTTTATGTTGGCTGAAGATGCCCGCCATCGTGACCCCTTCAAAGCAAAGGTACACAGAGTCATAAGCAGGACTCCTTGTTACATCTGTGCTCAGCTCTAAGGGATTCTGACTTCCGTATGCCACGTGGGATGACTCCCCAGAGAGCTGGAGCAGCCTTTAGCTTCTGCTCCTGGTGTGGTGGAACAGGTTTCTGACAAACAAACCCTATCATCATGGCTGGAAACTCCCCAGATGGGTCGAAAGATGTACATTGGAAGACTCAGGAATGTCATCAAACTCTGCACAGGATAAATAAAAACATCTGTAGGCATAAGAGTGAAACTGCAGAAGATCAGAGATAAAGCAAAGATCTTGGGAGAAGCCAGAGGAAAATGCCCTGTTACATACAAGAGAATGATTTGAAATACTACATGCTTGTCATCTGAAAATATAGAGGCTAGATGATTGTGGAAAACACCTTGAAAGTGCTGAACAGAGGATAGAGGGCATGCTAACCTAGAATTTTATATGTAGCAAAAAGATTCTTCAGGAATTTTGGCAAAATAGACACATTTTCAAATAAAAGAAAACTAAGAGGATGTTTCACCAACAGATGTACTCTCTAAGAAAAGCTAAAAGAACTTCTTCAGAATGAAGGGAAATGATAACAGAAGAAAACTCAGACTGTCAAAATGTAGGAAAGGCATTAAAAGGACAAGTACTGTATGATCTCACTTGTATGTGGAATCTAAAAAGGTTGATCTCATAGAATTTGAGAATAGGATGATGGTTACCAGAGGCTGGGGAGAATAGGGAGGAGGCGTGGGTAGAGAAAGGTTGATCTATGGTACTAAGTTATAGTTAGGTATAAAAAATTACATTAGGGTGATAGATAGATAACTGTATTATACTGTATAAAACATAAATCAGCAAGAAAGGAGTTTGAATGTTTTCATAATAAAGAAATAATAAGCATGGGAGAAGATAGATATGTTTACTTCAACTTAAACCATGCGAAGTGTATACATGTATCAAAGCATCACGTGGTACCTCATAAATAGGAACAATTTTGATGTTTTTTATGTACTGTTAAGAATAATTTTAAATAAAACCTTTTAAACTTAAGTACAAGCCATTTTTCCAAGTTGTTTAAAATGCATGTATCTAATTAAAATGAACATTATAATGTTAACTTAGTAAACTTATAAAGTATAAAAATGTAATATATTTAACAACTACAATGTAAAAAAATCATGGGAAGTAACTGAAACTATAATGCAATATGTTTGTATTTTATGTAAGTTATTGTAATACTAAGTATATGAACATATACTGTGGGCTACATGAATAGGATTTAAGATTTTACTAATATTTTTATTTCAACCTTCCTAAGGAAAGAAAAGTTTCATCGTTGCCCTTTTTTTAATATTTAAAAACTAAAAGACTCAGAGCCATCAAGCCATGAGGCTGAAGTTGCATGATTAGAAAAAAATACAGATCTAAATCCTAATTCAGGGCCTGCCTGGTCCATCTTTCCTCTCACTTCACCTCTTCTTGGCTGAAGTTTTTGTGGATTTTTTTTTTGTGATGTGATTCCATCAACAGAGCCTACTTAAGTCTGTGATGGGCTGAATTGTGACCTCCCTGAAAATTCATATGTCAAGGTCCTAACCTCCAATGCTTCAGAAGATGACCTTATTTGGAAAAAGGTCATTGCAGATTAGTTAAGATGCAGTTAAACTAGAAAAGGGTGGGCCCCCAATTCAAAGGTTAATGTCCGTTCTTACAAGAGGAAATTTGGCGTTGACATGCACACAGGGAGAAAGCCATGCGAAGACTGAAGTTATGCTGCCATGACCTAAGGAACTACCAGAAGCCAGGAGAAAGCCCAGCACCGATCCTTCCCTAGAGCTTTCAGATGGCGTGGGCCCAACAACACCTGGATCTCAAAGGTCCAAGCTTCAGAACTATAGGATGGTGAATTTTTGTTTTATTGTTACTCAATGTACCATTTTGTTGCAGCAGCCTTAGCAACCTAAAAGAAAGTCTGCAAGTGAGTTATTGATCCTCACATATGCCATCTCGTTTTTCCTGTATTCCTCTGCTACCATACCTCTATTTCTGATGTGCTTCTGAGTGGGCCAGGAATACATAAAACCATGTTGTTGAATTTGTCTGAAAATATAGAGGATAAATAGGGTCTGAGTGGGAAGACAACAGCCTCAAGAACTTAGACTTAGCTCTTTGAGAGGAAAAAAAAAAGACACAGAGATAACCAGGGACTGGTTGACATGCACAGATGGTTTAAGTTTGGAAGAAGACTTAGTGGCACTCTTTCAATAAATCATACCTCAAGGGCTCCCAATCACTAAGGTAGAATTGGGACCCATCCTAAGTCTGAAATTCAACCTGTCCTTTCTTGTTTTCTCTTGACGCCTCATCATGGAAATGGCTCTTTTCTTTTAAATACATCTTTTGATAATAAATATCTGTAAACATATGGAGCTTTTCTTGCAAATAAGATGCATACACATCAGAAGGAAGGGGTATGCAACCCAAACTTGCAAATTCAAAAACTTAAAGACACAGGAAGACAATGTCCCAAACGTTAGTTGTGTGGATTTATCCTTTGAGCTTCAAAGGCAGATTGGCATTATTCACAGAACAGTTTTAATAAGGGTTAGTCAGCTTTCCATCATGATGACAAAACACCTGATAAAACCAACTTAGAGGAGGAAAGATTTATTTTGGCTCAAAGTTTCAGAGGTTTCCATCCATGGTCCATTGGTTCTATTGTATGTGAGCCCGTGGTGAGGCAGAAGGCTGTGGAACAGCAAAACAGCTCACCTTATGACAGGTGGAAAGCAGAGAGAGGAAGGAAGGAAGGAAAAAAGAAAGGTGAACCAGAGACAAAAATATACTCCCCGAGACATGCCCTCAATGACCTATTCCTTTCAACTCGGTTCCAACATCTCCACTGAGCTATAAATCCTTCAGTGGATTAATCCACTGATAAGCTTAGAGTTCTCATGATCCAGTCACTTTCCAAACCCACATCTCTGAAACTTGCTCTGCTGGGGACAAAGCCTTCAACACATGAGACTTTGAGGAACATTCCAGATACTAACTGTAACGGTAAGGCTTTCAATCTGTGCTTATATGGAGGCTCAACTAAACCCATACAGCCAATTCTTAATTAGACTTTTAAAGAGATAAATCAATAATTTTCTTCAGTAGCAGCTACTTCCCATGGTAACCATCAAAATAGTTTTGCACTCCAACTGACCGCAGTAACCAGGTCAGTTTTCACTGACTGCCACTGCTTCCAAAAATACTTCAAGCTGATGGAGTACCTGTCATCTGTGACCTGCCTGGTTACAGAATAATTCATCCTTAGCACCTGTGAGGATTAGAAGTCTTTCTATTTGATTAATGAGTTGATAGAAATAGTGGCATTAAGACTTGCTCATGCCTAAACATAAGCCTGTTGCATATTTGAAAAGTCAACAGAAAACACATTCTGGGTTTAATATTTACTCCATATCTTTTTTCTTCTTTTTGACATGCACCACATTCTTCTCCCAATCTGTTCTATTGCCTACTCTACCCAATGACTGCAGCTGACGTTTTTTAAATCTAAAGTGTGTTGGACCTGCCAAATGATGCTGCACTGTCATTATGCCAGAGACCACGTGCGAGGCAGGGCAGGGTGCCTGACAGGGTCCAAGACTGAGCATTAAAAGATTCCAATTTCTAGTCTGTGCATCAACTTGGAGTGAAGTTTTAGGATTGGGTTCCCTGTACTTGCAGCAAATTTGTACTGTATTAGAGATCCTGCTACTACTTTTCCAGTCTGCTATTTCATGTGCTATTGAAATAAATAAAGGAAGGAAGAGCAGACAAAAACCCAGATGGCCATCTACACACCATACACAAACTCTCTGTCTCTGTGTCTCTTACACACACTCATACACACACACACACGCACACACACACACACACACACACAATTTGTCTTGGATGGAACAAACTAATTGACTCAAGGTTTTCCAAGGTGACTGTCTTACAGAGAATAAAAGTTTCCCCCTCCTTTATTTAGGTATTTTCTGATCCCCCTTGCACAGAAGAATTTCTTTGGTGGCAGCAGGGGTGAGAGGGGACTGTCCTCTCTCCACATACATTCCCTCCCCACACTAAGCAATGGTAACTCTTTAAGGTAAGCTAAAACAAATCTCAAAAAAAAAAAAAGCATGCAGCTCAATTCGCAATAGTTAAACTATGGAACCAACCTAGGTGTCCCTCAAGAGATGAATGGATAAAAAAAATATGGTATATATATACTCAATGGAATATTACTCAGCTTTAAAGAAGAGTGAAATTATGGCATTTGCCAGTAAATGGTTGGAGTTGGAGAATATCATGCTAAGCAAAATAAGCCAAGCCCACAAAACCAAAGGCCAAATGTTTTCTCTAATATGCGGATGCTAATTCACAATAAGGCAGGGGGTACTAGGGAAGAATAGTGTCACCTTAGATTAGGTAGAGGGAAGTGATGGGAGGAGATAGAAGGGGATGTGGGATAGGAAAGATAGTAGGATGAAACAGACATTATTACTGTATTTATATATGTGACTGCATGACCAATATGATTACACAACATGCACACTCAGAAAAATGAGAGATTATATCCTATCTATGTATGGTATATCAAAGTGCATAAATGCATTCTATTGTCAAGTATAACTACTTAAAACAAATAAAAAATTTTTTAAATCCAATAAAATTGAACACTGTGAGATGTAAATTTGTCACCTTTGAAAAAAACACAGAGATTACATTAATTTTGTCTGTTTTATTCACATATGGTTCTATTATTAATTCAACCCTAAACTTTTGTGTGTTTTTTGCACTATTGTGGATTGAACTCAGAGTCTTATACATGCTAGACAAGTGCTCTACCTTTGAGCTATGCTCCCCAGTCCCAAACCGAAACATTTTTTTAAAAGAAAAATAATCATGATCACAAACGGTATTATTCGAATTTTCAAGTTAGAAAAACATTCTTTGCACTTTTAGAATCTCTTTATTAAATGAAATAATAGTGATCAAATGTAATGATTCATTCATTCAATCAATAAGCACTGACTTGAGGCTTACTGTAGCTCCCCCCCCC
>NW_026000241.1:14271626-14284935 GCF_001458135.2 Marmota marmota marmota
GGGGGGAATAGGACAATTACTATGCTATGAGGTTAGGAGGGAAGGGAGGGGAGGGGAGGGGAGGGGATGTGGGGATAGGAAAGATAGTAGAATGAAACAGATATTATTACTGTATGTATATATGTGACTGCATGACCAATATGATTCTGCAACATGTACACTCAGAAAAGTGAGAAATTATATCCTATCTATGTGTGATATATCAAAGTGCATAAATGCATTCTACTGTCATGTATAACTAAGACAAATTTAAAAATTTCAAAAGAAGGCATGTATTTTCAATTTAATGAATTACCTTAAGCCCATGTTTCTTAATTTGGGGGGACTATCATGTTGAATTCCTCATTTCTTTCCTGATCCACTCTTCACCCCTTTCATTTTACTCCCTTTCCCCAGGGGGCTAACTGCTACAGATTATTTTAATATAATCTCTTGTCCTCTGTCTCTCAGTTGAGTTTGGCTAATGAGAATTTCTGGAGATTGGATTTCTGGAGGAAGAACAGGTAAGACAGAGAAGACAAAAGAAGCCATGCAGGATTGTGTATGCCACAAGAAAGACTGAATTTTAGTGTGGGATAGCGGTGATTGGTGGCATAGTTTTGAGCCAATGAGGTCATGTTATTGTTTACACGTGGCAAAGATCACTCTGTTCCACCTGGCTGAGCAGAGGAGCAGATCATCGTGATGGATGGCATATTGGCAAGCCTCTGAGCGTTTATTTCCCTGTTTTACAATCCTTCCCTTCCTAATCCAGTGCTTGAAGCTCTACAAGAAAGACAATAAAATCTCCTGAGAAAAGGCACCTCAAAGGGAATGGGCTAGCAATGGGGAAGATACGAGCAGATCAATCCCCAGTGTCCACACTTATTCCTCTCTTCATTCTGACATGCTCCTAATGACTTCTTAACTCAGCTAGAGTTCTAAAGTTAAAGTTTAGGCTTCCTACATTCCCCCAAGTCATACTGGCTAATAAACCAAGCTATTTCCTATAGAAAAATAACCCAACATTTACAAAATATAAGTATTCCTAAAAAAGAAAGAAACAAAGAAAGAAAAACTGACCAAATGGACTATACCATCAGAGGCCAAAGTAAAGGCCCATATAGACTAAGGACCTAAGGTATGTTGTTAATACATATCCTCAGAATTATCAGTAAGGATTTCTTAAACCTGAAGCTCAAATAAGCTGTTATAGAAAAAAATATCAATGAGAAATATTGACCATGATTTAAAAAAAAAATAAAGTCCCAGATCTGATCTAAGAACTGCTTTACATAATGTTAATAACATTTTCCTTCTGGGAAAAAATTAGCATTTTCCACAAAATGCTTAATCAATTTTCTTATGAACTTCAATGAAATTAAACTAGTGATTTATCCTCACTTGATATGGAAAAGAAGGATTTCTCAAACTCCAATAACATTTTGAACCTTCAGATGAATGTGACAAAAAAAGGTGATTTTTGCTGTTTTAAGCCACGAAGTTTTGGGATGGTTTGCTACACAGCATCTCAGAAGCGGGAGGAAACCAGGACAATGAAAACATCTTGGGGGTTGTAAATTCAGAGATATTTGTTTTATCTTCCTCCTGGAGATATTTGCTTTACTTTCCAAAAAGTAAGACCCATTGAATACATATTTTCTTCACATTTCCTTTTTTTTTTTTTTTACATTAGGGAACAAAGGTTTCTCTCAGAGGGAAGAAGGAAAAGCTGTCCTTTCCTATATAAACTTCAAGATTCATATTTTTGGAGGTCCTCGCCTGTAGTAGAGACCCCAGTATGTGCAGCATAATATCAGACTCTCATCACATCACCCTGTGGGGAAGAATTTGGAGCAGAGGGAAAATAATATGGTTATTGCTGAGAATAAATAGTAATAATCTGCCCCTGCAGGAGAAAGCACACATCTTCCTCTAGAATTGGCATAAATAAATATAAAACATATCAATAATATATATGGCAGGAATCAGTTCTAATGTAATGGCACTGTAACAGAAGTTACAATCCATATGGAAGGGGAAATCTAATAGTCATCTAGGTAGCAAATCTAATATCAAACCAAGTGTGGTTTTGCTCTCTATGTTTCTATATTATAATTGCATTTTCTTTGAACATTTGGGTTGTTACAAAAAAAAGTGTCACTCTTATACAGAGTGGAATTATTATCATTTTTTTAGTCGAATCCTTTTACATATCCTTAATTACAGCCCATGTTCCTTCCATGGCAACAATGCTGCCAAATTTGTGTCTCACAGATACTTAGTTCTATAGGTGCTAATGTGGAAGCATGTTTAAGATACAGTGTTAAGTGATTAAAAACATGTTGCAGAGCAGTATATATATTAAATCTTGCATCTGTTCAAATATATTTATGTATCCTCACATAAGAACCGAGTATTTCTTAAGTAACACTTTAGATTGGTTACTTCCCAGAGTAGTTCTTGGTTATCCAGTGAAAGAGGGAGAAATCTTCATTTTATGTGTTTTTGTACCATTATACCTTTTACCACTTTTATAATATATTCACTGGAAATTATTTAAGAAGAAATACTGGCCATAAATTCTAGTAGTATTAGAAGCAGCGGTAGCAGTAACATTATTATGAATATCAACCCTAGGAAAATTATAAGAAGAAGAATTAAAAAGCCTTAGTAGCTTTCTTCCCCTAAGATCTTTGAAGAAGTCTGTTACTTCTTTAGCTCCTAACAGGAATACTCTGTGCTCTGTTCCTTCAAGCTTGGGCCACAGATCTAAATTTTCCTGGCCAGAAAATATGCTCTCCCTTCCATTCTACCACTCCGAAATCTGCAGAAGATCAAACTACTATTTAAATCAACCACGGCCTCTGGGAAATGTATTTCTTCCAATGCTTCATATTGCCTTTGTAGAATTATTTGTTTCTCAGCAATAGACTTCATTCATTCTAGAAGTTGGGGGAGTTGAGGGTTCGGTGAGAGTGGGGAATATAGGGTGGTTCATGTGGGACCTCACCCTCTCAGAGACAGTTATTTCCGATGCCCATTTACGGAATTTCTGCAACATCATCAAGATGCCCACTTACATACAGCTCATCTCTAAAGTCTCTACCCAGACTGTCTTCACCAGCCTGGGTTCAAATGAGGAATCTAAAGTCCTTGCTTTCCCTGTAGCCATACTTCTCCTTTTATATACTAGAAAGGATACAAGTTGTACCAGGAGTGACCTTTACCTGCAGGTTTCAGGCAGCTATTTGATTTTCTGTTCAAGGCGAGCAATGTAACCCTGGCAACCAGACATCATGGTGCAGATGGCAAATCTAATATCCAAAGGCTGTTTGACAGAGACACTTGCTAACGTTGTAGGCAGAAACACCTCTTTTCTACATTTCCATAGGACTCAAAATTGAGCCCAGTTCTACAAAGCCGAATCGTCCCTTTTCTGGAGGAACAATAGGGGTACCAGTGGTTTGGCAGGTTTACTAGCTTTTCCCCTTCTAATCCCTAACTTAGCTGGATTTCAATATTTAATCCCTGCCTAAGTCACAGAATCCAGAGAGTCAGTATTCAAAATGCTAAGGATAACATACCATGGTCCCCACAAATGGGCAGAAGGAGCTGCAGGTTAGTTAGCCAAGTGTGCCATTCTCTGTGATGAAATAACCTTCCCTCCTTCATCAGACCTACACTCAATGGAACTTAAAAATTTAGCCCAGTATTGAGGAGAGTTGGAATGAAGTATTGGTGTCACACTAAGCTATGTGAATGTGAGCATGTTGATAAGTCTCCCAGGATTCCTGTATTGCAACTATGTTTCATCAAGTCTAAAATGGAGGGTTAGTTATGGAACTATATGCATGAGAAACTGGACGTGATCAATTTGAAAATATCCTTTAATTGGAATTAAAACCACCCCACATTCCCCACTCCCACCTAACCTCACTTTACCAGGCTTCTAGAACAAATGAAGTCCATATTGCTGAGAAACAGCTAACCTACAAAGGCAATATAAAGCATTGGAAGAAATACATTTCCCAGATCCTATGGTTATTTAAATTAAATTAAAAATGGGTTAGCTAACTGTTCCTCTTTCTTCATAACTTTTTCTCTTGGTGTCTAGAAGCCTCTTCCTCAAATCATTTTTTTTCCCAGTTTTCAGTTTTTACTTCTAATTACATAGCCACATCATCCCATGTGATTCTCTCTGGTTTCCATTCCAAATACACTCCACATATACATGTGTGTGTGTGCAGAAACACACACACACACACACACACCTGTCATCATCTCTGGAACCATTAGCTAGGTTGCCCTGTAACTTTTCACAGTACTAAACATCTGCAGAAAAGAAGTAACAGTTTATGAAGTGTCTGCAGTTAATGGGCTTCATCCTCCTGATTTTCAAATCTAGGAGTCAATATTGCCTTTTCTACCTGTGAAGATATTGAGACTTAAAGAAATACTAAAATTTTCTTAGCAACATTAAACGTGGGATCTGACCTGGGCTTTACCTGATTTCAAAGCCCTGACTCCTTCTGACAGTTTGTTTAGTTTGAATAAATTAAACAGGGGTCTCTCCTTCACTGGTTCACAGAACACATGTTGGCTTAAAGAAAATTCTCTTTCAGAAACACTTAGGGTTATTCTTGTTTCTTGTTCAGTTCGAAGTACCCTTTTATCCCACGGGCCCTGCACTTGGTATACTACTGGCCCTGTGGGCTTGGGCAATGGAGTTAGAGCTCATTACTCTTCAGACTTGGCAGTGAGTTCTCTGTGAACAAATTAAAAGGCTACTCTGTAAACCTGATTGCCACATAGTTCTCTGTTAGCTAGTGCTATGGAAACAGGAAATAGGGCTGGTGGGCTTTTTTTGTTTGTTTGTTTGTTTTTTTCAGAGTGCATTGTCATAGATTGGATGAATGAGAGAGCATGGATCATTGAAAGGTTGCTTAGAAATAGGAACACATCGCTGTTCTTATTGGAAAGGGGAAAATGAAACAGTATCAAAGTCCAAACCTAAAAATGAAAGCTCTTCTTTTTACTAATTTACCTTTTCTACCTACTCTGAATTAGCCACTGTTTGTTTTGCTTTCAGAGTAAGAAGTTGTTTATTTTGCTTCAAGGTGAGTAGCAAAAAATATCAAACAGATTTCTCTCATTTTTCAGGAAAGCAAATTAAAGCCACAAAGAAAAATGACCTGTTTACAAAATGAATGTCTTTCTTAGACCGTATACTTAAACTTTGAACAAATTTTTATATTTGGGAAGGATTATTCTGACTCCCCTATATTCCTTTTCATAGTGGAGTAAATATATCATTTTCTTTGTGAAAAATATATATTTACTAAATACAATTTTTTAAATGAAAAAAATGAGAAATCCATCATGCCCCTCCTGACTACTCTTGATATTTTGGGTTTTTTTTCCTTTTTTTCCCCTAATTTGTGAGCATTTTTAAATATAGTATTTGTATTTGAGCTATAAATATAATCACTTGAATTTTTTCTATGAATCCTAAGTATGTTTCCAACTTTTTTTTACAGCCTTGACAAACAAAAAAGAAGGATATTTTATATTAATTTAGCATATTTAGCAGTTTTTAAAAAACTTTTTAAACTTTTTATCGAGGTAAGATTTATATAAGCAAGCTTTGTGGCAGCTTGGGAGGCTGAGGCAGGAGGATCACAAGTTTGAGGCCAGCCTCAGCAACTCAGCAAGGCTGGAAGCAACTTAATGAGACCCTGTATCAAAATAAAAGATAGAAAGGGATGGTGATGTGGCTCAGTGCTTAAGTGACCCTGGGTTCAATCCCAAGTGTGTGTGAGACAGACAGACACACACACACACACACACACACACACACAAAGATTTACATATAAAAGAGTCACCCTATTTAATATGTAGTTCTGTGAGTTTTGAAAAATGCATGACAAACATAATCATCAGTCAAAACAGAACAGTTCCATCACACACAGAAAAGTTCTTTGTGCCCTTCTGTAGCCAAACTTTCCCTACTCCAGCTCCCAGAAACCACTGATTTGTATTTTTTTTTTAGAGATAGAGAGAGAGAGAATTTTTTAATATTTATTTTCCAATTTTTGGTGGACACACATCTTTATTTTATTTGTATGTGGTGCTGAGGATCGAACCCAGCACCCCACGCATGCCAGGCGAGTGCGTTACCGCTTGAGCCACAACCTCAGCCCCACTGATTTGTATCCTATTTCTACAATTTCGCTATTTCCAAAATGTCATGGAAAGGGAATCTTATGTGTGACTTTTCAAGTCTGGCTGCTTTCACTTAGCTTAATGTTGTCTAGATGCTTTGAGTGGAATTGTGGAGCAGACAGCTGCATGCCTGAGTCAAGTTGAAGAGAGACATTTGAACTAGACTAGAGATATAAATATGGAAATTTGGGCTAGACTAGAGATATAAATGGGGGTCAAACCCAGGGGCACTTTACCACTGAGCTACATCCCCAGTCCTTTCTCATTGTGAATCTCACAATAAGTTGCCCAGGGGCCTCAGACTTGTGATCCTCCTGACTCAGCCTCCCAAGTTGTTGAGATTATAGGCATGCACTGCCATACCTGGCAGGTCAGAGAAATTTTCTAAGAAGTTAGGAGCTGGCCAGATTAAAAGGCTGAGAAGACGGCTTGGAAAAGGAGCAGTTCTGAAGTTAGGAGAGGGCATCATCTTTAGGGAGTATCAGTTCATCCAAAGAGGCTGGAGCTTAGAGCACATGGTGGAAACATGGTGATAGATGATGTTGGAGCTGTTAGAAGAGCAAAGGTCACAAGAACCCCAGATGCCACAGTAGCAAGATGTTCAATTGAAAGTTTTGGTTTAAACACCTACAGACAGTACAGTTTTTAGAAAACTATTATTAGTTTCAGGTGCTTCATGTCTTTGCCAGTGTTTGGTATTGTCTGTAAAATGAAGTGTCGGACTTCATTTTTTTTTTAAAGAGAGAGAGAGAGAGAGAGAGAGAGAGAGAGAGAGAATTTCAATATTTATTTTTTTCAGTTTTTGGCAGACACAACATCTTTGTTTGTATGTGGTGCTAAGGATCGAACCCGGGCCGCACGCATGCCAGGCGAGCGCGCTACCGCTTGAGCCACATCCCCAGCCCCGGACTTCATTTTTTTTTTATGTTTGCTAACATTCAAGTCTCACTCCTCTCTGTCCTCCCCCTGTGCTCCCCATCTGGATGTGCTGGTGAGAAAGCCCTGGTGCTTCCTCCTTCAGTGAAAGTGACAAGTTCAAACCATATATGGGACTTTCATCCAGGCCCTACCCTGTAACCATGATTAAAAACAAAACAAACAAACAAACAAAAAAGCACATCCTGCCTCTTTTCCTTGATATCTTGAGCTGTTTGGACCTGCTGCCCATGTTGGCTTTAATCCTATTTGTACCCTTTGGGTGTATGTGTTGTTATCATCAGTCTCAACATCTGAAGAAAATTTATTTCTACAGAATGGCTACAACCATTTATGTATTTTATATTTATAGAAAACATATTTTATGTGTTACATTTTAACTTTTATTTATATTTTGATTTCTCATACTTTATAAACATTTTGATATATTTTTATATTTTAATTTTAGTCATTCTGCAAGGTATATTGTAGTTGTATTTCATTGCAGTTTTTAAAATTTTTTTTAATTCTAATTTGTTATATATGACAGCAGAATGCATTACAATTCATATTACACATACAGAGCGCAATTTTTCATATCTCTGGTTGTATACAAAGTAGAGTCACACCATTCGTGTCTTCATGCATGTACTTAGGGTAATGATGTTCATTGCATTCCACCATCTTTTTACCCCCTTGCCCCCTCCCTTCCACTCCTTCCCCTTTGCCCTATCTAGAGTTCGTCTAATCTTCCCATGCACCCCCTCCCAACCCCTCTATGAATTGGCCTCCTTATATCAGAGAAAACATTCGGCATTTGGTTTTCGGGGATTGGTTAACTTCACTTAGCGTATTATTCTCCAAATCCATCCATTTACCTGCAAATGCCATGATTTTATTCTCTTTTATTATTGAGTAATATTCCATTATATATTTATGCCACATTTTCTTTATCCATTCATCTACTGAAGGGCATCTAGGTTGGTTGCACAGTTTAGCTATTGTGAATTGTGCTGCTATAAACACTGATGTGACTGTGTCCCTGTACTACGCTGTTTTGAATCCTTTGGGTATAAACCAAGGAGTGGGTAGCTGGGTCAAATGGTGGTTCCAGCCCCAGTTTTCCAAGGAATATCTATACCGCTTTCCATATTGGTGCACCACTTTGCAGTCCCACCAGCAGTGTATGAGTGTACCGTTTTCCCCACATCCTCGCCAATACTTGTTGTTTGTATTCTTAATAGCTGCCATTCTGACTGGAGTGAGATAAAATATTAGTTTTGATTTGCATTTCTCTAATTGCTAGAGATGTTGAACATTTTTTCATATATTTGTTGATTGATTGTACATCACCTTCTGAGAAGTGTCTGTTCAATTCCTTGACCCATTTATTGATTGGGTCATTTTTTTGTGTGTGTTTAGCTTTTTGATTTCTTTATATACCCTAGAGATTAGTGCTCTATCTGATGTGCAAGTGATAAAAATTTACTCCCAAGATGTCGGCTCTCTATTCACCTCACTAATTGTTTCTTTTGTTGAGAAGAAGCTTTTTAGTTTGAATCCATCCCATTTATTAATTCTTGATTTTAATTCTTGTGCGATAGGAGTCATATTAAGGAAGTTGGGACCTAATCTGACATGATGGAGATTTGGGCCTACTTTTCTTCTATTAGACACAGGGTCTCTGGTTTAATTCCTAGGTCCTTGATCCACTTTGAGTTGAGTTTTGTGCATGAGGTTTAATTTCATTTTGTTGCATATGGATTTACAGTTCTCCGAGCACCATTTGTTGAAGAGGCTATCTTTTCTCCAGTGTATGTTTTTGGCACCTTTGTCTATTATAAGATAACTATAATTATGTGGGTTAGTCTCTGTGTTCTCTATTCTGTACCATTGATCTGCCAGTCTATTTTGGTGCCAATACCATGCTGTTTTTATTACTATTTCTCTGTAGTATAGTTTAAGATCTGGAATAGGAATGCTACCAGCTTCACTCTTCTTGCTAAGGATTACTTTGGCTATTCTGGTTCTCTTATTTTTTCCAGATGAATTTCACAACTGCTTTTTCTATTTCTATGAGGAACTTCATTGGGATTTTGATTGCAATTGCATTAAATCTGTATAATGCTTTTGTTAGTATGGTCATTTTGACAATATTAATTCTGCCTATCCAAGAACAAGGGACATCTTTCTAACTTCTAAGGTCTTCTTTAATTTCTTTCTTTAGCATTTTGTAGTTTTCATTGTGGAGGTCTTTAACCTCTTTTGTTAGGTTGATTCCCAAGTATTTTATTTTTTGTGAGGCTATTGTAAATGGGGTAGTTTTCCTCATTTCCTTTTCAGAAGATTTGTCACTGATATACAGAAATACCTTTGATTTAGGGGTGTTGATTTTGTACCCTGCTACTTTGCTGAATTCATTTACTAGTTCTAGAAGTTTTCTGGTGGAATTTTTTGGGTCTTCTAGGTATAGAATCATATCATTGGCAAATAGTGCTAATTTGAGTTCTTCTTTTCCTATCTGTATCCCTTTAATTTCCTTCATCTGTTTAATTGCTCTGGCCAGCATTTAAATAACTATGTTAAACAGAAGTGGTGAAAGAGGGCATCCCTATCTTGTTCCAGTTTTTAGAGGGAGTGCTTTCAATTTTTCTCCATTTAGAATGATGCTGGCCTGGGGCTTAGTGTAGTTAGCCTTTACAATGTTGAGATATGTTCCTGTTATCCCTAGTTTTTCTAGTGTTTTGAAAATAAAAATAGTGCTATATTTTGCCAAATGCTTTTTCTGCGTCTACTGAGATGATCATATTGTTCTTATCTTTAAGTCCATTGATGTGATGAATTACATTTATTGATTTCTGTATGTTGAACCAACCTTGCATCCCTGGGATGAACCCTACTTGATCGTGGTGCACTATCTTTTTGATATGTTTTTGTATTTGATTTACCAGAATTTTATTGAGAATTTTTGCATCTATGTTAATTAGATATATTAATCTGAAGTTTTCTTTCTTTGATGTGTTTTTGCCTGGTTTTGGAATCAGGGTGACATTAGCCTCATAGAATGAGTTTGAAAATACTACTTTTTTTTTTCTATTTCCTGAAATAAATTGAAAAGTATTGGTGTTAGTTCTTCTTTAAAGGTCTTGTAGAACTCGACTGTGTATCCATCTGGTCCTGGGCTTTTTTGGTTGGTAGGCTTCTGATGGAGTTTTCTATTTCATCACTTGAAATTGATCTGTTTAAATTGTGCATATCATCCTGATTCAATTTGGGCAAATCATATGACTCTAGAAATTTGTCAATGCCTTCGATATTTTCTATTTTATTGGAGTACAAGTTTTCAAAATTACTTCTAATTATCTTCTGTATTTCTGTAGTGTCTGTCGTGATATTTCCTTTTTCATCGTTAGTGATTTGAGTTTTCTCTCCATCTCTTCGTTGGCATGGCTAAGGGTTTGTCAGTCTTATTTATTTAAAGAACCAACTTTTTGTTTTGTCAAATTTTTAAAAATTGTTCCTTTTGTTTCAATTTCTGCTTTGATTTTAATTATTTCCTGTCTTCTGCTGCTTTTGGTGTTGATTTGTTCTTCTTTTTCTAGGGCTTTGAGGTGTAATGTTAAGTCATTTATTTGTTGACTTTTTCTTCTTTTAAGGAATGAACTCCATGCAATGAACTTTCCTCTTAGAACTGCCTTCATAGTGTCCCAGAGATTTCAATATGTTGTATCTGTTCTCATTCACCTCTAGGAATTTTTTTAATCTCCTCCTTGATGTCTTTTGCAACCCATTGTTCATTTAGTAGCATATTATTTAGTCTCCAGGTTTGGGGGTAGCTTTTATTTTTTATTTTATCATTGATTTCTAATTTCATTCCATTATGATCTGATAGAATGCAGACTAGTATCTCTACTTTTTTCTATGTCTTTTGACTGGTGAGTTTTGGCCATTAACATTCAAGGTTATTTTGAGACATGATTTGTATTTCCAGTCATTTTTGTTTGTTTTGGTATTTAACTTGACTTGGTTTCTCCTTTGATTCATGTTTACTTTGGGTAATATCTCCCTTTGCTGATTTTCATTGTTGTTTTTTAATTCCTCTTTATGGACTATTTTACCAAGGATGTTCTGTAGTGCAGGCTTTTGAGTTGTAAATTCTTTTAATTTTTTTTTAATTATGGAAGGTTTTTATTTCATCATCAAATCTAAAGCTTAATTTTGCTGCATATAAGATTCTTGGTTGGCATCCATGTTCTTTCAGAGCTTGATATATATATTGTCCCAGAATCTTCTAGCTTTCAGGATCTGGGTTGAAAAATCTGCACATAATCTAATTGGTTTACCCCTATATGTAATCTGCTTCCTTTCTTTTGTGGCTTTTAATATTCTCTCCTTATTCTGTATGTTAGGCATTTTCATTATAATGTGCCTTGGTGTGGATCTGTTATGATTTTGTACATTTGGTATCCTGTAAGCCTTTGGTTTTTCAATTTATTCTTCATGCTTAGAAATTTTTCTGATATTATTTCATTGAATAGATTGCTCATTACTTTGGTTTAGAACTCTATGCCTTCCTCTATCCTAATAACTCTTAAATTTGCTCTTTTTATGCTATCCCATATTTCGAGAATGTTCTGCTCATGGTTTCTTATCTTCACTGTGTGGTCTACATTCTTTTCAAGATTATATATTTTGTCTTCATTGCCTGAGGTCCTGTCTTCCAAGTGGTCTAATCTGTTGGTGATGCTTTCAATTGAACTTTTAATTTGGTTTACTGTTTCTTTCATTTCAAGGATTCTTGTTTGGTTGTTTTGTTTGTTTGTTTGTTTGTTTGTTTTAGAACCTCTATGGCCCTATTGAAGTAATCTTTTGCTTCCTGTATTTGTTTATGTAGCTCTTTGTCGAAGTGATCTTTTGCTTCCTGCATTTGCTCTCTTACAGCATCCTTTAATTCGCAGAACATTTTAATTGTGTACATTCTGAATTCCTTCTCTGTCATTTCTTCTGCTGTGCTGGCCATGGATTCTAATAATGTGGTATCTTGATTTGTTTGGGGCACTTTCTTCACCTTGTCTTTTCATATTACTTGTGTGTCTTCCCTTCTAGCTCTGTGGATTCTAGGTATTACCCTTTTCACCCTATAGGCTTATAGTGCCCCTGTAAGGATCCAATACTTCTCCTTTGAGGTGAAGGATAATGTTAACAGATCCCAATATAAACAATATACACCCTAAAAACAAATGTTTACTATTAAGACGTTTACAAGTTTGGTCACAGTGTACAGAAATGGTGAATTCATTTATTATCTACAATATACTTCATAGGTTTGTAAAAGGGTTTACAGTTTCTGATGGTGGACAAGGAACCAAGGGTGAGGAGTAGGATGATATGCTGATGAGGTAGGAGGTGAGGATATAGAGTTATTATATGATAGGACGTGTGAAAGAGAAATCTAAAGAGGAAGATTAGTAGCAGGAGAAGGGAGAGGAAGTAATTTGGGGCAGACAAGTAAGTGGGAAGACAGTAGAGTACACATATATATATTAAGAAAAATAAAAAATGTTAAAATAGTAGTGTTGTGGGGCAGGTCACTCAGAAAACACACCAAGTCCCAGGTTTGTCCAAATTGAAGAGTCTTTATTTAGCAGGCTGGCTGGCGACTGCTCCCCGCAGGACCCATAACTACCTCTGCAAGGAACAGTCCCAAGCCTGAGCATTTGAGGATATTTAAAGGCAAAAACAACATCTGGGTTGACGTAGCTACAAGCAAGCAGGTACAGAAGCTGAATTGGGCAGTTAGCAAGACAATGCAATGGGTACAGTCGTATTTCCCATGGGACTTTCCAGGTTGGCATAGCAGCAAGAAAGCAAAAGGAAAGTGGGTCAAAATGACCCTAGTTAGGTACAAGTTAGAGAATGGTTAATAATGTCTAGGCAATCCATCTCTGACAAGGTAACATTGCCCAAGAAAAATGGAAACCAAAGAGAACGATTTTACATTGTGTAAGAATTGCTATTTTGTGTTGCCAAGTATGTTAGGCTAGGTAACTATTAATGGGTACAGAGGTGGGGCTTTCCCAGGGGAGAAGCATTTATTACATGATATGGAGTCTTGGGTAAAATGGAGTTTGTTTGGTCATTGCCCATATAGCCTGGCCTATAACAGTAAAAATTGGTGGGGGGGGGGGGG
>NW_026000241.1:14285081-14301454 GCF_001458135.2 Marmota marmota marmota
GGGGGGGGGGGGGGGGGGGAAGAATATACAACACAACTGCAATATACTATTCAGTCATCCCAGTCCTCAAAATCCTAATTCATGCAAAGGACTTGTTTTCACATATGTTGGGGACGTAAGGGCAGAGAATAGAGAGAGAGGAGGAAAAAAAAAATCTTGAAGGAAGAAACAGGGATAGTTTGGGTTGGAGATCAGTATCTTTCCTGCTTCCCTTCTCATCCAATAGGTGGGGTCGTCCGTTGTTAGCTGGTATCCCCACCCTCAGAATGGTGTAGGTAACCAGGGTGTTACTGTGCAGCGTTATGGGCTGCTGAGGAAAGGGAGAAATCAGAAACTGCATACCTGGCCAGCCAGAGTTCCAAACTGGGAGCTGCCCCCCTGAAGATGGTGATGAAGTTTACCAAGTTGGAGGCCACTGCTTTCAGTGATGGGGTGTCGGGTCAGGTGGAGGCAGCTGAGTGATGGCTTTGGGTGGTGAGTTCAGAGGAGATCTCTGTGGCGTGCAGTGTGTGGCTGTCAGCTGTCTTCAGAGCCTGTGAGAAGTTCCCGGATGCAGGCAGGCTACTGCGTGTAGTGGACTATCTCCGCTGCTGCGGAAAGTTCCAAAATGGCAGCAACCAGGGAGCCCCACATTGCTACATGGAAGTGGCAGCCAGAGTTCCTGCGTGCGGGAAACTGCCAGGTGTCCTGTGTGGGAGCAGTGTTTGTGTTTTCTTCTCAAGTGGGTGGCCGAAAGTTCTGTGTGGGTGCTGATGGTCCTGCTGGGGCACCTGGTAATCCTGCATGGGTGAGTAGTTGATTGAGTAGTTGGGAGACATACTCTGATGCTGAGGCCCGGAGCCCTGGACTGGCACAGTGACCATGATTCCCGCACGGTAGCAGGAATACCTCTCACAGACAAGCAGTATTCTCACTACTTGAGTCCCAGGTCACCAAGCGACATAGAATGCTGCCTCCCTCTGGCCCACCATCTTGGACCCTCTCTCATTGCAGTTTTAATTAGTATTTCCCTGAGGACTAATATTGAGAACTTTTTCCTTGTTAGTCAGACATATGGTTATTCTCTTTCAAGAAATTTCTACTCATGTATTGTGACTATTCTTTTATTAGATTACCTGTCTTTTCCTTTGGAAGTTATAATCTGGATATTCTGTATCAGGGTAGTTGTTAACTTACATATATTAAATATATATTTTTATAGAATGGTTTGCTTTTTACTCTCTTATTGATGGTTTTAATAAGCAGAAATTCCTGGCTTTAATTAATTGTATTCATCAGCCTTTTACCTTAGGATGATACTGTATGTATTCTGCTTATGAAAGCTGTTTCTATCCCAACCTCATGAATGTATTCCACTAGTTGTTTTCTGGAAACATTGTGGCTCTTTCTTTTACACTTAGATTCATGTGTGGTATGAGTGGTGGATAGATTTGTGTATAGTTACAGGCTTGGGTTCATTTTTTTCTTTTTTCTTTTTCCATATGAGTATCCAGTCAACCCAGTATTGCTTTTTTTGTTGTTGCTACTTGTTTGTTTCCTGAGAAGATGGTCATTGTCCACTGCTCTGCAGTGCCACCTGTGTCAAAGTCAAGGGTCTCCATTTAGATGCAATACGTATTTGATTGTGTTCCACTAAAATTCACATATTAAAACCCCAGTATTAGTATATAGGGTTTGGGAGGTGACTAGATGATGAGACAGCAGCCCTCATGAATGGACCAGTCACCTTAGAAAAGAGACCCCAGAGGGGCTGGGATTGTGGCTCAGTGGTAGAGTGCTCGCCTAGCACCGGTGGGACCCGGGTTTGATCCTCAGCACCACATAAAAATAAAAGCATTGTGTTGTGTCCATATACACCTAAAAAAATAAATATTAAAAAAAAGAAAGAAAAGAGACCCCAGAGAGATCACCCATCCTTTCCACCAGGTGAGCCTACAGAGAAAAGACCATCATCTATGAGCAAGTGGGCCCTTACCATACACTGAATCTATAGACACTCTGATCTGGTACTTCCCATTCCCCAGAACTGTGAGAGATTTCTATTGTTTATAAATGCCCAGTCCATGGCATTTTGTTATGTCTGCCTGGAACAGACTAACACAGTGGGTCTATTTATGGACTTATTCTGTTGCATGCCCTGTTTGTCTATCTTTGCAGAAATACTATACTATCTTTATTAATGTAGTGTTCTAATAAAATTTGACAGGAGCGATCCCTCCAGCTTTGTTCTTCTTTAAGATATTCATTGCCCTATATTCATGTAAGATTTTACAAGTAGTTATCAATTTCTGAGAGGAAACGTCTGTAGCTCACCCGTTACAATACACATGCACACCTACATGTACAAGAAAGTTAAAACCCCACGGATCAGCCCTTAACCAGTGGGGGATGAAAAGCCACAGATAGTTTCCTCTTCCCTTTTCTAAGGGAATTATCAGAAACAAGATCCACTGGCCTCAGAATATCAGCAGAGAGAGCCTCAGACTTTCATAGCTGTCAGCTTGATACCATGTTTGTATTTGTTTTCCATCTTTCCTTGCTTCACCCTTCCAAGTATCCTATTCTTGCTCCCTGGGATCATTTTCCAAAATTATTTTATTTTTCTTGTCATAGTGCATTATCTATTATTGTTGGTTCATCGTTGAATGGAAACATTCATAGTAAATATTCTTACGTCAGTCCTGATCTTAGAAGACCCATGCATGTTAACAATGTTACCAGCTTTCTTTCTTTAGTGTATTCATGATATATTTGATTTTCTATTGCATTGCTTAGAAAATTTCTCTGTTTTTATGTTTTAGGTGTGACTTTTGAAAGCAACATGTAACTGGGTTTCAGATCCTTTTAAGTTCAATTACCACCATTTAATTGGCATATTTAGTATTTACATTTGATATGCTATTTAAATAGAGCATCTTATCATTTGCTTTCTATTTTCTGATGTATTTATTTTGACATACTGTTCCTTCTTTTTTTTTGAGTGGTAACTATTAAATTCAATTCTTCCTCTTTCCATTAATTTATAGATTATTTTAGAAAAATTTTTAGAAATGACCACATGCTCCTAAAAATAAAAAAATGAGAGAGAGAGAAATGAGTTACGGTAGGTGGGGTAGAAAGAGGTGAGGTGAGGTGAGGTGAGGGAATAGGAAGGGGATAGGAAGGGCAGCAGAATATAACAGACACTAGTATGGCAGTATGTATAAAGGTGGCTTATAACAGACACTAGTATGGCAGTATGTATAAACGTGGCTGTATAACCAATGTGATCCTGCAATCTGTACACGTGGGAATAATAAGAATTCATACCCCATTTGAATCAAATGTATGATAGATGATATGTCAAGATCAATGTAATGTTTTGAGCAACTAATAAATTTCTGATGTTTAAAAAAAAGATTTAATGTAAATGTCTACTCTTTCTACTTCCCAGATAATATGAGGTCCATAGAAGCTTTTAATTCCATTATCTCCTCTATTATTATTGTTATGGTTGCCACCCATTTATATCTGTATTAAAATAAATCAAATTATTATTATTTTTTTGGAAGGGTACCAGGGATTGAACTCAGGGGCACTCAACCACTGAGCCACATCCTCAGCCCTATTTTGTATTTTATTTAGAGACAGGGTCTCCCTGAGTTGCTTAGCACCTCTCTTTTTCTGTAGCTGATTTTGAACTCATGATCCTCCTGCCTCAGCCTCCCAAGGTGCTGGAATTACAGGTGTGTACCACCATGCCCTGCTCATTATTATTGTTTTTAAAGGCAAAATTCATTTAGATTTACTGATATTTTGGACCATTTTTGTTGCCCTTCTTTCTGAAACTCCAAGCTTTCCCTTTTCTTCTTTAAAAAACACATTTTTATTTTATGTATTAGTATAGGTTTACTGACAACAAATTCTCTCAGATTTTCTTTATACCACAGTGTACTTGACTGCATCTTCATTTTTGAAGAATATTTTAGCTGAATGTTGACTTCTAGATTGACAGTTATTATCTTCCAGCACCTTGAAGATATCATTCTACTGTTTTCTAGGTATGGTTTAACAATTATAGTTTGTTCAAAATGCAAGGTAAATCATCCAGAATAGGAATATAAGGGTTCAGAAGTCAAGAGGTATGAACATAAAATTGTGGGCATAATTAGAGTCATGCATTGCATAACAATGTTTTTTTTTCCCTCTATCCCACGTATTTTTTATTACATCCCAAGTATTTTTAAAAATAAAAGAAGCTTGTCTTATTTTACTCAATATATTTGAAATAATCACACATTTAACCCATCTTAAAAATCAGAGCTACTAACTTTAGTGTAATCCCATTTATGTACAAGATAAACCCTTTATATATGCCGGACCATATATACAACAGTGATCCCTTAAGATCCTATTACCCAGTGACATTGTGGCCATCTTAGCTTGTGTTAAGTGCACTCTATGATGTCTACACTATGATGATGTTGCCTGATGACAGAGTTCTCACAATGGATCCACATCATTGTGATGCATAACTATATTTTAATTAGCCACTTACCTACCTACCTACCTACCCATCTATTCATGATGAGGTGGGTGTTATTAAGAGAGACCAGGGTTTGGGAAGGACAGAAAAGAACTCAGCTCTCAGTTCTTTGTGGTCTCAGCACAATACTCCCACTTCTTAACTGGATCTGAACCAAACAGGGTCAGAGCTTGGAGATATGAATTGATGGCTGTCTCCGAGCCAAACAGAAATTGGTGTTCTAAAGTGAGAGTTTCTAAGACACCTCGAGGCTTACCATGGAGAGATGAAGAAAGATGGTCTCCGTCACCTCCCTCGCCTTCTATTCTATTAGTCTCATGGGGCAAGGGGACTTGGGAGTGATCAAGAGGGAAAGTTTTCCCCAGGGTTTAGGTATGGGTTCTGTGGTAGGCAGCAAAGGGCAGAGCAGACTTTCCTGGAGGGGAAGTCAAGTTATTGAAGAGACTGATTTCTATTTACATGAGATTGCCTTTCTGTGGTCTGTTCTTATCACCTGCAGCTCTAAGTCCTTAGGGGAGATCCCTCCAGGGATGAGGGCTCAATGGGCCTCCATCCATTGGAGTCTTCTCCAGCTGCATGTGAGATTGCAAAGAGCACTCTCCACTGCTTTCACTCCTTTGTTCTGGTTATCCTGTCGTTATTTGACCAAGTAATCCCATTTCTAGAAATCTTTTCCAAAATACACTGGGCAAAAATATATATATATTGAAATAACTTAGTAGTAGCAGTATTGATTGCAAAACCTTTGACTAGAGTGAATATTACCACTGACTTTGTGTGCAGAGCTGAAAGCATATTTGAATTACTCAAGAAAAAGCAGCTGTTACTATTGCTGGGCAAGATTAGAGAACGGGAATGTTTTGAAAAGAGGCAACCTGGAAGGAGGGTAAAGACAAAAACATGTAGCTTAAAGAGGCTACTGAAGTTCTTCCTTTTCCTACCCTAAAGTCTTGATGGTTCTCTCTGGAATGCCCTGATACTGCTCAGCAGCCAGCATTACATTTTTTTTTAACCATATTGATTTTTCCTTTCCTTTACCAGGAAAATCCTCCAGGCTCTGTTGACAGACCAAAGCACTTGCTCAGCTTCTTTCAGGCTCTCTACAGATATGGTGCACGGCATCAGCACTTCATGCCTTGGTGTGGGGAAAAAAAAAAAATCAACTAAAAAATGCTGCAGGATCTCTGCAGAATACCTGTCCCTTCCTGGCCAACCTAATCAAGTCAGGACAGTTGGAACCGACTCCATCAGGCCCTGGAGAGATCTGCAGGCTCTTTCTATCATGCTTGAAATCTGGAGTCTAATGGAATTCGAGTTCAGGTTCATGTGTCTTTGCCTTTCAGACCCGTGTTGTTTCCCACACTCACTCTGGCTGGTGAGGGCAGGTGGCTGCTGCCAGCTCCTGCTGAGACAGTGCCCAGGAATCCAGATCCTGAGCCCTCGCCTTCAGTGCATGACTCAGCCACGTGGTAAAGAGACCCAGTGACAGTGTGAGAAGTAACCCTGGTGATCAGCCTGATGCCTCCTTCCTCTTCACGTTTGCTAGAAATACCTGGCCATGAATAACATCCTTCTGGGAATGACACAGAGAAAGAGGTTGCCCCTCCAGTGTCCTCACAGTTCCAAAGGGTTCTCTCTAGAGCAGACTGGCTTGGTGGCTCTTCAACTCCACTCAACAGGAGAGGAGGTAGGAGACAAGACAATACAGGAAAGAAAAGTATATGGTGTAAAATACCCCAACGAGGAAAGGGAACACCTTTTCTCACCTTCCTCTCCAGAAGTGGGGGATTAAGTAAAAGAGAAAGTTCCTCAGGACTCACAGGAACCTTGGGTTTTTATTCACCTGAATTCTTTCTGGCTTGATATTTTTAAATACAACATAGATATGCAAGGCAATGATCTTTCATAAATTAAATACCCATGTGATCATCACAAATGTCAAGAAACAGAACATTATATACATGCTAGAAGCCTCCTTGGTTTCTCTTCCTGCTCCTACCCATCACTCCTTCCCAAGGCTACTCTCTACACTGACTCGTGTGATAACTTATCCCTGGATCTCTTTACAGACCACCTAAGCATTCTTCTCTGAAAAAGAGTTCTGTTTTGTCTGCCTCCTGGTGGGGAGAAGGTTTTAAAATAACTAAAATGTAAGTATCCTCTTGTCTCCAGTTTCTTTGGTTCAAGATAATGTTTATGAGATACATCGTGTGTTGCCTGTAGCTGTTTTTCATTGTTTCATTGATCTACCATATTTAAATAAAAGTATAGACCATGAAGTCCTATTCATTTTACTGTTGATGGACATTTTAGTTTTTTTTGTTTGTTTGTTTGTTTTTTAGTTTTTGTCTACTAAGAATAGTAGTGTAATGGGCATTGATGTTCATGTCTTTTGATTCACATGGCACACTTCTGGGGGTTTATGCTTAGGAATGGAATTACTGGATCCTAAATTATGGGCATCTCTAAATTTTATAGATAATTTTGAACTACATTACAAAATAAATGAGAGTTCTTATTATTCCACATCTTTTACTATTGTCATTCTTTCTTCTTTGGCCATTCTGGTATATTATTTTTCTTTTTTTTTTTATACCAGGGATTGAACCCAGGGGAACTCAACCACTAAGCTAAATCCTTAGCCTTTTTTGATTTTACTTTGAGACAGAGTCTTGCTAAGTTGCTGAGAATGGCTCTGAACTTGTGATTCTCCTGCCTTAGCCTCCTAAGCCTCTGGGATTGCAGGTGTGCACCATTGTACCCAGCTGGACACATGAATTTTTGTTAACAAGTATTTCCCTAATTGTTGATGAAAATAAAACATTTGACTTATTTGTTGGGTATTTTCTTCTATTTTTTCTAAAATATGTATTCAAGTGTCTTGCCCATTTTTCTTTGGTTTGTCTGCCTTTTAATGGTTTGTGAGAGTTTTGTTTTTTTTTTTTTAATATAAGCCAGATAGAAGCAGGCTGTTAATTCTACATGTTGCAAAACTCTGTCCTCTCTGTGTCTTGACTTTTTAACCTTTTCTGTTTTACATTCTCATTTGATTTATCTTCTGTAATTTCATCATCACTTTTCAAAGTTAATTTCTTCTTTAATTAATGCTTCTGCAATTTAGCTCTTATTTAAAGACCTTTTTTATTTATATTGAGCTCCACTTTTAACTTATCTCAATAATTGTGTATTTTTTATTTAAATATCTAGTCATTTAGATGTATTACAAGGGATTTTATATGCTTATGTCATTGTGAACTATATTTTATATTTTTATGTTACAAAAAGCAATCGATTTTTGCTTATTTAATGTTATCTTTTTTGAAAAGAAGTTTTCAAACTTAATGTATGATTTGTTAAGAGTCTATACATTACAATTAGTTGTTTTTTTTTTAATTTTTATTGTTGGTTGTTCAAAACATTACATAGTTCTTGATATATCATATTTCACACTTTGATTCAAGTGGGTTATGAACTCCCATTTTTACCCCGTATACAGATTGCAGAATCACATCAGTTACACATCCATTGATTTACATATTGCCATATGAGTGTCTGTTGTATTCTGCTGCCTTTCCTATTGGTATTCATTTATTCAGAGTTTTTTCCTTTCTCTGAGGTCATAAAATTATCCTCTCTTAGTCTCTAAAAATTTACTGATTCATGTTTCACAGTTAGATCTATAATTCTCCTTGAATTAACTTTTTTTATTAGAGCACTATAGTCATACATAGTAGTTGGGTTCATTTTGACAAAATCATCCATGCATGAAATTTGATTGCAATCCTGTTCCTCCCACCTTTCCTTCTCCTTTTCCTTCCCCCATCCTCCTCCTTCTAATCTACTGATTTTCCTTTCTTTCATTTATTTATTTTTCATTGGGACATTCTTTTTGTTTTGTTTTTTAAAATTTGTTCTTTTTAGATATAGATGATAGTAGAGTGTATCTTGGCATATTATACATACATGAGATGCAACCCATTACAGTTTCGACCCCATTCTCATGGTGGAACATGACGTGGAGTTACACTGGTCGTGTATTCCTATATGGGCATAGGAAAGTTATGTCCGATTCATTCTGACAAAGTTCATTGGTACTTTCTGAGTATACATATTTGAAATTCCCTGTGATATATTTATATATGCATATAACCTGATTTTGTTAGATTCAGCCCATATTTCCTCCCCTTTCCCATCCCTCCTGCCTCCTTTCAATCTTCTATTCCACTGATCTCTCTGTATCTTTATGATATCTGATGTATCCTGCCTTCTTCCTTATTTTGCTTCAGCTTCCATATATGAGAGAAAATATTTGACCTTTGATTTTCTGAGTCTGGTTTATTTTACTTAGCATAAAGTTCTCCATTTTCATCCATTTACCAGCAAATGCTGTTATTTCATTCTTTATGGCTGAGTAAAACTCCATTATGCATATATACTACATTTTCTTGACCCATTCATCTGTTGATGGGCATCTGAAATGATTCATAATTTGGTTTTTGTGAATCGTGCTACTATAAACATTGAAGTATCTGTATTGCTATAGCATGCTGATTTTAGATTTTTTTTGAATAAACATCACGGAGTGGAATTGCTGGGTCATATGATGGCTCCTTTCCTATTTTTATAAGGAATCTCCATACTGCTTTCCTAGAATTAATGTCATTGCAACCAAGTTTATATATTCAATACAGTTTTTGAAAAGATTAGTATTTGCTCCACTGTTCTGCAGTGGTCCTACTGTCATAAAGCAAGTATGCACATGTAAATTACCTGTTTTGCTTCATTGCTCTATTTGTCTACTTTTTGTATAAACAACTCTTTGTATCAGCTTAATAATAAATGTTGCTATCTTCTAAAACAAATTTTCCCAAGTTGTTTTCTCCAGACTGTCCTATTTTTAGTCTTTTCCACTTTTATATAAATTTTAAGATTACTTTGTCATTTTCCACAAAATATTTTTATTGAAATTATGTTGCACATATAGATTAGTAAACCTGAGAATTTCACAACATTGAATCTCTCCATTCATGAGCATGGTTTATACTTTCATTTATTTAACTCTTCTTCTGATTATTTCAATAATAATGTACTATTTTCTACAGAGACTCCTTGCCCATCTTTTGTCGGACTTATTGCTATGCATTTTGTGTTTTTGTATCATTAGGATGGTTCCTGGAACACAGGTAAACAGTTGAGTTTTGCTTATTAATGTTTGTTCAATAAGGTTTTCCAACTGTGATGGCTTTTGGCTACATCAGTTTGGCTAGGTTGAACTAACCTAATAACTGGGTTAGTTATTCAAACTCTAATCTTGGTGATGTGAAGGGATTTTGTGTGTTTACAGTTCTTGATTAATTGGCTTTAAGTTAATCAAAAGGGAAATGATCCTGTCTAAGTGAGAACAGGGGAATCCTTTAAAAGGTGGCTAAGACCCTCCCTGAGTTTAGAGATTCTCCTGTCTACCTTAAACAAGAAATAATCTGCTCTTTCCTCCTATGGCTATAAGGAACATAGAAGAGGACCTTGGAGGAGACCACAGGACCAGCTGACACCCTATGTGCAGTCTTATGAGAAGCAGAGGATCCATATGAGCTGGGCGCCTGGACTCTGGACCCAGGGAAATTGTGGGGTAATAAACGTAGGTGTTTTATGCTGCTAGGTTTGGGTTCATTTGTTATAAAGCAATAGGAAATTAACATGGATTCCAGATTCCTAAAATCCTAGATGTTTTTAAGTAAATTATATTACTAGTGAATAATATCAGCTTTAGTCAATCACATCCAATCTCCATAATTTTTCTATGTCCTCCAGTCCTGATTAGGACCTCCAAAACAATGTTGAATAAAATCAGTGAAGTGAACATCCTTGACCTGTTTCTGATCTCAATAACAAAGCTTTTACTACTTAATCCTCAAGTGTTTTGTTTGCTCAAAGTATTTTGTAGCTATCTTTTACATAATTAAGAAACTTTTATTCTATTCCTAGGTTGATTTTTTTTGTTTTATTTTATTAATTTGGAGGATTCCATTGATTGATTTTCAAACATTAAATTAACCATTTATCCCTGGAATAAAACCACTTAGCCAATGTGTGTTAGTATTTTGAAATATTGGGGGATTCAGTTTTCAAATATTTAGGGTATTTGTATCTTTATTGAAGGATAAGTTTTATCTATAAATTTTCTTTTTTGTAATATCTGTATCAGAGTTTGATATCAGGTTATGATGAGTTGGGTTTATATTTCTAGAACTTCACGGTCCCTGGATCTTGGCCCAGTCATTTTTCAATATCTCACTAGCTCTTCTGTACCTTAAAGTCTGTTTCCTTTATTTGGTTATTCTTGTTGTTCTAAAATGAAGGATCTAAATTACTCCCTCTTCCATGGTCAGAATTACTAATTATTTAATCTTCATTCATTACTTAAATATATATTCATTTGGCTTGCCCTCTGTGCTTGCCCTTGAGTCAATAGTCTATGGTAAAGGAACAAAGAAAACCATCAATTTCCATCTGGTGCCAAGCAAAAATGGGAAACATCATTGCAGTGTTCTAGAGATGAGAAGAGAGTTCTGTGTTTGGAGCACTACATTGATTCATGCTGACAGGAGAAGAGGGTCCAAACGGAGAAGAAACTGGGTTCCAACTATGAAGTGCTATACTGCCATACATTTTCATTTGGACTTTATTTTTAAGGTGACAAAGAGCCAGTGTGACTTCTGAACTTCAGAGCAACACCACAGAACATTCATTTATTAACTATATCATTCTGGTCATGGTGTGGAGAATGGAATGGAGCTGAAGTGAGCTTCGAGAATACTGTTTTAGTGGTTCAGTAAGAGATAATGACACCATTCTCTTGGGTAATGATGGAAGATTAGATCAAAGTGGACAGTTTGGATCTAGAGTGTCCCTCAAATGTTCAAGAGGTAAAGGCTTGGTCCTACTAGGACCTAGAAGAAGGTCTTCAGGACATTGGGGGATGTCCTTCAAGGGGATAGTGGAACCCTAGGCCCATCCTTTCCATTCTTTCTCGTCCCAGCCGCGAGGTGAATGGTTTTGCTCTGCCACACACACCCGCCATGACGTGCTGCCTCACCACAGGCCCAAAGCAATAAGGCCAACTGACGGTGGACTGAAACCTCTAAAACTGTGAGACAAAATAAACCTTTTTATTAGTTGATTAACTCCAGTATTTGTTATAGTAACAGAAAGCTAACATACTATGTTTTGGGATGTTTAAGAAACATAAATTTGATGCACATAAAGGTGAGGGTGGCCAGCAGTAGTGAGAAAGAAAGCAGCGTACTGATTCTGGAATATACATTTTGGACACAGGGTAGGGGCAGGTGGATAAGGTCAGCCCTATTCTTTCTGTTACAAGAGGTGGATTTTGTCAGAGACTCGTCCAAGCTAAAAATAAGCAACATGCGTATTGGCTTTTTTATGAGCGTGGCATTGAACGGTTGCCAGATCTGGCTTTCTGCTCTCTAGACACAGAAACCCTAGATCAAAAATAAGTTTTGTTTTAAATTCCAAACATACTGAGTACTTGCATCATTCAGGGCCCTCAGTGTCAGCCCTCACCATCTGGTAAAACACCACTAACAATAACAATGGCAAAAGGCTGGCCTGGCCACCAGCCAACCCTGGACCAACCAGCTGAAACTCAATTTGTCATAAGTGAATAGTTTTTAATTAACTTGTTCAATTATCTACTGATCAATCAATGATATTTTGACTGAATAACAATTCCCTGTAAACTCTTGGGCAAATAAGAGGCTGGACAGGAAGTCATAAGCATAAAGTATTATAAAACATTGTATTTTATGGATAAGAAGAATGGCACCTATTCTTATACAAAATGTAAAGACAGGAAAATGTAAAAGACAAGGCAAAGAAGGGCAGAAATTATGCTCATAAAAAATTAAACTTCAAAAAAATGCTTAAAAATTAAGCAAATTGCGCCTTGAGTGAAATAATTTAGGAAAATTAATTTTCAGAGACTTGGCCTTCCATTCAGTTTTTTCTGAACCTGTTCCTTACCTGTAAAATAAAGATGATGATAATGCCAACATTTTAGGGTTATGGTAAGAATTACATGAAATAATATGCAGAAATTACCTAGCACTGTTCCAAACATGTACAAAGTGATCAGCAAATAAGTGATGGTTGATATCACTAGCTCAATATGTGATTTTTGAATTAATGATAAAAAAACTAATGACCAGATAAAATTAGTCAATGGAAAATGATTGACCATAGTGCGCCAGACACTTCCATAAGTTCTTTGTTCAATCTCCATGCCACTGCTGTAAAGCTGATAGCATTGTCTCTGCCCGCAGGTGAGTCATGTGAGGTTGAAACAGACCCCACCTATTCAAATGGTCAAGGGCCCGACTTTTTGATCTAGCAACAGATCCCAGGGCAGTTTAGCATGTTGGTTAAGTCACAGCTTTAAATTCAGCCAAACCTGAGTCCTTTCTGTTCCAGGACCTGCTAGCTTTCCTACTTGGGTAGTTTATCAACTTTCCTTATCTCCGTTTCCTTAGGCTGGTGTGATTATACCCACCCGAGAGACGTGTGAGGCTCAAAGAAGATAATGAGTATGAAAAGGTTCCAGTCTGTCTGTTTCCACTTGGGCTCACACACTCAGAATACTCTCAGTCCAGTGTTTTCCATTAGGGCAGGAAGACCTTTGATGCCAATAGTAGGTTCGGCTATATCTCTGTGGGCGAAAGACTGTGACTGGCCATCCAGGGGATGTTTAGAGACAGGTTGTCTTTTCCTGATGCCATGTCCTGCCATAAAGATGAGAAGACAATTGCTTAAACCGGGGATCAGATTTTGTCCCCAACAGAATCATAATAACATGTCCACCCTCTGTCCCTTCCAGAACTGCCATTTGCCCTTATCCTTGACAGAGACCAGAAGGTAAAATTCGTTTTCCAGATGCCTTGGAAGAAGCAGGAAGCATCCCCAAACTTTCCATTAGTTCTTCCTTGTTGCTCCATCCCCATCTCCTGGGGTCCTCTGAATGATCTCATGTGCCCCACCAAATGCTTCAGGAATCCCCATTAACTAGAACTTAACAACTCAGGTGGTCAGTGACCCAGAAGTGTCAGTAACCACTAAAGTAGAAGTTATCTTAATGCAAAGGCCCCTTCCCCAAAACTTAAGCAAACTATAATCCCTGATACTCACGAGCACATTGCTATTACTATTGATTTAAAATGCAATGAAGTTTAATTCAATCTGCATTAATTATAGATTTAGAGAAATATGGTGGACAATGTGCATTTGTCTGAGAATGAGGAAACATGAATTATAAATTACAAATCTAGTTTTCTCAAGTAGATCTTCAACAAGTCACTTCAATTCCTTGGCCTTAGTTTTATCCTGTGAGAAATAAAATACTCAGAGAATGCAAGCCCAGCTTAGCTCAGTAAGAAAGGGTCTAGTGAGAAAATCTATTTGAATGGGTTTAGAAGAAAAAAAGTGAAATCATTATGTTTATATTGAGAAGTACCATGATCAGAAGACATTTCTTATTTTTGTGTAAAAAAAAAACCATCAGACCAAACACTCAGAAGGGAATGTAAAATTTGTTAACAGAGACAGAAGCTTATGGAAGCCAATTAGTAAGAGGCAGGCGGGAACACTGTGGAGACATTTTTAGCAGGTCTAGCACAGAGGCTTCAGAAAATGATGATTCTGAAGAAAAAGCATTTAGAAGTTGTCTCAGGGAAGGAATTATCTAGCCAAATGAAAACTGTCCATGCCAATTAGGGATTTTAGCTTAGCACGCTGATAGGGGTACACAATATGCAGCAATGAATTCCCCTCTGGACCCCCCTCCATTTGCATCTAATGATTGCTTATCAGAAAATCTAGAGTACAAAGAAAAGGAAAAAAATCCAAGAAATACCAACTGACCTTATTGCTTGTGATAATATTAAAATTAACCAACTATTCTTCTTAATTAAGCATTAATAGAAAGACCCTAATTTATTTTATTATAAAATATCAGGACTTGAAAGAATGGTGGTAAACATCAAGTCCAAGGAGCTCTCTAATGTTCCTGGAGGGGATCTGTTGATCCCTTCAACAGCTGTCCCAAGAATAGGAAAAAGCCTAAGAAATCAAGTTTCTGCCTTCCCTAACATACTATCCTCCCCGTTTCACACCCGAGCAGTTCTATTTTGCGTCTGATAATTAGGCTTTTCTAAAATGCATTGAAGCACTCAAAAATTGTATGAATCAAGATTACAGATTTTTGTAGGATAATGGCAACCGTCTAAATGATCATCTACTCATACATCCTCCAAAAATCGTACAGATCATCAAAGAAAACAAGGGAAACTATGCTTAAGCCATGCTGTAGAATAATTAGGAGACACAGATGAATAATGTCACCAACTCATGTAAGTCGGGGAGTAAACATTCAGAACAGAAGGCCAGAGTCAGCTCCAGAACCCACGTGCAAACGGAGCATTGGGCAGAGACCATGAGAAAGAAGACAGCAGGAGGCTGTGTTGAAACCCAGAGCCCACCAGAAAGATGGTTCCACCCCAAGTGGAGAGAAACGAGAGCAGCTCTAAAGCCTGGTGAGCCAGACACTGGCTATGCATAGGATTGGGGAGGCTTTGGGGACCCTGAAAGGAAGAGATCAGGATCATAAGCAGAAGACACTGCTTTGGGGGGATGGGAAAGTGGGATGCTGTCTCCGAATCTTCATGGTAAATGGAAAGAAGGAGGCCAGAGGTAGAAGTTAAGAGTCTTAGAGAAAGAAAAGTCTCATAAAATTAGTAAACTAGCTAATCCTTCCTTTCCCTACCCCAAGAGGCCACCCTCTTGCATTAAAGAAACTGCACTTCCACACACCAACAAAGAATGTGGTCTTGAATTTAAAAAGCCAGTAAGTTATCCAAACTCCTTAGCCTTGCATGTTCTCTCTGGTCCAGAAAAATGTAAGCATTTTTAAAAATGATCAGAAAACATCTGATTAGGCAACATCTATACACACCTTTCATAAGAAGAGAATTTAAATGGGAATAAAAACTTTCACTTACTAATGTTTGTCCATATATACTAGTCATGGAGCAAAGAAAAAGAATTACATCAACTAAGTTAAATATTAAAAAAATAAACATTTATAATTATGAAAATCATCTTGAATCATAAATTTTAAAACTCATCATAAAATATGGGCAAAAGACAAGTAATGCGAAATGGAAATTGACCAAACTCAAGAAGGAAATGCTAGAGAAAGGCAAAATCATCTCAGAAATGAAATAAAATTATAACATATTCAAGAGAATAGATTTGTACAGAACTATGAGAGGCATTTCAGAGAGTAATTAAAATAACCACAAGGATGAAAGCAAAAAAAAAAAGGTAAAAAAAAACCAAACAAATAAAAATAGAAAACAGAGCAACATTTTTAAGAAACTTAAGGAAAGAGTGAGAACCAAGAACTTTATATCCAGCCAAGTTACCCTTTGAATATCAAACTTTCAAACATACAGGGATTCCTGTACTCAGGAGTTCTTTCAGTGAACAAAGTTCATTCAATGAAGAAATGAATGGAGAACTTTTTGCAAAAGGACTCATGATAATTATTAAATGTATTTTAAGCCGGGCCACCGCCAGCGCCCGGAGCAGGCCCAGCGGCTCGCCAGCGTGGTGACCGCGTGACCCCAATTGGAGAGGGGGCGGAGCGGAGCCAAGCCGCCACCTGCACCCGCAAGGTGGGCAGACCCGCGACCCAGTGGTACATGGGCGTGGTAGGAGGGGCAGGGCAGAGCCGCCGTTCGCGCTTGCAAGGTAAACAGACCTGTGACAGCCTGGC
>NW_026000241.1:14303963-14360382 GCF_001458135.2 Marmota marmota marmota
TGTAAATCAATGGATGTGTAACTGATGTGATTCTGCAATCTGTGTATGGGGTGAAGGTGGGAGTTCATAACCCACTTGAATCAAAGTGTGGAATATGATATGTCAAGAAATTTGTAATGTTTTGAACAACCCACAATAAAAAATTTTAAAAAAATAAAAAATAAAAATAAATGTATTTTATTTATGGATCTTAGATTAAAACAAAAGCAAAGCAAATAGTAGAATAATAGCATGTAACTTACATGTTAAAAAATATAATTAACACATCTAAAAGTAGGAGAAGAGAGAGAAAGGAAAATAAAATAATCTAATAATTGCTGCATGGTGATAGGAATAAAAGTGTAGAATTTAAAGCTGAACAGACAATTTAGTGGAAGTCAATGTAAAGAATTAGAGCAAAGGACATTTTAAAAGGCCTTGGTACCAAAGTAATGACTGCAATAAAAATTCAAACTTTTGCAAATAATGAATCTGACAAAATTACACTGTGTACATATATAAATATACCACAATGTATTCCACCTTTATGCATATCTATATAGCACAAATCAATAATAAATAAATAAACGAGGGAAAAAAATTCAAACTTCTCTAAATTCCCAAAGAAATATAAAACACAAAAGAGTAGACAATGGACTACAGTGAAATATAAGATAATGCCTTAAGAAAATGTAACATAAAATCCTGTGACAGAGAACAGACCAAATAAATCAATCTGAAAAAACTAAGGGCTGAAACTCATCTCTTAAAAGAGCACAATTTCAAGATACACAAGTCAAAGCCGAATTCTATACTCCGAAAGAATTGTCATTCCTAAAATAAGATAAGCAGGCTCACCCTTGAGAGATGTGCAAAGTTATAAAAAGTAGGTGCACAGCATATGAAAATACCTGGGACACAGCATCAGTGGGGATCAATGCCAGGTGTGGTGCGTGGACAACAAAGGTGCCGGGAAAGGGAACAGCAGGTGTCAACTGGAGAAGTTTGGCGATGGGGCCAGGAAAAGGGCAGCAGATAAGCTTCCTATGTCTGTCGAGAAAGCTAGACAGTCTCAAGTCAGTGTACATTCAACAGCACGGGAGTCAGGAGAGGAGAGATCTTACACTCATATAAAACACATGCATTTTTTATTTAAGGGACCTAGAGAGATAATTCTAAGTTCTCAAGCCATTTGAGCCTTAATAATAAGATGAAAGAAGATATAATAAAATTTGGAGGATGGACATTTTCAAAAGCAGGTCAAGACACAGTGCTTTGGGGTTACAGAGGAAAGAGAAGAAACTCACAGCCGGGGAATGGAGTCCACAAAACTCTATGTAGGAAGTGACATTTGGGATGAGACTTGAGGAATTGTAATGAAATTTTATTTGATATTCAAAAGGCATAGGCCTTAGGATTAGATGACTGTGCATGATATGTTGCATTACACTTTACAAACTGTTTTATCATTTTTTCTCAACTATGTATTGCAAGCATTATTTTACCAGATCATTAATTATTCTTCTATGTAGTCATTTGAAATGGTTTCAAATGGTATTTCATGATATTTATTATACTGCCTGGACTTTATTGATCTAATTTTTTTTTAAATTATATAATCCAATTGTTTCTATGTTTCCTATATCATTAACAGCATTGGAAAGGATATCCTTGTTTTAGCAATTTTGTGCACATCCACATTCTGCAGACACCAAAGGCAAATTTGCATAATATTGCTGAATTGTGCTCCCAAAAAAAGCTGTGCTCGTTTTCACTTCCACTAAGCTGTGTGTGTAAGGTGACAAGAAGAGTCCCCTCCTGCTTGGAAGTAGGCCCCATGTTTGTACAGTTACATGGCACTTTCTTGAGTGCTATCATCAAACAGGGCAATATCATTTTATCACTTCCTGCCCAACACATATGCTCTGTAATTTCCAGGAGTGTTGAAGATTAAATAGAATGAGATGTGCATTACTCCACATAGTAAGTGCTTACTAAATGCTTCCCATCTCTCTAGCTTCCTTGAACTCACCTGTATTTTTTTTTCCTTTGGTCTCTTAGGAATGAGTATTCCATTTTCACTAAGCCCTTGGTTAAAAAGAACTGTTTTATTATGCCCACACTTGAACTGCTTTGATTTCCAGATTTTACAAACAAGCCCACATCTGACTGATTCATTCTTTGGCTGCTTCTTGAAAACTTCTCTCAACTCCTCTGATAAAATAAAGTTTCCAAGATGTCCTAAATTTAATTAGAAGGGCTGAAAGAGGGACTGGGAAAGAGTTAAGGGAAGTTAATCCATTAACCACTGTAAATAGAAACAACAAAAATATGTGTGTTGTGAAACATTGACCTAAATCCTGTCACAGCTCACCTCCAGAGCCCCCATGCCCTGCTGCATAGAACCCCACTCACCCAGCAGCATGGACTGTCCTCCAGGCCCACATCTTTCCCCCACTTCACATTATCCTGCTCTTCTTACCTACAGCCAATGTAGGTTCAAAGCAAACAGCACATGCTTTCTTTCCCCAATTTCACACAAAAAAATACTCTTAGCTCCAGGTCTAGTGGGCATTTTCCAACTGCCACCTAGCCCTGCTGCTAGTAGTTATCAAAACTTATCTTGGGACCTAGTCCTTTCTTTTCTGATCCCACCTTACTGGCTTCATAAACCCTTTTATTTCAGAGATCCTTGGTTTCAAGAGTTTGGGTTTCTTTCCTCCTTGGCCTTTTGGCTATCCTAGTGAAAGCCCCTTTGCTTTCCTTGGCCGCTCTGTGGAGATCCTACTGCCTCCTTCCTCAGGAGAGCCTCCCCTCTCTGTTCCTGTTCATTGCCCCTTGCCCAGCTCCACACGGGCAACTCCAGAGGCGGAGGGTTGCACCCCCTCGGCATGCTCATCATCACCAGTCAGGGCCCAAGTGACTCACTGTCCTGCTAAGTCAATGAATCACAAGCCACCAGTGACTCAGCCTCTTTTTTCTTTATTAATATAATGAGGAAGTCTCTTTATGGAGTCAGGCATTGATTTTCAGAAAGAAAATTCACTGAGATCAGTTGATGAACACATTTTTTATTCATTATAGGGAAAGGTCATATCAAGCTAAAAAAGAAAAATTCAAAAACTATTTTACAGGTGATATTAGTGGGAATAAAATAGACCAACATGTCCTTTTTGAGTGAAACACCAATTATTGTCCTCCCCTAAGTGAGATGTAATGACTGCAGTAGTGGGTGAATTATTGAAATGAAAATGTGGCTGGATGGTGTGGAAATAACAAAAGGATATTAAATATGATTTTAATCTCTTGACACATTAAAAGGAATGACACACAAAAAAATGACGATCATCTCATAGTCTCATATTTTTACACAGATAGTTTATGAACAAACTCTTCCTTTTGAACTTCAAAGTGATAATCTATCATAAGGCATTTTTGGAAGCTGCCACAGAGATATCCCAGTGATAGGAGTGTCTTTGCTATTCACAAGGAGCCCCTCCTGGTCACACCAGAGATTATGCTAATGAGGTGATTTAGGACAGTGTCCCTGGAGAGCCTGGACTGGGCTGGACAGCCAAAAGGACAAGAGCCAGAACTTTTCAGCACCATACCCCTACTGCCAGAAAAGGGTGGGGAGACTAAGAAACTAATTTTTTAATTTTTAATTTTAATTAACTTAAATGAATATTTAAATAGCCACTTATGACTAGTGACTACCAAACTGGACAGCCCCAATTTAGAATTTGCCCACTTTATATTAACTATTCTTATGAACTGTGAGTGAGCAATATTTATGTATAATACAGATAATAGGCAGACAGTGAGAGCTAGAGATGGCTGTTGTTTAATTCTATCTTCCCCATTAAAATGTAAAGTCTATTAAAGAGAAAGAAGTTATCCATTTCATTTCCCAGTTAATCCTGAGCACATGGTATAGGACCCAGAAGGAAATTGGACCTCAATGAATATTTGTTGAATTATTGATTTTACCCATAGATATTTAATGTAATCTTTAGGCAAATATTTTTTTTTTGTTCCCAGAGATTTGCATTGGCCTAATTCGTGTTTTAGAATACCAATGCCTACTTATTGTTTATGTATATACCCTTTGCCTTTATTCACCCTGTATGGCTCTGAGCCATCCTTCTAGTTTGCAAAATAGAAGCAAAACTATGGGATATTCAAATAGGAGATGCTATTCACAGTTCTGAAAGGTCCTAGATGAGAAAATACTTGGGGAAGCAGATGAAGAATATATGAATATATGAATCCAAACTAAATGGGCCACAAAAGGGAGATTTGTATAAATCTCATCCCAGTGTTCTCACTTGAGATGTCCCTCTGCTTTGTCAGCAAAGTCTTTTGACTCTGCAAGAGTCTCTTGACTTCACAAGGATAAAAAACATTATAGTCTGGCTTTCCTGGTTCTCCCTTCACTGCCTGGAACCTGGTAGCTGTTTGGTGGAAGGGTCTCAGCCTCTTGTTTTTAACTCCGTCTATTCATGGTACCTGTCCTCCCCACTACCCCAGCACTTTGTGAAAGGGCTGGCATTACAGGTCCGGGATGCTTCCTTTCCAGTGTTGCTCTAAAGGACCTGAAAGCAACAGCAGCCGGCTCAGTTCTCATGAGAAGCCTTGACAAGACACATTGGTAAGGAGCTTTGTCAGGCAACACAGTGATGGTTGACTTTCTGAGTATTTGCTTGGATCCTGTAGCTCTCAGCATAATAAAGGCAGCATTGTTTAGGTGTGCAGGACCAGGTGGAGAACGAAAATGTGGTATTCTGGTGTGTTATTAAGCCATTTGTTGTCCCATACACAGTGGCCCCATGAAAATGGGGAATGGGAAGACTCAGTAGTGTTTCTGCATTCTTCTTTGGTTGTTCTTTGACGACCAGTCACTAGCCATCAAACATCCTTTCTCTTGAATTAGCTAATAACTCATCCCTGTTGATAAGTTGAGGCTCCCAAAGTGGTACCTCTCTCCAGCATAGTAAATAGCAGGTTTAGAAATGTTTAACATGAGAGAGAATTTGGCTTGGTGGATCATAGACACCCACCGTTGGATAGGTGGGAGAACCAGGTTTTCCCAAGGCCCAGGATCTCACCCAGGACTATACATGGGCAGTGCTTACTCTGCACCTGAAAATATATAATTCCATCTCAGGCCTCCCATAAGGTTCCATTTTTCGGGCCATTGGGATATTCAGTACAGTCATAGCCCAGTCAGGGCATTAGGGCTGTTCAAGAGAGGAGATGGCATTTGCAGGTACAAATGCATTGGATGCAACCTTTTGGAACCTACTGCATTAAAAAGATTGTCTTATCCACAAACATAAAAGGGGAAAATAGCTACATTTATTTACACACACACACACACACACACACACGCACGCACACACACACACACACAATAATAGGGCCAATTAGAACTCTCCCTAAGAATAGTTATTTATAGTTTCTCAAAGTTAGGTGATCATATTTGTATTTCTGAGAGCAATCTGTACCTATGGAATGAATAATGGGTTGAGGATACAGGAGGAAGGGAAAAAGCCCATATGAGGGACAGGGTATCTTTTGGGAGTGGGGCTCTGCAGGAATTCCAGTCACACATGCACAATCACAATCTGTCACTGGGCCACCTTACCACCTGGCTGAGTCACACACTGAAGGTAAGGGCTCAGCATCTGGATTCCTGGGCACTGTCTCAGCAGGAGGTGGCAGCAGCCATCTGCCCTCACCAGCCAGAGTGAGTGTGAGAAACAACACAGGTCTAAAGGGCAAAGGTACATGAACTTGAACTCTGGAATTCCACTGAACTCCTGATTTCAAGCATGATAGAAAGAGCCTGCAGATCTCTCCAGGGCCTGATGGAGTCAGTTCCAACTGTCCCTGACTTGCACATGTTGGCCAGGAAGGACGGGTATTCTTCAGAGACAGGTATTCTGCAGCATTCTTGAGTTGATTTTTTTCCACACACACCAAGGCATGAAGTGCTGATGCCGTGCACCACATTTGTAGAGAGTTTGAAAGAAGCCGAGCAAGTACTTTGCTCTGTCTACAGAGCATCGAGGATTTTGCTGGTAAAGGAAAGGAAAAATCAATATGGCTATTAAAAAAAAATGCAATGTTGGCTGCTAAGCAGTATCAGAAAGGGCATTCCAAGGAGGACTGTGCAGGCCTTGGAGGAGGAAGCTATAACAGGCTTCTGGAAGAGGGAACAGGAGCCAGAAAAAGAGATGTTCAATGAAGCAAATTCCCCATCTCCCCCAAAATTTAGTTGTTTCCACATTTTCTTTCCCTCTACTTCTGAATCACCTGCTTCAGAAGCGTGTCTCCACATGCACCCTACCCAACATCAGCAATAGCTCATAGATCTGGAGTCTCCACCTTGTGTCAGGTCTATTCTGCACTTACCTTGTCTCAGAAAATATGCCAAGAGCTTTATACAGAAACTACTTGCAAGTGGCATTCCCATTTTACATTTGAGGTAATGCATGCTTAGAGGGATTAAGCAACTTATCCATCCTCCCATAGCTAGTGAGTAGTAAGATTCAATTTAAACCCAGGTCTGCCTGATTTCAAAGCAGATACTCTGCATCTTAGCCTGTCACTCCAGCGAGTCACCTGAGTAGGTTCAACCTGCTTCCATGGGTTGGAGCTGGTTAGTAGTTTGGAGGGTTCTCATGAGTATCACAGGGGTGTTTGGCTATGGTTCTGCCCATAAGAACCACAGTGGCTCAGCTCATTGGCCATCTTGGTGAGGAGAATGGGTAGATGAAGCTCAGGCTGCCAGGGTTGTAATATTTAAGGAGGTCTATGATTCAGTCCTTAGTGCCTGATCTAAGTTGCTTCAAGTCTTTGTGTTGGGTCACAGAGATCCATTTCTCTCCATTTAGGAGTGGGGCTGAGGCACACTGGGAATTTCATGTCCAACTTAGAATTTGAAAGGAAACATTCAAGCACTTTCTGGTTGTCAGTTTTGGTGGGTTTTTCATATCATTAAAGAAATTCTGAGCATGAGGCTGTCAGTAGAGTGAAGGGAAGATGGGAAAATAACAGTGAAACTGATGTAATTCCAGGAAAAAGGAGAGAAGTAATGGGCAGGTCTGGGAGAGGGTCTGCTTTGATGCTACGGGAGGGGGAGGTAGAATATCCCTGAAAACATTCAACTGAAGAAGGACTGTATGTGACAGTGTGACAGTGGAATTTTTGTTGTGAAGCCTCTCAAATGATTTAAACTCAAAAGCTCCAGTGATGTTATTTTAATGAAAACTTTTTTTTTCCATTTTTGCAGTGTTTATTTTAATCTGGATAAGTCTCTATAGTAATTAATTAAACATACATGTGGAATAGTAGAATCTGCTACACTCCACTTTTATTTTAACAATTCCATTTAGGGCTGGGGTTGTGGCTTAGCGGTAAAGTGCTCGCCTAGCACATGCAAGGCCCTGGGTTCGATCCTCAGCACCACATATAAACAAATAAACTAAAGGTATTGTGTCTAACTACAACTAAAAAATAAATTTAAAAAAAAAGTTTTTTTAAATTCCATTTAGTACATACCATCATTATTATAATTAACTATCAAATAGCCCAGAGCGTGAAACAATGGCAGTAAGTGCTGGTTTCTGTAAGATAGCTCTCGTAAGATTTGATTTCACATAACATATTTAGAACCACAAACACCCCCAACCTCTGCCAAAAAAAAAAAAAAAAAAAGACTTTTTTACAACTTCCCTCTACCTTCCAGGATGCAAGTCCTCGTGGACTTCCTGCTTGGTGTTCTTCCTCACCAGGCATTGACTTGGAAAAGGTTCTCCCCTTCTACCAGTCCCTGACAACCACCACTCTACTTTCTGTCTTCATGAATTTGACAACCTTAGGTACTTCGTGTAAGTGCAATCGTATACAGTATTTGTCTTTTTGTGACTGGCTCATTTCACTTAGCATAATATCCTCAAGGGTTATCCATGGTGTTATATGTGTCTCCATGTCCTGAATAATATTCCATCATATGTCTAGATCAATTTTGATTATCCACTATCTGACAATGACATTTGAGTTGCTTTTACCTCTTTAAGTATTGTAAATAAATAGGGCGACTCTGAGAAGCATGGGTGTACAATTGTATTCCTAATTTTTACTGGGTCAGAGAGGTTCCTTTTAAGGAAGATTTCTGAAAGCTGCTGTAGGACTCTTTATACCCCATTAGCCAGAACTTAATCACATGAGCATAGCTGGCAGCAACATAGAATGGGAAAAACAAAAAACAAGGGCCTCGCTAGAAGATGTGATACTTTTCAAAGCAGAGGAGACTGAAGGAGGGCTGATAGTTTCTTCTGTGTCTGTTTCTTCCATTCTCTTCCTTATCTCTGGTCAATCCAGGGGCGATGCCTAGAGGAGAAATTAAATGAAGTTTGATTCACTCTATGTTCCATGTTAAGTCAAAATATTAATGATTAGAGAGACGGGGATGTAGTTCAGTGATAGAACATGTGTGAGGCCCTCATCTCAATCCCCAGCCTTGCAGAAAACCGAGGGGAAAGAAAAGGATTGATGGTTGGTGGAGCAAAACTTGTTCTAAAATGAGTCTTGGATTTATGAACAAATTTAATCTGTTTGCCATAGCTTATTAGTCTCTAAATTGCAAGTGGGTTGAACTTGTGGGCCTGTACTCTCTAATGCTTCCTTGTATACTGCATGATGTGACATGGGAGATATTTGTTGTGGCTGCTATTAGTCAAATTTTAAAAGGATTTGACAAGGAATTGAAGAGAAATACACTTGGGAGCTTGATGCGGGTAACCTTACCCCGTGTACCACGGACCATGACAGGGACCGTTTCTTTCAGTTGGCTGCAGATTTCAGCTTGTGCTGGCTTCATTAGTGGAAGCAGCCCAAGCGCACGCACGCCTCCCTCTAATCTATCCTGGTTTGTTATTATCCTGCGACGCAGGCAAGAGGCTGCATTTCTATTTCCAATTAAGGCTTGATTAGCTCCTGGGCAAGAACTTGGGTGAAAACCCGGTAATAAAGAAGCAGGAGGATTAAATCTGACAGAGCAGATCTGAGAGCATCTAGCAAACCCACCGTCATTCATCTGAGTTTGCCCTGGGTCTGTGGCTCTGCCTTATAGCAATAGAAAGAAAGAACAGAGAGGAACTTTCCAGAGCTGTAATACCTCCCCAGTCCTCTCCAGTTTACAAACCATTTATAAAAGCTCCTGCCATGACCTAGGCATAGTCCATGATCAGAGACCATGTTATATAGGAGAAAGAACTTTGATTGTGGAATTCGATTCTTTGGATTTGAATCTGGGCTTTTTCATTCATTGCATGAGTTAATTTGAATCCATTACCTACCCTCACTGAGCCTCTTACCTCAGAAGGGTGACAATGATGGCTAGTTGGCAACATCGGCCCCTACTCTACCTGGCACCAGTTGACCTGAGCTGAGTCTCAGCTTGGACTTTCCGGTCTGGTTCATTCATCTTCATGGGCTACGTGGATGCCTCCAGGATTTGAGTTTGCAAGCCCTGTTTTTTCCAAGTACCAAGCCACTTACATTTCTGTAGGGAAACTGGGACCCTGATGAGTGAGGGAGCTGGATCCTCAAGTTATATTTAAACCACCCCATCAACCCAGTCCTCCGTAAGTCCACCAGTTCAGAAACTGTTGGTCGGTAATAAAAGTATTTCTAAAGGATTACTCCAAGGGCAGTCCCCAACTAACAATATTGACATCATCTTCTATGTTAGGAATGCAAATTTTAAGCCCCTTCAGAACTATTAAGTCAAGAAACACTGGCAGAGCGCAGCAAACCATGGTTTAGCCAGCCCTGAGGTTTTTTTAATGCACATAAAATTTTGAGAATCATTAGAGTAAGCAAGGACTGGAGATAGCATCGACCCCATCATCTGATGGTCTTCTGTCTGAGAAAATGAGATAGTACATGAACCCTCGTTTGCATACTGAGGATCATGGACAGACTTCTGCAGAGCTCACAGATCTTTGAGGAGGAAGTGCATTGAGGGATTGTGTCACCAGGCTCCCTTGTACAAGCCCTGTCTCTCTAGCATGCATTCAAAAATTTCCATAGTCTTCCTCTCTGCACTTAATGACAAGAATGCTCTTCCAGGCATGGTAACACATACCTATAATCCCAGCAGCTTGGGAGGCTGAGGCAGATCAAAAGTTCAAAGCCAACCTCAGCAACTTAGTGAGACCTTGTCTCAAAAATAAAAATTTAAGGAAAAAAAAAAAAACGGGCTGGGAATGTGGCTCAGTGGGTTCAATCCCTGGTACCAAAAAGAGAACACTCTGCTCCAGTTCCTTTCCTCTTTTGTTGTGGGGACATCCTGAGCTCCTACTATGTACTGCCACCTTTCTCAAGAAATGGCACACTTCAAATTATAAAGTTCTGTGTGCATGTGCAAACATGTAACAACAAATCCCATCAATATGTACAACTATAATGCACCAATTAAAATCTAGAGAAAGATAAAATAGATAGTAATTGTCTGAAGGAAAAAAAAAAAAAGAAAGAAAGAAATGACACACCTATGTCAATCCTCCCCAAATGTAAACATCTGGATCAGCTTTCCCAAAATGTCTTCCTGTTTATGTCAAAGGTGAAGCTGAATGTAAGTTCTGTGGTCAAGTGAAAGTGGGAAACAGTGGTAATGCACACCTGTAATCCCAGCAGCTTGGGAGGCTGAGGCAGGAAGATCACAAGTTCAAAGCCAGCCTCAGCAATGGCGAGGCACTTAGCAACTTAGTGAGAATTCACAAGGTGCCCTGGGTAGGTACAAGCATCTGGCTTTTGCAAGTGAAAAAACTTCAGCTAAGAGGGGAGACATCTTGTTAATGAGGACAAAATTAGTACTTGTCTGAGTCAAAGCCAAACCCAGAGAATTAGTCACCGTGATCTATTGGATCAAGGGCACACTCAGCTTAGACATTTATTCATGACCCTGGGTATCCAACAGTACAGATTATTTTAGTACCTGACATTGCTTCCCCTCATATATCCCATGACCTTCCTATCCCATGTGACTACAGAGTTATATACTAGCAATCATGAGATTGTTCAAGAAAATGAGAATTTAAAAAATGGAATAGGGTAATCCGTCTCATTCACACATCAAATGAATACTTGGTACAAATGATAAACTCTCAACTCTAGTTTTTCCATGATCTTCTGAAATGTACAGGATAGAATTATATCAGCATATTACTGCACCTGATATTATAACAGTAATGGCTTTGATGAACAGGAAGATATCTTCATTGAGTAACAAATTTTAATCATGGAAAGTATAAGCATGAAATCATCTATAATTCTGCTGTACTTTTGGGTATATGTTTATACACCTAGGCATATACATATGTGTGTATATACATGTGAGTGGGAGGGGAGTTCACCTGCTACAGGGTCACCTGCTACAGGATTTATGAAAACTTTTAATAAATTAATATCCATTGTAAGTTCCCAAGGGAGTAGATCAGAACTTTTCCAAATTGATTTAAACATAAAAACCTCTTTTCATGAACTATTTTGAAGGACCTCTTCTGTGGGGTTATATTTCAAAAAAGGTAGCCCTAGACACACATTAGATATGCATGTACTTCCTGGCATAGTTATTTAGTTTCTATTCATGAATCCAGTCTCCCCAAGGCTGATTACACAGTGATTTCTGTTGACCTAGCACCACATTTTGTGTATCTTAGATTTTTTTATAAGAGCAACAGTTTAGTGCGGCTGCTACTGCTGCTGTTTTCCATGTAAGTAACATTTCTGAAGTAACCATTTAATATCCATGACATCTCTCTTTAATCACTATCTGATGGCCTTGAAGGTGCTTTTAAATCTGAATAGATTTGATTCCCTCAAATGTTGAAAAGGGATGTTTTACAGGATGAGTTGAACCAGAATTAGGTGCCCTGAATCCCAGCCCCAGTTCCATCTGCGTCTTAATTGGCTGTAGAGGAAGAACAGGTCTTGGTATTTTCCAATGCCTGAGAAGCCCACTGTCAACAGAGGAGGAACAGAGGGTGTACGTGACATCAGGTCTCTGAGGAGTAGCACCAGCAGGAAATGATTCAGTGTCTTTGCCCTCTCTCCTGGATGTCCCTGCTCTTCATTGCCCAACACTGAAAATATTTGGATTTCAGCAAGCACAACATGGTAATTATGGCTTGTCCAGAAGCCGAGAAGGAGCCTTTCTTGAAAAAGTATGATGAAAAAGAGCTGCTTGGCCTAGCAATGAAAAGGCTATTCCTGACTTCCAGTCAGTCCATAGACTTGATTGTCGTCCCAAACCACAAAACATGTGTCACCAACCCCCAAACCATTAAACAGAGCAATGTGCCATCTGAGCATCTGCAAGGGGGACACTCTGGACCCCTGTGACCTAGTCTGGATACTGCTACTCCCGCCCAGCCATTAAGTTCATCCACCTTTGCTTCACTGAAAAAATGATGAGAATACTTAAAATTATGTGAATTCCTGAAACTAACTCTTTTTTTTTTAGTACTATTTCATACTAGACAGATTGCAGATCACCACTGCTCACTTCAAAACATCTAAATCTTAAAGGAAACTGACATTTTGGATTGTTTTGTTTTCAGGAAGTAGAGGAAATCTCTAAGGAAACTTCCCTCCTACAACAAAGGTTACAAACCTTGTGAACTGGAACCTGAACACTGAGCTGTGAATACACAAGGGCAAAGGCTGGGAGCAGCCCTTCCACATGGAATTGTGATAGTAAACCTTGAGCCACAGCAAAAAAGAGGAGCTGAATCTATGGGTCACACCCAGCCGGTGCAGCCCTCTAATTCCTAGCAAAAAAAGATAGGTGTGCATTATTTTAATGGGTTCAATAGCAATGAAATATGGTCTCCCAGTCTCACGATATTGATTATTTCAATATGCTATTCTATCTCAAAGCTACCCATTGTTAAAAGAAAAAAAAAAAAAAAGCTACCCATTGTGGCCATACCTTGGGCCAGGAACTCAATCAGGTGCTCTTAGAAGGACACAGAGATGCATGCGAATGTGTAGGAATGGCTACTACTAAAAGAAAAACAGAAAATAAAATAAAAATAGTTACGATGGTAAATGTTATGTGTATTCTACCATGAAAAAAATTATCAAAATAATATTTTTTTTAAAAATGAGAAAAAAAAGTCTGTATACTCAGGGAAAACTCAGTTTGGGGGGGAAAATGGCAGGAAATGCATATAGCAGACAAAAAGGCCAGTTGGAGAGGTCTATAGAGCAATGTGGTCAGAACAGATTTCCTCAAAGCAAATTCCACAACACTTATCCTGTTGCTTAGTAGGTTTATGTACTTCCTGAAACATGACAATTGTCCCTGATTTACTATTTCCCTCCCTTTCTCCTTCTCTGTGTTTGCGCGCCCCCCAGGTCTGTATTAAGTGCCCCGACTTCTGGCCTGGCTCTGACAGCCCTCCACAGCACTCGGTGCACTATGCACATTTTCCCTGCTCCAGAGGCTCTCTCCCATTTCAGAAAGTCACATTATTAATAAAAGTCACATTATTATAATGGGCCACAGCCCATTTTGGAAGGTGAATCTGTCATCCTGCAAGAACTACAGAGTTGACACAATTCATTGGAAAAGTAGATGCACTAAGCATGCAAAGGAATCCAGAAAAATGTAGCTAAGTAGAATATAAATACTGGACAAAAAGACTGAGAAGTTTTCGGTGGCATTCCTGCAAAATCACAATCTATGAAGCCACGTTTTGCATCCCAGCACTGACCATAGTTTACAAATGTAAAATGTTCAATCTTGCTAAAATGGAAGGGAGATCAGTAGAGTAGAATTGAGGGACCAAGGGGGAGGGAGGAATAAAGGGAAAGGGGAGGAATTGAGGAATGAAGTTGACCAAATTATTGTTAGGCACATGTGTGAATATATCACAATGCATTCCAATTTTATACATAGCTATAATGTGAAGTTAAAAATAATGAATAAATAAAAGAAAACAATAGGCCAGAGGAAGGGTATCAGGGGGTGAAGGGAAGGAGGGAAGGCAAAGGGGTAATACTACTGGGGATTGAAATGGAGAAAATCATGTTATATGCACTTATGAATATGTCAAAATGAATCCCACTATTATGTATATCTACAATGCACTAAAAAAATAAAATTTTTTTAAAAGTTCAATCTTCTTAGTAAAGATTTTTATTTTTAAAATATGGTTTTCTATTATAAAAATATATCATTCATGTTAACATCTAATGAATTTATTATTGTTGTCTTAAAATTAATTAATGCATACATATTTTAATGTCCTGCTCTTAACTTCTAATATGGATATATATAGATGTGTGTGTGTGTATGTGTGTATCTCCTAAAAATTTAAAAAGAACTCTTTTGGGGGTAACTTATAAGAGTGTAAAGGGGTCCTGAAACCAAACATCTGGAGAACCACTGGTGTAGAAGTTCCTCAGGATGATAGCAAAGCTGCAATGCAATGATCCCAGCCTCCCAACATTCAGGTAGCAGCTCCCCAGAGTGCCCTGGCTGTAAATAGGAGGACAGACCCCTGTTTGACAATTGCCCCTAACAGATTAGGACCATTAGGGAGGTGCTAGTTCCACTGTGCATTGAATTTGCACTGTCAACATAGTCAACGAAGCCTCCGTTATTTCTTTCTCTCCTGCCCTACCAGGTTGCCTTCGGGTGGACTCTAGGTCCTCTCTGCCTGCTCTTCTGCCTCTGGGAAGTGCTGGCCATGTACCTCTCCTGGTTTGAGTAGCTGTGTGATGTTGGCTGCTGTATACAGGAGACATTCTCCTGGCAAGACCAGCACACTTCCTCATATGCATTAGCCACTCAGTGGAAAATGGTCATTGTTAATACCTAGAGAATAATGGCCTCTCAGAATTTATTTTGTTATCTTCAAAATAAGCATAATAATCCCTGAACCCTATTTCCCAGGATTGCTCTAAAGAACAACTGAGTCGATGGATCTGTCAAATGCATGCAACCATCAGGCATCTTAATGTTCATAGCCCACCTGTGAAAAGTGGCCAATACTAAGCAGAGAAGGTACAGGTGTCCCTCAGAGTCAGTCTGGCTGGTTTGAATCCTGATGCTGTCATTGACTAGTAAGTTAATCTGGGTGACAGTTAACTTCCATTTGCACCTTCATCTGTAAAATGGAAATGGCGAAAGTACTTGAAATTCAGATTGTGGTGAAGATCAACTAAGATGAAAGTGTAGGACATCACATAACAGTGCCTTTACCATAGGAAGCACTCATTGGAGGCTCTTTTTGGTATCATGTGCAAGAAAGCCAGTATAGTTATTGAAAAACTTAACAAGGAAAGAATGTTGTCTGTTTTGGAACTTTTTGCTCAATAAAGAGGGAATAACATGGTTTGGGCTGAACAAAACACTTTCTGCAGTTCCCTGTACAAGTTCTACATGCCTGTCCCAAAGACTCGGCCACAGTTTCACGTCTATGCTTATTGTTCTACTAGGAACGCTGTCCCCCTTCCCTATCCTACCCACATAAATAGAGCCCAGCTTCATTCATGCCTTACCCTGAATGGTAAATGAGGGGACTGATTCTTAAACTAAAACAGGGTGAGGAAGAATAGGAAAGAAAAAATCCAGTACCGGCTATGTTAGGGAAGTCACTATTACAAAGGATCCAATTCTACCAAGACTTGCTGAGAGGCTCCCCAAATGTGTCATCTGAAAGACTTAGGCTAAAGCACTTGTCCATCTCCAGGCCACCTATGGAGCTGTTGTTCTAGCTTTCTGGAAGATGATCCCAGGGCAAAAAGCAGAAATTCTTTGACCCTTGAGTGGGGAAGTTGTCAGGAGAAAATGATGCCAACCTTATACAACCTTATATGCCTTCCGTATCTATAGCTGAAGTCAGAGGCTGCAAGGAACTAAGGGGACTTGGCACAGAACCACTGGATCATCTGGAACAAGGTTAGTGGAGGCTCTTTGCCTGCAGTTTTTTCTTCACTGAATTCTCCCAGCAACTCTGTGAGACAAGCCTTATTACCTGCAGCTATCATATGAGTAACCCAAGGATCAGAAAAGCCAGGTTGCCAGGTCACACTGCTGGTGAAATGACAAAGCCAGAATTCCAAGTCAAGGCCATGGAACCCCAAACTCTTCCTCCATCTCACTTAAGCCTTGGCTGCAGGATTCCTTGTTCCTAAGTCACTGATGATCTTGGATGCCCCCTAAATCTAGCCATATCTGAGCAGTTCTTTGCAGACCCTGTCACAGGAAACACCCATGAGGTAAAAAGCACATGAAATGTGGATTCGCTCCTTGGGAGAAAAAGTCCTGTCTGTGTTCAGCATTAAAGCATTCATCAAATGTTTCCTGAGGGCCCTCCCACATTCACATCACTTGCTCCCATGGACTCACATACGCTCACACACATGAACTTGCGCCCACAGGCGGAGTCTGAGTATTTTCTTTCCCCTATTGATTTGTGCAAGCTCAAATTGACCTGGTTTGACTCCCAGAGACAGAAAAAGGACCCTGTTTCCCCATCATATTTCCACAAGAGCAATCAAGCAGTACTGATTTGGGGCCTACTGGTGGTAATTGAAGTGAAGCCCAAACTGGAGTTTACTTAGAGGGCAGGACCCCGCCTTGTTCCTGTGAGATATCTCCTCCCAGCATCCAGAAAATGCCTTTGTAGAAAGAAACAGTTTATCAAGCAATATAATAGCACAGATGAGACTGTGGGGAAGCTCTTTAGACTACTCAACAAAATAGCTCCCTCTAAGTATGCTTACACTAAGTGCTTTATAAAAAAAATAATGCTAATTGAAGATTTCTTGATTCCTTTACCTAAGTTCCACCCACTTTCGTAAAGATATAGAATAATCCAGGCTTTCTCTGATTCCACTTCTTTCTCTAATTCCAAAATTGATGGAATTTCTGTTTGTATATCCTGTTCATCTTCAGAAAAGGGTATTCAGCCCCCTGTTTTTATAATATGTCACCTCCATATAAGCTGTCATTCTGCTCTGTGAAACCTTCTTGGGATCCCATTACCACCAGTGAAGCAATTGCACATGAAGAAGATGATGAGAAGGTTGGCCTATACAAGGAGAAACCTCATCAGATTAATCTTTTCTTCTTTAATACTCTTTTCCCCACCTATAACTGACTCCTTAATGAGTGACAGAGAAATATGAATACTCTTAGACCACTTTCCAACAAAAACAGTTACCATGTATCTGAGAACAGAGTTTTCCATAGAGTTGCTCAAGAGAAACAGTACTCTTTAGGACAAGGGTGAAATACAATTTTCCTTGCACCATGGAGAATTAGTGATATCCTAAAAGTCAATACCACTCCTTTATTAACGTTTGTTACTTACTCTAACAGTTGGAAATCTAAATGCCATTCATACATCATACCACTTAATCCCTAAAAAAATAAATGATAAAGAATTGAACTATGAAGATTCTAATTTTTCAAAGAAGGATACAGAGATTAAATGGGGTTTGGAAACTCCAAAGTAAGTAAAAGAGAACCCTGAGTCCCATATTGTAGCCATGAACCATCATGGAGCTCAGCGTTTCTAGACTTCTCTAAAGAGAATCTCTTCTTTCAGTAGCTAGATGCTAAGCTTTCTGTCAATCAGAAGTTTCTATGTTCTGGTTCTAACTCCCTAGGCCCTTATAAATAACTTACTGTAATGTTAAGTAAAGCAATTACTATATATTACATTTATTAAATATACATTTAACTAAAGACATTTACCTCCCCAGACAGCTTATGTTGGCTTCCTCTGAAGTAGGTGTGAGAAGACTGACAGATTTACTCATTATCTCATAGCTAGAGAGTCACACTGGCTGTTTCATAGAGTTTGGTCTTCACGGGGCATGCTTGGTGGACTTGGAAGCCAGATAAAAGGGCCACCTCCACGCCCTCCTCACCGGCGGCCACAGCCATGTCAGAGAAAAAAGGTGGGGAAAAACTAGGACAGCAATCCCCCTGGCTTCTCTACTCACCAAGGTCCCCCCAAAGGCAACCCAGCTCTGAATCTTGGTCTGCTGTCTGACCCTCTATCCATTTTTCCTGGAGGTTTACTTAGGGACAGCATCCTTCAGGTGACAAGCAGCAATCTGGTTACTTCCTTGGAGAACATGGGCATCTGGAGGCTTGAAAATAGGAGAGAGGAGAGAACGGGCCCCAGTTGCAACACAGAAGTGTCCTTTGCCAGTCCCTGGTATTAAGAAGGGGTCCTTCCTGCAAAAGCAGAACTCAGACCCCTGGGACCATAGGTGATTTTCACACAGTCATTATGGAAAACACACAGTGTGTTACTCTGTCCACCTTCTTTTTTTTTTTTTTTCCTTCTGTCATTTTCCTTTTCTCTGGGTCTCCTTTGATTTTCTTTTAATTTTTTTAAAATTTTTTCTTTTTATCTATTTCTTAGGTATTTTGGGGGGAGGACGGTTACTGGGGATTGAACTCAGGGGCACTTAACCACTGAGCCACAATCCCCAGCCCTATTTTATATTTTCTTTAGAGACAGGGTCTCAGTGAGTTGCTTAGTGCTTCACTTTCTATGCTAAGGCTGTCTTTGAACTCTCGATCCTCCTGCCTTTGCCTCCCAAGCTGCTGGGATTACAGCTGTGCACCGCTGCACCTGTCTTGTATTCATTTAATAACCTGCATTTCTTTACCTGTCCTCAAATCCCCTTTAGGAACAAGATGAGGTGCAGAATAAATGAGAAGAATGAGAGAGGTTTCCCTTGACTCTCAACATCCCCTAAATTCATGCTTCCCTACTAGTGCCTCAGGGACACATCTTGGAGAGTCAGAAAGGACCTACCTCTAGAATTCTCTGCCTTTAGAAGAAATAGTGATCAACCCAGCCATTTGCATCATGTCAAGAGCTCAACCATCTATTTCCAGTCACCCAGCTAGGAGGAATCTGCTTAGAACCAGGGACCCTGTTATCCTCTGTGAACCCAGAAACTCTGCTGCGTGTTGGAGGCACATTTGTAGTTGACTATCTCCATATTTCTAATCAGGTTGTCCTAGCTGGTGAACATCTGAAGACAGAATATAAATCGGGTGCTTCTCTGAGCACTGAACATAAGTGTATGCATAAAACCCATGTCTTTTGGACCAAAGACAGCCTGCTAGGCTTCTTCTGCCTCTGCCAGCAATAAAATGTACTGTCAGCACAAAATGGTCTTTGGGCAGAGAATGCCTTGGGCACCCAAGGCAGAAGTTTTATAATGGGCAAGGCTCTCAGCCAAGACAAATTTGAATAGTGTTGATAATACCATGTGCATCTTTGTTTCCCCAATGCAGCATTCTTTATAAGCAGAGAGCTTCCAGCTGGGCAAGAAGCCACAAACCACACCATATTTGACGTAGGGGAAGTTTGCAGTGTGGACACATTCAGAGTGAGAACCAAGGTCATACCACTGACGGTCTATGGCAGAGGTCGCTTCCTTCTAGAAGTTCAGGGTTTTGTTTAACCAATGAAGACACATGCCCTAAGGCAATACAGGTGCTGCATTCAGCTCGTAAAATGGCTCACTCTGCAAATGTGCTTGTTTGAAGAAATTCTGATGAATTCTTAAAAAGAAGTATTGCACTATAAAGTATTCCTACCCATCCACTCACCAATGCACAGCCTCACATGGAAGCACCTCCCCCACATCATCTCCTTCTTACTTTGCCTCTGTTTATCACTTCTGGGATCAGAGAATTCCAAGTAGAGGTTTGGTGGCCTTGGTAGGTTCCCATTAGGTTCCTTAACTACCGTTTTGGTTCATATGGAAAGGATCCCATGCTTGACCGGCATATGTGGGATGATGTCAACAAAAAGTAACGGCTTCAAAACTAGGAACAAAATCAGACCCATGTTTCTTCTCTTCCTTTTTCATAACTGGACAGTCAGACATGTCCTGGTCACCATGGTTACGCTTTTGCAGAAGTTGAGTTTTTCCTTGAAGTTATTTAACAGAATATTGAATCTTTCAGGGGCTCTAATGAGGTATAAAATCTGTACTACTCCTGACCTGGAGTAGTTGGGCTGGTTGTTACTTCTGCCCACATCATTTTGGAGTGAGGAGAACAATCCCATCGACAGTTTCCCTAGAGGGATACCCTGGGGTACGCCACAGTGATCTAAAATGGACATCTGAAGTCAGGGTGGTGTGGGGTGGTGTAGGGTGGAAAGAAAATCTATGGGAAGGTCTCTGCGTGATAGATGTCTCTATCAAAGAATGTGAATTACAAAATCAAGATCCTATGAATAGACTCCAGGATATATAGAGCTGGACCCATGTTACCGCCATGGGGATCCAGAGCAAAATCATGCCAACTGTAACTGAGGATTATTACATAGAGAAATCTGAAGAAGCAGAAATGAGAGAAGCCGTATGATCCAAGGGTTAGAGACTTCAAGTTCTGGTGAAACAGGTTCATGAGCCTGGCTGGAATTTATTTTTAGCCCCTGGAAAACTGTGTATTGCCTATCACAAATAACCCTGTTTTTCTTAAACCTGCACAAGAGACATTCAACTTCTTGCTGTACTATGCACTCTGAACAAGTCAGCTCCTTATCCCCAACTTGAAGGTGCAGCGATAGGGGATGGTGGTCAGATCATTGGTGCTATTACTGAAAGCAAAGTCTGCCTGAACAACTGCTGTCCACCAAACTTGTGCATGCAAGGTGCATGCCAGTCAGGTGAGAGGACTGTTTGTGGGAGGCAAAGCTGCTATAGAAAATGCTCAAGAAGGAAAAAAGAAAGTCATTAGAAATAAAGCAACTTAATGTATTTCATTGATTCTAGAACATACTTTCTTTTTTCATGGTGTAACATTTGTGAAAATCAAAATGTGTCTCACAATCACTGTTAGCCAGATAGAACCACTGTCATTGTTCTGAGCAAACTCCTCCGTGGCTGCTCACAGTGTTGTCATTTCAACTGAGTTATAAGCATGGTTGGTGCTACAAGATATGGAAAGTGTCTTCAGAAAGATTTCACTGCAACGTGGCAATCAAACAAAAAAGTCATTGTGTTTGCAGAAAGACACGGAAACAGAGCAGTGAAGTATAAATTTTAGATTAATGAAGTAAATATTTGTTGTTGAAGGAATTATTGCAGTCTCACATTTCTTCCAAAGCAATAACCATGTATTTTATAAACCCAGAGGAAGAAGAAGTTATGGTTCATTTTGTTACTGAGATAAATGTGCGAGAATGGCTTATCGCCCAATGCGATGCAGCTCAAGGCAGTAGAACCTGCCAAATCCCTCAGAGCACAGGAAAGGCATTTCAAAGCCCCAAGAGGCTGGCGTGCCCAATACATGCATTAAGCCGGACCATTTTTAAAGCTGTGCCCTAGTTTAATTAGCAGTATTTTTTTCTGTTTTTAGTGACATATAAAATAATGACTTATAATTGATAGACTCTTCGACAAGATACCATAATAATGAGTATCAAACTAGCCTCACAGGCTAACCCTCAACAAAGAAGGAAGCCATATGCAATATTTCAGCCATGTTTGTCCGTAAAGGGTAACAGTGGTGAAAATCAAAGTGTTTGCCATAACTCTGCAGAACTTCAAACTCAAAGTTTAGGGACTATTCAGATATAACACATGAAACACAATCTCCACGCTGTAGCCCAGTACAGGTGAGCATCAGATGCTCAGGAACTTCTGCTCATCACGGCTGCCATTCAGTTCTAAGCGGAAAGTGGAGTCGAGAGGAAGGGCCACAATGAGTATCCTTGTCCTTCACTTCAGACCGAGCACCAACTGCTCCAGAGTCCTTCCCTTGGCCCTCCTTTTCTCTCCCTTCCTTTCTCCACCACTCTCTCCCTTTTGAAGCAGGTACATATTGGAGAGAGAGGAGAGTTTATGTAAGATAGAAAAATAACCAGGAATAAATTCAGTATGTGCACACTTGGAGTGCACACATTCCTGTGTACAGATGTGTCCAGAGTCAGTGATTCTTCTCATATTCTCCAATTTGGGATTTTAAAATCCCAAAAAGACCATGGGTTCCTCTCAAGATATTAAAAAAAAAACAGCAAGAAAAAAAATGGGCTCTTGATGAAACTTCATGTCAAATATATTCATTTTCATCTATCAAAATATGGTTTGATGTATGTCAAGACTGGGAATCCTAATATTGCATTCTTCAGATAAAGAACAATTGAATCAGCAGGGTTCATTACATAATCTCCTGATTTGAAATGCTACCTTTGGAATAAATGTGTTCCCAGGCACCCTGGGATTCATGTACGGAACCTGTTCTCTGCCTCACAGACTCGTTTACTATTATGCCCATATTGTACTTTAATGTCAGTAAGTTTTATGTGATGAATTTTAATGACTGAAAAAAACAAATGTGCACTCATTATTTTACTTTATGAAAAATATCTAAGCCATTCTTCCACATGAATTGTAAACTAATTTGAACCAACTAATTAGAAATTGAGATTCTTAGAATTACATTGTAGGTATGAAAGATTAATATTTTTGATGATATTGTGTTTTCCCAGCCAAGTATATAGGATCTCTCAGATAATGTTTTCTCTCATTTCAAGTGTTTTGTGGCTTTCTTCACTTGGTTTTTGTAACTTTTGAAGCTATTTTATACTTTTTGATGTTATTGAGAATTGGATTTACGTATTTCCATTTCTATCTGATTATTGTTTTGCATGCAGAAAGACCCTAGCATTTACATATGGTTTATCCACTCACCTCACTGAATTTTTTTTTATTAATTCTTATACTGTAAAGCAGAGTCTCTGGAATTTTCTTGGCAGGCAATCTATCACCAGCAAATAAGAATTTTTTTCTCTTCTTTTCCAAAAGTTGCAGTTTGCATTTCTTGTATATTAAATTAACAAAAATCTTCAAAGCATATCTTGAATTATATAGTATTCTCTTATAATTTCTGGTTTTAATAGAATTGGCTTTACATTTTTGCCATTTATTATAGTGTTTGTCATTGTTCTTTCATGATTAGATGATACTCTATTTAATTGTACTTATTAATAGTCAAATGCTCAACTTGTAAGTGTATAATCCTATGAGATTTGCAAAATGTATATGTAATTTTACAGCCTGAAAATTTTTGGTTGTTTGTTGCTGTGTAATAAATTGTCCCCAAACCAAGTAACTTAAAATAAGAACAATTTTTATTTCTCAAGATTCTATGAGTTGGGCTGGGGATGTGGCTCAAGCAGTAGCGCATTCACCTGGCATGCGCGGGGCGCTGGGTTCGATCCTCAGCACCACATACAGACAAAGATGTTGTGTCCACCGAAAACTAAACAATAAATATTAAAAAAAAAAAAAGATTCTATGAGTTGAGCAGGGAGTTCTTCACATCATGTCAGGTGGCTGGAATGGCCAGATGTAAGAGTTCCGGATGCACTATGACCTTTCAGGCATTTAGGGTTAGCCATCATTTCTCTTTTAATTAAAAATAATTATTTTAGTTATAGATGGACACAATACTTTTATTGTGTGTTGAGGATCAAACCCAGTGCCTCATGCTTGCAAGGCAGGCACTCTATCACTGAGCTAGCTACATACAACCGCAGCCTATTTCCCTTGTTTTAACAGAGTCTTTCACAGAGTACATTTATTTTATGTTAATGAAATAAATTCTTATCAACTTTTAAAAATGGATCATGCTTTTGGTGATATATTTAAGAATGTTTTATTCAACTCTTAAATCACCAAGATTTTCTCTGATGTTTTATTCTAAAGGACTTATAGTTTCATATTTTGATCAGTAATACATTTTTTCCTAATAAATGTAAAGTTTAAGACAAAATTATTTTGTATGTAGATGTCCAATTTTTCTAACTGTTTTATTAGAATGCTGTTTTATTAGTGTTCTCCAGTAACCAGCTTTCAGTTTCATTGATTTTTCTCTACTATATTCCTGCTTTCAATTACATTGATTTGGTCTTTTGTCTTAATATGTCTTTCTTCTTTTCCCCCGATTTCATTTTGCTCTCTTTTTTTCTGGTTACTTAAGGCAAAATCTTAGATTGCTGATTTCAAAATGTCTTCTTTTCTAATTTGTTCATTTAATATTATAAATTTTCCTCAAAGCACTAGTTGAGTAGATTCCACCGAATTTTAATGTACTTTCATCCCCATTCAGTTCAGCTGAGGAAAGTCTTTTTCAGCAAAAGGAGCAGAAAAATGGAGTATCCACTTGACCCTCAACCCCATCACACCCCACACACAAAATTACCGCAATATGACTCATGGGCCCAGGTGTAAAATCTGAAATCATACAGCTTCCAGAATTAAGCATGAGAGGATGTCTGCATGACCTAATACAGGCAAAGATTTTTAGAGGGAACACAGAGAGCAATCAATAGAAGAAAGAAAGCAATGTATAAATTAAACTTCATAGAAGCTTTCATACTTCTACCTATGAAAACACACCATCAATAAAAAAAAAAGGCAAGCCAAAATTGAGTGAAACTATTCATAAACAAATACCCAACAGAGAACGTATATACAGGATATTTAAAGAATTTCTTCATCATGAAATTTTAAAAATCAGACAATGTAAGGATGTGGAGCAACAAAAATACTATATATCTTTATTGGGAGTTTAAATTGGCACAAATCATTTAGGCAGTAAATTTTTGAGAATTTCATTACCTGGAATACCCCCCAAAAAATATTTTAAAGTTGAAAAGACCTTAAATGATTGGATAAATTTTGTTATGTTCATATAGTGCAATAGCATAAAGCTGTGAAAAAGACCTAGAGCTATAGATATCAACATTGGTGATCTTTATCAACTTGATATTTAGTAGGGAAAATGCAGAAGGGTGCATAGGATAAATGTATGATTTCAGAGACATATGCAGGTGGTTAAAATATACATAATTTTAAAATTTGTTCTAATTAGTTATGTATGACAATAGAATGCACTTGGATACATCCTACATAAATGGAGTATAATTTCTCATTCTTCTGGTTGTACATGATGTAGAATCATAGGATAATGATGTCTGATTCATTCTACTATCCTTCCTATCCCAGTACCCCTCCCTTCCTTTCCACTCCCTTCTACCTAATCCAAAGTAACTCTGTTCTTCCCTAGCCTCTTCCCTTATTGTGAATTAGCGTCTGCATATCAGAGAAAACATCTGGGCTTTGATTTGGGGGGTGGGCTAATTTCCCTTAGCATAATATTCTCCAGCTCCATCCATTTACCAGCAAATGTCATCATTTCATTATACAAAAATTTTTCTATATATTTATACCTTATGTACAGTATACGAATATGTATGTATTTTATATTTATGCACATATAAAAATATATATACATAATTTTTTGAATAATAAATATTCAATAAGAGAAAAGGGTTAGCTCTGAGTGATGGAGAAGAACAGGGCCTTCAACTCTATTTATAATATTTTATTTCTGTGGGTAGATGTGGTATATAGAAATTTGTTGCAGTATCTGTTAAAATTTTTTAAAGGTATTAACTATGCCACCTAGTTCAATTTAATGTGATTAATGTGAATTTTTAAGAAAAAGTAATAATTTGTCTTAGTTGTTTTATGTATATGCTGCTCACCCAAGGCTGAAAACTTTTAGTGTAGGGTTCATCCATTGCAGAGATCATATGATGTTCGTAACTTAAACACAGACCACCATGAGATTACCAAGTAATATAAATTGACTCACTGTAAGATTCTGAGATGTTCAGGTTATGTTTCACTGAAATTATACCTCGATTGAAGCCATTTTTAAAAGATTAATAGCAAAAGAAAAATTGGTGTGACTGAAACATCACTTTGTACTGTGAAACATTTGAGCATGTTCCACAACTCTCGTGTCTGGCTGTCTCAGTCCATTTTCTGTTGCTATAACACAATTCCACAGACTGGGAAAATCTATAGAGAAAAGAAATTAATTTCACTCATGGTTCTAAGTCTGGGAAGCCCAAGATAGAAGGCTCATATTTTTTTGAAAGAGAGAGAATTTTTTAATATTTATTTTTTAGTTTTCGGCGGACACAACATCTTTGTTTGTATGTGGTGCTGAGGATGGAAACCGGGCCGCATGCCAGGCGAGTGTGCTACCGCTTGAGCCACATCCCCAGCCCGTAGAAGGCTCATATTTCTATGGCTTCCTTGTTGCATCATAACATGGTGGAGGGCATCAAATGGTAGTCAGAGTGATCATGCTAATTCACGTCTCTTTTTTTCTACACATAAAGCCCCTAATGCCATCATGGGGAGTCCCACCTTCATGACCCCATATAAACCTAATTACTTTCCAAAGGCCCCACCTCCAAATACCAGTTACATGAATTTATGAATTAACTTTCCAATAAATGGACTTTTGGGGAATACATTTAAACCCATTACTGTCCTAGGCCCTTAAATTTACCACTGCTACAAATACAAAATTATCTTATCCTTCCAATACCAGAAATTCTTTTCCTTTAAATAATGTTGTATTTTCTTTGCACTTTCCAGTCTCAATAATTTTGGTCATCACTATTTTCATAAGCAACCCAAACTAAGAAAGAATTTAGGATCCATCTCCCCTCCATCTACCATTATCCAATCTATTCAACAAGTCTTTTCATGTCTACCTTTATAATATCTCTTTATAAAATCCATTCTAATGGTCTATTCCCACAGTATTTTTCTGCTCCCAATGAGACAAACTCCTCCCTGAACTGCTTCCTAATCCATCATTCCTTCCAAAGGTCCTACCCATAGGGCTGCCCATCAGTCAAAGTTATCATTCTATTGGGTGAACCAGGTCTTATGCCATCATGGAAATGGGTCAGTTAGCAAGTATTCATTTTCCTAAGCAATTTTCCCAACTATAAAATATTGATTAGTTTACAATAACAAAACTTTGAGTTTCAGCTTGAAGATAAAGACGAAAAGAGTATTGCTCTTATTCTTACAACAACAAATATAAATACAACAACAAATATAAATAAATCTGGATAAACTTCAAATTAATTTTTTTTCTTGAACTAGGTCATTTTTTCTTGAATTAGGTCATTAGACAAACAACTAAGGTGAAATCTGGAGAAAGATAAGCATCTCTATGGAGAAATAGGAGCCAAGCATTTGTTTACCTTCCAATCACCACTTGAACAGGTAAAAAAGATTCAGCCAGACTTTGTTAACCAATCCATAATGGCAAAGTGTGAGCTAGTGTAACAGCGTGACATCCCTGGGAGCCCCAGACATGGAGTTGACACCTGCTTGCATCCTTTTCCTTCAGTAACACTAACAAGCACTCACAGGAAAGATGAGGAAGAATCCTGAGAAAGATCCTCCCCTAGGGAAAGAACTGCCCAGACGCATTTCCTCTGCCTCCTCCATGAAGCTAGTCTTAAACTGAAGGAAGAAGGGATCGGCCACTCCAGAACTCATCCTGGTCATATCCACTGTCTCCCCTAAGGAATGAAGGTCTTAGCATGCAGGAGATAAAGCTGCAAACTGTAGCCCAAAGAGCACTCTTGGAAACAGACCTATAGCGAAGAGAGGGAACAGGAAAACAAAACAAAGAGCCATTCTTGCAGCTGGGGAAAAGCAAGACTATAATTTGGGTTCAGCATTACATCTGGAGGAGAGACAGGAACACTCAGAGACTCAAGTTCAGAGTTCTGCCTAAAAATGAAGCTTAATCAGAAGAGAATCCCCTTCCCTGCCCACCATACCATGATAACCAGCACTGAGTAAAAACAGTGGATACAGACTGGATACTTGCAAGGGAGCAGTGTAAGAGAATGCCCAAGGCTCAACAGAGAGAAAAATCTCAAGCCCAGCTAACTTCTCATTAGACCAAAACAGACTTCTACTCTAAAGACCCCACAGAAGGGAAGTCACGCACATCTCTATGTGGAACTAATATTTACCTCACTGTCTACTATGACATCTGACTTCCAACTAAAAATTATTAAGTATAAAAAGAGGTAAAAAAAAATAGTCTGAAGAGACAAAGCAACAGTTAGAATCAGGTTCAGATATGATAGATGTTAGAATTATTAGACTGGAATTTTAAATAATTGAATGATATGTTAAGGGCTGAAGTTCACAGTTTCTGCCTAAAAAAAATGAAGCTTAAAGATAGTCAAAATGCAAAATCAGATGTATAATTTCATCAGAGATGTGGAAATTATAAGCAAGAATTAAATGTAAAGCTAGCCATCAGAAACATGAGGTTATGGTTTAGATATAAGAAAAGCGCATGCATGAGACAAAACCAGAAAGTTTAGAGGTGAAATAACTGGATTATGAGAGCCTTAACCTAACCATTGCATTAATCCACTTGACTGGATTAACTGGGTATGGCTAGAGGAAGTAGGTCACTGGGGGCATGCTTCTGGGGTATGCAGAGATCTCTCCACTTTCTTGCTGCTATTCCTGAGCTGCTTTCCTCCTTCCACCACGATATTCAGCCTCCCCTTGTGCCCAGAACAATGGAGTTGGCCATCTATGGACTGAAACCATGCATGCCAAATAAACTTTTCCTCCTTTAAAATGTTTCTTGTCAGGTCTTTTGGTCCCAGTGGCAAAAAAAGCTGACTAAAACACCTGATAATGGAGATGAAGAGTTCCTCAGATAGCCTCACAAAAAGACTCAAGGAAGAATAAGTGAGATTTTAGGCAAGTCAATAAAAATTATTTGAGCAGAGATGCAAAAAGTAAAAACAATGGAAAATTTTAAAAATTAAAGAGAGTGTTCAACTGCCGGGGTTCATATCGAATAGTGTGATAAAATTGAAACCCAAGAAAGATAATAGAACAGAAAAAATATTTGAAGAAATAGTGGCTGAGAAGTTTCCAGAATTAGTGATATAACTAAACTACAATATCAAAGAAGTTCAGAGAATACTGAACAGTATAAGTCTATACATAATCAAACTACTGAAAACCAAAGACAAAATATAAAATCTTCAAGGCCACCAGAGAAAAAAAAAGGCAAATTACCTAAAAATTAAAGCCAACTCCATCAGAAGTCATGTAACCAAGAGATAGTATAGTGTGACCTTTTTGCAGCATGAGACCAAAAAAAAAATGTCTCCAATGCAGAATTCTTCCCAGAGGCCTCCTTCAAAAGACAGAAAAAGAAATACTTTGTCAGACAAACAAAATTCATTGTTTGCAGGCTGACTCTATAAGAAACGTTAAAGGAAGTTTTACAGACAGAGGAAATCTGATGTATAGCCAGTGGCTACTACCCACAAAAGGAAATGAGGAGCTTCAGAAATTGAATTAATGGAGGGAAAATAAGATATTTATTTTTAATTGCTTTCTCTTGTTGAAACTGTTTACAAGAAATAACTTGTAAAATTATAGTATGTGTTTGTAGTATAGTAAAATTGTATGATGAAATACCACAAAACTGGATAGTAGGATTGGAAATATACTATTTTCAAATTCTTCTACCACATGCAAAGTGGTATGATATTATTTGAAGCTAGTCACATTTTTAAATGTTTATATGGAATGCTAAGTCAATCACCAAAAACATCTCAAAAGGGGGCTGGGGATGTGGCTCAAGCGGTAGCACGCTTGCCTGGCATGCGAGCGGCCCGGGTTCGATCCTCAGCACCACATACAAAGATGTTGTGTCCGCCGAAAACTAAAAAATAAATAAATAAATATTAAAAAATTCTCTCTCTCTCTCTCTCTCTCTTTAAAAAAAATCTCAAAAGAACATAATAATGAGTAAATAGAGATGTTAAGTAGCCACACAAAAATGCTCAATAAGCACATAGATAAATAATAATAAATAATTCAATTAAACTCAGGAAAAGCATACAAGGAGAAACAGAACAGACAAAATATAGAAAATTTCAAGAAAGGTAGCAGATCTTAACTCAATCATATTAATAGTCACTTTAAATGTCAATGGTCTAAATATGCCAGGTCAGCAATATAGATTATTGAACTGGATGAAAAAGTTAGAACCAACTATATGCTGTATGCAGCAAAAACTCACTTGCATACAAAAATACATACAGCTTAAAAGTAAAAGCATGAAGAAAGATATCATCATAGACTAATCAAAATAATGCAAGAGTAGCTTTGCTTATTTCAGACACAATAAATTTTTAGAACAAGGAAGAATATCAGTAACATATAACATTACACTGAAAAACATGAAGGCTTATTTTTTAAAATGATTATAAAATTACACACGCAAAAAAAAATTGGTTTCAGGGAATCTTCATGTTTGAACTGAATTTTGATTTGATATATGTATTTTTCTTACTGTGACATACATTTATTAAATTAAAAATTACTCATATTTTTTCATCTGGAAATATCTTTCTGATTCCCAGAAATAGTATATACTGCTTTGCAGGAAGATTTTCCTTTTATGCCGACTGGTAGGCAAACGTACCAGCATTACATTGAAAATATTATAGTTTGTAGGCATTTAATATGTTCCTATCTCATTGTTGCCCAATAGAAATCCAAGTAGGAGTAAATTAAATTACCTTCTTTGGCTATTGGGAAAACTTTTCATGCTTGTCCGAATATAATGAGTTTGTTTCCTATTCTTAAGGTGTTTTCCCCACTGGGGGATACTAGAATTGGCCCAGGAACATTTATACAGATCTGCCAGTAGATTTTAAATCACTTTATCTTCAAGTTAGAGGGTAAGGTTGTTTTATGAACTTATGCAAATTGACTAGAAATCCTTGATTTCAAGGCTAGATTAGTGATCTATTTATACTTAACATATAGTAGTATTCAAAGGGCTTATAAATAACAAAACATGCATTTGCAACTTGGGGCTGTTACAATGCCCCAGTAACCATTTTTAACTAATCTGATTTAATTGACATTATGTTAGGAGTTTTGAAGTTCTTAAAAGGGTTGAGCATAAAGGATTCTCAAGGGCGATAACTACAGGTAGAAATGATTCTAACTGGGCTCACTAATCTATTTATAATGAAATAGTTATTGGCTACATATTATGAATGATTAAAGAACCTCAAAGAAAATCATGTATGTGGGCAGACGGGCACTTTGGAGCACCTTATAATAGATTCATGGTTGTTCATAATATTAATATTAACAAGATTCATGCAGGACTATGTGCAAATACTTATTGAAAGTGGCACAGCATCTAGTGGGTTTCCACTTCTCTGGGGAGGAAAATAAAAAATTAGGCCTTAGAGAGCCTTGGAGTCTTCAGGCAAGACATAAATATTGTGCCTTTGTGTATGCTTGTCTCGGTTTTCCCCAACTGAAAAAAAAAGGAATCTAGGACTATTTTCCAAAGTGGTCTGGAGAGTGAAATTAAATGAGATAGATGATAGATAAGAACATATTTGGGAGAAGATTAAAAAGTCACACAATGAGGGATTGTATCATAATCCAGAAGCACAAATGCTTGTGTGTTGAAGGTTTGGTCCCCAGTGCATCAAGGTTCAGAGGTGGGATTGGGGGAATGATTGGATTATGAAGATTCTAACCAGTGGATAAATCCATTGATAGATTCATGATTTTATGACATTAATAGGAGGTGGTAGAAACTATGGAGGTAGGGCCTAGTTGGAGGAAGTGGGTATGTGCCCAAAGGATATATCTCGCCCCCAGCCCCTTCCTTGCTGTCTTTCTGCTTCATGTCTGACGTGAAGTGAGAAGCTTTGTTCCACCATGCCCTTCCACCATGATGTTTCTGTCTTGGAGCCAAATGATCCTGGGCTGAAACCTCTCAAACTGTGAGCCAAAATAAATCTCTCCTCCTCTAAATTGCCTTTCTCAGGTACTTTGTTCCAGCAGCAGAAAGCTGACTAATACAGTCCCATTTATTCTACTGCATGACTAGGCAGCATAGTTCTTTTGGTGTTTTTTTAAATGACTGGTTACCTCTTAACCAAACCAGAGAATATTTGATTTGAATGTCAATATATGATGTTGGTGTTCAAGATGCGCTATCCTCAAATAAAGGAACTTTTCTTCTTATCACTGGGATTATGAATAGACTACAGTTTGACCCAAGGTGTTCCACTTGAGAAAGATGAGATGTGAAGACACTGAGAGAATCAAAGGATTAAAAAAAAAGTGACTAAAGACAAAAGAAGATGAAGGTGTTGCAAAAGGAGAAAATTCACATTGGCTGAAAATTTTTTGTATACGATGCATTGAGTTTTGACACCATCACCCACAATTTTAAGCAAAGTAAAATTCAAAGAGAAGTAAAATCAGTTTGTCTGAGTTCCCTTCACTGGATCTCATACTGGTTTAACTAGTTCCAAGCTCATTTGCTTTACAGCATATCACAAGCTAAAAGCATCTAACAGAAAACCAAGAACACAATCAAATTCCTTTAAAAACTATTAAGTTTTCCTACTAAGAGTGCTGTTCCAAAATGTTTACTTGTAATATATTTTCAGTCTTTTAATTGCTATATTCTTTACAAGCCCAAACAGCAAAACCAGGATACCTCTACATTGTAAGGCTTTCATACTCACTTATCTAGATGTAGATAATTTTAATATTTTAAGTCTTCATTCTCATGGCATACCCTGAGTCTTGAAACTACAAAAGTCCTGTTAAACATAACCTATTTCTGAAATTCAAAAAGTGAATTTTAGAGTTGACAAATTCTTTAGAAAAATGCCAACAGGAATACTGGCATTTCAAAGACCTCCTTCTTGAAGTTATTTCATTTATTTTAGTGAATCTCAAACAATCAGAGCTATATATCTAAAGCTTCACTCACCTGAATTCATGGGTAAAGTAAAGAGAAGCCAGAATAATACCAATAACTTTCAAATATCCATGATATTTGTATCATTAGGTTTGGACACTGCAACTACAAACCTCAAAATACATGAATTCCACTCGTAAATAAGTTTAGTTAGAAATATTGGGTATGAATCTCCCAACTTATAAATAGCCCCCAGATTTGGAAACTCACAACCATACTGAAATTAGAATTTATTAGTCAATTGCCAAAATCTAGCAAGTAAATTCACTAAATGAATGCATCAGTCAGATTTCTGTTACTGTGACAAAATACCTGAGAAAATCAATTAAGAGAAGAAAGGGTTGTATATAATTGACAGGTTTCAGTCCATGGTCACTTTGCTAAGTTGTTTCTGGGCCTTTGATGAGGCAAAGCATCATGGTGGAGAGGGCACAACAGAGAAAAGCTGCTTATCACATAGCATCCAGGAAGCAGAAAGAGGAAGGGTACATGGTCAAAATATATCCTTCAAAGGGTTGCCACTACCTCCTCCAACTAGGCCCCATCTCCTAAAGCTTCTGCCATCTCCCAATAGTGGCACCAGCTGGGGACCAAGCTTTCAACACATGAGCCTTTGTGGGACATTCCAGATCCAAACGATAGACAGATAGACATATATACCCAAAGAAATGCCAATAGGTGAACCATCCTCACCCCAAGAACTAGCCCTAATTTTTAAAAAAGCAACATTTTTCTCCCCTTTCCCACTGTGTGTCTTCTATACCGATCAGACATTCGATTGTACCTGCCTATCTGCTGCCTGGGGCCCAAATCCAGGAGCAGCCAAATTTAACCTGTGTAAGACTTGTGGATCTGTTAGGAGCCTAGAATGTCTACAGAACTTCAGGGAAGTAAGTAGGAGAGGCCTGTGATTTATGGTACAAAAACATGGAAATAAGAGACACAAAATTGCCATATGATACCTTCCACTATAGGACACGGAAAGAAGCCCCTTTCAGGATGCCAGTACAATGCTTTTCAACTTCTCTGCCTCCAGAACTATAAGATAAATAAATCTCTGTTCATTGTAAATTACCCAGCCTCAGGCATTCTGCCACAGCAGCAGAAAATGAACTAACATACCATGTGAATGAAGTGTCCCTGCTCAGCCCTGTTTCAGGAGGTCAACTAAGGATGTTGTGAGCCCCCCTCCGGGGCTCAAGCCACCTGCAATGCCATTTGAGATAAACTCCCATTTTTTTTTCCTTCCATTATCTGTGTGCATCGACAGCCCATTTCCTGGCCTCAAAGCTGACTGCAGCAATTCTTCCTCTTGCTTCCTGTGATTACTCACAATTCTGATTTTTTTTTTTTTTGCCCTGACCAAGTAGATCTCATCAACTTCATTTCTGCATTTCTAGCAATTTGGGTTTCCAGAAAGCAAACTAAGGATAACAATCTGGGAGAAGCAGTCATGACTATTGATGTTGGTGAGGCAATAAACAGCTTCAAGTCCTCAAGTTTCAGCCTTTTCTTTCTTTCCCTTTTTCCTAGGCTCCCCAGGCTCTGAGGCTGAGGTGTCCAGCCACTGGCCAGCTGTGTTCAGAGATTCTCATTCTGCTCACTGGTCTGCAGCATCCCCTTACCAGGGCTACTCTCTGGTAGGCTCTGAGGTGCACACTTTCTCTGAGCAAGAGAACCAAACCTGTTCTGCTAAGCATGAGGCCAAATGTAGCCAGACTTGGCTAGGCTCTGGAGTCTATATGCTTTGACCTGAGCCCTCCCTCTGCTCCTTAAGAACTGGGCACTCTGGAAAGTCACTTAGTATCCCCAAGCATGCGAAAAAGAGACTCAGTTACCAAAGAGGGCTCTCAAGGGTGTCTACATCACAGGAGAATGTGAGACTTAACTGGCATGACCGATAAACCCACGCATTGAAACTTCTGGGTGCTGCTTATGTTAAAAGGGTTACTCCAGGCAGGAATTCAAAGAGAAATTCTCCCAAGTCATTTTCTGTGTCCTTTTGAATAAGAATAAATAGTTAAGGGTCAGGGTATCAGGGAAATGAGCCCCAGTTAAGATCTTTTTTCAAATTTAAAGACCACTTCTTGAGGTTAACCAGTGGAAACATTCCAGCCAAATTCTTTGTCCCAGAGCTGCAAAATGAAGGTAGGAATGAACCCAAATGGGAGTTACAGGGAGGAGTCAAACTCAAAGGCTAAGGGACACAGCTAAATAGCCTTGAGGGCATCTTGCTATCAGTTAGCCCAGCCAGCCGGTCCAGCACCCACCAGACTGGAGCTACCACCAAACTTCAGACAACCCCATCTATCGGCGGAGAAGGGAAGCAGAACATCATGGTGCAAATTAGCAAGAACTGATTAGGTTCAGCTCTCATAATCATAATTTGAAAAAGGTGGTAGCTGTAGTCAGGTGGGGTGTAACTAAAGGCGGTCACTGGGGACATACCCTGGAAAGATGCATCATTCTTACCGACACTTCCTATCCTCCTGCTTCCCAGCCGTAATGAACTGAGCAGCTATCCTGCACCATGATGTTCTGCTTCTGTTAGGGGCCAGAGTAATGGTACCTGCCAACCGCAGACTGAACCTCTGAAACAATGAGCCCCAGATAAATGTTTCTCCCTCTAAGTTGTTCTTGTCAAGTATCTTGATCACAGCAATGAAAAACTAACACAAGGAGTTTCCAATGGAGCTGACATTTGCTCTGGGCCCCAAGGGTGTGCCAGGAAACAAAGAGGTCAGGGGTATAGAGGTGAAAGAAAGAGCCAGAAGAGAGAAATTAAGAAAGTAAACCCAAGAAGTGCTGATGTGTGGCATTTGTACAGGTGCTGGGGGCAGAGCTGGGTGAAGAGAGGGCACCCAGGATGGGGAGGAGAGAAATGATACCGGGAAGGCACAGTGGTGTCCCATTACACAGACTAAGAGGATTTCTGGCAATTCTGTGGTCAATAGAAATTTCCTTTGTTTGCCTGTTAGTTAATTAGCTAGTTAGTTAATTAGTTTATTTCTGTGTGAGCATGAGTGCATTTTCTGTTGATCTCTTCACTTGCTGTAGGGAACTTGAGCTGAAAGAGAATAGGGCTTTTGGTCTAATTTTATTATTACCCCTTGCCGATCAATTGTTGAAAATGCTTTGTATTTTGGAGATTTTTTTACTATAAAAAGAATTTCATGATAATAATTTTCAGTAAGTTTATAAAGATTCAATAAGTAGATACACGAAACACATTGGAAAATATTTGGTGGGCTTTGTGAAGAGTTATTTTACATATATATAAAATCAGGGTCTTTGGTATAATCAAATCAAGAGGTAGAGACAATGTTACCATAAGACCTATACCAAGTTTGGTCATGGAAGATCATCAAAATTAGCTAAGAGGGTGGCTTGTTTGTCTTGTAGATGTATTAACTGGAAGACTTTGAAAAATCTAAGTCAAGCCACGCATATTAGCACGCACTTGTGGCCCCAGCTATTCCAGAAGCTGAGGCAAAAGAATTACTCAAGACCATGAGTTCAAGACCAACCTGGGGGATGAACTGTGAATTTTCCAGTTCCTTTCCAGGAAAGATGGAAAACCATGATAAATATGGTTTTTAGCACCACCTTGGAGAGCATCACACAGGACAACAACAACAACAAAAAATAAAAGGTGGTGGTGGTGGTGAGGAGGGTGTTGCTGAAGTGAGGAGACTTGTGATGGTGGAGAAAAGAGGGGAGAGGGGTGGGTACAGGAGTGCTTATCTCAGACGGACTTCACAGGACCTACAGGTGACTCTGTGAGAAGAGGATCTTCTTTCGTGTTCTGGAGCAATGCTGTCCAACAGAAGTATAATGCAAGCCACACATGCATTTTTAAGCTTTCTGGTACCCATATTGTCAAAAGTAAAAAAGAAACAGGAAGAAAATAAAATTTTCCTTTCCCATGCTGTCTTGAGAGGTTTGTGTGTTAATATTCAGCTACCTTTTTAAAATGAGTTGAGAGGGAATCCTTCTCTTACATTATCTTGAGTAGATACATAAATTAAGATTATTTATCCCTTGACTGTTTAGTATAAATTACTTAAAAAGTTAAAGAAGTTTCTTTCTTTCTTTTTTTTTTTTTTTTTTGGTGTGTGTGGGGGGAGGGGGGGAGTAACCAGGGATTGAACATTGAACCCAAGAGTGCTTAAACAATGAGCCACATCCCCAGCCCTTTTTTACTTTTTTATTTATTTATTTATTGAAACAAGCTTTCACTAGGTTGCTTACAGCCTTGCTAAATTGCTGGGGCTGGCTTTGAACCTGTGATCCTCTTGCCTCAGCCTCCCAAGCTACTGGGATTACTGACACATGAACCACCACACCTGGCTACTAAAGAAGGTCTTTGGGCACCAGGTGTTTTCTCTGTGGTTATAGGATTGCCTGGGTGCTTGCTACAGTACTTTTGAATAATATGTCTACACTGTCATCTCTTGATGTTTTGATTTTGGAGCATTAGGTTTATATTCTAACTTCTTTTTCAGGTAGTTGAGGATTTAGTTCTTATACTTCATAATCTCATCCCCACTCCCTCTGTTCTAGACCAACTAGAGTTATATAAAAATTTGTGTTTACATTTGTATAAATGAAATTTTATCCACATCATTACTTCTTTTTCTGCATTTTATTGGTGTATTATCGTTGTGCAAAATAGTGAGATCCTGGTGATATATTTGTTGTTTATGAAGTGAAAAGTATGAATGTGCACATTTAGTGGAAAGATAAAAAATGTTTATAAATAGCCTCTGATCAGCTGAAGTCAGCATCTTTACAAATGAGTTAAGTCAGACCACATTATACATTATACAGCTAAATGAATTTTTAAAAAAACAAACCAACTTTTTTTTTTTTTTGGTTTTTCCAACCTGAACTTGGGATAGCAGGTGTTATCCAAATATTAAATTTCTAGCAGGGTTTTCAGGTGCAGATCATGTTTGATCGTTATTATCTAACAGGTACTATATTGTACCATGCTCTCTGATGCCAATGTTTCCTCTATTTTCATTCTAGTTTCCAAAATTTTGGTAAGTTCTCTTTGTAATCTCAGGTTAACGCCATTTAAAAACGTTTGCTATCAATTTTAGCTGAGTTTTGGTTTTGGTTTTGGTTTTGGTATTACAGAGGGAACCCAGGAGCACTTTACCACGGAGCCACATCCCCAGCCCTTTTTATTTTTTGAGATGGGGTGTTGCTAAGTTGCTGAGGATCTCCCTAAATTGCTAAGGCTGGCCTCAAAACTCTCAATTCTCCTGCCTCAGCTACACACCCCCTTCCATCACTGGGATTACAGATGTGTGCCACCATGCAGGCTAAATTTAGCAGGATTTTTTTGGCAGTAAGGAGATAAATGTATATAAAGCTAAAATCCTGGATTTAGTCAGTGTTAAGGAGAAACCACTGATGCTGTACTTTCTGAATCTGTAGGTATACTCAGAGCTGATGGCAAACCAGTCTTAAGAATCCTCAAAGAGAACTTTTCTGCTTGGCTCCAGGTGCTGTTTCGGCTGTACTTTGTGGACCTAATGCTGTTTGTTTCTCACAGTGTTATCCTCCAGTGTTGAGAGTCTCCACTGCTATTGCAGAGGGGAAAGTTGTCAGGCTGTTGCAAGGAAAACTCTCCAGTCTTCTGGTCCTTGGAGCTGAGCTCCGGAGGAAAATGAGCTAGTCTTGTTAAAAATACCTCCCATTGAGGGAATATTAAAGAAAACTTCAGTGTAGACAGAGTGGAGTGAGGTGGGGATGCTGAGGAGACGGGAACAGGGCAAATTAAAAAAAACAGGACAGATGGAGAATGGAGGTGCCATAGGGCCAGGAAGAAACTTTAAGTTCATTTTGGCCACAGTCCAGTCTCTGTGAATTGTCCGATTTAAGGGGGTGAGCAGACAGGGCTGGTCATAGGCAAATAACATGGTTGTTTTTAAGAGAATATTTATTGGTGCATATTAATTATATAGAATGTTGGGTTTTATTGCGGTGCATTTGTGCATATTAAAAACATAATTTGATCAATTTCATTCCCCAATACCTCCACCACTCTCTCCTACCCCCAATCCCTTCCTTTATCCCAAGAGTCTTCCTTCTACTTTCATGGAATCCCCCTGCCTCCCTCCGCACCCCGTTATTTTCTTCTAATTTCCACATATGAGAGAAAGCATATGATTCTTTTCTAAATCTGACTTGTATCGCTCAGCATGATGATCTTCACTTCCATCCATTTTCCTGAAGATGACATCATTTCTTCCTTCTTTATGGGTGAATAAAACTCCATTGCTTACATATACTACATTTTCTTTATCTATTCATCTTTTACCAGACACCTAGAGTGATCCCATGACTTGGCAATTGGATTGTACTGCAATAAACATGGGTATGCGTGTGTCTCTAGAGTATGCTGACTTTGATTCTTTTGATTATTCTTTAAATATTTATTCAACGTGTACACAGAGCAAAGGCTGAGTGTGAGAGCAAGGTACAGAAGGAGAACAGAATTCACAGCCTTAATCTATCTTGCTGGGGTCCTGACAAATGCAGCCCATGCCACAAATGTGCATACTTCATTTAGCAAAACAAAAGCTTGCTGTTGGTTTTCTATGAGAACCTAGTACAGACTTGACTCTCCTCACAAACTATAAATAGCTTATTTCTTTCTTGCCAATCACTTATTACACTCCCAGTAATGTTGGAGCACAGGTCAACTGCCAAGTTTAGCCTGCATCTACCTTAATGCTGAGAATGGGGAAAAGACCTTGAGGGAACACATAGGTTGGTACGCATGGGTTGCTATAGGAGAAATCAGACTCTCCTTCTTTGACTGGGTCTAGAAAGAACAGGACCCAAGATAACTGAACCAAAAGAAATGAGGTAGGAATAACAAGCCCCTTCTGCACCTCAGGTACAGAGTGACTTCTCCCGGGCTCAGGGTATTAGGAGGGCAAAGAGGAGGCGCCATCTTGAAGGCTGAGTAGGTGTGAACCAGGATAAGATGCTGCAAGGCATTTTAGACTTAGGGGATGGCATGAATAAACCCCGGAAGCAAGAAAGGTCTGCCTTGTATAGCTTAGTGTAGTCAAAAGCTCAACTGTCCCAAAAGGTGAAGGTGGAAATGGGGGTGAAGAGGAAGGCAGAGGACAGACCATGGAGGACACCTAGGTGGGTAAAGGTCTATCCAGTTGCAATGAGAACCACAGAAAACTTCAAGCAGAAAAAATTAATTAATTAATTAATTAATTAAATAAAATAACAATCTCAGACCCAGCGTATGGCTCCCAGAGTGCTGGCAGTAATGGCAGTGGGGGGCAATTTGGGATGCTCCTTCCGACAAATAATCAAATTCTGTGGTTTCTGATATCTTTGAGCCACTTCAACCTTGGGTGAGAAATAACAGAAAATAATACTCAAACCCTGATGGTCATTGTGAAAAAAAACCCCATCATCTCCTGCTGGAAGTTCCCTGAAGGCGATACATCCTACAGAGTTGGAATGTCCTGGCAGGCTGTTGAGCTGGATCTCTCTGGCTTACATATCATCCACACTCCTTTCCCTTGAATTCATGCATTTTTCCTGTATTTGTCTAACATCAGAACCAAGGTGGAGTGAATATATGCCCTTCTTCATTACAAAGACTTGGATGGATGCATTCTCTTGGGGTAGAGAATAAAATTTCTCTCCAAGAATAAAGTAGCCAGTGTGCATTAGCTTATCCCATGAATTTCCTCCTGGTGATGGTGGGCAGGTAGCCAAATTCACTAGCATATAAGTTTAAAAACTCATCCCTAAATCAAAACAATTTTATGCTGCAATCTGGTGCCCAAAGAGTTCAGTCAAGCCTCAAGGAAGAATTTTTCTCTCCTCTACTCCCTCTGGATTTTCCTCTTAAAGATTTGACTTTTTCCCTTGTGTAAATGAATATCATATATGTAACATTAAAGATTTTGACTGACATTTCCTACCCTTGCAGATTTTCAATACAAAATGTTCAGTCTGAGGACAATGTAACCAAATCCTGGGGACATAAATAAAACACTCTTAAATTTTTCATGAGACGCATTGTGTCCTTCATTTCCTTTTAGTTAACATAAGAATTTCTTACTGCCTGAGTTATAATTATCAGACAATGACCTCATCTATAAATAAGATGGAGGTTTTAAAAAGTTTTTGAGTAGTGAGCTGTAATGTTTCAGTAGAAAGGTGTAAATTCATGCCACTGGTTCTCGAAAGAAAGCGCTGAGGTATTTCTTTTGCACAAGGTAATCTGGGCCAAAGCAAACATAAAACCAGCAGGTGAAAAGTTAAGCAAGTTTCAAAGAGTAGCCAAAGCCAGCTGTGCTTGTATAAGAAAATCACTGGTACATGTGTACTTAGGGATAATCATATTAATTGATTTCCCCCATGATGGAGGGCCTCGGAGCTCCTAATTTCCTTAGTATAGTCGTGTAGAGCAGCACACAGCAGAGAATCAGTTTTTGAAAAATTATACTTCATCTGGATAACCTGAGCAAGACCAGTCACCATTCTATACTCAAATCACCTTGCCCTCCCAAAAGATATTGTGATGGATAGAGCAAGTGGTGCTATGGCAAAGCAGAAACCTAAAGTCAACCCTGGGCTAGGTCTATTTTGTGCACAGAAATGCATGTCAAAGTGACTTTGCATGAAAGTTTTTTTTTTAAGTTTATAAAGAATGTTATTAAGCTTTGATGACTGCAATCCTATTTCTCACCCATTTCTCAGCAAGCTCTGAGAACATGGCAGATAGATTTACCTAGAAGGAAGCGGAGTTTAATCCAATTCAATTTCAACAAGTGTTTGTTTTTCACAGAGATGTACATGGCTGCATATTTGCATTTGTGAAAACTTAAGAATTGTACCACACGTGATTTTTGCCCTCCCTCCCAAGGCTCAGTCTAAATGGGGAAAAATGGACATATACAAATATTTTACCTAATGACCAAGGGGTCTGCACCCATATGACTGAACCCACTGAAAGCCCCAAGTAGAGCAATTATTTAAGACACAAACAGATGAAGGTGTTTGTCTTGGCTCCCTCCTTAACACTGGGTCACCCCAACTTCACAAGCCATGGGGGGGAAACAAAGGTGGAAAACATTTTCAGGACCATGTTTTAACGTAACACTCCTTGCCATCTGCCAAAGTGGGCAAGGTCACAGGAAGCAAAAATGAAGAAGGATTTGGGAGTCCATTGATACTTTAAAATATACAATGTTATGATGGTGCAAAGTCCCCACCCACATCAGTACAAATGCTTTAAGTGGATAGAATCATAATGTACATTATAGATAAGTTTTGAGTAATACATAGTCGGGTTCAAGTTTGTCTTCAGTCACTTTCTATCTACATTATATTGGACAAGACACCGAAACTCACCAACCTCATTTTTCTCATCCATAAATGGAGAAGATTAAAATGCTAGCACCTCACAAGATCAAAGGACCAATTAAAGGAGAGCTTACATCTATAGCCTAAGTGTCCCAATTTTCCAGCCACAGATTTTTTATAGTAAAGGCGGGAGGAAATTGCCACTCACTCCAGACTCCTTCTGCTGGTAATTCTATTTGTTGTCTTGCCTCCTCTGTCTATCCAACTCCACCTCAAACAAGAAGCCATCTTTCTCTTTCATTTCTGGGAATGCCATCAGCCCAAATACCTCTGCACAACAGGTCTGTACTATGTTACTGAAGATCCTGGGAATGTGGTGGATAAGAAGTCAGAAGAGGAAACACACCTACTTTGGCCACTTCTTACCCCATGAGCCTGGTCTATGCACCTCCAGGCACCCTCTCCCAAAATCACTACCCTCTCTCCTCCCTCTTTGCTCGTAGTAGGGAAGAGCCCCTCCCAGAGCACCAGTAGCAGCCTGTTGGGTATTACAAATTTTGATTGTCTAACCAGAAAAAAATGAAAATTATCTGAGCAGGAAAAACAACAGAAGCAAGATATTTGATATCTTCCTCCTCGCTCTCCCACCACAGAGAGATGCCTGAGTGATGGCCTTTTCCCCAGGAAACCTCTCATCTGTATCTTTTTTTTTTTTTTTAATGATATTTTATTTATTTATTTATTTTTTTATGTCTAATTGATTTTTTTTTCTTTTTTTTTATTGTTGGTTGTTCAAAACATTACATAGTTCTTGATATATCATCTTTCACACTTTGCTTCAAGTGGGTTATGAACTCCCATTTTTAGCCCATATACAGATTGCAGAATCACATCAATTACACATCCATTGATTTACATATTGCCATACTAGTAACTGTCATGTTCTGCTACCTTTCCTATCCTCTACTATCCCCCCTCCCCTCCCCTCCCCTCCCCTCTTCTCTCTCTACCCCCTCTACTGACCTTCATTTCTCCCCCTTGTATTATTTTTCCCTTTCCCCTCATTTCCTCTTGTATGTTCTTTTGTATAACCCTGAGGGTCTCCTTCCATTTCCATGCAATTTCCCTTTTCTCTCCCTTTCCCTCCCACCTCTCATCTCTGTTTAATGTTAATCTTCTTCTCATGCTCTTCGTCCCTACTCTGTTCTTAGTTACTCTCCTTATATCAAAGAAGACATTTCATCTGTATCTTTCCAGCTAAGATTTTTCTCCATCTCTGCACTTCTTCTTGTCCCCAGGACTCCAAAACTTCATTCCTCTTGAGCAGTCAGAAGGCAATTCCCAAACTTCTGTCCCTTTATTTCTCGGAGTAATTACTTTGCCTTCTGTTCTAATTAACTAAGAAGGTCTCATATTTCACAGTCCTAAAACCCATCAAGATATTTCCCTAAACACACAAGTTCCAACATTTACACTCATCTTGTTTATTTTCTTTACAATTATTTTACTGGGGCTTCAAAGGAGAGTAGAGATAAATATGTGTGTTGTGTCTTAAATGTGCCTTATTTAACCCAAAGCCTAAAGCCTCGTTTTTCTAGGTCCCTTGTATATTAGCAGAAATCTAAAATAGCATTTGCTGACTTCTTAGAAATACAAAAGGCTTCTAAGTTCCTAGCATATTTGATGTTAGGACTGCCTCCTGTGACAGAAAAGAATCTTTTTCCTATGCACGGATAATAGACATCTACCTGGCAGACTCTTCCCTTATCAGCTCAGCTGTAGAGACCGCTGCTTATACCCTTGCAGTGGGACTTGGGGGTGATCTTCACTTTTGAGGCTATAATTACTGCTTCCTGAAGTCAGAATCAGGCAGGGGCATCCTTTGGACCCATCCTCCCTGGGAGGAACTTCTGGACTGTTCTCTAGTCAGAGAAGACCAAGCTGGAGCCTATCAACAGTGATTTAAGGCTCTCCCATGGCACCAACCAAAATGTGAGACCCTGAGCGAGTTACTTGCCATCTGTAGGCCTCAGTTTCCCTGCCTGCAAAATGGAAGTCTATTGATCTCACAAGGATTTTGTGAGGAGTGAATGGGATCCAATATGTGCCTTTCCCATAGATGTTCAATGAATAGTGAGCTAGACACACTTCATTCAAGTTCATTAGAACCCACAATGGCCTTGTGGCCTTCTATGGAAGTGAATCCACTCCACTGTATCCCTTCACTGAGATGGTAAGGATTGAAAGTGATGGTCTTCTCGCCCTGTTTTTAAAAGTTAATGATATAGCCTTCAAGTTTGCATCATCTACCATACAGTAGGTTGGAACAATACTTCTCAGACTTTAATGCTCATACTAGTCACACAAAGACCTTGTTGAAATGGACATTCTGACTCAGTAGGCAGAGCATGTTGCTACAGAGCTGCAGGTTATGGGTGTGGACAGCTGTTAGCATGGCCCAGTGGTACTGCTTCAGGCTGGGCCCATACTTTGTCTCCTCCATGTGCTCCATCATTAGAATGGATTCAAGTGAGAAGCAGAGGGATGCAGATGGAGAGTTTGGGAGACAGAAGTACAGAAGGGGGAGGCAGGATAACATGGCAGAAAGAGTACCATGGAGCATGGTTCAAAGATAGACTTGGAATAAAGGCCTTGTCTGCAACAGTCTTATTATGGGAAAAACTTCTTAGCTTTTGCATCTCCTGGTGAGAGATTAATGGTTTCTCTCATCATGATATTCATTGACATGTTCCAGATGCTGCAACATTTATTTTGTACTAATCACATTCAAGTACTCATGTCTTTTTCTCTCAAAGAAGTACCCACCTCCTCAGGTTGTAGCTCAGTGGTAGAGTGCTTGCTTAGCATGTGTGAGGCACGGGGTTCAATTTTCAGCACCACATATAAATAAATAAAAAATAAAGGTCCATCAACAACTAAAAAAAAAGAATTTCAAAAAAGAAGTACTCACCCCCAAATGACTTTATAACCTGTTCTTTCTGCACCAGGCTTTTGCCATAGATAGGCCCCTCAACTGACCCAAAATATTCCTAAAAGGTAAACCCAAATTGCTTGCTCCATGTTATCCCCTCTCAGCTCAAAGCAGCCAGGATGGTCATCATGTTCTTCTAACAGCTGTTAGAGTTGTATTCTCAGATGGGGGATTGAGGCCAGAAGACAGAAAGGACAGTCAGTATAAATAATAAATAATTGGGTCTGACAAGGAAGTGGGGGCTGGTTTAAAAGAAAATCAAATGCTAATATTTCTAGAGCCCTTCCCTCTTCTCTACCAACCTGTTGCCAAGATAACCTACCCCCAGAGAATTGTTGCTCCTGCGGCAGAGAGTTGTATAATTTGTTAATTAATGCCTCCTGGGCTGCTCCCTTCCCACCTGGGATCATTCCACATTTTGGCCCACATTTTGGTCGCTGGTCACTAGGCAAGATAAAGGGAGAAATATGGCATGAGAACAAAGGAAATATAAAAGATATAAAAAGGGCAGGACACCCCCACTTCTTTGGATACCATCTCTGGATCCCCTCTCTTTAGAGAAGTTAACATATTCTATCCTTTAAATAAAATTCTCTTTCTAAGCTTAAAAAAAAATTGAATTTGGAATAAAAGTCTAGCCCTATGACCTTTGGCAAATCACCCAATCTCGCTGAGGCTCAGTTTTAACTCTGAAGTAGGTTTGATAATCCCTACCTCACTGCATTGTTATGAAACTTAAATGAGACCATATTCTCATAACTCCATCACTCTGTACCATGAGTTTGGATATCACATGAACCCATGAAGTCCTGAAGATAGAGCTGTGTTCTCAGGTCACATTTAATCCATACAGAGTTCATCTCAAGTGGGCACCCCAAAAACCCCACTTCTCTGCCGCAGTCTGGCTGGGCACAAAATCACGAGCCACTCAAGCAGGAACAAACTTTATTTTTGAAACTGCCACCAATGCCCAGTACGCTCCCGGGAAAAATTGCTGACCGACACACGCAGCATTCTCCCGGACACCAACAGGAAGTCCCTCCTCCGGAATTCCCTCCTACCGCACTTCCCCAACCAATGGGAACTCTCCAGGAGTCCCGTAGCAGGCCGAGGTGGACAGCAGGAGTCTAATATCCATATGAATGCAGATCTTAACATAATCATATCATCTCAATGGCTTGCTGGCATCACCTTTCAACCAAAAATGCCATGCATCATACTATTTGGCTATGGCTCTTAGCACTTCTCCCTTGGTCTCGACCTGCTCCTTTTGGTCTCTTCCTGACTGCTCCCTCCCGAAGGAACCAGTTCTATCTTGTCACAATCCCAGCGGGGCAAGTTCTGGTCAGTCCTAATTCCAACTTCTTCCTGGGAGGAGTAGATGTTCCATGAGACAAATATGCCTTCTTGATAAGATAAATTGCCTCTCTTATCACAAGTTCAATATAAAAATTCTCAACAGGGTTCAGAAAGCATAGAAAGAAGAAGAAAGACAATGAAAGGGAAAGAGAAATTGTTTTACAAAAATGTGAATGACACTGCACCCAATAAGCTGTGTTCTCCCCCCCCACCCCCATATCTGTCCTCTCCCTTTCAGTCTTGAGAACCGGGGAGGAGGCTGCAAAGCTCTATCTCAAATTCCAGGGTTTACTGAACACTCGCCTCCACATCCTCTTCTTGACAGCTTTGCGTGTCTCAAGACTTCATTGAGTTAGGGACAAGCTAACAAAGGCAGCTCAATTGCCAGCAAAACACCTCAGATGTGTCTATGGAATCGGATGCTTTGGCAAGAAATACCAGAGTGCCAAGTGGGCCCAACACCATCCATTCCCAGGGATCTGTAAATGGATCAACTACTTGGCAGAACTTTTCTGCTGGCCCCAGCATTTCCCTTTTTCCCTCCATCTAGCAGGTTCTGGGACTGTGTTGGAGCAGGAAGAGTGCTGAAATCAAAGAGCAAGGACTCCTGGGGCCATGCCAAGTGGACTCACCATGGGCTTCTGTCCTTTTGAAATGATGTATTTCCTGGATAATCATCTGGAAGCAAAAACTACAAAACTGCTTCAATTCAAATTAGCAAGTTTAAAGTAATGGATTTTTCGTACTGAAGCTAAAACATTGGTATTGGTTTAATAATAGAAAGATGTATTTGCTGGGATTTGTTTTGTTTGCTTGTTGGCCTGTTTTATTTTCATTTTTTGAGCATGCTGAGTCATTGCTATTTTTTTTTTCATTTAACAATGATCTGTTATTATAATGAACCAATCAATGAAATTGTGCCATCCAAAATAATGAAAATCTACAGTTAGTGCTACTGAACTGTTTGGTGTTGACAGTAGAAAAACAGGATCTGCCAGAGCCTTTCACTTTCCTTGGGTTTATTTCTGCGCTGTGACCTATGTCTCTTGAGTTTATCAGTGAGGACTCAATTCTCCCACTCTTTTCTCTCTCCAAACCCACAAAACTCTGTGGCTTATTCCATGTGCTATATGGTCAGGCAGTTTTCACGTGTATGGATGCATTAGTTATGCACCGTCAGTCTGTTCCCTTCTCATTCACCATAGAAATAGAGTTACAAGTACATTCTCTTCTGCAGTAATTTTCATTATGTCAAATCATAATCTCAGTTTGCAAAAATGATTTAGGGCTCAAAAGCCCTTTTCTATGACAATGCTTTCAATTGCATATTATTCCTGCTAAAGAAAAAAAAAATCTGTCTTTATAACATGAGTACAATGGTAATTATAAGTCAACTGTTGTCATTTTGACAACACCAACCTAATGTCAGCCAGAGAGACTTAGCAACACATTAAAAGTTCAATGCTGTCACTTTAAGATAGAGATCACTAGGTACCAACATAATTGTCAACACAAATGCCAAAACAACCCTGAAACCTCATGGCGGAATCTGGGTTTGAGTGTATCATCCACATGATTGAGAATATGGTAATAATAATAATAATAATAATAATAATAATAATAATAATAATAACCCTCCTGGACCATCATCTTTTGTGAAGATAACACTTCAAGATGATTATCTTTGGGAAAAAAGAAAACATTTTTGTAAAGAATATTTAGTATTGCTCGATTTAAATTCTGTTTCTCAATTTTACATTTTCTGTGTCTCTAGGAAAACATGGAAACCTTGGAGTTCTAAGCTAACATCAATTCAGAGGCTCATTTTGTTTTTAACTGCAACTAGAGCTCCCTCTAATGGCTGTTTTTTGAACTGTCTTTGGGAAATGAAATGAGCTTGTTCCTTTGACCCTGAGAAGAGCTCTTTTATTATTATTATTATTATTATTATTATTATTATTATTATTATTATTGTTATTATTTTAATGAGTCATTATTTGTCTTTGCAACTAGATCATTTTTATCCCACTTAGTCTGCAGATGCTAGGAAATTATAATATTCTCACCTCTGAAAAATCTGATCAACATAAGTGAAACCCAAACTTTCTTCATACATGACGGTTAATTTTATGTGTCAATTTTAATGAGTCAAGGGGGTGCCCAGATAGTTGGTCGAACACTGTGCTGGATGTTTCTGTGGAGTGTACTCTGGATGAGGTTAACGCATGAGTCCGTAGACTGGCTAAAGAAGATGGCCCTTCCTAGGGTGGGCAGACCTCATGCAATCTGTTGGAAGGTCTTAATAGAGCAAAACAACTGACCATCCTGAAAATAAGAGGGAACTCCTTCTGCCTGACTGCCTTGAGCTGGGACACTGGCTACCACTGGACTCAAACTGAAACATTGACTCTGTGGGGGGTTTTAAGCCTGGACAGTTTTTGGATTAAACCATCAGCTCATCTGGGTCTCAGGCCCTTAGACCCAGATGGAACTACAGTATCTACTGTCTTGAGCTTCCAACCTGCAAATGCAGATTTTGGGACATAGCCTATGTAATCGTGAGCCAATTCCTGATAATAAATCTACACACACACATACACACACACACACACACACACACACACAGAATTCAGTTGATTCTATTTCTTTGAGAATCCTGTAATACACTTGATGTTAATGAGATTTTCAAAAACATGAGTTTTTGAAAAGCTTGGATCCTGCTGCCACACAGTCAATAACGGTGCAGGGTGTTTCTCCTGGCAGCATCAATCTGCCTAGTACCTCGGGTGGTTTTGACTAATTAGTTGTGAAATCATACTGACAGTGAAAAATACTGAAAATTGAAATCAGTGATCCCTGATTTAAAAGAGTATCACGCAAAATATTAAAAGGTAGTCAATAAAATGATATCATTCCACTGACACTGCGCTTGCATGTCACATTTACTGTCAGGCTTGACTTGATCCTCACAGCAATTCTGAAAGATAGAGCAAATATCCTAAGATCCATGCACAGATTCATAACCTGATCTCCAGATAGGAACTGGCTTCTAACACTGTATGTTTCCACTGCAATCACAATCTGTGCCACAATCCGGCAAGACAGCATCTCCAGCTATTGCTCTAACCACTATTGATTTTCAATCCAAAAGGTGCTGCCCAGTAGCTATTCCCTGGTGGACTTGGCTTGATAGACTACAGCAGCATGTAAATAATCCCAAACCGATAGACTGTTTAGAACAAATGACTTTCCCATCGAATGCACTGAATATAGGCCACCACTATACAAATAGGTGAAGAGTCTATGAAACAGGTAAATTGTATCTCTCTGACTAAAATGAAACTTCCTAGAAGCCAAGAGACAATATTTTATTCATGTATGTCCCTCAAAGCCCTTCCACAGAAAAGGGCTCTGTAAACATTGTTAAATAAATAATAACTATTATGGTTTGGTTATCATTTGTTGTGCACCTACTAGATGTCAGAACCTATGCTAAACACTTTTCATTCATCACTTGTAATCCTTTAAATCATCCTCTTGAGCAGATAATGCTTCTTCTTACCCGAATGAAGAAACTGGAGCTCGGAGACATTCAGGGACGAGCTCAACATATCACAGCAGAATGACTGGGATGGTGCTGAGACCAATTCCTCAAACTGTTTGGTTCTAAAGTCTGCAGAGTCTCCACACCACCCTGAAAGTTGCCCACCATTGGTGAAAAACAACACAAAGTCACAGCCATCTGAGTAAGCATCATGCAGGTATAGAATCTGCAGAAATGATTCAACAATCTCATTAGTGAGGACAAGAGCTGTCCTGTCAAGTTTCAGTACCCTGGATAGCTGCTCCTTTCTTTCCATCTGTGTGAGAGCTGCATGCAGAACTGGAACATCACAGAAAATTAGTTATCCTCCCTGGGCTATAGCCACATCACACATGTTCCAAGAACCAGGTGCAGGATGAAGTCTCTTGCCTTCCATAGTTACTTGACCTAAACTGTTCCTGATGTTCCTAGTGATAAAGCTTACAGCTATGGGTAGTTGTTCTCAAATGCTCTTTTTTTGTTTTTGATACCAGGAATTGAACCCAGGGCCACTTAATTCCTGAGCCATATCCTCAGCCCTTTTCAGTTTTTATATTGAGGCAGGGTTTTTCTAGGTTGCTTCGGACCTTGCTAAATTGCTGAGGCTGTCTTTGAACTTGTGATCCTCCTAACTCAGCCTTCCAAACTGCTGGGATTACAGGTGTGTACCACCATGCCCAGCTCAAATGCTCTTTTCTTAATATGACAGTAAACATGGTATGTAAATAAGTAAGTAAGACAATATTCAGCTTTTTTATCAATAAATAAATCTAGTTTTATTTTAAGGCTTATAGCTCACATATAGCCCCATTATTTTGACAGGGGTGGGGGATGGTGTATACCAGGGATTGAACTCAGGGACACTCAACCACTGAGTCACATCCCCAGCTCCATTTTGCAATTTTTTATTTAGAGACAGGGTCTCACTGACTTGCTTAGTGCCTCACTGTTGCCAAGGCTGACTTTGAACTCGCAATCATCCTCCCTCAGCCTCCTGAGCCGCTGGGATTACAGGTGTGTGCCACCATACCGACTATCCCCAGTACTGATTTATTAAGATGGCTTTCTATTTTTGATTTTTTCCTTCCCAATCACATTTGGCTATGAAGGTTAAGGTCATTCACAAGGGTTTATACATTTTCACTGTCTTCAAAAGTCACATCAATACCCTGAGAGAGCATTTGTCCAAACTAGGACCTGTCCTTCCTGGAGAAGAGAATTTACAAAGAAGCTCTTTAAGATTATCTTAGACAATTAAGAGAAATCATTACTAACAAATCATTGAAAACCGGTTATTGAACAAATGCTTATCACCAGTCTTTTGAAAACAATATTTTGCTTCCTTTCTAATCAACTCTTAAACCTGAGTAAATTCTGAAACAGCATATCCCATGTACTCCATGGGGAATTAGGAGGTACTATGTGTATGTAGAATTCTGTGGACAAATCAGTTTGGGAAATACTGCAGAAATTTGTTTGATTAAAAAGGTAGAGTCCTTAGTGCATCTAACAGGAAATGGATACTTTTACTCTCCATAAATGAAACTAATATATAGTTTGCCCAGCATTGTTCAATCACAGAACAGATTTGTTTTTAATTGAGTGGGGTGAAAGTCGAGCATTTTTAAAGTACCTTGGGGGAAAAAAAGGTGCTTTGGGGTTCCTGATTTGAATGAATTCCTTTTTCAGCCCATAGCACCATTGGCATCATCTGGTGTCCTAGAACAAATTTGACTGAACACATTCTCTTCATAATCCAGCAAGTTGCCAATTGGCAATGAATTTCAGTTAACAAGTGCAAAGTGAATTATATTGGTATTTTTCTTCAGTTTAATAAAAGCTTTCAACAGGCTTTTGTTCTGAAGGCCAGTCATTATTTAAGCTTTCTGTACACCATGCAGGAAAGCACCAAGAAATGCCACATGCAGCCATCAACACATGGTCTCCCTGGCCTGCTCACTTTTATAGAAAAATTATTTAAAAGTTATTAAATAATATTCTCATTGAAATCCATTTGGAAGACACAGAAAAGAAAAAAACACCAATCATTCTGATATTCTAATATAGACATCATTAGCCTTTTGATTTATTTTGGCTGTTTTATTTTCCCTATAAGTAAAAAATGTTAAGTATATAATTTTGTTTCTTAGTCTTTATGTAATAGTATATCACATTTTCCACCGAGTAGAGTTGAGATTGCCTCTATTTCACTTATTTGGTTTTTATTTTGTGTTGTTACACAAGCTTTTTCCTTTCTTTCAGAATAATCTTAGAATCTGTTTCCAGATGCAAAATAACTAGTAAGTCATTTTTGAGTGTGAGTAAACAATTCCTTAGAACTAATTAGAGCTGTCATTCATTCTGCAAAAATCTGTGTCCGAGTCATTTAATTAATCACTGAATCATTCAATGATCTAAGTCACCATAATTAATACTGTGCATGTCTCCTGATGAAAATCAAATTGGTTATGGGTACATAACATATAAATATATACAGTATATCTAATATGTCTATATCTATAATTTATATGTAAATAAAAATAAAAAATACATCCACATATATAAATACATATACATCCACATTTTAAATAATGAAACGAATAAATTACATCAAAAGCATATATGATAGTTTCAGCTTAAAACATAAATTACTTTAAATTATCCCATTTAAGAAGTCATTAAGAAGTGTAATCCACTAAACTGAAGATGTGCTTATTAATATGGATTAGCTTGATATTAAATGTCATTAAATTAAAAAGAATAAGCCATATTCTTATAGTGGCACCTGAATGAATTGAATTTTCCTCGCCTTTTTTATTCATGCACAGAATCCTTATTTTATTTAACATTTCAAAAGTCAAAAGGGTAAAAATAAATATAATGAAATCTCTCTCTCAATCTTATTTCCCCTTTCTACCTTGTTCCTTTACAATGCCCCAACACTAAAAAGGTGTCTTTTCTATCTATTGTGTCTTTTCAGAATTTTTTATTAAAACAATTACAAATAAAAATTCTCAACACCTTTTTACATAAAAGGTAGCACATTTTACACCTGACTCAACACCTGGTTTTTTTCCCCCACTAACAATATATCCTGGTTATATTTTCCTGATGATAAATGAACAGCATCCTCTTTTTTTTCAGTTTCATAATATTACACTGTATTGATTATACTGTGATTTATTTGACCAAATTTCTATTGATTGATATTTTGGTTATTTTCAATGTTTTACTCTTGCAAACATACTTCAATGAGTATATTACACATATGGAATACCCAGAATTGTAGTGGATGAATTCAAAGACATCTACATCTGTATTTTGTTATGGAAATTGCCCTCAGTAATGACTCTACCCATGTACACTGTCATTATAAATAAAATGCAGCAATTTTAACTTGTTTGGGCATGCTTCTTATTATTGAGAACATGTAGAAAGCATTGCTTAATTTCTTTCTTTTGTCTAATTGCTCTGCCTAGAGTTTCAAGGATGATGTGGAATAGAAGTGGTGAAAGAGGACATCCTTGTCTTGTTCCAGTTTTTAGTGGGAATGCTTTCAATTTTTCTCCATTTAGTATGATGTTGGCCGTGGGTTTAGCATATACAGCTTTTACAATGTTGAGGTATGTTCCTAATATCCCTAATTTTTCTAGTGTTTTGAACATGAAGGTGTGCTGTATTTTGTCAAATGCTTTTTCTGCATCTATTGAGATGATCATATTTTTTTGTTTTTAAGTCTATTAATATGAGGAATTATGTTTATTGATTTCTGTATGTTGAAGCAATCCTGCATCCCTGGAATGAATCCCACTAGATCTTGGTGCACTATCTTTTTAATATGTTTTTATCTATGATTTGCCAGAATTTTATTGAGAATTTTTGCATCTATGTTCATCAGGGTTATTGGTCTGAAGTTTTCTTGATGTCCGGTTTGGTATCAGGGTGATATTAGCCTCATAGAATGAGTTTGGAAGGGTTCCCTCCTTTTATATTTCACGGAATACTTTGAGGAGTATTGGTATTAATTCTTCTTTGAAAGTCTTGTAGAACTTGGCTGAGAATCCATCTGATCCTGGGCTTTTCTTGATTGGTAGGCTTTTGATGGCATTTTCTATTTCATTACTTGAAATTGATCTATTTAAGTCAGGTATGACCTCCTCATTCAGTTTGGGTAGGTCATATGTCTCTAAAAATTTCTCACTGTCTTCAATATTTTCTATTTTATTAGAGTATACATTTTTTAAATAGTTTCTAATTATCTTCTGCATTTAAGACATGTCTGTTGTGATATTTCCTTCTTCATCTTGTATTTTAGTAATTTTTCTCTCTTTTTCTCTTTGTTAGCATGGCCAGAGATTTATCAATTTTATTTATTTTTTTCAAAGAACCAACTTTTTGTTTTGTCAATTTTTCAATTGTTTCTTTTGTTTCAATTTCATTGATATTTAACTCTGATTTTAATTATTTCCTGTCTTCTACTGCTTTTGGTGTTGATTTGCTCTTCTTTCTCTAGAGCTTTGAGATGTAGTGTTAGGTCATTTATTTGTTGACTTTTTATTATTTTAATGAATGCACTCAATGCAATAAACTTTCCTCTTAGTACTGCCTTCATAATGTCCAAGAGATTTTGATATGTTGTACCAGTGTCCTCATTTACCTCTAAGAATTTTTTTTATTTCATCCTTGATTTCTTCTACTATCCATTAGGTAGAGGGAAGTGATGGAAGTGGAGGGGAGGGGATGTGGGGATAGGAAAGATAGTAGAATGAATATACATACAGACTTTATTACTGTATGTATATATGTGACCACATGACCAATATGATTCTGCAACATATACACTCAGAAAAATGAGAAATTATATGCCATCTATGTATGATATACCAAAATGCATAAATGTACTTTTAAACTCAAAGTGTTTTAACTAATTAAAACAATTTTTTTTAAAAAAAAGAAGGCAGAGGTGGGCCTGCGACCCACCAGCAGAACAGGCGCAGCGGCCTGCTGAGGGGCAGAGCCGCCCCCTCCCCCCGCGCCTGCAAGGTAGGCGGAACTGTGACCACCGACAGAACAGGCCCAGTGGCCCGTGGAGGGGCAGAGCTGCCAACCATGCCTGCAAGGTAGGCGGACCTCCGAACCCCCGGCAGAACAAGCTCAGCGGCCCGCGGAGGGGCAGAGCAGCCCCCCGCACCTGCAAGGTAGGCGGACCTGTGACCCACCGGCAGCACAGGCCCAGAATTCCACGGAGGGGCAGAGCTGCCCCACGCGCCTGCAAGGTAGGCGGACCTGGGACCACCAACAGAACAGGCCAGACCTGCAACTGACAGACAGAACAGGCCCAGCGGCCTGCGGAAGGGTAGAGCCGCCCCCGCCCCGTGCCTGCAAGGTAGGTGGACCTGCGACCCACCAGCAGAACAGGCCCAGCGGCCTGCAGAGGGGCAGGGCCACTGCCCGTGCCTGCAAGGTAGGCAGACCTGCTACCGACCGGCAGAACGGGCCCAGGGGCCTGCCGGCATGGTAGGCACATTGCCCCAATTGGAGGAGGGGCAGAGCCGCTGCCCGCGCCTGTGAGGGAGACTTTGCAACTATACAAGAGCAATATAAATATATAGGGGGAAAATTCAATAGCACAACAGTTTCACCAAGCAGAAAGAAACGCAAAGAGTATGAAGAGACAAGGAAAGAAAGAACCACAAGCAATGCAGGTCAACTCAACGTTAGAAGAGGTAATATCTGCAGCAGATGGAATGTCAGATAAAGAATTCAGGATATACATGCTTCAGATGATCTGGAGTCTCAAGGAAGACATCAGACAGCAAAATCAGACAATGAAAGATCACTTCGACAATGAATTACATAAACAAATCCAAGAAGCAAAAGATCAACTATACAGGGAGATAGAGGTTATAAAAAACAAACAAACAGAAATCCTAGAAATGCAGGAAGCAATAAACCAACTTAAAAACTCAATTGAGAATACTACCAGCAGAGTAGAACACTTAGAAGATAGAACATCAGACAATGAAGACAAAGTATTTCAACTTGAAAAGAACATAGACAGCTCAGCAAGACTGTTAAGAAGCCATGAGCAGAACATCCAAGAAATATGGGATAACATAAAGAGACCAAATTTAAGAGTCATTGGGATACAGGAAGGGATAGAGTTTCAAACCAAAGGAATGAGCAATCTATTCAATGAAATAATACGTGAAAACTTCCCAGACTTGAAGAATGAGACAGAATCCCAAATCCTAGAAGCCTACAGGACGCCGAATGTGCAAAATCATAAGAGATCCACACCTAGACACATTATAATGAAGATGCCCAACATACAGAATAAGGAGAGAATTTTAAAAGCTACAAGAGAAAGGAAGCAGATTACATTTAGGGGTAA
>NW_026000241.1:14361875-14393828 GCF_001458135.2 Marmota marmota marmota
ACATACAAGAGGAAGTGAGGGGAAAGGGAAAAATAATACAAGGGGGAGAAATGAATGACAGTAGAGGGGGTAGAGAGAGAAGAGGGGAGGGGAGGAGAGGGGAGGGGGGATAGTAGAGGATAGGAAAGGCAGCAGAATACAACAGACACTAGGATGGCAATATGTAAATCAATGGATGTGTAACTGATGTGATTCTGCAATTTGTACACGGGGTAAAAATGGGAGTTCATAACCCACTTGAATCAAAGTGTGAAATATGATATATCAAGAACTATGTAATGTTTTGAACAACCAACAATAAAAAATTAAAAAAAAAATAAAAAAAGAAGGCATTTCTTAACAAGGGCAGGATTTATATATATATATTTTATTTTTCAGTTTTCAGTGGACACAATATTTTATTTTATTTTATTTTTTATGTGGTGCTGAGGATCGAACCCAGTGCCCCACACATTCCAGGCGAGCGCATTACCGCTTGAGCCACATCCCCAGCCCCCAGGATTTATATTTTGATGAGGTTCTGTATTTCTATCAATAGATGTAAAATATCCTTTAATTTGTTCAAGTGTGCTTTTGTTTCCAACAGTAATATTTTTAAACATTCTTCACATACCTCTTACACAATTTTTGCTAAGTTTATTTGTAGTTATCTTATTGTTTTGCTGTTATTATAAATGGTATTATAATGTAATTTTTATTTTATTTTGTATCAAGGTATGTCAACTTGAAAGTTATTGATTTTGACAGAATAAGTTTACATCCAACTATTTTTGAATTATCTTTTTGTTGACAGTATTTCACTTAATAGTCTTGGTTGTTCTGGAATCATCTAGAAATAGAAGCATTCTCCTCTCCATCCCAATTTTTATAACTAATTTACTTCTCTTGTGTACTTGCATTGCCTGCCATATTAATTGTTATTTTTTTCCTTTGATCCTAATTACCACAAAATGTAGCAGCTTAAAAAATGCACTTATGATCTTACGGTTCCTGTGTATCAGTTCATTTATTATTTTTGTATCAATTGCACACTAGGAATATGGACTTGGTATGGCTAGGTTCCTAGCTGGGCCCTTTGGTTCAGGATTTCTTGTGGAGTTGCAATCACCATATTGGGGTGAGGAAGGCCCAGATGTCCCATGTGATGGATAGACCAGAGAAAGATTCACTTCCAAGCTCACTTTCATGATTGTAGGCAGGAGACAGCTATTCAAGGGCTGTTGGAGTGAGGGCCTCAGGAGCTTTGAGGTTGTTGATTAGGGGTCCCCTCAGATCTTTGCCATAAGTGTCTCCCCAGTAGGGCAGCATACTTATCCAAGAAAGTGAATTATTACAGGAAAGACCTCAGGTTACCCTTATTCCTATCACAGGAATATGGATATACAGTGGAATGGTGTCCAAAGTGCAACCTAGAGTTATAAAATGTTGGAAAATGTCACCAAAATGTAAGCCTTTTCTTAAGTTCTGCCATTTCCCCATTTTTCTCTTCCACTTGTACATAGAAAACAAGAGAGAGAAATGAATTACAGTAGATGGGGTAGGGAGAGAAGATGGGAAAGGAGGGGAGGGAAGGGGAGGGGAGGAGAGGGGAGGGGGGATAGTAGAGGATAGGAAAGGCAGCAGAATACAACATACACTAGTATGGCAGTAGGTAAAAAGTGGATGTGTAACCGATGTGAATCTGCAATATGTATATAGGGTAAAAATGGGAGTTCATAATCCGCTTGAATCAAATGTATGAAATATGATATGTCAAGAACTTTGTAATGTTTTGAACAACTAATAAAAAAATAAATAGATTAATAATTTGTGGAAATGACTCACCTGAAAAAAAAAAAAGAAGAGGCAGAAGTCATTTCACGCACTATCATTTTCTATTACTTGGTTTGTATTATTGTTTGTATCATTCACTTTCCTTATGGCCACCTTCCATAGAAAACTTTAATAATAAACAATAAAGCAAAAAAAACGATCAATATATAAAAATCGAGTCCAGGAAAATGCAGAAGAGCCTACTGAAGAAGTTAAACATGCAAGTGCACACTATATCTTATCAAAAATGAAGAGTGACAGAAGGAGTGTGTTGTGCACCAAAATTGGCTTTCCTTCTTCTTGGACACACAGCTAGGTTCTGTACTCCCCTCCCAGGCCTCTTTGCATTTAGAGTTCCTTTGTTATAACCTCAGCCAATGGGATCTGAGCAGAACTCACTAATACTGCTTCTGACTGTGACCCATAAATACTTCCTGTGTGCATTCTCAAGACTCTTTTCTCCTTCTTCTTGACTGAGAAAGGCATGACAAGGGTGATATTGGAAGCCCTGTACCCAGAGTGGCAGATGCTCAGTCATCATAGATCCTTCAATGACTATTTGGAGAAGAGATGCCCAGCAAACCCCACACACCTGTCCAGGACAGTCATCTGAGCCTAGTTACAAATGTTGATTGTGTTTGACCCATTAATCAATTTGAGTGTATTTATAACTTCAGTCTAGCATCACCTAATGCACGTGATTGACACAAAGCATAATAAACCCAGGTTTTATATTTGGATTTCATCGGGTCTTTGAACAGGTGAGAAATGGTCTACAAAGACATTCACTCAAGAAATAGCAAATAAAGGTATGCCTGACTTCAGAACTGAAATAGTGCTAGCTTTCAACATTGGAATGGGGCTCATCTGGAACAAGGAGTTGGTTCTTTTTCCAAAGGGTTAAGCTCTGAACATTGGGTGGTTGCCAGTGAACCTCAGGAAACTTCTGGGGCAGGAGATGTCCAGCTGAAGGGTATCACCAGCTCAAAAAATACAAGACTGTACCTTGAAGTTGAGAAGCCAACATTGCCTGTGAGTCACTGAGTCGAAAACAGGAAGAAGAGTTTTGATGAGTGTCTAGAGTCAGTTAAGTTGTCAAGATCAAGAATTCCAGAGGACAGCAGGTCAATATGGACATCAAAAACCACAGTGATTCAAGTTGCTGGATTCAAAACCCACTTTACTTCTTACCAGTTATGAAATTTGGGGTAACTTATTAATGTTCATGGCTAATTTATTTCTTCTATTATAAAACCTGAACAATAAAAGCTACATATCTCAAAGTTGTGAAGATTAAGTAGATGTAAAGGTCTTAGTTCAGTGCCTGGCACTTGGAAGCATCGTTGGTTCTGATTTAACACTGCATGGTATGCCATGTGTGGGGCAGGGAGAGTTGGTTTGTGCTGTAAAGTACCTGTAAGAGCCTCTGAGCAAGTGCACACTCCATCCAATAGGACCTCTTTGGATCATTATTCTCTAAGGAGTGCTTGTCTCCCATTTATTAATATTCATGGTCAATTTACTTATTCTTCCATAAAACCTGAATAATAAAACTATATGTCTCAAATTTGTGAATATGAAATAAAGGGCTTAGTTCTGTTTCTGGCACATTGTAAACACTCAATAACTGGTGGCCAATTTAATTAAGATGAATGATAAGGATAATGGAGCAAATCCAGGGGAAATCATGATCCAGCATAAACCAGGAGTCTGGCCAGAAAGGGGTGGAGAACCAGGGATTTCTGGGATTCCCATCTGAAGCTATGGTCTTATCCCACTTGGATGTGCAAGGTCCAGGTGTGGAGTAATGCCACTTTCCCTACCACCCCTGTGACGTATCACCAACGGTCATCATGACCACATGGCATGTGGGATCATCCTGACGATTTACAATGTGGAGAAGATAGCAACATCAGAAATCAGCCATCCCTGGGACCAGGCACCTCTAAGACCTGCCAGCTCTGCAGGGGAATACCAGGAAGTCTAAATTCATTGTATTTAGTAATAAATTAAGGCTGAGGACTAGAGTTTGCATGGGTGTCAGAATCTCACGTCCTCTAAATATCAGCTGTGTGATTCTTAGATACTCTAAACCCTTTTTTTCCTCCTCTATAAAATACCATATTTAAGAGCTACATTATCACCAAATAAGGTAACATGTTATCTTATGAAATACCTAATAGGACAAAGCAATTTTTTTTTGATAGGGCTGAGAATTGAACCCAGGGCCTAAAGCAAGCTAGACAGTACTCTACCATTAAGCTATATCCCCAGCCCTAAATCTTTTATTTTTATTTTTTATTTATATATGACAGAATAATGCATTACAATTCTTATTACACATATAGAGCACAATTTTTCATATCTCTGGTTGTATACATAGTATATTCACACCAATTTGTGTCTTCATACATGTACTTTGGATAATAATGATCATCACATTCCACCATCATTAATAGCCCCATGCTCCCTCCCTTCCCCTCCCACCCCTCTGCCCTATCTAGAGTTTGTCTATTCCTCCCATGCTCCCTCTCCTTATCCCACTATGAACAGCCTCCTTATATCAAAGAAAACATTCGGCATTTGGTTTTTGGGAATTGGCTAACTTCACTTAGCATTATCTTCTCTAACTCCCTCCATTTGCCTGCAAATGCCATAATTTTATTCTCTTTTATTGCTGAGTAATATTCAATTGTGTATATATGCCACATTTTTTAATCCATTCATCTATTGAAGGGCATCTAGGTTGGTTCCACAATTTAGCTATTGTGGATTTATTTACAATGTGTTTATTGCTGCTATAAACATTGATGTGGCTGTGTCCCTGTAGTATGCTGTTTTTAAGTCCTTTGGGTATAGACTGAAGAGAGGGATAGCTGGGTCAAATGGTGGTTCCATTCCCAATTTTCCAAGAAATCTCCATACTGCTTCCCATATTGGCTGCACCAATTTGCAGTCCCATCAGCAATGTATGAGTGTGCCTTTCTCCCCACATCCTCGTCAACACTTATTGTTGTTTGTATGCATAATAGCTGCCATTCTGACTGGAGTGAGATGAAATCATAGAGTGGTTTTGATTTGCATTTTTATAATTGCTAGAGATGTTGAACATTTTTTCATGTATTTGTTGATTGATTGTACATCATCTCCTGAGAAGTGTCTCTTCAGGTCCTTGGCCCATTTACTGATTGGGTGATTTATATTTTTGGTGTTTAGCTTTTTGAGATTAGTGCTGGAGATTAGTGCTCTATCTGATGTGTGAGGGGTAAAGATTTGCTCCCGAGATGTAGGCTCTCTGTTCACCTCACAGATTGTTTCTTTTGCTGAGAAGAAACTTTTCAGTTTGAGTCCATCCCATTTATGGATTCTTGATTTTAATTCTTGTGCCACAGGAGTCTTATTAAGGAAGTTAGGGCCTAATCTCACATGATGGAGATTAGGCCCAGCCCATAAATCTTTAATACATGTCAGTGGAAGGGGAGAAATGGTATTTATATGATCTGTGTTGATGGGCTGAGGGGCTGGTCTGGGCATGGGAACAATCCAGTTTATTCCAAGAACCACTCTTTTGGAAGCACAATTGGTTGAGACTAAACACTGAATGTTGTCCCATGTAGGGGTGTTGGTTCCAGTGCTGCAAAGTGCCTGTAAGAGCCGGTGAGCAAGTTGCAAACCATTTAGCTAGGCCACCTTGGGAGCCATCATTCCCTAGAGGTTTTTCCCAGAGTGCTTTTCTCCCATTTCCACAGCACTAACCTTGTGTTTCCAGAGAGCTAGTGCTCAGCCACAATTTAGGAAACCTGGCTCCTCTCTGCTCCAGGTGTCACCTCATAGCCTCTATCAGAGATCACCATTGCTCCATCTTGCCCTGGCTCCTGGTTCACAGGCCAAACCCATGGGTAGTTGTGCCTGTACCTTTTCAGGTGCTGGGGATCCCCCACCATATCCCTCCTACCTTCTATCCTTGATGAACCATTTAGAGACCCTGTTCATGCCTCTGCATAACCATGTATAGCATTCCCTCAGTTGGGAATGTCTGTTCCCTGAGAAGTGAAGGGATGAGGTAGTTGAGTCATGCTGTCATTTGTAGGTGAGGAAATCAACACAAAGTCCAAAAGATGAAGATCTACTCCTTCAACAATTAGAGTCCATTCGCTCATCAACTCTTTCCAGGCTTTTACAACAGCCTTCCAGATATTTTTCCTGACAGCCTCTCTCCACTCAAATCTATCCTCAGCCTTCATTACTAAACTGTCCTTAATGATAAAAAGTATGGGGATTCATTTACCCTCAGGACTCAGTATCTTCATGGGTCCATTAGATGTGGTAGATTATATAAACTCTCATTTCTGGGTTTGTTCTTCAGGTCTGTGATTCTAAGGGATCTTTTAATAGCCTTCACCATCTTATGGACTCAGGTGATGCCTATGGGGACATTTCCTTGTCCACCATTTCTCCTGCTCTTAGGAGAAACTATGGATTATATCCTATGTACAACTAATGTCAATGAATAATTAATTAATGTTCTTGATGCCCAGGAGAATAGAGAGAGGTTGACCACAAGAGGAGACAGATGATGAATATTCTGTGCTTATACTTCAGAATGGAAAGTATTTGAAGGACTAGAATTTAGAGCAGGAAAGCCTCTAGCAGGAGGTGACCCAAAAGAAGCCACTGCCTACCACCTAGAGGGGGAGTATGGGCTGAGCTACTTATACTTCAAATAGTGGTTGGCAATAGCCAGGAAGAAGCAGTGCAGTATCAGAAATTACATGATAAAAATCCATCAAGTCTGAATGAGAAAGCAATGGGTGGGGGGTAGAAGAATGAGTCACAGGTATGAGTGAACTATATGCAGAATGTAATTTTGATTATGGGCCCTCCAGCCTGTGACTATAGAAATTGCATAGCATTTAGATATGACTTCAGGTTCCAACTGTAACAGGAGGTATTTGAACTTCACAAAATATCCCTTAAGTTTTTTTGAGGGGATATGGGTCTGACCAGCCAGCCTTCCCCAGGAAGTCTGCTTTCTATTGTTCTCGGGATGACATTCACCATCTAGTAAAGCAAGAAGCCTCCAAGGCCTCTGTTTCTCCAACTCATTTAAGATCTAGACATAGAGCATTCTGGTTTTTTTAATTTACATCTCTGTAATAGGTATTCAACAGGGTCCAGGGTAGGATCTCCCCCAAAACCCCCAAATTAGGTTTCAGTGATTCAAAGAGCCAGGAGAGGAGGGATGCTCCTGTGTTGACAGCTTCCTCTCTCCCGGGGTCCCATCTTTTCTTCACAGATGCAGGAACAAGGACGATTTGGGTGGAGCCCTGGGCTGTCTCTATCACTCACATCCAGTTCAACTTGTAAGCCTCAGGGCAACTAGTGATGACATCATCAGCTCATGATGTCACAGGAGAGCAACAGAGACTGAGCCAGCAAACCTACCAGTCCCAAGTAATGGACACTGATTCCTTGTGCTCAGACCTGCCAAACGTCTCTCCAGGATCCATGTATTAATGAAGCACCAATCCCTCCTTCTGGGTTCCTCCTGTGATCCCACTCACATCCCCACAGACCTCTACCACATCATACCCGGGATAGGCCCACAGTGCTGCCCACTGCCCTGCCCACGTGTGGCCGCCACTGCCTTCTCCTTTGAAGAAAGTGGCTTTGCCTCCTAGTTTCACTGTGTTCGACACTGTGACATCCTTTTTGATGATAAACCTCTCATTAGTTGGGCTTTTTCCAATTTTATGTAAACCATACTGAGAATCCGTGATACGGATTTGCAAACAACCAGATATTTTTATAGGCACCAGTGAGTGATAAGCTGAACATTTTCTCATCTGATCACACATTTAGTTCTTAAAGACATAATTTTTCTTTATATCAACCTGTTTTTCCATTTGATTTTTGTGCTTTGGGTTGCTCACAGTGCAAGCATTTTTTTCCATGTGTGTTCATGGGCAAACTTCCTCCTCCTCATTTTACCTTTCTTCACTTGTTGCCTGTGCTTTCTTACTTTAAAAAAATATATATCTTTAGGAGAAACTCAGTTAAAATTAATATTTTATGGCCTATTTTCCCTTTTACTTTTAAAAGTAGCTCTGATGCTTTTCTTTTGCCAACATACTGTTTTTTTCCCCATTGGATGTGATTCACTCCATGTTTTCTGCTCATCGTTGTTCATTAATATTTACTGATGTCTAGATTTCCTCTCCTTGTAGAGAGGCACAGTGAGCCCCACAATGGTAGAAAAGCTGGTTCTGATTTGTCATCTGAAGCACAGAGACATTTGGTAATAAAAATAGTACAGAATGAGGATGCTGAGTCCCTGCACAGAGTAAGTCATTGTTGGAGAGGTGACCATAGCTTACAATGGTGCACCTATGCTGGTGGTTGATAAAATTCAGCCTGGTTTCAGAGGGTGGGAGGCAAATGCTACTGAGAGTACTCAGGAAGGATGGTCATTTACTGTTGGTGAGACAAGAGAAACAACCCTTCCAGGTCATTCTTGGCATTGCCTCAAATCCCGATTCTCTTCAATCTGCTTGTACCCTTTTCTATCAAATAAACCACACTTCACAAAGATCTTTTGAACTGTGACAATGTCCTGTGATACCCTCTTCTGACCATGTTAGGCTACGGGTTTGTCTCCTTATAGGAAGAAAACCATCCTGCATTTTCAAGCAGTCACTTATAAAAATGTAAGCATAGACCTCACATAATCTGAGCTATCATTATGTATCCTTTTCAGTAAAATGATTTCAGAAATTCGGGTTTCAAACAATTCCATTGTATCATCTTTTTTGCATCATTATGAACTTGCAATTCTCCAATGCCCTAACGCAGCCCTGCTTCCTTCCGTCTAGAATTCACAAACTAATTCTGATTCTTTTCCTTGTCCTGAGATGTGGAATCAGCTGTCCTCCCAAGGGACGCTGGTTCCTTTTATCAGAGAATCACTTTAGAAGCCACAGGCACTAGGGCTACAAATAGCTTGTTCCACATTCCAACTGGCAGGATGACAGCAAAATACCCAACGGCACAAATCATTGTAAGCATAAAACATCCCTTTAAGAAACATCCATGGAGTCTTATTGACATTTCCAATTCACCTTTAGTTTAATAAGTTCTTTCACCTTATTCTAATTAGAAAGTTTATTAATCTGTTTTTTTCAACTCTTGGACAACTTATTTTTCTCCTTTTCATTAATGTTAACAACCATAAAAAGTTATATATTGTCATACCAAATCATGGGTCTAAATTTCAGTGCTGCCTCTCCCCAAATTCAGGAGACTCCACATCGTTTCTTCTTTCTTGACCCTCAGCTCAGCCATCCTGAAGCTGGCTTCACAATGCGCAGGTCCCATCGATTCTTTGGTCAACATCACTTTAGCACCAATATCAAAGGAAAAGAGTCCCAGCCTCCATCTAGGGAACCCCAAAGAAACTAAGAGTTCAGAACACTTGATATGATGCATAGATATCCTGCTTGCTTAAAAATAATAATAATAATCAAATTCTCAATTTTTTAAAAAAAAATCCTCTGTCAATTTTCTCCATTTGAGCTCCCCAATTTGAAAATGTATATTTTATAAATTTTTGTTTTAGCACTGCCTTTGTATATTTATGGATCACAATTTACAGTGGTAAACTCTGCTTTCACAGAGGCCCTTGGGTAGATACTGTGGTTCCCTTATACCAGTCTATGCTGATTCATGAGAATCAACTGTGAACTTGTCTTCCCAGGTCTGCATTCAGGGACTTCATGTTCATAGTTCAAAATCAGCACCATGGAAATATTTACACCAGGGAAAATAGCAAGCACTCCTATATGTGCAATAAGAATTGTAATGCTTTCCACCGCTGTTGTGTAGTTAAAAAATTTACATTTTTTTAAATAAAAATTAAAAAAAGAAAATAGCAAGCACTATAAATCAGGACTTTCTACCTAGAAACCCCATTGTTGAACATGTACCAGGACAACACACCTCAGTTTTCCCACAACCATTCAAACTGTCAGAACATAAAATCAGTTAAACATCTAGAAATATCAGTCATATGCCAGACATTAAAGTTGTGAATTCCCGCTCAAGGAGTTCACATAAAATAGCATTTGAAGCTTCATGTGATTTCTACAGTATTTACCCAGTTGAGTTTCCCAGGACCAATCTTTAAAAAACAAAAATTGTAATTGGATGACAGCACATTTTCCTTATGATATCCAAGGCACGTTACATTTAGCTATCCACCAGTTTCAAGTAATTTCCAGATATGTTTGATCCATCCCCAGAAGGTTTTATTTCCACAACAGACAAACAGAGAATTTAGTAATTTCTGGTTATTAACAATACTGGGAGAATATCCAACTTTTTGCGTGAGTTAATACACACTATTCTCTCCCTTCCTGGTTCATTCCGTGGTCATTGTGTGTTTTCTGGATGAGGAGGAGGACAAAGCCCAGCAAGCTCTGGATATATGGTCTAGCTTTATCAAAATCCAAACAGGCAACAGGGATATTAGGCTTCCTTACTGCATCCGGGTGGGACTGGACCAGGAATCTGTTTCACTCACCAGGGGTCTGCCGTGTGTTTCCTCCCTGCCTCCACTCTGTCCACTCTAAATAAATCATGTTATTTATTCTCAGGAATGTACTAGCCTCAGGTATAACACCACTGGAAATTGTTCTAGTAGAGGTAAACTATTTGTTGTTGATTTAGCACCTGAGTTTAGGCAAGAAGAACATTTCTACCTGAAGGTTCTGTACAGTTAAATTCCCCTGTCTTTTTATTGGCACTTCCAGAGTGAGGAAATCAGGGCACTCTGGCCTCAACCTCCAGCTGCCTCCAAACAGTACTTGAGCCATGACTTTGACCCTTATCTCATCTGAATCCACTACTCTTCCTCCCTCCTCTAGCACTTTCCTCTTACCCGACCCCATGCCTTGAACAAGACTTCCGCTGACATGGCCCTCCTACTTACTCTCGCTTCTTATGCTTGGCCAGGTCTGGCTGTGCTCATTCAAGGACACAGAGCTGTGACCTTTTGAAGCTTCAGGCATCCGCCTGTGCTTGGCCACACCAGCTCCCAGCACAAGACTGCTCCTAATGCTCTTCTCTCTCCGATCCTCTGAGTTTCCTTCCACCCTAATACTGTCCATTTTACATCCCTCCTCACTCTGCAACATTCTATTATCGTCTACTGTTTCCTACCTATTACAATGAGAAGGTTTGGGTGGAGGGGAGAGCTGTATTCCAGTTCTTTCCTTTTCTTTCCCCATGTCAGAAGTCATCACACATCACAGTCACAAACCCAGATACAATATTGATTCAAGACAGACATTTTTGTTTCCTAAGATTTATAACCTTGGGAGACACCTCAGATTTTTTCATCAGTCACCCACTTCTCCCTCCATCTGGCTAATTCTGTTAACCATGCAGTGTTTAGTTTCAGTTATTTCTTCAAATCAGGAATTATTTCTAATCTTCTTTTTGATTTCCTAGATGATGATTTTTTTGATATCCTCTTATTTTGTTGTCAATCTTATTCTATTGCATTATAAGGAAAGTATGAGATCATATGGCTTCTGATTAGTGGGCAATATGCAATACAGTATTGTGGGTTGTTAAAATGTATACAAAGTGTGTCACGTTGCATTTATCATTTACTGTTTGCTTTTTAAAACTCCTCATTTTGTTTTCCAAATTTATCTACCTCGTGTGGGTATGTCTGATTCACTGATTTTTAGCTGCTGATTGATTCACTCATTCTCTGTTGGTGGACATTTCTTTCTTTTTTTTTTTTAAATCGCAAACAATGATTCATTGAATAGATTTATATACATATCATTTTCCTAAAAGTGTAAGTTTTCTCTAGGATGGAGTCCTAAAATCATAGTTGTTTGATTACAATAGTTAGTAGCCCCAGATTGAGCCCCCAGGTGGTGTAATAATATATAATTTCTCATCAGTAGCTTATGAGAATTTTCCTCACATCCTTGCCAACACTTGATAATATATTTTTTTTTATTTTTGCTATTTTGATGGTTGTGCAACATAAATTTTTTTCATATCCCTGAAGAAAGGCATAAATCTTCAAACTGAAGAAACTTGAGTCCTGAACAGAATAGAGATAAATCCACACTTAGTAATATCATGATAAAGTGTCAGAACACTAAAGAGGAAAAAAAAATCTTAAAAAGAACCAAAAGGAAAATATAATTTACTTACAATAGAAGAACAAGTAGACTGGTAGTATATTTCTCATTGGTAATTACAGAGGAAGACAATGGGGTGAGATCTTCAATGTGCTAAGGAAAGAAAACACTTTCAGACCATAATGAGTCAAGGGCTCATTGCCTTTTATCCCAGGATTTCATCTATATTGTATGTATGTGTCAAATTATCATACTATAACCCATAAATATGTATACTTCTGGGTTGAACCTTCAGTTATTCTACCAATGATCATAACCATGCATTCCCCAATTGGCCTCCCTAGCTTTTTAAAAAATATATATTGCAGGCTGGGGTTATGGCTTAGTGGTAGAGCACTTGCCTGGCATGTGTGAGGCACTGGGTTCAATCCTCAGCACCACATAAAAATAAATAAATAAAGACATTCTGTCCATATACAACTAAAAAATATTAAATATATATATATATATATATATATATATATTGCATTTGACCAAAAGGGAAAAGTAATATCTGAAGCAAGGCAAATCCTAGAACTTCATGCCCCCAGCATTATCACTGATCCAGAGTCTGCATATAAGCAAGGAGAGACAGGAAGAATGTCAATTTGCTCATCCCTGAGACCAGCTCAACTCCAATCTCTCCAATCCTTGAAGATGCATCATCTTTGCTTCTATCCCTTGTATCTGAGAGAGCTGAGGGAAGCTTTTTCTGAGATTAAAAATGACTGAAGAAAAAGAGTCAAATGGGACTTAGAGAAAATGACAGAGAGAGAAAGAGAAAAACAATTTAAAGGGTTCTAGTCAGAGATCACATTTTTAACTGACTAGAGTTGTAGAAGTCATAGAGGGCAGGTGGGGTATATAGATCAACCACTGTGAAAGATGAGAGACAGAGGCAGCCACAAAAAAAGCAACAGATAAAACCATTTCCCATCAGTGGGTAAACCTGAATAGACCCATATACCAACACTCTCTAGCTCAGGAAACAGAGTACCTCAATTTCTCTGTAGATACTCCTACCACAACACAGAAACCATGTGGATCTTATGAGTGTCCTTATGGTACACGTCTTCCATTATTTTTATTAAAAATACAGACAACATAGTCCATTTAAATCATGGAATTTCTGAACCTGAAAGCTTCTTGAAGTCCCTTTAATCCAATTCCTTCATTGAATAGATTAGTGAATCAAAAGACCACAGGTTGAGTTGTTTAGAATGACCTCACTCACTAGTGACAGACCTGGAGAGAGAACCTGGACCTCCTAACTCCTGAGTCACTTCTACTTCCTCTCACCACAGTATCTCTGCATCCAAATGAACTAAACATTTGGAGTGATTTTGCTAAATATCTAATATAATTATCTGCCTATAGCAGGCACTTACTAAATGTTGTCTATCTAATGGGATTTTCTTTCCTTTTCTCTCTCCTCTCCATTTTTCCTCTATGAGGAGGTTCTTGGATTTGATGATAAAGCTGCTATCTTAAAACCCTGCCCTTGCAGTGGGAGACAACACCCACTGGGCACCAGAAATGTTAGCCATACCTCACAGCACTCCATACTCAAATGGAGCAAGGGAAGGTGGCTTAGAGGAGACAGTACACTGACATATGAGAATCAAATGTGACCAGGCAATTTGGGGTAGAGTCTGCTCCTAACCTAAGCCTTCCTTCAGTTCAGTTAGAACTTCAGCATCTCCCCCAAAAGAAATCAGACTCTAAAAAAAAAACAAACAAACAAACAAACAAACAAAAAAAAAAACGAAGCCTTCAAAAGGCATTGAAGAATGAAATATCTCACAATCCACATGGTAAAACTTGATACAAGATCTTTTCTATTCTCTTCCCCCAAATCTTTTTGTTTGTTTGTTTGCTTGTTCGTTTGTTTGTTTATTTTTGGTGTGTGTGTGGTATTACACTTGGATTTGCACTCAGGGGGATCTCACACATGCTAGACAAATATTCTACACTGAGCTACATCCCCAACCCTTTTTTCCTTTATTTTTAGGGTCTTACTCAGTTGCCCAGGCTGGCTTTGAACTTAGGATCCTCCTGCCTCAACCTCCCAAGTAGCTGCAGTTACAGGTGGGCACCACAGCACCCTGCTTCCTCACATCTTATATTTTGGTAGTTTCTACCTTCTTCCTTCTCCCACATAATTCTGAAACATCCTCATACTTGGCCCAGTGCCCTTGATTTTATCCCAGGATTTCATCTATACTGTACGTATGTGTCAAATTACTATACCCCGTAAATATGTATACTTCTAACCTGTCAATCTGAAACATCTTTTAGAAATCAGTGAAAGCAAGTTAAGAAGGTGGATTCAGCAGTGATGTCATGATCCTAAGGAGACCTGGAGGGCATGTTGGGAACTGTGGCATCAGGTCTCTGGGGCTTGGAGAGATCTGGAGCTAGAAGGTACCTGTTGTGGGTCAGCAATTCGGATGGGGCCAATGCAGGTTGCCTGGTGGTGAACAACTGCTGAGTCAGGATGGTACTGTTTTAGGCAGAATCTGTGTGTCTTCCTTAAAAAAAAAAAAGGACAGTGAATCACCATGTCCCTAAAATGTCCCTTTCTATTCCCCAAAACCTAGCCAATTAAGAGAATAATGAGAGTGAGTATGGGCCAGGACCCCGGCTTTCTCTCGTGTATGCTGGGAATCAGGGCAAGTTAGTGCTATCTATAGAAAACTACTTTCTTGCATGTGCACCAAGTTCCTTGGGGGTGCTGACCAAGAAACAGTGGGCCAAAGCAAGCTACGTTGATGCTGCTTCTGTCACCTAACCTGTAAACCTCCCTGCCTATGGTAACTGGTGCAGATCAGAGCACTGTGGAGAGAGAAGTGCTCATCCAGACAGCCACCCCTGGACACGGTCATGGGGGAGTGGAGGTGCTGTTTTCTGGTGAAATACTCGAGGCACTGTGTGAAATGGAGGTGCCCCTGTCCAGCCCATTGCCACTGGACTTTCTGGGGAAGCACCTGTCCAGCTCATCGTCACGGGATCTTCTTTGTATGCCTTTCTCAATAAACCTTATGTCTCCTATCCTATCTCCAGGTGTCTTCTTTGGTCTCTTGGAGACTATCCCACTGCATTAAGCACAATTGGGTTGTGAATGTTTCACTCAATTAGCAACCAAGGACCAAATCTGGAGAGAGAAGACAGTGAAATGTGGATAAAGTCCAGAGCAATGAAAATGTAGAAAGATTGTTAGCAGATCTGCTTTAAAAAAAAAATCTGTGAACCGATATATTCTGTGAGTTTTAAGTTGTAGAAGAATAGATTATGGTGAGAGGTGAACGTGTTGGATGATGAATGAAGGCACGAAATGGAAGATGGGACCTGGAAGGAGGGAAAGGGGTGGCAGTATAGATTGATTTGAGGGGTACAGGGAACCCTGGAGTAGATAGAAGGCCATGGTCTCTCTTTGTCCCTAACTGCTCCTGCCCCCACCTTCCACCTACCAAAATCAGTGAGCAAATCAGATAAGATCTCAAGTCTCAGAGAGAAGCTCAGGAAAATAATGGACTTGAAGTTTGCTTGATCTTGATATTTGAATCAGAGGAGAAAATTCATAGGGAAAGAAATGGACAGGATTATTTTTGAAAATAACGAGTGGACAGATTGCCATAGTAAGAAGACAAAACATCAGGGAAGTCCGATGATATCAAAATCCACACTAACAAGAAAAACCCACACCATTTATACTCTTAAGTCAAATAATGAGGTGTCGGCAAGGCGTCAGCTGGCAGAAAAAAAGTGTTGAACTTGGGAAATGGTTATTTTTTTTTCAGTTTGCAGCCGAAGCTGCAGATGAAAATAAATGCAAAGAACCCACAGCTGGCAGTAGAGATTCTTAATGATCCCCATCAGCAAGAAACCAAGGTCTGCTGAAGATCTGACTCAGGAAGCTGAAGAAAAAGCTTTCGAAAAGAAAGAACAGAAGCTGTCAGCGAAGGGAAAAGCGGGTGTTCTCAAAGAATTGAAGAAATAGAGAATGATAGTGAAAACAGAGGATGTAAAAATTTGCTGGATCATGGTGAGAACCAAAACAGACTAGATCACCAGACTTTTTTCTTCTTAATGCAACAAGATTTCTTTCTGGAGCGAAGACAGAGGCTGTTCTACCTGAGGCAGAAGTTGGAGATAGTAAACCCAAAGATTGATGTGCTTCAGGAACCAGAGAAATAAAGCCAAATCCAGGAAACTCTATAAACAACTCCCAACCAATCAGAGGAGCTGGAAGGCAGGCTAGCTCCCTGGGACACTCCATGTGAGGTTGAGATGCTCTGTCCCTCATGATGTCATTTATCTTGATCTTGTTGTGGAAGACACACCCATGCCTACTCCTGTTTAGTTGTGAATGGGCTTCCATCTGGAAAGAAATGGACATACGAGTTGTTGGGAAAGCTAACCCCTGATTTTTATACAAATGTGATTTGATGAATAAAAAATTTCCAGAATGTCTATTCAGTCCTATGCCCTTTAGATGGTAGGATACCCCACCGTCTTGATGATGGACACAATAAGCTATCTCCACTTTATCAAATATATTTGCTTAAAGCTCAATCTTGGTTGTACTTGGTCCACCACCTGGGCTAAGGAAATATTTTTAATATGTCATAAAATGTCTGTCTCTATATTGACCCGGGTATGACTTGGTTAGTAATGAGTGGCCTAATAAGCTCTTTCTGCATTAAGGGCAGGTTTGGTTAATGTTGATGCAAATAATTTCCCATCTTTATCAGGAATGCCTGTCATGAACTCATACAGAATGGAATTCTGCCGCCTGCAGCCACCTTCTCAAACGTGGACTCAGACACTTTGCCAATTTTTCTTCCTTGTGATTTTATGTCACTTCACAAGACAAACGAACCTGCTGAAGGGACTTTGAAATTCTGACCCTCTTACCATAAGAGAGAACCTCTTTTCTAGATGTTTAATTACTTAGGAATATCTACCTTTCTTTTTTTCTGCGAAATCCTTATAGCTTTTGTGTTCTAGAGAGGATCCCGCCAGCCTCTCCAACCACTGTCACTTACTCCAGAGGCTTCCAGTCTCAGATTATGAATGGAATCTTGAACTCTTGGGACAGTTCATGTGCTTCAAAATCCAATAAATTGTGTTGTGAATGGATAATTATGGTTGTAATGCATTCCACTATTGTCATGTATGTAAGAAATTTTTTTAAAAAGTTAAAAAAAGTAAAATCACAAGGATATATGGGGAAAAATCCAATCAAAATGTTACTTTGGTAATTAGATTTAACATTGTTTTAGAATTTAATTTTAAGAAAAATTTTGAGCCAAATGATTCAAATCCGATAGTATTTGATTTACTGTGAAGTAAAGCCACTACTCAAGCTATAGCCCCCATGCTTTTCTCTACTTTCCTTAGCCCTATTTTGTTTGTTTTTAATTTAGTTTGTATAGTTAATGTAGCTTATGCAACTGGAATGGATTTTTAGTGCCGTGTTGAATATAATCTTTTGCATAAATTTGTTTTAAAGTTATAGGAATAATTATCATCAGTATTTGCTAATCTATGCTCTTTTGCACACCTGTACTTTGGATAAACCTAGCTAGTTGACCAAAGTCAAATCACCAAAATGGCAATAGGTGGATTGCTCCCTAAGAGGATATAAGTAGTCACTGCAATACCGGTCTACTAAACCCAAACCTATGATGTAATACCAAGCATTAAACTCTTCAATTCAGAAAATTATTTAGAAAATGACTTTAAGAAGGATGATATCAGTATTTGCTTTCAGCTATGAAGGTGTATATTGTCAGATTCTTTTACTCCAGTGGGATCCTTTATCTATGTAAAATCAAAAGTCAACATGGACACTAAAATACACTTTGTTTGATAAAGAGGAGTGACCTAGGTTGTCTACACCTCCCTCATAAAATGGCATTTCCAAGTATCTCAGGGCTCCATCAAGCTTGGTTTAGAAGCTTATAATTTGCAACATGATGGAAGTAAGATCAAGGTCATGGTTTCAATCACCCTGGGGGCTGTAACTACCTCTCCAATTTACAAGTGCAAAATACCCTATGGTATAAGATGGATGCATAGTTGATACTTGATTTTAAAAATCATTATTATCACTACCCTTAAGCAACCATTCAGGCAAGTGTGTACTTATTTCACACATAAGAAGAATATAAAAAATCTCTCCAAATAATAATTATACAACCTATTGAGTTGAGTCAGTACTGTCTTTATTCATTCACTATATTCTACTTAAGCAGGCAGTAAGTACCTGTTAATGGTGTTAGCAGGACTGGGACATCAGCTATGGAGTCAAGCTGGAAGCCCTCCCAAGACCCTTCCAGCCCTGAGCTTCCATATCCCTCTGGTGTTAGAACTGCATCCCAAATAAATTATTATCTTTGACTATATAATCTGGTAAAATTTTTATAAATTCCCATAGTCAAATTTTCCCCACGAATATTTATTACTTGGGAAGATTAAACTGTGACTTTATTTCTCTCTTTTATCTTTCATGAGAAACCATGTTGGTCCCAAGTTTAGATCTATCACTTAGGTCTAAATATGAAGTTGTGGGCAAGTATAGAGTGACAAAATATTGGCTTGAATTTTAAATTAATAAATAAAAAGAAATTAAAATTCATCCAGGAAAAGAATTATTCTAGAAGATTTCAAAGATGTGGGTTGAAATGATTTCTCTATAATTCTTTCCTCTGTCCTCAAATCTTTGGCTCCCAACACTACCATCACCACCATTGCGAGCAGGCTACCTCATCTCCTACTTTATAGAGAAAAGTCAAAGCCACAGGCAGGAACCACTGCAAACTCCTACCATTGACCCTGCAAAACCACCAGAATTTATACCTTCCTTCCCCCTTTTCCAGTGAAAAGTTCCCCCTGTTCTGTATCCATTCCCCTCATCTGTATCCCCAATTCTTACTTCAAATCTCTTAGGTTATTACTTCCTTCAACTATATTCTCCTCTTTCTTCACACACCCACTCTGCTGCTTCCTTCCCAGTAGCATTGCAACATGCACAAGTGTCTCCTTGGTCAACACTCAAGCCATTGACTTATTCTGCCACTTCCCCTCATGGTCAAGCAAGGTTGAGGGAATTGCATCTCCATTCATGAATTCTCTTCCCTACCTTCCATTCACTCCACACAGAGAGCCCTACAGGTTCCTTGTTAAATACAATAGATGCCTTTGACTTCTCAAAAAAAAAAATAGACTATTGAAAAGTTATTCCTATTTAAAAAAACAACAACAATCAAACATCCATTCAGTTAACAAGTTTTATTTTGAATTCTTACTAATGCCAGAAACTTAGGATGTAGCAGTTAATAAGTCGATGCTGATGATCCTGGGGTTTACATTAGAAAAGGGAAAGGAGTCCAGCACTAAACAAGTAAACAGATGAACAAGACACAGTGGTAGAGTACTAAGGAAGTGGACGAATCTTGGAGTGATAGAATAACTACAGAAATGGCACTGTGTTTTTAAGGGAAGCATCTCCGAGATGATGTTTGAGCTGGATGCACCTGGACAAAGACTGTGGGCCACAGAATCAGAGCCAGAATGAAGAGCAAGAACACAGCCCTGGAATAGGCCAAACACCAGGTATACAGGACCACAAATTGTTCACATGCACAAGAGGAGAGAACAAAAAGAAAACATGGTCATGCTGGGAAGGAAAGTACAAGGCCTCTGAATCATAAGCAGGATGAACCGCTCCTAGTAGAACAATGATCCTTGTACCCAGTGGGCTAAGGCATGGCCTCCCTGACCTTCCAATGGCCTCCTAAGTAGAAAAGAAATGATGGAGAGATTGGGAAGGAGTAGGGGAATGACTCTGCTGCTGGCATTTTTCACCCTTCTGTCCCATCTTTGGGATCCAATAAACAAATCATCTAAATTTGGCCTTAAAAACAAGCTGAAATTGCTTCTAGAGCTGACCCAGATGGAGCCTGAATAGAGATGCATCTAATCCAACCCCTCTCTTTCCACCCCCCTCTTCCTGCAACTATGGACTGAGTAGAGAGAGTGGCCCAAGAGACCAGGGCCTCTTAGGCTTTGGATACATTAGAACCCTAAATCCAGGCCAGATCCCTCAAGGAGGAGTGTTAGTGTGGTCTTTTTTCAATGAGCTTCAGTGGTCAGGTTCCTCAGGGTGACATGGGTAAGGAAGGGAAAGAAAATGAGAACCCAAAGATATTCTCCCAAAGCTAAATTCACACACACACACACACACACACACACACACACACCCTAGTCCACAGGAGCACAAAGCTGATCTGAGGGCCTTCCATTTGACTCAGGGACAATCTCTCTTCCCACAGCAAGTGTTTGTGTGTCGGGGATATGTAGGGACCAGGCGGGGTGGGAGTGAGGGTTAGTTCTTATGACCCTAATCAGGAGCCCATACTTGAGATCAAAGTCCTTCCCAAGATTTTAGGGCTGCAGACAGTGGGAGCAAAACAGAATGAAGAGATGGGAAGTCAACCCCCAGCCCTGACTACTACAATTGAGTTCAGCATCCCCTCCGCTACCCACACACCATGGAGTGGCCTCCTACACAGCAAGGGAAGACTTGGATGGCTTAACCTCCCCTAACTACCCACATCCCACCCTCACCTATCTCTCCTCTCCATCCAAGCTAAACTTCTCTATTTTTCTTAATCCCACCACACAATGAGACAGACAAGGGGCCAGGCAGGGAAAGCACTGAGGCACCAGGCCCAGCTCTCTCTAGGAAATGGGGGATTATCATATGGAAGAAGAACCCTCTGAGCACTCATTCTAGTCCCACGAAAGTGCCCTGGGGCCATATGTCTATGTCCTGAAGTTAGGAGGGACAGGTGGGCAGCAGGAGAGGATGGCAATAAGACAACATGGTTTAAACCAAGTAATGCCCAAGGCCACAGTTGATTCTCAGTTGAAAATGTCCAGCTGGGCCAGACAAAGCTCAAACACTCTGCCTACGTCTCCCATCTCCCAGCACTGGGGTTACAGGCATGAGCCATGGCACCCAGAAAATAGGAAAATTTTTAAAACAATATTTTAGAGTGTTTGTTCTCATTTAAACTGGGACCACAAAGTGTTCACTAGCCCTGCATGAGGTTGGAGACAGGTCTGGGGGAGAGTGGGTACTCACTCATGCCTTTTCTCTCTGCTTCTGACACAGCATGCTAGCTATATCTGATAACTCCTAACCTCTCAGGATTTCTTTGCATTTCTGAATTATATGAAAGCCTGATATCTTACTCAGAAAATAACTCACATCTTCCCCAGAGTCAATTGTGCCTCTCCGTGCAGGGAACTGGTTAAGGTGTTCAAATGGGAAACAGATGGCACAGGGAAAGAGAGGAATCCAGATGAAGAATTCATTACAAAGAAGGTCAAGGCTCAAAGTCAGGCTCAGCAACAAGATACCAGGGATGGGGAGAATAGAGGTTTGGAGGATAATATGTAGGCTGGCACATGAGCCATGCTTACTCAAAGATCCTGGAGACCTAAGGCATCATGGGGAGGAAAGGACTGAAGGTGAAACCAACTGAGTTCTGGAATCCAAGGAGCTGCTGGGACCCACTAAAATGGGGGCAGAACACACAGAGATGCCCCTTCTCACCTCCAGGCAGGCTGCCCTGAAACTCCCATATCATGGGAATTTGGGGCAATGGCAGTTGCTATATGAGCAGGTGTCTGCCCCTGCATCATATTCAAAGCCAGATAATTGGTCCAAGGGCAGATGGGTTGCGAAGCAGTGAGTCCAGGGGCTGAGGCCATCCATTCACTTGAAACTCCTTTATCACTTCTTTCTTGGAGTTGGCTTGGTTCTTCTTCTCAATCTATTTTACAAAGAGAAAAAGAGAAATTCATAACATTGGTAAGTGAGGTCCTCTCTCTTTCTCTCTCTCTCTCTCTCTCTCTCTCTCTCTCTCTCTCTCTTTCTCTCTACTCCCACCTCCACTACCACACTCAGTTATTATAATTATTTATTTGTAAACTACTTTTGAGTAGTCTTTTTCTTCTAAGAAATCCAGTCTTTGACTCCCCCTCTTTAGTTATCAGTTCTGTCTGTGGTCTAAATTAATATGATTTTTTTTCCTGGACTGAGCCTGGGAAAAATATTGTTTAAAAAATTCTCCTATTTTCTAGGTGGAGTGGCTCATGCCTCTAATCCCAGTGATGAGAGATGGGAGATGTAGGCAGGAGAATCACAAGTTTGAGGCCAGGCTTGGCAACTTAGTGAGATCCTGTCTCAAAAAATAAAATAAAATAAAATAAAAAGATTGGGTATGTAGCTCAATAGAAGAGCATCTCTGGGTTCAATCCCCAGCACAAAAAAAAATTCTCCTATTTGCATATAATAGTAATTGTTGCTTTTCTGGTTACTTGTTGCAGATAATTTTAAAACATAAAAATACACAAATGGAATTCAAGTGCACCCCAAGCCTAGAAAAATGTTCTCCTACCCAATGACATAAAGAATTGACACAGAATATATGCACTCACATTATGAAATTGTGGTCATGTTCACAAATTCCTAACTTGATGGGGAACAGACTACATTGTGTTTAGGAAAGAGATAAATAACATCCAACAAATTCATTATAAATATGTAGCCCCAGAAAAGGATTGCTCACATTCTTTCTAACTAAAATGTCATATGACGTCTCCCTCAGTTTATTAGAGAGCAGAACACTTTGTGACTGTCTTTGAAACTAATGTCATTTGAATACCTTCAGAGCATCCTCAAAGTTCTTGATTAAAAGAATCAAAGAAACAAACAACAAGGACCATGCATTAGAAATGTAGCACACTTTTATTCTAGAACCAAATTTTTATGGCTTTTCTTATAATTTGGGAGGCTTTTAAAATTAGAAATAAAATGAGCTGGGAGTGGCGGCACACACCTGCAATCCCAGCTACATGAGAGGATGAGACAGAAGGAGAGCAAATCTGAGGCCAGCCTGGGAAACTTAGCAAGACCCTGTCTCAAAATAAAAAATAAGCTAGGCACAGTGACAGGTGCCTGTAATCCCGGTGGCTCATGAGGTTGAGGCAGGAGGATCACAAATTCAAAACCAACCTCAGCAATTTAGCAAGATCCTGAGCAACTTAGCAAGACCCTGTCTCAAAATAAAAAGTAAAAAATGGCTAGGGATGTTGCTCAGTGGTTAAGCATCCCTGGGTTCAATCCCCAGTATAAAATAATAAAAATAAATAAAAAGGGCTGGGGATGTAATCCAGTGATAAAGAACTTTGGTTCAACAAATATATAGAGAGAGAAGGGAGAGAGAGAAATAAAATTATATTCAAGAATAAACAATAGTACCTTCTGGGTTGCCTCTATGACCTTTAAACATGGAGCAACCTACATATACTAGTATTTGCCATACATACTGCTGAATATAAAACTCAGATGCTGAGATTAGCATGAACACCCACAGGTATCACTGCAATCAGTCACTGTGGCATCTTTGATAATATGAGCATCTAATTATCTACTTGGCACTTCACTGGCATTGGCAGCCACCCTGATGGCAATGGGCTGGCCAAATTATTCAGCAATATCCCCTAAACTCCAAATCAACCAGGGGAGGAGACTGATTTGGAGAGGATCTGCTAGTAGTTAGGATTCAATGACAAGATGACAAGATATTCATTAAATAACAGTTCTAATAGTATACACTTACTGAGTACAGCTAAATAATGAGCTAAGTGTTTAATAATACTAATAGGGTAGATAATATCTTTATCTTACAGATTAAAAAAAAAGGACTTTGAAAAAGTAAGAAACCTGAACAAAAGGAATTCACAGGCAGCAAAGCTTAGCCTTAAACCTGATGCCAGAGACCTTGCCCTTTCCACTGTTCCAGACTTATTGCTAGGTAAATTTATAGGCCTCATTCAGTTGATTACATCAGCCAAGGCCTGAGTCAGGCCCTAGAGATATGAATGTAAGATTCCCTGATCCTGATTCATGTGCTCTCCTGCAAAGATATGCACAGTAAATAGACTGGTGAACAAGGGTAGAAGCTTTAAGAGAGCACAGGAATAGGGCACCTATCTACTTAGCAAGGAGCGTGAAGCCTCTTAAGTCAAAGGGTCATTATCTCAGGGCTCCTTATTACTGACAATAATTACAATTCTCTAAATACAGAGAAGGAGTTCTCTGCCTCCACAAAATACTCCATGCACCATTCCCACTGACCAACACCAAATAGGAAAAAAACAGTTCACTATTATATAAAAGCTAACATCTATATAAAATGTCCTAACTTTATTGTATCATAAATAAATAAATATCATAGCTTTGAAAGGCTAAATTTCCGAGACTGTCCATGTAGCAAAACAAAAGAAACAACTCAGGCCCATGTAGAATTAGGGAAGAAAGTGTCACAATTGTTTAATCCATATGTGGATGATTATTATGTGACTGCTGTTCAAGGCATTAGCTTCTTCCAATAAGTGACTAGCCCTAAAAAATGAATTGGAATTGAATCCATCATGTATTTAGAGTTTTGGTAACTATCTGTCATAAGCATCAAGATGACATCAGTACCTGATGATCCTAGACAAATACTGCCATAGTCATTCTAATAGTAATAAAAACCTCTATGATTCTGTAAACCCAAAGCATGTTGGTGCCTATTCTCTAGTTTGATGATAGAAAATATCAATCAATGGCACATAGGAAAGTTGAGCCATATCCTTAAATGAGGTTTTGAAGAAAGCACAGGAATAAACTGATAATTCAACCCAAGCATCTTAATCTGGTTAGGCTCAGGTTTAATCCCTTTTGATGATTCACAAAGTCAAATTAGCAAGAATTTAATCTTGTCAAACTATTTCTCTAAATTGCAAATATTTTAACCAAAACAGCAGCTTAAAACATATAGAAAACATAGGCATACAGATTGAAAAGGAAAATACAAAGCTGCATCTATTCAAAGACAACATGATTATCAATATAGATAACTCCAGATTCTACAAAAACAAAAAGCTGGAATAAGTGAGTTTAGCAATATTACAGGATACAAGATCAATATAACAAAGTAAATTATGTTTTATATACTATAAATTGGAAATTGACATAGAAATAGTACTATTTTAATAGCACCAAAAAGCATAAAATAGTTTTAAAACAAATAAAATACATGCAAGGTTTATATGCTAAATATTATAAAAACAAAAATACCTAAATAAATGGAGAAGTATACCATGTTCATGGGTCAAAAGTCTCAGTATTGCTACAGTTGTCCCCAAGTTGATCTACTAACTCAACAAAACCCTTTTCAAAATCTTTCCAGGATATATTTGTAGAATTTGACATGGTGAAAATTCATATGGATAAGTAAAGAACAGCCAAAACATTTTTAAAAATTAAGAAAAATGTTGGAGATTCACACTAACTTATTTCAATACTTACTAGTAAGCTACAGTAATGAAGTGGTATATTGGTGAAAGGAAAGATACATAAATTAATAAAGTAGAATAGGAAATCTAGGAATAAACCAAAACATGTGAGATCAGCTGATTTTGGTAAAACTGCAAAGGTAATTTCAACAAATAATGCTGGAACAATTGGATAAACATATATTAAAAATTTACACTTCAACCATACCTCAGTCCCTTTACAAAATAACTAATTCCAAATGGATAATAATGTAAATGTAAAACCTAAATTTTTAAATTTCTAGAACAAAACAGGATAAAAATGTGAGCTTGTGCTGGGAAAAGATCTTTTACACACAACACAAAAACTGACCCATAAAAGAACTTGATAAGTTTGGCTTTGTCAAAACTTAAATTTTCAGTTCTTCTCAAAATGAAATGAAAGTCACAAACTTGGAGAAAATATTCAAAAGAATTTTTTAATAAAATGCTTGTATCCAGAATATTTGTAAACATCTCAAAACAAAATAATTAGAAGACAATGACCCAATTTTTAAAATATGCAATATATTTGAGGAAACACTTCACTAAATAAGTGTCTTTGGTAGATTATCTACAGGCTTATTAAAAGTTACTCTACTTCCCACAGCAGAAGCCAGTTGTATAATGCATATTTTTTTAATTGGATGCCTCATTTTTTTGTCCCATTTCCTGCTGTTCCCCAATCTTTGCTTCATCTCCCAAATAAACTGCTTGCCCTCGCATTGACATTTCTGGAGGAAATCTGCACAAAAGAAATTCCTGTTTGGGGCTATGGGAAGAAATCAGAGCACCATCAACTGAAATATAAAGGGAATTTGAGGAAGTAAAGATGATAAGTTTACATTGTTCTTTTTTAAATTGGTCAGAGAAGGGAAGAAAAAAGATGAGACAGAGCCAGAAGGAAACTCAGCCTCCAGGAGACAGCTAAATGTGTTAAAAGCTAAAAAGAAAGATTAATAAAAGGCTGAAGTGAGTGGGAAGGTAGATAAATTGTGCAGCAGTGAGACCAAGAAGACACAAGCCAAGGGAGGAAGATCACAGGTGTGTGCATTGGGGAGGAGGAACCAACGCTTCATCCTCTGAGGCCGAGAGGAAGGATCTGAAGGCAGACACGTGGCCTGATACACACGTGGGGCTGGTGGATGCAGGCTGGTCTAGGGGTTGGTGCCATCTGTAGTGACACCAGCCCTTGGAGCTATAAAGCTCTTGTCAACTGTGCTCAGCAGCTCTGTGCATACATGACTGTGCTCAACAGCTGTGAAACTAGAGCAGTATAGGCAGGTCATGAGCCTAATCTAGAACTGGGGATGTGCAAGTGTTATGGGAGGTGGAGGTCAACAGAGTTAAGGCTATTAGAGAGGGGATGGCTACCCATGTGGCTCAGATCAGCTAAGGATATATCACCAGGCAGGGACTGTCACACTGAGGAACCACACATATCCTGGCCCAGATTTTGGTACCAGCTCCTGCTCTGCATAGGCTCTGTGCTACCAGGACCACAGGATGCACATAGGCCTGCTCTCTATGGGAAGACTATGTGGCGCAGGTGGAGCAAATCCAAGAGTTAAGTCACTCAAACTCATAAAAGCAATAATGCAACCTTGGGAGGCAGGTAGGGCAAGAACCTCAACAAAGCAAAAGCTCAGGTCCTTTCCCTAGCTCTGCAAGTATCTGGGGAAAAAAATAGATGAATTTCTGATCTTGTTTTTGGCTCAAGAATTTAAAAATAGAATGCCAAGACATAATCACTAGGATGAAATTAGGTATAACACATTCCAGTTTTCCTTCAAACATGTAAGAAGAAAATTCTTTCCAAGACATGACTACAGAGTTCATGATTTTCTCTCAGGGAAGCAGAGGCAGGATCCAGAAAAAGAACTGGAAGAGCTAGTTTACACAATCCTGCACAAAGAAAGGGAGAGTGTTCTCTGGTTCTCTGGAAGACAAAGAAATTGCAGAGTCAACCTCTTCAGCATCAGAAAAGACAAAAGAAGACAAATTATGTTATAGAAGGTGTCCAGAGAAAGTTGGAGTTTGCATGCCTGAAAGACAGAAAGGCAATCTCTACCCAATAGTCTGGACCTTTGTAGCTGGATCCGATGGCTGGTACTGTCATGCACTCTCAGAACCCCAATAGTAACTGATTATTAGTCATCCTTATTCCAAAGCAAATTCTAGTCTTCAATTATAATTGACAATTAAAGAACCACTTATAACTGTACTATTCTTTGTAAGTCTTGATAATTCCAAACTCAAAATAACATAAAAATATGAATCTCTCCTTCCATAGTTGCAAAAAGAAAGTACAGTAGTTTCTACCCCATTGCTAATGGAACCATCATGGATTATCCAGCTAGCGGTGCTTTACTAAACTTTAGAAGCACTGTGTTTCCGTGCCTGGCCCAAGATAGTGAGTAGTCAACCAACCACCAAACTGGGGCTTGCTTCAATTTTGAGACTCAAGACTACATACAGCATTCTCTGTTTCCTAGAGAATAAATCCCATGGAGAACTTAAATCTACTTACCTTTTCCTCTAACCATTATCTTTCCTAGGTTTTGATCTTATTATCTGATAAAGTGAGATGAAGAAATAAATAAATGACTAAAGGAGAGAGATCTAGGAGATAGAATCACTGGATGTGGGCTGAGGTTAGAGGTGACCAAGGGCTGCCCTTGGAGTTAACAGCAGCATCACTGAGGGATAGACCACTCATAAATATCATTTGAGCAGCTCAACCCAGGGCCTACTTCATTTCCTTTTATTTTTAGAGCTTAGTACAGTCCTGTTCACATGGTTTTGACAAAAAGGCTTGATAAATACATTCAGAATACATTGGTCTTCCAGGCTACTAAGGTGCAGGGCTTGGTTTGGTGCAATATAAGACATGTTGTCAAACAATGAGTCAAAGGCACACAGCACTGCCCCCATATGTGTGATTGATGGGCTCCAAATGATGACCATGGTGGTTTTCAAAGAACCACAGATCTCCAGCTACCCAAAGCAGAACACTGAGGAACCAAAAGAAATTCAGCCCAGAAAATGCATGAACATTAAAAGCAAGGGAAAACTTGTGAAGTACTAAAATCTTTTCCAAAAACTGAGAAAGCAAGATAAACTAAATGGGAAATTCCAGAGTTTCCTCTTATCAAATTCAGGAACACTACTGTATTCAATCAGGATTCTGGGAATCATTCCAATTGGTTTCTAAGATTAAATTATGCTCTGGTTTTTGAGAAGACCTATTCAAGGGAGTTATTACAAACCCAAAAGTCCTCTGTCAGAATTGCCTAACCTCTCAAGGCAAAGCCTCCTGGGTGGGACCATTTCAGAAGGCAAGTCTGCTTCAGAGAAGCTTTTTCTATCCTTTTTTAAAGCATGCCTTAGTAGCTCTGCTTACGAGTGAATTTTTCCCATTAACCCACCTCCTACTCCTTTGATTTGCAATAGTCAACTGGTATCAATAAAGGAAATATATTATATGGCAATGAAACATATTTAATACATTACCTTAGGACCTTTGAGATGCTAAGAAAAGAAAATAAGTCTCTCAGGTAGGGCTCAGATAGCACACAAGCAAAATTATGAGACATTATGAAGGTAGCTTTTGGGGTCCTCTGTCCCCAGGTACAGGGCCATGGCTGAGAAGGCAATGGTAGTCTGTGGAGGCACCTTCTCTGACACTCACTAAGACAAATTAACCAAGGGAGTCAAGACCCACCAACACCAGGATGTCTTGAATTCAGGTGAACACAATGAGCAAAGCTGGATCCAGACAAATGCATGGTGAGTTTTGCTTTCATTGTCTTAACATTCCTCTCCAAGCCCTCTCCAGCAAAGAGCCAGCACTGAACTTACCGCAGCTGACATACCTCTTAGAAAATTAATTTCTTCTGCTCCCCACCTTTCCTAACCAATTCTGCATATTAAAACTTACCTGGCCTTGCTACCTTTTACTCCAGCCCCTTGGAGGGACCGAGTGAATGACTGGGTATCCTGAATACAACTTGCTACTGAAGTTTTAGTGACTAGCCTGTTGTTTGCTTTGCAAATTAAACTCACCTGATCCTGCATCTTTGTAATGCTTTCACTTTGGATACCATAAATTTGGTACTTCTCACATCTTTTACTACATATCACAGATAATCTGGATCATTAATTTATAGATGATTTAGGTCAGGGTGGTTCATTATGTACTCTTTGTTCTTTTTTTTTTTTTTTTTTGAATTTTTTAATATTTATTTTTTAGTTCTTCGGCGGACACAACATCTTTTGTTTGTATGTGGTGCTGATTGGATTCGAACCCGGGCCGCATCGCATGCCAGGTGAGCGCGCTACCGTCTTGAGCCACATCCCCAGCCCCAGTACACTTTGTTCTTTCATCACTATCCACGTTGTATGGAAAACTNCTAAGAGCAATGGACATGCACCCCTCTGGATCTCTTGTTCCTCTATATGAATCACCTTCTTCTTTTTTTTTTTAAGAGAGAGAGAAAATTTTTTAATATTTATTTTTTAGCTCGGCAGACACAACATCTTTGTTTGTATGTGGTGCTGAGGATCGAACCCGGGCCGCACGCATGCCAGGTGAGCGCGCTACCGCTTGAGCCACATCCCCAGCCCCAGTACTCTTTGTTCTTTATCACTACAGTTGTAGGAAACTACAGTTCGTTGAAAATGCAGATTCCCCAGCTTCACTGGTAATCCAGTGAACATGCGTCCCCATGGATTCTTCTTCTTACTAAATTAGTAAACATCATGTAACATCTGCACCCAGCCACGGGCTATACAGGTGCCAGGTATCAGAGTTGATAAGAGAATATCAAATACAATTAACACCCACTACCATCTTATAAAACAGATTAACTTTCCAAAATTATAAAAGGACTAAAAAGTTGGCGGGCCATGTGTCAGTAAGCTCAGGGGTATCCAGGGAAAATCTTTGTGTCTTCCCTCAATTTTATTATAAACCTAAAACTATTCCAAAAAATTAACATCTATTTTTTTAAAAAGGAAAAAGCCAACCCCCTAAGAGCAATGGACATGCACCCCTCTGGATCTCTTGTTCCTCTATATGAATCACCTTCTTCTTTTTTTTTTTAAGAGAGAGAGAAAATTTTTTAATATTTATTTTTTAGCTTTTTTCGGCAGACACAACATCTTTGTTTGTATGTGGTGCTGAGGATCGAACCTGGGCCACATGCATGCCAGGAGAGTACGATACTGCTTGAGCCACATGCCCAGCCCAATGAATCACCTTCTTCTAACCCTCTATTCACCCTAACCTAATTTCCTCCTTGGACCCCCCAAATTCCTGTGCCAATACTCCCTACTCAAAGGACCTCAAGGTCCAATATACACTCTTATTATGGAACTACTAGAGCACTTACACTCTATACCTGACTAATTATTCTCTTACTTGGTCCTGGTGAATCACAGATTCCCTTGCTTATTCACCTCCATATGCTCTTCCCTACTACAGAGCCTAAAATCCTATGGGTATGCAGTAAAGTTTGCTCCTATGACTAAACAGATGAACTAATGAGTAGCATTGCCACTGAGATTGACCCCTGATCAGGATGGGAGAAGGATCCCACTGAATTTCTCCTTTTACACAAACACAGATATTCCAATAGTCACCCTTCCTCCTCTCTGAGGCATAAGCATGGAGGTAATCATTTATTCAGTCTGTTACTGTGGTCAGTAACCTTAATTGGTCACTTCATGATTTCTAGTTCTACTAGACAAAGGACCCAGCCACGTGAAATACGGACCAACAGTGAGTGTCTAGGAGGAAAGCAGAAGCCACACCAGGTTTTTCCAACAGAGGGGATTTAATGCAGGGCATTGGTTACACACGTTGGGTAAGGCTGAGAGGGGGCCAACCAGAGAGTCCCCTGGTCTATAAGGACAGGCAACAGCTACTAACCTTAGGGCTGGGGAAAACAAAAGGGAAGAGATGGTGTTACCAGAACCTAGAAGCTTTGATGGGAGACCCCCCGCGGCTGGCGCCTGGCCCTCTGAGGGGGCTGCTGCGTGGTGGTTGCTTGGCCTTCTGAGGGGGACGCTGCTTGGCTGGAGGTGGTCGGACCTCTGGGCGGGGACGCGGCGGACGCTCGGACCTCGGAGGGGACCGTGGCTTGGCTGGTGCTCTGACCACCGCGGGGGGCGCCGCTGGCTGTGGCTTGGGCCTCTGAGGGGACGTGGCACGACGGCTGGGTCTGAGAGGGCCAAAAGAAGCTGGAGGCTGGAGGCTGGAGGCTGGAGGCTGCAGCCAAGGCTCTCCTCTGCTGCTTAAGGGCTGCTGACGGGAGCTGGAAACAGGGGGGAAGGCCCTGCTCCCCCTCCCACCTTCCGATCGCCCTCGAGTGCCTTCCAGTGTCCGGACCTAGCAGGGAGCTAACTGTCAGGATCCCCGAGAGCGGTTCGCGGAGCCCCAACCCCGGCATCACGGAGCGAGGAGGCAGGGCGCGCCCAGAGCCCAGAAACGACAGGCGGG
>NW_026000241.1:14394285-14416746 GCF_001458135.2 Marmota marmota marmota
GCGGGTGCCCAGCGCCGGCGCCAGGGGCAGCGGGGCCACTCACTCACCTGGTCTTCTGGCAGGCGCAGCAGATCCAGTCCTCCTCTTTCTTCTGGTAGAAGCAGCCGCTCTTGCAGAGGCTGTATTTCCGATCCACGATCTCCCGCTTGGAGTTGAGGAAGGTGAAGGGCGGGCAGCAGTGGATGCTGAAGTGCTCGGAGAACTTCTGGTTCTTGGAGAGTCTGGGACCCTCCTTACCCATTTTCTGACTCATCTCACTGGAAATCGTCCACGTAGGAGAGATGGGGAGACATCAAACAGAGCTGTCAGGAAAGGGAGGTTTCCACCCAAGGAGGCCACCCCCCTGTGACTCCCACTGTCCCAGTTAATATTCAGGGTGGCCCTACAGAACGAAAGCCTAGAAACTCAACGTCTTGCCCAACTCTACAGAAGGAAACTAAATTGATGTTTATTTTCAAAATTTTAAAGTCATGCTTTATAGAAAAAAGAAAAGTATGCATCTGACTATTCCTTATGTTTCAGAAATCTATACAGGATAGGAAAAATATTACAAAGCCAAACATATTTTGGCTAAATAATATAGATTTAGGAAAGGCCATTTGTCTAAAAAGCAAAAAAAAAAATTAGTTTATTATTAAAACTATAATCACTATTCATACAATAAAATACTACACAGCAATGAAAAAGAATAAACTGATACACACATTTGAATCTCACAAATATAATGCTGAGCAAAAAGAAGTCAGACACCAGAGGATGTGAGCTGTACGATTCACTTTACATGAGGTTCAAAAATAGGTAAAACTAATCTATGACGCTAGAAATCAGCATAGTCATTCTTGGATGGGATCTGACTAAGCAGAGGTCCAATAGAGCCTGCAAAGGGCTGAAAATGTTTCTTCTCAAAGTGAGAAAATTGCAGAAAATGTCCCAACTAACACTCCAAACACTGAAGCACACCAGGAACTTAAGTGACTATTTATCAACAAGAGTCAGCAACTATGGTGGGTGATAAGAATGTGCTGGGCACTGAGAACACTCCTGCTCTTGACAAACTCAAGGTCACGTTGGAAGAGATGTGCAGTGTGTAATTACAAAACAGTGAATTGTGGGCCAACAGAAATTGATACAAAAGTTCAAGGGCAGCAGAGAAGGATGAAGACAGAAAGTGTGATCTGGGTTTTTAAGGACAACTAAACTACATTAAGGAGATTTTTTTCATATTTTTGTTCTTTAATGTGAGATCTTCTGCTACAGACAGGAAGGAGGGCTGAGAAACAAATAGCATATAGGTTAAAAAATATGTTTTTTCACTTTAGTTTATGATAATCCAAATTATGCATTACATCTGTTACATAGGTTACAAATGCTCTTCCCTGATGTTTCATATGCCTTTATCATGCAAAAATAATTATTGTGTAAATAAATTTATTAGCTCTTATTCAGCTTTTTATATTTTCTCTTAGGAAGGTCTTCTTCCCTAATTTTTTTTTTTTTGAGAAGTGGCATTGAACTCAGGAGCACTCAATCACTGAGCCACATCCCCAGATTTTTTTTTATATTTTATTTAGAGACAGGACCTTATTAAGTTGCTTAGTGCCTCGCTAAATTGCTGAGGCTGAAACTTGTGATTCTCCTGCCTCAGCCCTCTGAGCTGTGGGGATTACAGGTGTGCACCACCATGCCCTGCTGTATATTTCCATTTTAAAAGAAAAAATATCTCTGGATCCCACTCCAACATCTATTTGCCTTCCCTATTACTTTCCTCCTTTCAGTAGGCAAAATGATCAATACTGTTTTTCTCCCAAAATCATCATTTTTTCTCTTAAAATCACCAATGAGAGATGTCTATAGCTCTCATTCATTTCTCAATACATTCCACTCTGGCTTCTGTTCCTTTCTCAAAAGAAATGGATCCCCAAAGACCTCCAACTGCTAAGACAGTTGTCTCCTTATTTGGTCCTCTCTCCACATAAATTCTTCCCTTTTCTGTGATACCATGTTCTCCTAGATTTCTGTCCCAAACCCCTTCTTAATATCCCTTATAGGTTCACCTGCTTTATGCAAAAATTTAATGTCCCATCTTCAAGGTGTAATAAATACTAAATCATTAGTGGAGTTCCCATCAACCATTCAATTCAACATTTATTGTATATTTAGGTTGCTCCAGGCACAGTGCTCAGTTGATGTAGCAGACACAAAGTTAAATCATGTTTAGTCACAACCTCAAGAAATTTCTCCATCAGCTGGAGATATAGACAAATTTGTGACTAGGATGCACATAGTATGTTAGTGACCACAAAACTAATTTATTGACCCCAAATATGTAAATATCATTGAGAAGTGTAAGGGAATGAATCAGGTAAACATCCTGCTCACAATGAGCTCAGAGCATTGAGGGAAGAATGTAACACAGATATCAAGAAAAGCAATAGAAAAGACAGAATGCTCCGGAACATGAGAATATGCAGATAAACCTGGCACAGCAATAGATAACATACTGGGCAACAGAACCAGATAAAACTTCATGGAAAGAAACATTTCATCTGGCCTTAAGATTTGTGTCAATCAGACATAAAATCTTGTGGAGGGATGGAAATGTTGGTCACCTAAGCAAAGACACATAGGGATGAATTGTAGTATCTCTGAGAGCCTTTTCCCTGAAATGCAGAGTGGAGTGTAAGCAAGGGAATAGCACCAAGGTGCAGGTGATGAGGAAGGAAAGGACCAACCTGTCACTCTAAAGTGTCGAACCCTAATGACTGAAATCATCCCATCAGTCTGGGACACTCTGAGTTTAAAGTGTCCAGGACGTGCATGAAGAGATGGGCATCCAACAGTGGGGAGCTAAGCTGCCATCTTGAGATCCTTCACCTATTAAAAAAAAAAAAGAGGCACAACCTTGGGATGGATGAGATGCTCATGAAGTAAGTGAGGAGCCAGACAAGGGAAGGCTCCCTGGAAGAGAGGTGGGTCAACCCTCAAGCTAAGAAGAGGAGCCAAGGAAGAAGTAGCAGGGATGTTCAGAGGGGAAGGACAATCCATAACCTCTCAGAAATTCCTCCATTTTCAGAAGGAGGAGCTAGCCAGCAATATCCAAAGAAGCCCTTTATCCCAACAGGCATTCATAGACCAACAAGAAACTCTAGCTTATTTACAGCGTCTAATTCCTTATACATCTTCTGAAGAGTGCTTACTTTGGCAGCACAAATACTAAAGTTGGAATGATACAGAGAAGATGAGCATGGCCCCCTGGACAAGGAGGACCTGCAAATTCATAAATCATTCCATATTTTTAAAGCCAGACTCAGAAAGCCAAAGTCCAATGTTTCCTCTCATATATATGGAAGCTAGTCCAAAATAAGGAGGAAAAGAGAGAGAGAGAGAGGGAAGGGGGTGGAAGGTTCTATCAAAAAGGAGGAAGACAGGTGGGCTAGATGAAGGGAACTGAAGGGGAAGAGATGGGGTAAGGGAAGAACAGAGAAGTTAACCTAACTTTCCTGTTTAAATATAAGAATATACCACAGTGAATCTCACCATCAGGTATATTCACAAGACACTGATCAAAAAGAAAAAAAAATCCAAAAGTAAATAACAGAAAGATCAGTAGAGTAGAGGGAAGAGAACAGGGAAAGAGAGAAGAGGGTAAATACTGGTGACTGAATATGAGCAAATTATATTTAATGATTTTTCAATTATGTCAAAATAAATAGAAAAGAAAAATGTTTTTAAGAAAGAAAGGCATGAAAAAATTAAAAAGTCAAAACCAAACATTTTTTGTATATTCTTTTTCATATCCTAAAGACCTGCCATATCCTACCCAAATCTCATACATGTTGCAAAGTTCAGATCAAGTGTCTCCCACCATGAAAATTGCTAAAGTAAAACACTTCAGGTCTAGCCATTGCAGTAGCAATTTCTGAAGGTACCAAGCACACAGGGACTGTCACTGTGCTTTCAACAGGAATCTCAGACATTCTCAATTCTCCCTGCCTTCTTGGGGTCATCGTTTCCCAAATGGCCCTGGTACCCATTACAACAGAAAATCGAGCACGTGCCCCAACTTTCTAAAAAATGACTGGCATGGGGGAAGAGGAAGACTTTGAGTCTGCTGTGACTCTGAATTCCTACTGAATTCTCCATTGGCTGGCGAGTGTAGACTCACTCACTCTATGCCCATCTCTTTTCCCAACACACCATGGGAGGGGTCTCAGTTTCTCAGTTCCTGGCTTCCTTCACCCCCTGCCTTCCCCACCATGTCCAGCAGGGGGAGGCCTCACCTCTTGCTATCCATCAATGCATGGTCCTAAATTTGGGACAAAGAAATCATCTTATCTAAAAGAACACTACCATTGTCCTAGGACAACCAGCTAGAAATTCATCCAGCTTTTAAAAGAACATTCCTCCTCTTCCTTAAGTCAAATGTTTGTATTCTGTGGAAAGCTCTAGCATACCAACTCTTTCTCCCAGTAGCAGAAATATGGTATTTTGTGGGTACATGCTTAATTGGTTATGTATACTCCTTCCCAACTCTACCCCACACCACCCTCCAGCTTAGAAAAGTTAAGCTCTACATGCTAAACAAGAGCAACATACACAAGTCGTTCTTTCCCAACAAACCAGTAGGTTAGTTACAAATACAGGCATATAACTAACAGCAGAGAAAAGAGGTAGCATTTACTGAACACCTACTGTATGGTGGTTGTTTTATATATTTTATTTTTCATAATGTGGAATTATGATCAATAAACTCAAAATGAGAATCTAAGGAACATGACTAAGTTCAAAAAGCCAGTAAGAGGCAGGGGATTTGAGTCCACAATGGTGGACTCCACCTTCTTAATTCTTAAATTACTTCCAACACTGATCTGTAGACTCCTTCTCCTCAACCCCACTCTCTGTGGAGCAGATGTTCAAGTGGGAGGCCCAGACTGGACTCCCAGGACCTGGAGATGGGTTAAGGCTGCAGAGACTCATGGCTCAGTGTCCTAAAATGAAGAAGACTGAAAGCTGGAGAAAGACTTCACACCGGAAGGGAAAAATGGAAAATGGAGTTGGAGACTTCACAACAATATGGTGGCCAGGACCTTCCTACCAGGGCGAGAAGGCTCAACTTGCAGGACTAGGATGTGAACTTGGAATGGAGCTTGGAGGTGCTCTCACAGCTCCTTGTATTCCAGTCCTTTAGTAGAATTTTTAAAAATCTACATTCACTGCTGAAACTGAGAAAACTTGAATGGATAAAATAATACAAACTCCTGGATTCTTACCCCATAGTTAACCTCTTGAAATTATTTGAACAACTATTTCTTTATGAATATTTACATGTAAATACATAGTTAATAGAAAGTAGGCTATAACTTACCTATTGTTCAAATTTATCTACTAGAGTTGGAAAATCATTCTTTTAAGTGTTCAATTATAGACAAAATGTTATCTGTGGTATTTTCTTATAGTTGCTCAAATCTATGATAAATTTATTATGTTTTTTAGTTGTAGATGGAAACAATACTTTATTTTATGTATTCATCTTGTATGGTGCTGAGGATCGAAACCAGTGCCTCACACATGCAAAGCAATGCTCTACCACTGAGCAAATAACCCCAGCCACGATAAATTTATAATTATAACCTCCTTTATAGTTATTTTATTATATCTTCTCCCATTTTTCTTGTGCAATCTTGACAGGGGATATCTACTTTGTTATTTTTTTCAAAAACAAGTTCTTGGTTTTCATGTCTTCTCTTTTTTCTCTTTTCTGGTTGTTAATTTCTTTATATGCTCATTATTTCTTTTCTTCTTGGATTTTCTTTAGGTTTATGTTCTTGTTCTTCTTCATTCTTGAATAAGTGTTTCTCACACATGCATTTATGGCTACAACTTTTCCCTTCAGTACAACTTAAGCAGCCCACCACAAATATTAAATTTTCCTCTTCCCCAAATATTAAATTGCTTCCTTTCAAATATGGATGAGTTCTCCTTGAATTCATCAATGAATCTGTAAAATCTGTTGTAAAATTTCCAAATGAATACAGTTATTTTTGTTACATTTAACTTTAAGTTTCAGTGCATTTAGAGAAAATAATGTTTGATAATTTGACTGGTATTTTTTGAGACTTACTTTATAGCCTAGTACCTAGTCAATTTTTTTTAATGTTCCACGTGTGATTGAAGATTGATTTTTCTGGAAAAAATTTGCTAGTTATCTGATGAAGTTTTGTTGTTGTTGTTGTTTTAATGTGCACAATTTACAGTCTAGCAATTTATTTATGGGTGTGGCTGCCATCTTGGATCATGGCTGACAAATGGAGCCACGGTGAGTTGCAATGCTTCTTAATATATTATGGATTAAGAAATGAATGAATTTCATGAATTAAGAAAAGAATGGATTGAATGTTTAATTTATACTGAGGGAAAAAATTTTAAGTCGACAAATGAAGCAAGAAATATCAAATATATTCAAACTCAGCTTGAATATACAAAAAAAGGATGTAACTTTTAAATTTCCTTATTATAAAATCAATGCAGTGATGATTACAACTCATCTCGTGGTTGGGAAAGGAAGGGGAAGGGAGAGAGTTGCACCTCTGAATTTATGGTGCCTTGATCACGTCTGGTTTAAACCATCTGTTCCTAGTGAGTAGTTAGAATTCAATTCCCTAAAAGGACTATTTCTCACCTCCCTCCATTTCTTCTCAAAGTAGAACAGAGTATGGGGATACCTGAGTGTACTCAAGACAATAAGCAAAGGGGTGGCCATTCTGGGTGGTGGTCTTCTCTGCTGGACTCTGCCATTGGGAGTCTTGTCGGGCCTCACTTGGCGTAAATGACATACACTGCTAACCATTTGACCTGACCAAGGCCACTGGTCAACAGGCTTCCTCCTCAATAGTTTCCACATCCACTCGAGGAAACCTCTGGTCCCCATGCGAGCCATGTACTGCTCATAGGGAATGAAGAGCTGTATCTTGGGGCCACTGGCCTAGACCTCATCCAGCCACACTGTGCCCTCACTCATAGGCCATGCCAGATGGGGCTGAGGACAGGCCTCCCCCAGGGGCTTGCAGCCCAGCCACACTATTCCATTGAGGTGCGTCAATCCCTCTTGCACACATGCACACGATTGCAAACCCATCCGGATGACTCTACCACACTGAGCACATCTTCACCATGGTTTTGAGGTTTTATCTGGAGGAAAGAGAAAACATGCATATCTACTTTGGGGGTAAACCCAAGTCAGTGTGCAGGGAGCGGTGTTGTTCCTGGTGTTGAGATAAGAAGGACTCCTCAGAATGTGACAGTGAAGGAAATGGAGAGGGGAACTGGCCATTTCCCTTGTCTCCTTGATCAAAGCAGAGCAAATCTGGTTTAAAATGAAAGAAATCCATCTTCACAGTGGGCACACCACCTGCTGATATATTCCTAAGCTTGCATACATTCCCCCTGCTTGTAGGCATGATATGGCCCTCCGTTTTGTCCCAGCTGACTGCCCCCAAAAGAATGCATGAGTAATGAAATGTCCAATACCCCTCTGTTGAGTCCCCTAAGCTCTTTCTTTGGGATCAGTAAATGGTACAAAGGATCTTTTTCAGCCCCAGGGCTGAACATCTGCCTCTTTAGCTTTTGCTCTCTCCCTCCCCTTTCCTTTGAGCTAGAAGGACTGTCTCCACTTCCTCCTCCCTCTCTTTGGCAAAAACTCCCTTCCAACATGTTCTTTTTCTACCTGAGGACACAAAGCATAAGGCTTGGTTTTCTTGGCAGAAGGGATAATCATTTACACTGTAAAGGAAACTCTAAGACATGGATCTCTCTCTCTCTCTCTCTCTCTCTCTCTCTCTCTCTCTCTCTCTGATACTGGGCTCTTTCTCTGATACTGGGGATTAAATCCAGGGGATCTTTACCACGGAGCCACATCCCCAGCCCTTTTTATTTTCTTATTTTGAATCAGGGTCTCCCTGAGTTGCTTAGGGCCTCTCTAAGTTGCTGAGGCTGGCCTCGAACCTGCAATCCTCCTGTCTCAGCCTCCCAAGTTGCTGGGATGACAGGTGTGCACCACCAAGCCCAGCCTGGCATGATTCTTGATGTGTGAGCTGCCAGACCACTTGGAACTAAGGATAACAAAGAACAAAAATGTACTTTAACATCCCTAAAATCACACCTATTGGGAAACATGGGTTACTAATGATGGCTAATAATAGCACTCTGAATTGACAACTCACTGTGAGTCAGACATTCTTCTCAGTGCATGACATTTATTAATCCATTTAACCCTCACAATAGTCTTAGATACTATCACGAGTATCTTTGTTTAACAGATAAGGAGACAGGTCCAGAGAAGATAAGTGAATAAGAGCTAGTATAACTCATGAGTGGCCAGTGAGACCAATTGTCTAGGGTGACCCACACCTGTCCATACAGCTTGGGGGATCTTGGCAACAACTTGACTGGTCATTCACAGTCCAGAGAATGACAGTATCACAGCATACCTAACACTAGAGAAAGGGTGAGGATGGTTATAATAAATTATCTATCCCAGGCCTCTTCCTTTGCTCCCACTTTAAGAGACAGATAATAAAGGAGTCATCCCTCAACAACTAAGAAGGTGCTCCGTGGGGCACAAAATCCCCCATAAATTTACAAAGTGCATAAAGCTTGAGCAAATGAGATCATGTTCTTCCCAAAGTATTCCCTTTTCTTTTTTCTGAGTCCTTCCTGTCCATGACAGCAACTTCTCTTTAACGCCCACACTACCACCCTCTGTGCATTCAGATGATTAGGAATAACTGCAAAGGGAGGGAAAGTAACTAGGAATTGCAAGTCCCACATATTGGTTGCAAGAGCAAGCTGAAAGGCCGAACGTTTAAAATACCAAATCATCCTGAAGCATGAAAGAATTCACTTCAAGCACTTAAAATATTTATAAATCTCAAATGGATTTTTGCTAAGCCGTGTTTCCATTTCACAATTTAATATTTACTGTCTGAAAAATCAATGCCCTTGATCTTTTAACCTTTCATTCTGTGAGGGGGCACAGGAATGAAATGCATTTCCAGTAATGATAGAAGAATATGCATGGAAAACAGTAAGTGGAATTTTACTTACTAGAGGGAAGATGTAGGAAAATCCCAAGCTTAACTTCTGCATACTTGCCAGAAACAGAGATGGTAAAGAAATGGCCAGAATGGAAAAAAAAAAGTGAAGTATTCATTATACTTTATCTTTCCTAAAATCAGCCTAGCTTTTCAAAGAAGAGAAGGTGAGTGGGGAAATCTGTGCATTTTCATAAAGATGCAATGAAATCAGTAACAATTTGATCTTTATTTAATTGTTAGCATTTCTTGTAAGTCCTTAGTCCTGGAAATACCCCATACTCATTTGAAGACTAACTTGATATTAGGCAGCCCTCTTAAAGGGTGCTTATGAGGGAGTTGGAAAGACCTAACAAATACCTTTACTAATACCAACTGAATGCAGCAGGAGGCTAGATCACTTATTGCAGGCAGCATCTCTGGAGAGCCAGCCATCCTAGCCAAAGCCAGCAGAATCAGGGTGGTGGTCCACCTCCAGAGTGCTTTCAGCTCCCTCAGGTACCCTGATGCACCTCCAGGAGTAGCATCTGCAGCAGGGGACTGGGACAGAAGCCAGGATCCTGCCTCAAATAGGTGAGACATTTGTGCCCTGGAGAACCATTCTCAGCACTAATTTTAAGACTGATGAAGGCCCTCTATAGATAGGAGCCATTAAGACAACTTCTTTGTGACCCCACAACAGATCCCATTAACAGAAAAAGCTCCATGACATTGGGCTACACGTGTAAAGAATATACTCATAAGATGACTGAAAGCAAATGCCAACGTAGGGTATTAACACTCGGCCACCTGCTGGAAGATGTACTGAGTACCTGTACGCGCCGCGCCAGCCGTAGACAAGACAAAGAAGGTGCCTATATTCTCCAAGCTTAGGCGACTGAAAAGGAGGTGCTACCAGCTCATCTGTCACCTCATGACTAGTCTACTGCACATATAACTGAAGAGTGATTAGGGCTCTGGGGGACAGGAACCAGGCTCTAGGAGGAAATCCAACAGTGAGACAAATTTAGATTGAGGGGCTAAGAAAGGATTCCTGGAGTGGTGACATTTAATTTGAGATCCAGAGGATAAATGGGAACCATTCACATGTGGGGGAGGAGAGAGTTCCAGACAGAATCCCTAAGACCCGATGTGCTTGAGAAGCCAGGAAGAAGGGGGATGACTAGAGCACAAGGGGTGGGTGTGTAGAGGGGGTCCATCAAGCAAGAGCAGGCAGCGCCTTGAAGGTGAGCTAAGCAGCAAAACAAATAGGAAGGTGCTAGAAGGTCTGACCAGAGAAGATGAATGTCTTCCCATTTATATCCGGTGAAGATGGCTCAGGTTCCTTGCATCATAAACTGGAGGGAGACAGGAGTGAACGCAAGGAAATCAGGGAGAATGACAGGGAATCTGACTAGGGCACGGCCAGTGGAGGTGGATTTTGGAAGCCAAATTAAGAGGACTTAAAGATGCATTGGCCCTGGGGTTTGACAGGAAGACTGCCAGACTCAGGGCTTAATGCCTAATGGAGTAGTGTGCTGAGGGGAGGAAGGCTGGGTGAGGGGAGCGAAAGTACAGTTTTGCACATTTGTTTATTCAAATATTAATTGAGCACTTATTATATGCCAAACATATTAAGTCTAAGATGTTTTTAAGGACCTAACGTGCTGATGATACCACCCAGTAGATTTGCCTCGGCTAGAAGCATCAGCATACGCTTCAAAATTTCTAAGGTTCTCAGTATAAAGTGAGCAAGGAAGGAAGCCCAGTGATGACCAGGACATGTAGATAGATTAACCAGGACAGGTAGAGAAGCAAGGACATCCAGGGAATTTCCAAGAGAAACTAGGTAGATGGCAAATCATTTCACTAAGATGGCTTGGTCCCCCGTTTGGTGTTATTGATAGATGGTGGAAATTTTAAGAGGCGGGGCCTCATGAGAGGTCTTTAGGTCATTGGGAGGCATGACTTCAAAGGGCATAGTGGGACCTCAATCCATTTCTCCTTGTCTCTTTCACGTCATGTTCAGGAAGTGAGCAGTTTTGCTCCAACACCCCATTCCATATGCCACACAGACCTAAAACAGTAGGGCCAACTGATCATGAACTGAAACCTCTAAAGCTAGTTGCTTTCCTGCCTGTCAATTGCCATGTCTTTATCTGTGTGTGTTTGTTATGTGACAGAAAGTAATACCATGCATTTTGGTAGACTTGCCAACTTGCTCTCCATGGAGTTTGCAAAATCATCATTCTACGGGCAATATATGAAAATGACCATTTCCCCAAGGCACAATAAAGTGGGTTATCAAACCCAAATATTTTTCCAATCCAACAGGTAAAACGTTTTGTAATAAAAACCCAGATGACATCAATCTCAGACTGGTTTAAATTTGAAAGGCATGTAAATATAATTTACTATATTAATAAATGAAAGGGGAAAATATGATCAGTACTAAATACTAAGAAAGCATTCCATGAAATTCAGTGTCCATTCATGATGAATATTCTTAGCATAGTGGGAAGGGAGGGAATTGCCTTCTGCTGGTGAAATCTTGGAAACACTCCATCCAAATCAGATTCTCCAAAAAGGAAACCACCTACCATTTATTATTATTGGTCAACCCTGCTCTTGAAATCATCATCAACACAAACCCATATAAAAAATTAGAATTAAAAAGAAGAAAAAAGAATCCAACAAGATTTTTGGACATGGATCAACATATAAAAATCACTGTCATTTTCATAGATCAGGAGGATCCAATTGGAAAATATAAAATAAAAGAGACCATCATACCATAAAACCACAGGGCACCTAGAGAGAGAAATATATCAGCTAAAAGAAACACAAGAGCCTCGTGAAAAAATTTACAAAATATTTTTGAATGCCGAAAGAGAAATATGCAACACCATCAATACAGTGCAAGTAAATCTACAGATTTAATGTAATTCTAATCGAAATCAGATATTCACACAACTGACAGGATGATCCCATGGGTCTTATAAAAGTATGAAGAACCAAGATTAACAGAGATAATTTTGAACATGAAGAAAATCTTGTCATACCAAATATCAACACTCACCATAAATTACACTCATTGAAATAATAGCATATTGGCTTGGAAAAAAAAAACCAGCAGATCAATGGAGCTGGATAGAAAGCTCAGAAACATCCACGTATGGAATGTGGCCTGTCATAATAGATTAGGAGATGGATGGACTACTTAAAAGAACGACAAAGTGAAATTAGACCAAAGGTCCCAGTAAGAATCATAAGAGCAAAGACAGGGCATGAAACACAAACCAGCACTATTCAAGGGCTTAACTTCCTTTCACCTCCAATCTCACAATAGCTCCTTTTTTGCAAGTGAGAGAGATGGAGAAGTCAGAGTCCTAAGGGGGCTCATCGGTTCAGCAAACACTGATTGCCCTCTGCATTTGGCACCAGGAACCATCATAGGGTGGTGAGCCCCTGGCTGCCAATAAAACCCCTGGCTTCCTGTCGGGGAATAACGCACAGGTGTGATGGCAGAAGAGCTATTCCAGAACGATCATGGGGTGGGGGTGCTTCAAACCTTCCACTCCAGGCTCTGGTTTTCTTTTACATGACCCCACTACAGGCTTCCAAAAACTGCTCAGCCCCAATGCCTCCAACTGTGACAAAAGCAATTGATTTTCACTGCAGAGGAAGTTCATTCCACATTCACCAACCCCCTTAGAGGCCTGTGGTAGTCCCTAAAGCCTTGCTAATCTTCTCTCAGGCCAGAGGCTAATGCCTTCCTTGGAGGCGTGTAGATTTACACAGTAATGACAATGGCTTCTGTGTTAATCAGTCCAGCACAGCAAAAAATACAAAAAGGCAGGACCTGAACATTGGTCCTAACTACTAAATGCTGTTTCTAAAGATCATCTTCTCCATTTGTCCCTGCTTATTCACTTGGCTCCTTGGCGATGATTATGTTTACAAATGAGTACAATAAAAGTTGAACAATAGATCATTGGTAACAAACCAGTGACAGGTAATGGAAAATTTCTTACAAATATTTATTTGGAATCAGGGTGCTTTTCCACAGAGGGCAGCAAGATGCCAAAAATCCAATACTGATTTGGGGACCTGCCAAGACTATGAAAAAGTAATTGAATAAGAGGATTCTAATTATATTGGAGGTCACTACCCACTTGGGGACCCAAAACAAAGGCTTGTTGGATGCTCTCATTGCTTTGCTTTGTTTTGGGGCAATGAGGACAAACTAAAGTGGTCCAGGGACCACTTTTAGTGGCCTGTAGACAACTACTTCCTGGAACCGAGCAGAACCCCTTTCTGATAAATAAGATCTACTTGACTCTGGCCATTCTGGGGAAAGAATGAAAGATTGGTGTCCCAAGCACACAAATAATATATTTTAGTAGTTGTTTTAGGAGTCAAAACCTCAGGCATTATAGTGGAGGCAGAAAAGCACACAATAATTATGGTACTCTGCTAAATGATACACAAATAACATGACATGCTTTGTTTTCTTATATATAAAAGATTGGTTTATGCACATGAGCATTTACATTGCTATTGTGTGGGGATGAATAATCCCGTGATTTTCTACAGGGCTGGCAGGTGGGAGGGTCTTTCTGAAGTGATCAAAGGTATCCAAATGGAGATGTTAGATGGACAGTCAGAGAGGAAGTATAGCTGGATATGGAGTTTGAAAGCTGATGGAGTGTGGATGCCAGTTGAGCCTAGAGGGTGGATGGCACTGTCTTGAGAGCAGGATGTGGAATGAGAAACAACTATGACTGCGCCTTGGGGCACTCCAAGTTTGCAGTGCAGTGAATGGCAAAAGATAAAAGAGTCAGAAGAGTAGGAAGAAAGTGGGGAACATGTGTCATCACGGGAACCAAAGGGAAGGAATGTTTCAAAAGAGGGAGTCAACAGCCTTGTAGAATGAGTCCAAGAGGTGGGGTGATGTAAGGACTGGAAAACATATTTAACTGTGTGGCGTGGAGAGAATTGGTGACATTAACCAAAGTTGTTCACATGGAGCAGTGGAAACAAGAGTTCGAGTTGAGGGTTTGCTAAAGGAATAATGGCTAAAGATTTGGAGAGAAACTACAGACAATGCGGGCCAGAAGTTTGAGAAGGGAGTAAGGGAGAGTGTGGTAGCTGAAGATGCATGTGGTTTCCAGAAGGCTTTTTGTGGGGGCAAAGGGGTGATTGGTTGGTTATAGTGATGGGTTAATTTGAGGCAATGAGACACTTGAGAGCAGGCATAGATGCCGATGGAAAAGGTCCAGCTACAAAAGAGGAAATTGAAATTGAATCAGAAAGAGGGAATGATCAATGTTCTAGGGACAACCTTGAGGAGCTAGAGTGGTTGGCCTTTGTTAGAAGAGAGAAAACAGTTGGCTGAGCAAAGTACTTATCTATTAGCTTCATTTTTTTCCAGTGAAATTGGAAGCAAGGGTGTCAGCTATGAGAGGAGGAGATTTGAGAATTGAATAAGTTTTAAAGAGATTTTGTAGAAATGTGCCAGGGTACCAGGAAGTTTTCAGGGTCTAGATGAGCTCACTGGCCACTGATGGGTAGTCTGCTCCACCATGTTTCTCTCCAATTATTCTCAGCAGTTTGCATAGACATGGAGAAGATAGATAGGTTGATCCAGGGCTGAGATTTGCCAGTTAATTTGCAAGAGAATAATTGAAACAATGAATCTTAGAATCTACCAGTAATATAAAGAAAGAGAAGGTATAAAAGAGTGATTGATGAATACATTGGTGAACAAATTCATAAAGAGACAGGGGAAATGGAAAGGCAAGTCAACTAGAAGCACCTAGTGAAGAATGGTTGTAGTGGGACACTTAAAAAAGCAATTTGGAAAAAAAAGGAAGGCTGCAAATGAAATGCTAGATGTTTGTGCTATTTGATTGATGCAGTGGTTTCAAGTATTGACAAGGTCCACAGAGTGACAATGGATGGAGGAGACTGAATATAATTCACTGGAGGGTTGAGTTAGCTCATTGGCATTACTATTAAAGTCATCCAAGTTGACAAATGGAGTTGGAGTAGAAAAGAAGTGAGGGCTCTGATAATAAAACCATCAGTGAATAAGGAGGAGAAGTGACCGAGTGAGATCAGGTGAAGGCCCCCCCATAAGAAATAGACGACAAGCTTCAAAATGTAGAGATTTAACTAGAGAGTGAAAGTCTAGCAGCCTGAAAGGGGGCAGGGGAAGACACTGACCAAACTCTCAAACCTGGAGCTACGTGAAGCACAACACGGCCCCATTCGAGAATGTTATTCTCAGAAGACTGGGGAGATTCAGTTAAGACAAAGAAATGGAAGGAATTTCCCCGAGTGGAGTCTGAGGACATAAGGAAAATTAGTCTTGTTCATAGGATGACTGTCGTGCACAGTACATAGGTTTGTCAAGTGTGCACAAAAATGGTGGCTTGGGCCAAAAAACACTCTGATACAGAGTTGTTTTCTTTTTGTTTGTTTGTTTGTTTTATTTCTACTCCCCAAATCTAGAATGCTGTGAGACTCCTGGGCATACTGCAAAAGTGTTTAACTCTTCTTGCAAGTTCTTTTGCTGATTCTACTGTGAAATTCTGAATACTCGTACTCATTATGCAACAATTTAGATGCAGATCCAAAGGTGAAGAGATTCATTTGTACCTGTATTTTCATGCGTACACATCTGGTGATTAAATCTCTGTTATGAGCTTGTCTTGGTATCATTGGCTTCTTTTTGTCCTAAAAAATGAAGCAGTAGAATGCATTCTGGTTAATTAGTGTTTTGGCTACTCAAGTTGTAAATAATTCAAGTAGATTTTGTATGGAGCTCCACTCTCGCCATCCTAGGAAGGATCATGATGTTTGATCTAGATGTCATCTGAAAGTCGGGGTTGGGAGAAAGACATAGTCACAAAATCACATGCAAACGTTTTTAAAGCCACCTTACCTTCAAGAAAAAAAAAGACATACTTCCAATTAATTTACTATAACTAAATAAAACGTTTTCAGTCTTTTTTCCATTTCTTCTAGTGAATTTGAGCTCCACAAGCTTGGTTTTTGCTTATTATACTAATTAATAAAATTCTAGAGTCTATCTCTAAAAATGCAAATATTCACAATCAAAGGAATCAGTAATGGGTTAAAGGAAAGTTCTCCCTTAGAGCTCTGAGAAGACAGATGTGAAAACTTTGACAGGTATCTGTCTTGTTTTCCTATGCAACATGGACATTAATGTGATTAATCATAACCTTATGCTCCTTCCTCTCTTGATATATAGCAGATCTTGGAAGTTTCATTTGAACAAAGGGAGTCTTAAAAATTATGAAGATTCTAGACATAAAAATAACACCCAAAAGAAATTTGTAATGTGGATTGATTATCTTCGTAGATAATTTGCTCTTCTAGTAATAAAGATGTAATTGGTAACCCTGTATAATGACTAACCACATATGTCTTTCTGAGTTTTAACTCAAATCAGGTAAGAATTACTAGCATGTTCTACCACCTACTTGGTAGAATAATTGAAATTCTTGTTGCTTGTTTGTTTGTTTTTAAACAGGGTTTCATTAAGTTGCCCAGGCTGGCCTCAGAGTTACGATCCTTCTGCTTCAGTTCCCAAATTGCTGTGTTACAAGCATGTAACCACCATCATGCCTAGCTCTAAGTCTGCAAACTTTCTTTAAAAAAAAAAAACAAACAAGATCAGTCATGATACAGTACATAGTACCAGGTCTCAAATTTACACTCCCAGTGAAAACAAGAAAACTAAACAAAATACACGAAAGAATTTTTTCAAGCACTGAACAGTAAACACATCAGGGATATAATCCTTGAGAGGAAGGAAGCAAAGGAGGTGAACCACACATATACTGGTTTTTCTCTAAAGATATTTTCCAAACTGTTATGCAGGGAGAAAGAGCCAATGCAGAGAGAGGAAGAAACAGACACAGAGTTAGGGGATGCTAAGACATAAAAGGGTGAAGGAGAGAATAACAGAAAGGGGGAGAGATATTTATACTTTCTCTCAGCTACTTGGCCAAATCCAAAATTGTGCAAATGCAGGTGGATACTGTGTGAAACCTAAGAATAAAAATCTCTGAAGAGGCTGATAACTGAGAAGAGATTTCAGAGTTCACACACGACTGGGGAAACATTGTAAGACCTTAGTGAACACCCCAAGCTTTCAGTTGAGACACCAGGAGATTTCACCCAGATAGGGACCACTCCTAGGAATAAGAAAAGATCAAATAGGCATGTCCTAACAAGGTGATCCATCTGTAATTTAACATAAACCAGAAACTCTACAATCTGTTATTTACAACGTCTTACAAAAAATAAACTGAAAACCAAAATTACTAGACATTTGAAGAAACAAAAGGAAACTGAAAAATCAAGAGACAAAATGATCAATGGAAGCAGACCCAGAGATTACCATTATCAATATGTGAAAGAAATTAGAGAAAAGATGAGCACAATGGATGAGAAGATGAGAAATTTCAATATGGAATAAAAATACATATTTTAAAAAACCAATCACGATATAGGGAATAGGAGGGAACTCAAGATGGAATGCAGATGGTGACAAATAAATGTGATTAATGAATCGAATAAAATTAGTCATATAACTATGCTGAAGAGAAAAGAAATAAATTATTTCTGAAAGGAAAATTCCAATTAGTGAATGCATATGCAATGAACAAAGTAATAAACCACCATTAGAACAACACAATAATAATTTCTTCAAGCAACATTTACTAATGAATGCTAAATTTAATAAGTGAAAGTTCAATGAAAAACGGGATATTTGCAGAGTCTTAAGATATCTCTTCTCCACAGAAATATTTATTAATTAAAAATAAAAAATAATAATTTTATAGTGGAGAAATTTAGAAAATACCACCTTAATAATATGAAGCAGGGTAACATTATCAGTAAGAAGAAAGATCATCATCATTTACCCAGATGCGACACACTGAAAGGGAACATCATCTCTGGGATTCTTTTCAATAATTCATAACCATGATCTATCTAATTGTGAAAAGGCATGAAGTATGATATGTCAAGAGCTTTGTAATGTTTTGAACAACCAATTAAAAAAAAAAGAAAAGGCACCAGAAAAATTCAAATGGAAATACATTTTACAAATCATTTATCCGTGTTCTTTAAAAGTCTCAAGGTCAAAAAAGAAAAAGAAAGATTGAGGAACCATTACAGAAAAAATAAAATTAAAGAGATCTCTTTAATTTACAGTATAAACGCAATGGGGCATCCCAGATTCGATCCTGACATAGACAAAGGATATTAGTGGGTAAAACTTGTGAAACGTGAATGAGGGATGTAGTTAGTTAATAATGTTGTATCAATGTTAATTTATCAGTTTTATTAATTGAACTTCATGGTTGTGTAAAATGTTAACATTAAAGGAAGATGAGTGAAAAGCATGAAAAGTGGCGCAGGGGACTAAAAACATCTTGTTCTTTTTATTAACAAAGCATAGAGATATGTACAATGCATAAACAATATGTCGAATATCTACAGAATTAAAATTTCATGGAGAAGGAGAAACAGTTAGGCAATAAATGGCTCCTAGGGGAAGGATGCATATACTGGAGATGTACAGATAATTTCAGAGTCTGCATTTTGTTTAATGTCAGCATCTGTTTCATGATAATAACTTATTTAATCTGTGAGGATTCCTAAAAACCAGCCAAGTCAGGAAAAGGGGAGCTATAAAAGATACTTAGCCCCCCTAGCTCTCTTGCTTCTCCTTATTCAAATATAACCATAAAATATGGTTCTGCCTACCCTGGACACTTGATAATAATATTATCTTTTCCAGAAATACCCTCCTGAGCTTGCAATGCCTGTTTGAGAATAGAAAATTTCAAGTCAAACACCCCTTTCTCAGAGAAAAAAATTTCTGGTCATTTAGTTAGATTAACAATAAACACCATCATTTCACAATTACATAGCTTCCTGGGGTGCTTCTCATTTGCTTTTATTATTGTTGGGGTTGCATACGATTTTTTTTCCACTACCACAAAAATGTAAACTCTCCAGATGCTAGCTCATTGCCTGCCACATGGACTCTCAATAAATATTTGAGTGAGTAAATGAGTGAATGAATGAGTGAATGAATGAATGAATGACATGTGTCAAAAGCTTGTGAAGAACTGAGAATAAATACCTGAATGGAGGGTTCCAGTTAACTCAGAATTCCTCAACTTCCTCTAATTAACCTGATATTGACATCAAGTTATCTACACACTCATAACTAATGAACATCAGCTAATAGCATTGGTGGGCACCAAGGAACTACTTGGAAACTTGAATGTTCATTTTAAAAAGTTATATGTAAGACAGAACCATACAGAAAAAAAGCTTTTCAACTACAGAAAACATTGTGGTTCTGAAGTCCCCAATTTATTCAACATAAGTTAGTTAGCTTCTACCATTCTATTCACTTCTGAAAACTTAGTAGCTTTATCTGAGAACCAAGTTATCTTAAATAAATATTGACTATAAAGAGAAGGTGATGCCCAAGCACAGTCTAGTTTTCCAGTGAACTGAAGCCCTAAGAAGGTTCTCCGTGTCTCTCAGTACCAGTGTCTGGTCCCTTGTGTTTCCTACAGGGAGTCTGAAATAGACTGTGAATGCACCATTTATCTTAATTATATAAAAGTCAATTGTTACTCCCTCTGACTGGAATTTAATGTTTGAGGTTTACCTGCTTAACTTACAGTTTTGTCCATTATTACTTTTAGTTAAAATTTCTTAAGCCTTCTATACCGATATATTTGCCTCCTCTAAGTCATAAGTTTCCATGTGCAAGTGCCAGAGCCAACTTTCCATGACATGATCAGCAAGATCTCCTATGCCCGTGGGCTGTACATATATTTTCTCTTGCTCATGGTTTACTTTTTGCCTTTGGATCAGTAAGAGAGCCAGAGCCTTGCCATTTCTTCTCCCTTTTTCCCTCCCTCACCTTCTCTCTCTCCAGAGATATCGTTCCTTATTCCATGTGGGACAGCCTGGCCTTCCCAGACCAGGAGCCAAGTGGTGAAGGCTCGGGACCCACACCAGTCTTGGGAGAAAACACATACTTCCCTGTTCCTGTATCTCTTGATTTCCTCTGGCAACACAGACTGGACTTCTTGGCCTTTCCTCTAAAACAAACAAATCTTCAGACTTGGGATGTAGACAATGGGGATTTGGAAAAGGAAGAAGGAAGTCTCAGTACAACTCCATGTCATAAGTTAGCTTCCAGCCTCCTTAACCAAGAGGCTCTGCATTTACCCAGAGTTCTTGGACAGTTGTTCTTGGCTACTGACTAGAGAGGGGAAGTGAAATGTGGGATTCTGTCACCAAAGTTCCACATCAAGGACCTAACATGATGGAGTCCCTTTCCCCCCTCAAAAAAAAATGTTTGTCTTCCACGTTAGACCTTTAATACCTTGCTTTTAAAATATAACAAACCAGTTTCTAAACTTAAGTAATTGACTTCAGTTATTCTTGAAAACATTTTGCATGAAGGTATTGTGAAGATCCCTCCCATATGTCTCTGAGGGTAAATGTTATTATTATCCCATGTGAGAGACTTTAAATGAGTATAATATGAGTATTATTTCAGATTTTTTAAGCCAGGTCTTATGCCTTGGTTGATTGGTAACTGCTACTTATACTGCTCCCTGATTTCTATGCAAACTCTAGACTATACATAGAAAATGTATGTGCTCACTGTATATTTAATATTCACATTTGCATTGACCCTAAGCCCCCTGCAGTAGGCTGAATGGACTGCCCCATAAATTTCCAAATCCTAATCACTGAAACTTCTGAATACCTTATGTTATGTTATGTAATGAAAGAAATTTTACAGACATAGTGAAGGCCAAGGATTTTACAGGGAGATTATTCTGGATGATTTGGGTGAGTCAAATAATATAAACCCTTAAAAACCAAGAACTTTCTCTAGCTGGGGTCAGAGAAATGCAACAGAAGACAAGGCCAGAGTTACTCCTAGCTTGAGAAGAGCTCAACCCACCATTACTGACTGGAGCAAACCAGAGACCTGAGCCCAACAACCACAAGGAGTGAGTTCTGACAACAACCTGCGTGAGCCTGGATTTCAGAGCTTCTTCTAGACAGGAGCTCTGCAGACAACCACTTCGTGTCCTTGTGAGACCCAAAGCAGAAGATATAGACAAGCCTACAGGACTTCTGATCTACAGAACAGTGAAGTAATAAATGGGAACAGCCTTAAGACACTATGTTTGTGATGGTTTGCTAAACAACTCACTTCTGTAGATTTCTGAGAATCCATTCCTCTATCTTCCTTATTAATTTTTGAACTCCCATAAAAAATAGTTACACTTTCCATGAAGACCTCCGTATCAGATGTCCTGGTTCTTTTTTTTTTTTTTTTTTCAGAGTAGAAATTAGAAGTTTATTAGAAGTTTATTAAAGGACAGCAGAAAAGACTTCTCCCGGAGGAAGAAGGGGACCCAAGAGGTGGAATCCCTGTCCTGGTTCTTAAATGCTGTTGTTCCAGCCTCTAAATGTTGCTCTCCTTTCCCATGTTCATTCACTCCAGATGTGGACACTAACTGTATTAACTGTATTTTCTTATTTTCTGTGTTCATAATGCTCTGGCATGGGGGTCTTGCTGATCCTGAAGAGACTGCCTTCCCCAGGACTAGTTAATTCCTAGAGATAGCCAATGACTCCTTTGTGAGCTCACCTTTCATATGGAAATCAACCAATCCAGAGCCCAGATTTTCCAACTACCTCCTTTATTAAGCTCTCACAGGATGAACAAATATTCCTCTGTCCTAATGTCCCCAGGGCCAGATCCCAGTTAACTTGGAACAGATCCTACATCTCAGAGTCCCAAGAAATTATTCACACTACAATTCTAAACCTGCCTAGTCCCTTACCCTGCATTTCCCACTGTTCCCCACAAAACCACAATAAAGACTTCCACCCCTGCTTCCCCCTTTCTCCTCTTGACTCCTGACCAAGGAAACTGGTACTTCCTCATGTGGCCCTTTTCCTCTAATTTCATGTCCCCATGTCCCCCTCCTCTTGGGATCTGTTATGCTTTCGAATGTGAGGTGTCCCCCAAAAGCTCACAGATGAAACAATGCAAGTTTTAGAGGAGAAATGATTGGGTTAAGAGAGCCTTAATCCATCAATCAGTGAATTAATCCCTTGATGGGATTAACTGAGTTGATAACTGAAGGCAGGTAGGGTGTGGCTGGAGGAGGTGAGTCATTGGGGGCGTGCCTTTGGGGTTTATATTTGGTATCTGGCAAGTGGAGTGTCTCTGTCTCTGGATCTCTTCTCTTCTCTCTCTCTCTCTCTCTCTCTCTCTCCTCCCTCCCTCCACACC
>NW_026000241.1:14416757-14590038 GCF_001458135.2 Marmota marmota marmota
TAAGAGACAGCCCCCTTTCTGATCATCTTGTGAGCTGCTTCTCTCTGCCACGTTCTTCTGCCATGACGTTCTGTCTCACCCAGGAATGGAGCCAGCTGTCTATGGACTGAGACCTCTGAAACCGTGAAACCTCAAATAAACTCTTACTCCTGTAAAATTGTTCTGGTGAGGTCTTTTAGTCATAGCAATGAAAAATCTGACTAAAACAGGAACTGTAACAAACTTTCCAATGTCACTCATCTCCTGATCTGTTGGCCTCACCATATCTGATCAATAACAAAATCTCAAGTATGTTTTTAAACAGGATGCTTCCTTAGCCACCCAGAGCCCAGCTGACTCTAATGCTTAAAAGGTAACAGAAACAACAGATGCAGGAGTGGCCTCTGTGCCAATGGAAGAAGTCACTGCTGGAGCCCAGGGTACAGAGCCTCCTTCTGTGGTCCCAGCCCAGCAGACTTCTAGGTTGTCAGAAGATTAACTCCCATCCACAATTCCCTCCTGGCCTTCTGAGCCTTCCACGTCCTGAACCCCAATTGTTTTGACCGAAAGAGAGAAAAGGGGTCTTCATGCCTTCATTTTCCCCAAGATGATTCATCTTGGGAAAACATAATCCTTTAAGTATGTAAGACACTTTACCAAACCACAGGGTGACTTCCATGGCCCAGATAAGACAGTCGTAACAGTTAATGCTTCCTTTTCCCACTAGCCAAGCTTCTGAGCCTTAAATAGCACACTGTGCAGAACCCCCAAAATTTTCCTTTAATTTCATTGTTAGGTAAGAAAACATTGATCTCCCTCATCCAGGGAAGGGTCCTATTAAAGTTCCACTTTACTAGTCCTCACTTAGCAGGGTAATCAACTACCTCAACATTCTGATTTTGGTTAACTCCTGGATCTTCCCTGAGGGGGCCGGGAGAAATGAATGCTTTTATTTGCATATCTAAGGAATTCGTTTTAATAACTTTAAAAAAAAAATAAAGGAAGCCTGAAAGGAAATCAGGTCTACATGTAATGTCCAAATCAGGGTATAAAGTTATTTTTGAAGTAGTTTATTTTCAGCCCACCTTTTTAATTTTAATTTTTGAAACTTTAACGTGTGCAATATACTAGTAAAATAATAATAATAATAATACCTGTCATCCGTAAAAATTCAGTATCTTAGTTTGAGTTGTGGGCTCTGTCATTTGCTAGCCATGTATAATCAATCATAGGCTGATCCCTGGATCTCAATTTTCTCATCTGTAAAATGTGGATAATATTTCCTGCCTCACAGATTATGTAGAGAATATTTTAAGAATGACTGGTGATCTCAGAATTTTGACTCCTGGTGATACAAAGGGAGAGTTCTTTGCTGGTATGTGGTTTCTGGAACACAGGAGATACTTGATCAGGGGCCTTCTCACAGCCTCGGCAGAGCTATGCCTCCTCCATTACTGCAGACTCCCTGCCTACCTGCTAAAGGATGCCAGCGAGCTGGGTGGGTCCTCAGGACAACTCTTCCTTGAACAGTATCAGCAGTTGGCTGTGCTTAGGAAGGAAGGGCCACATTTGTGCAACGAACACACATAGTACAGTAGACATGAACCCAACACATGAAAATAATTTAAATGAAATACCAATCTAAGCTTACCAAGTTCATGGATGTATCATGGCAATTGCCATTTATAATCAAAGGTCAGCTCTGACACACTCAGGGTAAATGCTTGGGGATTATCTCTAAAATTTCTGGATTTATAACTTTTTATAATTTCATGTACAAAGATTTTAGATAACCAACGATTTAAAATCTGAGCGACTCTCAGATAAATAAGACCTTGAATTAAAAATGTTTAGGATCAGTGGGGCACTGTGGGGCACATTTATAATTCTAGCAACTCTGGAGTCTGAAGTAGGAGGATCGCAAGTTTGAGGCCAGTCTCAGTAATTCAGTGAGGCCCTAACAATTTAGAAAGATCCTTTCTCAAAATTAAAAAATAAAAAGGACTGGAGATATGGCTCAGTGGTAAAGCACTCCTGGGTTCAATTCCCAGTACCAAAAAAAAATTGATAGAAATGGTTCAATCTGAATATTCACAGTCAAAACGCAATCATATTCCTTCAAAAACTGTGACCTCAATTATGGGAAAACTTCACACCAAAACCATACGAAAGAACATTTAACAAAATAATTGGCCTACACACTTCAAAACTGTCACTGTCAGTGAAGGAGAATAGCTATCTCAGGTACAGTTCCAGATTAAAGAACAACAAAAAGACAGAACAACTGAAGTCAGTCAATCATACTGGATTGACAGCAGAGACAATTGATGAAGTCTAGATATCTCTAGATGAAATCAAAGTATTTTTCTGATTTTGATGATGCCTGCAATTTAATCTCAAATGGCTCAGCAAAATATAAAATGTATTATTTGTTGCTATAGAAAGAGAATGTTAAAGCAGATCTGGTACAATGTTCACATTTGGGTAAACTGGGTGCAGTCTGGAATTTTCATACTGTTTGCAATTTTTCTGTAACTCTGAAGCAATTTTTGAAATCCACTCACCAACAATTCCCCTGTCATTCTAAATAATCACCAACCAGCATCTCTGCACATCTGGCTGCAATCTGTTTTCTGTCTCCCTATTTTATTCACAGAGCATTAAAAATTCTCCTTTTCTCCATTTTCATCCTAGTACCGTAGCCAAGTTCATGACTGTATTCCCCTGACACATAATCTTTTCTTTGCTTTTTTTTTTTAATCAACTATAGAACTGAAAGATTCCCTGTGATTTCTAAGAGATTCTGCATGTGACAAGGCATCCATGTCTTTCAATTTAAGTTTGCTGGTCTACAGGGAGCACAATGCTAAGATTTGGTCTTTGTTGCTCCATGAATATCCCACACACATAAATTCAGCTGTATGGGGGAAGCAGTTGCACTCAGATAAGAAAGAAAACCTCATTTTCAAATCATGACAAAGTATCAAAGAAGAAATAGGGATTAAAAAAAAAAAGAACTCAGTAGCACCATTGATCTCACTGCAACAACAGGGGTCTTTGAATCTGAGGAAACCTGAGTTAGGATTCAGAGCCTCTCCCCAGGCTCAGACAAATCCCAAACATTAACATGAACATTCCAGGAGGGCTCTCTGCCCACATCAGAAAGCAACTCGCTGCTCCTTCTTCCAGTCTCGTTTTCTCCATTCTTTTCTGTCCTTCCAACCTTGACCGCTATTACAATCCGCTGTAACAAAATGGTCCAGACGACCGTTCACTTGCCACTTGAGGATGAGGTACAAAAGGAAGTAAGACAAAAGCCAGAGACATTTTCTTACCTTCAGATAGCAGTTGCTGTGTGTCACAGGTTCCTTTTCTGTACCAAGGTCCCTGAGGGGTTGAGGCTACCTCAATGCATGCAGAATATATAGGGAGAGATTATATATCTGGGTTTTTTTCATTACACAAGGTGTTTTTGATGGGTCCTCCGGCCAAGATGCACTTTAAAACAAAAGCTACACAAAGACTACAAAAAGGCCACACAAAGTTTAAACAAAAGGCTAAAGAAAAACCAAACAAAAGCCAAAGAAAGTTTAAAACAAAGAGTGAAACAAAGACAAACAAAGGCCAAACAAAGACAAAAACAATGACCAAAACAAAGAGCAAAAGAAAACCTAAACAAAAGCTAAAGTAAGCTACAGCTATATCGCACATGCACACACACACACACACACACACCCACAACCCATCTCCACACTATAGCCACACACACTCACAGGCTCAAACTCCCATGTCCCATGTAATCAATACCCATGAGAAACCTCCCCCATCACCAAGGCCCCTTCCAAGCAGCTCTAGCCCGTGTGCAAGCACAGCTAAGTCCATCCACACCACGCACCAGCTCACCCCACACAACCAAGCTCTCCTCCCCACACGCCACACCAGCACAGTAACCCACCCCACCCCAGCACATCATACCGCACCCCATACACTCCAAATCATAGCCTTCCGCCATGAACTGTGTTGGAATCACACCAATAAATTCCTGTCTTTGGGCTCCTATTTTCATACTCTAGGCAGATAAATACCCATCCACATTCCCCTCCCACTTACACACACACACACACACACCAAGACTAACCCTCACATACACACCTTTGCACACTTGACTTAACGAAAGTCTCATGTAGTCTAATCACAACTGAGATTAAATTTGGAAGATTCTGTGACAGTCACTTTTATGCACTCAAAATTTATTAAAACTTCTATAAACCATCTATTATGGTAGATGGTTTGGTAAATTAACATGATGGCATTGACTGATCTTAAATATGTTCTTATTCTTTTCTTAAAATGTGGGAGCTACACTATCAAGTCCCATAACCCTCTGTGCTCTATTAAATTTCATCAGACCAGAAGGAGGATTAAATCAGTTAAGAGGCGTACACTTGTTCAAACGGCCATCCCACACGTGAGTAGTAGTAAGTGCCACATCATGTTAGTGCTCATGGTCAGGGCCCTAAAGAAACTTACAAACAAGAATGAGTGGCACTTGCAAAGTCTTCCTTTCTGATCCCCAAACTACTGGAAATCAAGATGTTTTTAAAAACGCAAGATCCTAGATTATAAAAACCCATCTTTACTAAAGGACTCCTCTGCTTCTCAAATCTCAATGGCAAATTTTTGTGGTCCCATCTTCAATCTACTCCATAATAAATGGAGTGATATACCATTTATGCAACCAAAGTATGGAGGGTCCACAAAATGCTCATTACACTATCTCTTTAATTCTGTTGTCTGCCCTTCATGCAACAGCATTCTCAGTTCCAGAAAAACTGCTTAGGAGGCCACATCTGAGTCAGTGTCACTCCTGTTGAATGGCAGCCTTGTGCTCCACATGGGATTAAGACCTCCCAGGACTTCAAGTGGACTCAGCCCAAATTAATGCTATAACTTGCTAACATTTCAGAAGACTTCCTCATAGAAACTATGGCTGCAACTGACAATCCCCACATGTTAAGGTTGAACTGTGTCCCTTTGCCTTCCAGATTCCTGTGTTGAAAACCTAATGCCCAACACCTCTCTGGGTGACCTTATTTAAAGACAGAGTCCTCACAGAGGTAGTCAAGCTAAAATAAATCATTAAAGTAGGCCATGATCCTTGTCTTTATACAAATTTGCACACATGGGGGTGGGGAGGACATATATGGACAGATGGGAGAAGATGGCCATCTACAACCAAAGAGAGAGGCTTGGAACAGATTCCTCCCTCAGTCCTCAGAAGGAACCCACACTGCTAAAACCCTGATCTCAGGCTTCTGAATTGGACAATTGTAAGAAAATATGTTGCTGCTGATATAATTTCTATATTCATCAAACACTTGTGAAACCTGGCACAGGATAGTCACCTGTAATCCCAGTGATTCAGGAGGCTGGGCAAGAGGATGGCAAGTTCAAGGCCAGCCTCAGCAACTTGGCAAGACCCTGTCTAAAAATTTAAAAATAAAAAGGTCTAGGGATGTAGCTCAGTGGAAGAAAGAGAGAGAGAGAGAGAGAGAGAGAGAGAGAGAGAGAGGCTAACGGTTCATGGTGCCACCTCATCCCACTCCATCATTTAACTATTTTTTAGTTGTGTATTTCCATATTGCTACGTTATTCACACAGCCATTTATATGCTGATTTATTGAAGGCTATTGGCTTCCTTTTGAGGATTATTTTTCTTACATTTCACTTCTTCCTCTTCCTTTCCCTTCCCCTCCCCCACTGAGTGAAGTTACATCAGTCAGTGTTTATATTACTATAAACGTGAATGTTCGTGCCCACAGTCTTATGATAAACCATAATTGTTCCTTTTCTTTGTATGACTTTCTTTTCCCTGAAGTTAATAATTGTCCTGGTTTTGCTTTCATTTATTTATTTTAATTTGCTTAGGTTTTAAAATCTCCTTATCACTCATTTTTCCAAATACTCCAGCAGATCTGTCAAATACTGATTAGTGATTTTCAGGCATTCGGATGCATTAATCTCTTACGTCTCTGGTCTTCTGTAATCCTCTGTCCTCCTCTCTGGTGTTAGGCCACCCGCTCTCTGGTCCTGGGGCACTGGTTCTTCCTCCCATTGCTTTGCTAAGATGGAGTCACCTTGTTCTGGACTCTAGAACCTTCTCATCTGTGGCTTGCCCCCGCCCAGTCTTCTGAGATAAGCCCTCCAATGGCTTCCTTAGAAAGAAAGGGTATATATAAAGAAGATTTTTCCAAGTGCCTGCTTATCTGAAAGCTGCTGTATTCTATCCTCACACTGTTGCCTACTTGGATATGGAATTCTAGGTTGAAAAGTATTATGAATATATTTCTTTTCTCTATTTTTTTTTTCTCCATTGCTGTTTTGAGAAGTTCTAGACCTTTCGGAATCTCATTTGTCTATTTTTTTTTAAGTTTTTAGTGGATTTTATATTGAGTTATTTTATTTTGTGGGTTTGTTTTTGTTTGTGTGAGAGTAGTTTAGTTTTTGTTTTGTTTTTTGCCTACAACTTTTTTTTTCCAAAAACTTTGGAAATGTTAAGGGTCTTTTTTTATTTTTTATTTGTTTTAATTAGTTATACGTGACAGTAGAATGCATTTATGCACTTTGTTATACCATACATAGATGGGGTATAATTTCTCATTTTTCTGAGTGTACATGTTGCAGAATCATATTGGTCATGCAGTCACATATATTCATACAGCAATAATGTCTGTTTCATTCTACTACCTTTCCTATCCCCACATCCCCTCCCCTCCCCTCCCATCACTTCCCTCTACCTAATCTAAGGTAACGGCTATTCTTCCCTACTGACCCCCCACCATCTTATTGTGAATTAGCATCTGCATATTAAGGGTCTTATTTTAACCCGAAGTCCTTTGAAACTTTACCAAGCTATTCTTCAATGTGAGGGGTTTGTTTTTGTTTGTTTTGTTTTTTCATTCCCACTTGAGGGACCATTTTCATTTGGAAATTCATAACATTCCATTTTGAAATTTTTTTCTGTATATTTTTATAGATTTGTTCCTCTCCTTTCTTCTTTCTTTCTGAAATCTCTGTCATTTTAACTGTCTCAAATGATGATCTGAATTGTTTCTTATTCTTCTCACTCATTCCAAGCTCCCAGCTCTGTTTTTCTCTTATCAGACTTTCCTATTTGCTTCATTATATCCCTCTTACTGAATTTTGAAACACTTTGTTTTGAAAAATCATATTTTTTAATTCTAAAACTTCATTCTTGTTTGGTGTCTCTTCTTTTTAAAGCACATAGTTTTCCCCCTAAAATGTGGGACAATCACAATTGCATAAGGGAAAGGCAAACCTTTTGTCAGGTAGATTATTGAAAATTAGTATAAATGAATAAATGATCTACAGAGGAAAACTACCTTAAGGAAGGAGATGTGTGTGACACGGGTAAGATAAGGGGACCCCTGGACACACATAAAGTCATATCAGCAATTAGTCAATGGTCATTTACCTAGAAAAACTGTATATCAAAATATATGTTGTAAAAGGTTTTTTTTTTATTTTAAAATATCCTACAATCATACTACCTTGAAATGCCTAGTCTCATCTGATCAAAAAAGATAAAAAACAAGCCAGAGATTTTCAACGACCATGCTGTGCTGTATAAATACAGCAAAAGGAGTGCTTTGTTTAATAAGCAACTATAAGGCCATTTTGAGTGATTGGGAGGTATATAATAATGAGTCTGTCGATCAAATCTGAGAGAAACAAGTCTAAAGGGTTCCTCGTTTGCCCTTCCATCTTTACTTTTGGTATAAATCTGCCTCATCCAAGATTTTGACCTTGACTTTACAGATTTGTAGCTACATGGTTCCCCACTTTCAAAGATAAACAGGGGAATGTGATACCAACTGAGCTGCCAGTCACCCAGACAAAGCCTCTGTGTGTTCCCGAGCTCCACACCCAACGTCTCTGTCTGCCTCCCTCTGTTCTGCTAGGGCCCAGTCACAATTGTGTTCTGGCCAGTGATGACTGGCAGTAAGAATGGACGCCGTGTTCCCTCAGTAAGGGACTGGGTTTTTTCCAATTTGCTGTGTTGAAACACACTCAGCCATACCTCTGCTATTAAACATCCGGCACGCGATCCATGTATTGGATTCTTTTAATGTTACCACTGGGGAAGGAAAATGTGGATGCAGGGTGGCAATATGCAAGGATTCTAGCAGAAGGAGAGAGCTAGAAAGAGAATGTGCCAGTGTGCTGTGGGTATGCTTCAGGGAAGGAGCTCCGACTCTCATTCCTGACATCGGTTACCCAGAGAAATATGCACCGTGAAGCAGGACCCAGCATTCATGGAAAGACTCTTTGTAAAAAAAGAAAAAGAATTATTGTTGTCTTAATTCTGTGTTTACCAGGCAGCCAAACATCTGGTGGTTAGTTAAGAAAGTGCCTTGAGAAAACTTTCTCAAGAAACATGCTGCCAATGTGAGTTAATAGATTGGAACTAATGACCACATTCTGTTGTTTTAGACTATACCTATACATGGCCTATACACAATCAGATATCTATAAATAGAAGCTGCTGTCTCTAAGTTATTACCCCTGGTAAAGTAAAAATCTGATTTCTAAACTTGTTGACCTGAGGTGCACAATAAGGTATAGACAGCATATGTGTCTAAGTCTTCTTGGTTCAAACTATTGACTCAAATGTTAATCTCCTCTAGAAAAAAAAGCCTCACAGACATACCTGAAATTAATGCTTTACCAGCTATCCAGGCACCCTGTGGCTGGTCTTGTCGGTTCCTACAATCAACCATTGCAGTACGATTTAGCCTGCTTCCAGCTTATACCTCCCTTAGACTATGGTAATTACTGACTGGCAAAATAATTAATTGCAAACTTTCTGTGAGAAATGATTTAGCATGTTTCCTTCACAAAGCCCTTTACAAGTGATTTCCTTTTATGGGACTCAACGGTGAATCCTTCATGCAGATCTGTTTTTAATGTACTCTTTATTTTTATCCAAATTTGCCAATGACTCTCTCCCATTTGCTAGGAGTTTCTCAGCTGGTAAGATGATTTTAGAAAGATCTCTATCCCGTTTATGGCATGGTAGAACCAGCCCACACCTTGCTCAGGCTCTCTCTCTCCTGGGCCAACATGGCTCCTCTCAACAGCACCTGCCTCCTTGGCTCCATTGGCATTGGAAAGATTTCTCAAAGATAGCCCTGAGCACAACAACTCCTGCAAGATTTCTTTTTAATAAAAACAGTCCCAACCAAGTAAAATTGTCACAAGAGTTCCAAGCCAGTGACTTTTCTTTCCAGGCAAATTCAGCAACGTCTACATGAAGGATTCATCATTGGTTCCAGGGAACAAAGTCACATGGAACATCACTTGTAAAGGGCTGTGTGAAGGGAAAATGCTATATCACTTCTCTCAGATAGTTTACAGTTAATTATTTTACCAGCCAATAACTTTACCATATCTTTAAGAGAGGTATAAGTTGGAAGCATTTTAAACCACCCTGTCGTGGTTAATGGCAGGAGCCAACAAGACCAGCTATGGGGTGCCCAGATGGCTGGTTAGGCATTATTTCTGCATGTGTCTGTGAGGGTGTTTCCAAGAGGAGATTAACATTTGAGTCAATAGACCCAGTATAGAAGACTTCCCTCTTCAATGTGGGTGGGCATCATCCACTTGCTGAAGTCCTGACTAGAACAAAAAAGCAAAGGAGGTTGGATCTGCACTCCCTCTGCCTGGAAGCTTGAGCTGGGACATGGATCTTCTGCCTTCTGAGTACCTGGAGCTCAGACCTTCAGACCCAGATTGGAATCTACCCATCAGCTCCCCGGTTCTCAGGCCTTTTTAGCTGCACCAGGCTGTGCTGGGTCTCCTGGCTGCTGGTGGCAGATCTGGGGATTTCTCAGCCTCTATCATCAAATGAGCTGATATCTTAAAAATGAATGTCTTCCTATACATATATATCATCATACATATATCCTATTGGTTCTGGCTTTTCTGAAAATCCTAATTCATATAACTTGAAAGCCTTTACCAATAAAGAAAACTTCCCATATTTTAAGTAAAGAAAAAAAAATAATATCTTTCCACTTTATGAAAATACAAGAATGAAATTTGGTCCTTGATCAAACCAATATACTAAACATTTGTTAGAACCGGCTGCTATTTTGTAAGGAAACGTCTCAATTTGTTTCAGGTATCATCTGTTGAATCATGTCATTCTGTGACACTGCCCTTTCCACACAGATCAATCCATATTTTCACAATCAGTTAGATGTCCATTACTGTGACAAAATACCTGAGATAAACAACTTAAAAACAGGAAAGATTTATTTTGGCTCACAGTTCAGAGGTTTTAATCTGTGGTTAGTTAGCTCTGTTTCTTTGGGGACTGTGGTGAGGCAGAGCAATGTGGTGGGAGCATGAGGCAAAGGAAGCTGCTCACCTTGTGGAGGGAGGGCAACAAAAAGAGAGAGGAAGAGGCTGGGGTCTCTATATCCACTTCAAAGTCATGCCCCCAAGAACCTAACTTTCTCCCACTAGGCCCCACCTCCTAAAGTTTGTACCACCCCCTGATAGATCAAGCTTTCAGCACATAGCCTTGGGAGGACATGTAAGTTCCATACCATATCCCACGGTGACCATGGCAAGTGGGGCTATCCTATTTCACAGTTATATTAGACATTTCAGAAAAAAGGAGAAAAAAAGGTGGGTCCATCACACCACCTCCTCTCAACCCCTCTTTGGTGACCTGTGCACTGTGTTTCCTTCACCTAAGCCAACACCCTATGATATGCCACAAAGATGAAGCTCAGATGACATGTCATACAGCACTTTGACCTGTATGACATGTATGACCCAAACTCTGTCAAGTTTGGTTAATTATTTTACCAGCCAATAACTTTACCATATCTTTAAGAGAGGTATAAGCTGGATGCATTTTAAACCACACTGTCGTGGTTAATGGTAGGAGCCAACAAGACCAGCTATGGGGTGCCCAGAAGTCCTGGTGTGGCACAGCCAGCTCCTGAGATGCCACGCAAGAAGAACAGAACAGCCAACTTCTATCCAGCACCCTCGGATCCACTGTCTTGAGATAGTTCAGCATTTCAACAGCAAGTTATATGGTGTTTCTTTGGATGATGACAAATTTTTATGAAGCTGAATTTTTAGACCTTTACTTGTTTTTAAAAGCAAAACAAGTATTGCAGGAATGTGGGAGGCGGTTGCACTGAATGACTAGCATTTTCCTTCCCATGATTGGAAGAAGCTCTGTAGGTCACTTTCGTAGTGACCTGGTCACTTTTATAGTGGCCTGGATACTTCCCCGATCCTTGAAGTAGCAGAATATGTCTTCATGCGTGGGCATGCCTTCCTGCAGCCCCATGGATCAAGCTACACTCACCTGTTCCTTTGTGGTATTACCCCTTTGCCCTGTTTTGGATAGAATGTTCCATGGAAACACTCTGTGTGTCCCTTTCTCTTACTCTGCCCTTGAGTGTGAACTTCCTAGTTGCCACAGTCAACCTGCTGACAGCAGACATCAGGAAGCTAGACTCAACCCCCTGAAACCTGACCCCTGGACTCATTTGAATGGCTTCTCCTCAATAAAAGGGTTCAGCACCTGCTCACTGGTTCGCTCTCTCTTTATGGGGACGCTTAAGGTCAGAGGAACCGTCACAGGACCTCCAAAGAAAAAGGTATCTCTGTCTCTTGTGTGGTTATTTCATGCAGCCCAGTTCCCCTGGAGTGACCCTGAGTGTTTTTGACGCAAGGAATGCAACACAGTAAAATCAACATGGAACAAGAAACAAGAACCTTTATGTCAGAATCTGATTCCAAAGTTTGAGATATCCATCACAGATACTCCGTTAATAAGTAATGTGAGTTATTTAAGAATAAAATAAAAATATTATCTTTCTTTTTCATTTCTGGGTATTCTTTGTTGTTGTTTTGAAATCATTACTACATTGTTAGAACACATATACTTATTAAGATATTAGGACCTAAATATTTCATAAAGGGAAATATTAAGTTTTTTGGCATTTTTGTTTTGTTTTGTTTTGGGGGGTTATGGTAGTAAAGAATTATAGAAATTCTGAAAGCTCCTTGAATCAAGAATGCTTAAGAATCTCTGGTATAGGGGCTGGGGTGTGGCTCAGCAGTAAAGCGCTTGCCTCCCATGTGTGAGGCACTGGGTTTGATCCTCAGCACCACATAAAAGTAAATAAACAAAATAAAGATACTGAGTCCATGTACAACTAAAAAAATATTTTAAAAAAAAAGAATCTCTGGTATAAATTGCATGAATATGATGGCGGTATTCCACAAGAACATCAAATCTTCATTTGAAATAGGAAATTATCATCTGTGGAATCCTTTAAGCAACTCTGAAGACAAATTTTTATGAAGCTGAATTTTTAGATGTTAACTCAATTTAAAAATATACATATATTGCAGGAAAATCAATATGGAACAAGAAATAAGAACAGTAATGCCAGAATTTGATTCCAAAGAGATCCATGTGGAAAACTAATAGACATGAATTTTTCTATCTCCTTGATTTTGAACACACTGGTAGTGAGACAACAGAAAGCTGGAGCAGAGTTTCTGAAATCTCCTGGGCCATTGGGGAAGAGCAGTGCATCAGAAACCACTAATTGCTCGGCCACCTCTTCTACCTTCCTTTTGTAGTCACAGAACCCCTCCAACGTTGGGTGGTAATGCACTCAGCTTTAAAAAGAACCCGCACCTGCAACTGGCTCTGCTCATGGCCATTCCAACGATGCACGTGGAGGCCTTGAGGGGCTTTCGTGAACATGCCTTAAGGGACTCAGTCAGCTGGCAGATGGCTTTTTATCCTTCCTTTCCTTCTTCTTCCTGCACAAAATGGGATATTTCAAATGTCTACAATACGAATGTTTCAAATTGCACTATGGTGGCTTTCCTGCAACTGTAAACATAAAAACTGAGGTGGGCAGAGAACAAATAGGAGGACCCTGCAGAGGCGAAAACTCCTGGTGCCTCCATGCAATCTGGATTGCCTGGCCGAGAATGCACACTCAGAGTGAAAAAGGTGCCCCCACCTTCACCAAGCCACTGTTCTCTTAGGTATGTGTAATTAGCCACATGATTTCTAATGTTATGAACAAGTCTCCCTAAGGAAGAGAGGAGACAAGGTTGGAACTCACCCCTATTTGTAGTAAATATTCATGTCATGAAACTTTAATGCATCCATTATTTTATTTTATTTATTTGATTTTTTTGTTTGTTAGTTTTGTTTTTTTTTGTTTGTTTGGTTTTGGTACCAGGGATTGAACTCAGGGACACTTAATCACTGAGCCACATCCCCAGTCCTTTTTTTATATTTTATTTAGAGACAGGGTCTTGCCAAGTTGCTTAAGGCCTCCCTAAGTTGCTGAGGCTATCTTTGAACTTAGAATCCTCCTGCCTCAGCCTCCCCAGTCATTGGGATTACAGGCATGTGCCAGCGGTATCTTACTTAAAACTCTGTGGTCTAGTGCAGTGGACACAGCAAAGGATAGAAAACTAATGATCACAAATCTGTTATGAGTGTTTCCAAAGTGATTCTCACATCAAAGCTAGCTATAACAGTGACCTCCTATGCACACTGCATTTCTTTTCTTATCTTGTAATAAGGAATATATTAACTAGAGTATCAGTCTCTTATTGCTGATGTAACAAGTTGCCACCAACTTAGTGACTTAAGACAACACAAACTAAAACAACTGCATTTTTTACAGTTCTGGAGATCGAAAATCCAAAACTTGACTTCACTGAACTAAAGTCGAGAATACTGCATGGTTGCACCTCTTCAGGAGACTACAGGAGAGAAACATTACCTTACCTTCTCCAGCGTGACTTCCTTGAGGAGACTGCCTGCATGGCTGCTGCAAAGACACCTGAAAATTCAAACTAAGAAAGAAAAACAAGACTCAATTCTCCCTGTCAAAAATCATTTTGTTAAAACTCTGACTTTAGAAAACCTGTAATTGCAAGATGTCTCTACCCCTTTGAGATATATGTAAATTTTTTTAAGAGCTCAATAAGCCTCTTTCCAACCTTGCAATCTGGGAAGGTCTTCCTCAGATGATATCCAGGTCTTCCTGGATATCATCTCTTTGAAACTTCAGCATCAAGGGACAGAGCACACAGACTCCCAGCTATCTTCCCTGGGAGCTCCAGTCCAAGATGCAAAGCTACCTCCCATCATAGTGATAGGAGGAGTTAATGTTCACTTTGCATAAATCAAACATGGCTGTCACGGTTACCCAATTGCCCATTGAATTTAGGCTAAACAGACTGTGACATCTTGTACACAAAATGTATTCATGATATCTTCGAAAGTTCCCGAACAGTGTCATTTTCTTTCTTCTAAAGCATTTTGGGCATGGAAGAATGACTTTGAGTCATTGTCCCTAAAGAGAATCAAATGTCCTTTTTCTGCTTAACGTCGGTTGGTGTCTTTCTTAAGTCCTCTGGCTTGAGAATTAGTTATCATATGTCTTGAAAACGTGTGCACATATCTGCCTTGCTTTGTAAAATGGTGAGATATGTTTCTGTCTTTGCAATATCTCCAACTAATTGCCTGGGGTGTGCATTACATTCTGGTTTGATGCTAATTTGATAATAAAACTGTTTCTTTCTGAAGTGCTGCAAACTGCATGGCCGTTGTTAATTCAGAAAACCAGTGAGGGGCGGTGGGGGATGGAGAAAAGAGACAGACGCACATAAAGAGAAAAAGCTGGGGCCTGGTGGTTCTTCATTCCTGATGAGGGATGAACAACCCAGAGCCAGCTCAGCACATTTGTTTTATAGGTTTTTAACATCAAAAAGGTTTTCTGTGAGAAAGTTTCTTCAAAGCAAGCAGGACCAAAGTCAAAGACTAGTGGCCCAATTATAATTATCAACTTGCACTCACAATCCACTACCCTTAGCAGCTGATATCTGAACTCAGAGTAAATACTGATAGTCCTGTAGCAAGCACCAAAACTCTTTTGAACAGGGCCAAGTTACCATAGCAACTGGGTAGTCTCAACTGTGCCTTTGCTTAAGGAGTTCCCAGCAGAGACAAGCTCCAGTCGCCAGATAATCAGAGACTGTAATTCAAATCACCACTCCTGACAGGGATGCTTTCTGGGCTGGCAGAAGATTTTGATTTCTCAACACTTGTTTATGGCTTCTTCCTCTACCTTCAAAGCCAGACGCATAGCATCTTTAAATCTCTGTCTTTCCTCTTCTTCACATTTCCTTCTCATAAAGTTAAAAATGAACTGTCTGACCCAGCATTTCACTGCTGAGTTATCCCAAAGAAATTACCTCAATCCATACATGAATGTGCTGAGTGACTTTGTTCATAATCACCAAATCCTGGAAACTGCTCAAGTACCCTTCACATGTCCTCTACGTGGTGATGGATAAACCAATCTGGGGCATACGTATTATGAAATACTATTCAGCATTTAAAAGTGTTGACACATGCAACAACATGCATGAATCTCAAATGCATAATGTTAACTGTAAAAAGCCAGACACGAAAGGCTGCATGCTATATGACCATTTATATGACATTCTAGAAAATCCCATACTAAAGTGATGGAGAAAGATTGATGGTTTCCGGGAATAGGAGCAGGTAGAGGTTGGGAATGGCTATAAAAGAACACAGGAGAACATTTGGGTGGTGGAACTACTGTGTTTCTTGACTATGGTGCAGGTCACAACCTGTATGTGCTTCTCAAAACTCATGGAACTATACAACAAAAAGAGTAAATTTTGCTGTGTACAAATTATATCTCAATTAAAATATTTTTATTCAAAAAATGATCAATTATAAAATATGAAAAGAAGGAAGAAGGAAAGAAAAAGGCATAAGACAAGTAAGACAAATAGAAAGTACAAAGTGAGATGAAGAAAATCTTAGTCCATCCGGGCTGCTATAACCAAGTATCATAGGCTGGATGGCTTATGAACAATAGAGCTTCATGTCCCATAGTTCTGGGGGCTGCAGGTCCTCCAAGATCAGGAAATCCACATGGCTGGGTCCTGGGGAGGGTACGCTTCCCAGATGCAGACTGATGACTTCTCCTTTGATGCTCACATAGCAGAAGAGGGCAAGAGAGCCTGTGGGTCCTGCTACTATACAGGCACTGATCCCATTCACGAGGACATCACCCTGGAACCAAACATCTCCCAAAGACCCTAATACCAACATATTAGAGTCAGGACTTCAAGATACAAATCTGGAGGGGTGGACACAGGCATTCAGTCTATGGCATATAGCCATAGTTACACTACCTGTAAATGGATCAAATGTTCCAATTAAGGCAAATTTTCCAGATTGGATAATAAAGGAACACACTGTTTCATCTGTTGTTCTTCTTTTGTCCCTTTGGCTTCTTGGAGGGAGAAAAAGGGGAGTGAGAACCTCAGGTCCACACCTGCCTGAGTCTACAGTGTCCTTGGGACACCTGGTGCCAGGCCCTCCTCCATTCTCAGCAGCAGCTGCTCTACAAAGCCAGGAGGGACACTGACAGTCACAGTCAGTGTAACTGGCTGGGTGCTCCAGGCTGCGGGTGTCTGGGTGGGGGTCCCCACCTGGTTCACACCACTGCCAAAGTCAGGACTGACTGCACAGGTTCATCTCACTACCTCTGACCAGGGCACCCCACCGTCACCCTACTCTTAACCTCCTTTCAGCTTGCTTCCCTGTGAATTTGGGAAGGTCACTTAACCACAGTGTCACATACTAAATCTGAAAACTGGAGATATGATAGGTACTATTTATTCTTAACTAGTTATTCAAGAGTTGACTTCTTAATCACTTGGTTAATAACTGTAAAGACTCTAGTACTCTGTCTTTTGTATAGTGAATGCCCAATAAACATGAGTTTTCTGCCTCCTCTTCAGTTGAACTCCATACCATAGAAGTTGGATACTGTTATTCAAATGTAAATAAGGGCACTGATGGGTAAGAAAAAATATTAAACAGCTATGGTACCCTACCCTATGCCACACAGGGCTAACCCTTCACACTGCTTTGGGCTACCAAATTTAAACAGCAGAAAAGCTATCTGAAACCAGGAAAATGTGCATGGTCTTTTATTGCGAGAATTAATTCCTTCATTTTCAATTTAAAAACTTCTGACCAGTTATAACAAATATGTAAGTATATATATTCTCTTCTTCACGTGCTTCATGTATATTACTCTCCTGCTCCCCACAACAGCTTTATTAGGTAGATATTTTATTATTCTTCTTTTACAGGTGATGAAACTGAAGCACAGTGATCTTGGGTAACCTTCCCCAAGTCACAAAGTCAGGGTGGAAATGTGATCTTATTTCAGGTCTGACTCACTCAGCGCTAGTAATCATTGCACTAGACTGCCCCCTGGTGGCCAGGCTGAGTCAGTAAAAACAGCGGATAGGAATGGCTGGCTGGGAAGAGGGTGGTGGTGAGTATGGAATAGGGAACTCCTGCTAGGGAATGGGGTTTTCCCAAAGTTCAGCTATAGTTTCTTCATGGCAACTGGAGACTAAATGAGGTATTAACAAAGCAGCTCCTGACTCTCCTCCAAGGCCCATAAGCAGCCCTATCGGGTGACACCTGACCAAAGTTAGCAACCATCCCAGTGCCTGGGACAGACCTAGTTTATGTTTCTCTTTCCTGTGTCATTTATGGTTTATCACTGGTACAATATTTCCAATATCATGGCAAATTATTGTTCTTAATCACTTCACTAAAATAAGCCAAGGTGTGTCCTGCTTCTGTGTGACCTTTTCCAGTCATGGCATGTGACACACAAGTGCAGTGATGGGAGCTCTCACTCAAATAGGCTTGGGTCTGGAAGACGACCAGCAGTAACCCATCTCTATATTCTCTTCTCTTTCAAGATGCATCAGCTTGACCAGCACCTTCCTTCCAAGGATAGCATTCAGAGCATTTGGTAGACTTATACATTGTGCTGGGACATGAGGATGTAGGGTCTTGTGGTCCCTAAGGGGGCAGTCTATTCGGAAAACTGTGTCAGGAGAATCCCAAGCTCAAAGCCAGCCTCAGCAACTTAGCAAGGCCCAGACCCTGTCTCTAAATTTAAAATATTCTAAAAAGAGCCAGGGATGTGGCTCTGTGGTTGAGCACCCCAGTGTTCAATCCCTGGTACCAAGTGGGGGGAAAGGGGCATCTGATTATATGTAAGACTTTTTGGAAACAATTATAGTAGCTTTGCTTCCATGCACCTAGCAGTTAAAAATTAATATATAAAGTGAATTTATATTAAAACTTTTACATTTTCAAAAGTTATGAATACCTTAAAATTTACTAGTGGGTGGTAAAATGACTAATAGACCATAATGATATGTAAAATTTTTTTTGGTAAGCAAAAAATTTTAATATTTTTCTCTAACTTATAAATTAATGTTTAATTAATTTTGCAAATTATATTAAATTAATGTATAAAACTGTTTCCATACAATATAAAAGTGAAATACTAATTTTCCACATCAAATCACCAGCATATTTTTGAGTCCTTGCAATTGTTCTTGGGTGTGGTTGGATGTCTTAGTCTGTTTTGTGCTTCTATATAAAATGCCCAAGATTGAGTAATTTATAATGATTAAAAATTTATGTCTCACAGTTCTAGAGGCTGAGACGTCTAAGATCAAGGAGCCATTATCTGGTAAGGACCTTCTTGCTGCATCATAACATGGCAGAATGCGGAGAGTGAAAAAACAAGAAGGGGACTAATTTTTAAAATGGCACCAATGGCATGCATGAGATCAGGTCCTAATCACCTCTTAAATACAAAGTATCAACACTTTCATGAAAGCCGTTAAATCTCAACATAAGTTTTGGAGGGGGACAAACATTCAACTATAGCACTTGTCAAAATTACAAAGTTTCAGTTAGACAAGAGGAGTAAGTTTTGAGATCTGTGACCAGGCAAGGTGACTACAGTCCATAATAATGGACCACATGTTTCAAAAACAACTGAGAGTGAATTTCAAATGTCTCACCACAAAAAATAAGTGAGGTGTTAGATGTGTTAATTAGCTTGAGCTAATCATTCCATGTTGTATACATATATCAAAACATCACATTGGGCCCCCTATGTGTGTACAAGTATGATTTGTCAATAAAAAAATTAAATTAATTTTTAAAAGATTGTTCTTAGAGGCAAGTGAAAAATTGTTCTGGGCTAAATAACTCATCTCTCATTACAAAATTAAGGTTTAAAAGACTAAAAAATATTTATATGGTTTTATTGTGCTCAGATGAACTATTTAAGTGTGCATGAGCACGCACACACACACACACACACACACAAATAACCTAGTTTGTTAGTCAGCTTTACATGGTTGAGACAAAGTACCTGAAAAACAATTTAAAGTGAGGAAAGATTTAATTTTAGCTCACAGTTTCAGAGGTTTGCAGTCCATGGTCATTTGGCTCTATTGCTTTGGAGCCTGGAGTGAAACAGTACATCATGGTAGAAGCACAAGACAGAGGAAAACTCATTCACCTCAGGGCAGCCAGAGGATGGGGAGGCAGTCTGCCCCTCAAGGGCACGCCCCACCCGCAATGACCTAACTCCCTCTCACTAGGCCCCGCCTCCTAAAGATTCCCCCACTTCCCAATAATGCACTGGTTGGGCACCAAACCTGTAACACATTAGACTTTGGGGAACACTTCCAAACCACAGTACCAGATTTTTTGCTGTATGTTTCTATCAACAATCCACTCCTCACGATACCATCCAACACTACCTGGAATTGATGTGAGAAATCCCTACCTTAATGTGAGAGATGATATTTACATACTTAATGTGGGGTATGTGTTGTGTATGTGTGTTTATTTGCTCTCTTCAGCTTTTTATTACCTATGAAATGTATAGTATCAAGTGTCATGGATATTCTAAGTTGGTGATTATGATTTACATTGAAATCAGGAAAGTTAACTGTTAGGACTTGAATCTGGCTTGTCTCCCCCAAAGCTCATGTGTTGAAAGCACAGTCCCCGGGGTAGAAAGGTTCAGAAGTGGGGCATTTAGACAATGATTGGATCTTGAGGCTGTAACCTTGAGGCTGAATTTATCCATTTGATGAATTCATAATTTGAATTGGGCTAGGGATATAGCTCAGTGGGTAGAGTGCTTGCCTTGCATGCACAAGGCTCTGGGTTCAATCCCCAGCACCACCAAAAAAAAAGAAGAAAAAGAAGAAGAAGAAGGAGGAGGAGGAGGAGGAGGAGGAGGAAATAATAATTTGAATGGACTATGGACTACTGGGTGACAACCATAGGCAGATGGTTGTAGCTGGAGGAAGTAGATCTATGGGGGCATGCCCTTGGGAACTGTATATGTCCCTAGAGTGCGCTTGCGCTCTCTCTCTCTCTCTCTCTCTCTCTCTCTCTCTCTCCTTCCTGGGTGCCATGAGCAGCTCTCCTCTAACATGTTCTTCTATGATGATGTTTCTGTATGCAGCTGACCATGGATTGAACCTCTGAAACCATGAGCCAACTTTCCTCCTCTAAGTTGTTCTTGTCAGGTATTTTGGTATCAGCAATGAAAACCTAATGAACACAATAACTTGTCAACCCTATCTCATGCCTGGAATTCCTTCTTTCTGGCCCTTTATGCAGTATTGTCAACCCATGCGTCATTTTTGTCTTGGGAAAGAGTCCACCGTTTCATCATTGAATAAGAGATTCACTCTCATTTTTCTTGAGGCTTCCTTTAATCAAATTGAAATTGTCTCTCATTTCTCTTTTTTTTTTTTTTTTTTTTGTGGTGCTGGGGATTGAACCCAGGGCTTTGTGCATGCAAGGCAAGCAACCCTACTCTACCAACTGAGCTATATCCCCAGCCCACTCATTTCTTATTCTCAGGGGAAAATTACCTTGTTTTGAGCCTAGCAGGTTTTCTTTACATTTTTCTTTTTCACTGTGCAATTGTAGAGTGCTAAGCCATGAAGGAGGAGGTGCAGCCCTGGGTGTAACACTCACCTCTGCATGGGCATTCAGAATGACAAAATATAAACACTGAAGGCACTGCCAGCTAAGGTGCTTGGAGCTTGGCTACCTGCCAGACAATATTCAAAGGACTTTCTGAAAAGCCAAGGTTCGTCGTCGGAGATTAAAATGCACACACACAGATAGCAGTGACAAAGATGAAGCACTTTATTGCAAGCTGGTGCTAGCTTATATAGAAAGTGAAAGTTATCTTTTTTTTTTTAAGAGAGAGAGAGAGAAAAAAAACTTTAATATTTATTTATTTTTTAAAGTTTTCGGCGGACACAACATCTTTGTTTGTATGTGGTGCTGAGGATTGAATCTGGGCCACACGCATGCCAGGCGAGCGCGCTACCGCTTGAGCCACATCCCCAGCCCCAAAACTCAGTTATCTTAAACCAGGAGGCTCCCGGGGTCAATTATAGTAAAGGTCAGGTCATCACCTATGGTGCTTGCACGTCCGCCCTGCATAAAATTCATGGGGATCACGAACTGTTCACGAGCACGGAAGATGGGAGGACCAATTAGAAAATTTTCAAAATAACTGTTATCCGCCCACTGGCAACTTGCCCACTGCCATGTTACATTAGGGGCCCCTTATCTGAAAGGCCCGGGGAGTTCTAGCCACCCACTGGCAATTTGCCCACCGCCATGTCTGAAAGGCCCGGGGAGTTCTCAGGGAAACTCCCAACACTTTCGATATCGTATTTTGTTCTCCCAATAACACTGTGCCATGGCACTCCTATTCTAATATTTACAGATGAAAAACTAAGGCACAGAGAAGTTAAATTGGGTCTCCAAGAACTGAAAGGCAGTACCTGGTCTTGAGCCTGAGCTCTCTGGCTGCCGAGATCACACTGATACAGCAGGGCTTCTGCCCCCAAAACAACCACATCAGGATGCACCTCTGGTTTCTACAATTTCAAGTCACTTTCTTCCTCCCTTTGTTGTGGCAAAGAAAAGTTCTAAGAGTACTTCATGAACCATAAGCAAATCTTTGGGTTATATTCATTGATTTTTCCAATGTCATCCAAGGAGTCACTATGGACTAAGCCTTTTGCAAAGCTTTAGGGGTAAACAGAGGTGGAAGACAAAGTCTCTGGCCTCAAAGAGACACCTATATTTGCTGGGATAAGGACTCTGATAGGATTAGCTGAGAGAGCGTAGAGGAGGACACTTAATTCAGCCGGAGGAGACTTAGGAAATCTTAGGATGAGACTTCCAGGCTGAACTGTAGAGGCACACTCAGATTCCCAACCCAGTCCTGGCCTCTGAACCTCTATGCAGGGCTTGATGGGAAGAGAAGATTAGGTAGGGAGAGGACCCAGGGTGCCCAGGACAGTGGCTCCCACTAGGTAGGCTCATAGCTTCCTCTCTCCCTCCCCTACCCCCAACTCCCTGGTGAAGGAGCTCTGGCTCCTCTGATGTCCTTGTCTAGACATAAGAACCCTCTTGTCTAACGTATGTCAGCATCACAGGTCCTGACAGTGGGGCGGATGCTGCTCCTGTTGAATCTCCTCATGGCCACAGATTCAGGTAACAGCTACAGGCCTGGGGAACTTCCAGCCTTAGCGGAGCCCTGCAAATGCCCCTTCCAACAGAACCATGAAATGGTGACCTGGTGAAGGCGATCCCCCACTCACTGTCTTGACAGGGTCACAGTGAGAAAAAGTGTTGGCAAAGCCGCTCTCCCACTGTCTTGACAGGGTCACAGTGAGGATGAATGCTGGCAAAGCCACGCTGGTTGGTGGGAAACCGAAACCATGAGACCCTTTTTTATGTAATTGGGACTTTTCATTTTCATGCTTATGTTTCTGACAGGAGGCATAAGTATGTTAAATGCCAAACAAATTAAAATTCAGATGGCTAGAACATAACAGGTAGTTCATGCCTTGAAGGCTGTTCTACTACCCCTCAGCATATCAAGGACAAAGTAGAAGGCTGTTCTTCTATCTCAGTACATTGTGGATAAACCTTATAACGGACAACAATCATCCTTTGAAAGGTCATGAGAATTTTAGGCACCACATTGATTATATCAACTAGAACCCAAGCCCATATTTCCGGTCTCTTAGAAAACCTAATCAGTATGCTTATTTCACAAAGTTCACCACAGGCAGTTTTATTTTTGATTAAGGAAAGCTATATTATACACTTAGAAAAGTTAAAACATATAAAGATATATTTTTCTCTTTTCATAAATCCTTTCTTACTTTACATAGGGATATATGATGAGCATAGTTAATATTGGTGGAAAGTGGATTGATTTTTAGAACTTACTTTCTATTGAGAAAGATTATAAAGATATGAGAACTAGTGCACCTTGACTGAGAAACAAAGAAACTCTTTGAGAAAGCAGCTCAACCAGTTTTATGAGAATAAATTTAGGAATTAATTAAAACAGCTTTATAAGACACAGTTTCAGAATAATGTTAGAAATGTTATTTTATTTAGATTCTTTTTTTTAATGTATTTATTTATTTTTTTAAGAGAGAGGAGAGAGAGAGAGAGATGGGGAGAGAGAGAGAGAATTTTTTAATATTTATTTCTTTTTTAGTTATTGGCGGACACAACATCTTTGTTTGTATGTGGTGCTGAGGATCGAACCCGGGCCGCATGCTTGCCAGGCAAGCGCGCTACCGCTTGAGCCACATCCCCAGCCCATATTTAGATTCTTAAGTTTAGAAATTCTTAAGTTTTTAGTTGTATAGGTTTCTGATATGTTTTAAGAATGATTCATAAACTTTAGGATATTTTAAATATAAGATTTAAAGGGACTTTTTTAGATGGGAATTTTAGATTAGAAATAAAGTACAAGTGTACTTTAGGTTAATGATTGGTTAGGAGACTTAGAGTCTGGTTATGTAGTTTGGCATTAGTTAATAAGAAAATAACATATCTTGGGAAAAATAGTAAATCTTGGGAAAATCTGAAAAATGTAAATTAGTGACGTATTTTATTAATGATTCTGTACTTTTAATAATTATATAACTGAAGGACATATCCTGGAAAAATGTAAATTAATGTTACATTTTTTGTACCCCCAATCATGGTTAAGGAAATGTCATGTCTTGGCAAAGTTTTGAATTATATAATCAATGACGTATTCTGAATCTATAATGATGAGAAAAATTGTAATAAAAGATGACCCAGAGAAAGCTGCATTAGCTTTCTCTCTGGAGATTGCTCCAACGGAACGACTCCTGTCTCATCTTTTCGCCGACGCCACTCATCCTTCAGGACTCCCTGGACCCTGCTAGGGCAGGACCCCAGCAGTGACCAACTGCTCCCCGATTGGCATCATCTCAGATTTCCATCACCTTCAAACAGGCGACTAGCAATGTTCCATAGAGCACCGTCCTTCTGGGCACAACTCAGGAGTCCTACCATGACAGCCTCACAGCTACCCGTGCCAAGGGAACAGACAACCACATTCAGATATTGGTGGCTTTCTTGGTGATTTTGTTCTAATATTGAGAATTTTATCTTATGTTCATATTAGATAATATATATATATATGTATGTATATATTAAACATGTACATATATACTTTTATATTTAAAGAGAAATTATGAATGGAATCATTAATGAACATAGTACTTTTGTTTAAGGAAAATCATTCAGAGACTAAATGAGAAAGAAAATGACATTAAGTTTTAATTTGGAGAAATTTTCTATTTAAAATAATAATATACGGGCTGGGGTTGTGCTCACTGATTCAGCGCTTGCCTAGCATGTATGAGACACTGGGTTCGATCCTCAGCACCACATAAAAAATAAATAAACAAAATAAAGGTATTCTGTCCATCTACAACAAAAAAAAAAGAAATCTTTAAAAATAATAATAATGTAAGCTGATTATTCATATAGTATGTTGTAAAAATGTGTAAAAATCTCTTTGATTATTTAGGGGGAAAATGTAATGCTTGAGCATTGAAGATTACAAATACCCATTCAGTTCCAGTGCTAACACGATAAAGCAGTTCAGGCCTCATGTGAGGCTGTAGGTACTCGGTTCCATGGAACCAGGAATTGAAGAAATAAACACTGATAGACAGGACTAGCATCCAGGAAGACTAATAAGGAACGTGTTACATCTCTCAGCATCTGCAGTGTCTGTGTTAATCACACAAAACGTAACTTTGCTTCCTAATTACAAATGTCATCAGCCTGTGTACAGGTTTGAGTGTAGCAAGTCCCAATCAGACATTTTACAACATAGATTTCTAATCAAACAAACTATTAACATTTGTACATTATTAAATTGCAGTAGCTGTTTTCAAAAACAAACTACTTGGGGGGGTGGGTGTGTACTTATAGCAAAGCATATGCTTGGCATAGATAAGGCCCTGGGTTGGATCCCCAGCAGCAAGAAGGAAAAACAACTAAAGGCCAAATACTGTTGTGTGGTTAAAAACAGAATCATTTTCTTAAGAAACTCACTGTACAGGCTATATTCTATGGTCAGTATTTTCATATGAATATTTGATAACAGTTCATTTTATTTTATTTATTTTTTTAGTGAATTGCAATGTTCAACACAACTTTATAGTTCATGTTTATTATGGAAAACTTAAATGTCCATAATTAAGGGACTCTTCTTATTTTTTTTAATCTGGCCTCAGTAACTACTAACATTGTCTTTTGTTTGTTTGTTTGTTTTATTGATCCTTCATTCTCCCCTGTTCCACCTCCCTCCCCAACTGCGCGTACTGTTTTGGTTTGGTGGGGGTGTCTGGAGTTTGGAAATCAAATCTCAGTCATCATATTATTTCACCCACAGTCTGAATACATGCTATATGTGTCTAACAGATCATTATTTTTTTAAAGAGATCACAATGCCATTGTGATCTAAACATTTCAGCCAAGCTCCGTGGTATATGCCTGTAATCCCAGCAGCTTGGGAGGCTGAGGCAGTAGGATCCTAAGTTCAAAGCCAGCCTCAAGAACTTAGTGAGATTCTAAGCAATTTAGTAAGACCCTGTCTCAAAATTTAAAAATTTTTAAAAACTGGGTGGTTGGGGATGTGGCTCAGTTGTTAAGTGCTCCTGAGTTCAATCCCCAGTACCTCCCTCCACCAAAAAAAATTTAAAATAATTCCATTGTTAACATAACAATTTATTAGTGATTGTTGTTGGTATAAATAACTCAAACTGGCCCTACAGAAAAACAACAACAACAACTCAGAAGGTACTTTATTTGCTACTGTGAAAATACCAATTGTAACAAGACTTTTTCTTCTGTTTCAAATTCACCTGCTATTTTTTTTCCAGCATAGTCAGTAGATTCTGGAAAAAAAGAACATGGAGCTGTTATTGTAGGTAGAAATGTTTGAGGCTGTACACAAAAAGAAATATTCTCTACCCTTGATTTTAAGTACAAAATGTTTATACTCTGTTTTGTGCAGTCCAGAGCAATATTTAGGACTGTGCACACAGTTGAGAGAATGTGTTCGTGCTTGGTTACTGAGCTGGGGGAAAGAGGGCCCCCAGGATGTGTGAGACTTAAGGAATAAAACGCTGCATTTCTCTGCAATGTCAGTTTCACTCTAGTGCATTATGGATTAAATCTCATAATTTTAAACATAAACAAGAGTATTTAAAGAAATATCATTCCCCTTTGGGTCGCTTTCCCAGCTCTCTTAGATTTCAGTATGATCTCACTCCTTCCTCCACTGCCAAAGCGGAGGGGCTTTCTTTGCTGGAGAAATTTGAAAAGAACAGAGTGCATAGATAAAGAAGCACAGCCCAGCATATTGAAGGAGAGCTTTATCAGGCAATGCATTTTAGTGGGTTTGCAGATGGTGAGACTGACTTTGGTTATTCAATCCATAATTCAGGATGTAAAACTCAGGGCAAAATCTTTACTAGTGTATTTGGTCATGCCAGAACTGAAATCTTCATCATGTGGACCCAAATAAATAATTACAAAGTCAACATTCCAGAAATATATATATATCTCCACCTCCACTTCTATGAATATTTTTTATGTGCTGTGAGTCCCAGCTTTCAAGCATGTTGTCATTAACTTACCATTTCTGCTTCCACAGTGACTGATTGGTATGAATCTGCAGTCATCCAAAAGGCAGAGCAACAGACAGAATGTCTCCAGCACGTGTGGTTCAGATAGGCACGTAGGACACAGATCAATGTAGATTAAGCCTGTGAGATGTATGTATGTTGTGCTTTTTTTTTTTTTTTTCAGTGCTGGGGATTAAACCCAGTGCTTTGCACTTACTAGGCTTGTGCTATACCTCTGAGGCAGGGTCTTTGAAGTTTCTGAGGGTCTCGCTCAATTGCTGAGGCCAACCTTAAACTTACAATCCTCCTGCCTCACCCTCCTAAGTCTCCAGTATTACAGGTATGCACTACCACACCTGTTACAGTTTTCTAATCTGGACATTAAACCTTGCTTCCGTTTTATCGTTGGTGTTATTTTTCTTTGCAAAATATGTTGCAAATCATAATGTCTTTCTTTGTAAATATTTTATAGTATCTAAAACTTTTGTTTAACTTCTTTAATTTCCTGATATCCTTTTACTGCAAGTCAGTTGAGGACTTTGTGGACTAGGACAGACATTTTCTGAAATGATTATATTTCTAGATGTAGGAAGACAAAAATCCTCTTTTAAGTATTCAGTGTATGAGATATATTTCTCTGGCTTGGGATTTTAAACAATTTAGATGTAGTTTCTCTTTATTCTTTGTGGAACTTGTTGATTATAAGATCACTGTTTTCAGTTCAGCCAGCTCTTGTTTTCTATGGTAGTAGAGACTTCTTGTGGTTGCAAAGGGCTCTTTAGCTTTTTGGATTTAGCTTGGATTTTTGCTTACCTAGACAACCATTCAAATTAGTGGGCATGCTCTGGGGATTTACTAACTTGAAAATAGAGAAAGAGTCCCAGATGGTGAGTCTAAGGAGTAACCAGGGGCAACCTAGATTTAAACTTTTTCCACATATATGCTTTTAAACAAATAAATTGAGCACAGATGGTTAAAAGTTGGCACCATGTGAGACCAGCTGCAATTAATTTGGGAAAGACATTTAAAAGAAATATTTATGTAAGATTTTTATTAAGAATTATCAGCATGTAGCATTTCACTGTTGAATAATAAAACAAAACTGTGTTCTCTTCTCCAAAGAAAAATCACAAAAGCTGCCGAATGCAAAAAGCAAAACCACAAAACTGCAGGAAGGAGGAAGAGTTTCTGTAAAGTTCTAGAGAGGAGAGCAATCAGGGCTGCTCAGGGTGAACTGAGTATGTCACTGAAGGGCAGAATTTGAAGAGAAGGATAATGAAAGAGGCCTGGAGAAGTGAGCTGAGAACAAATGATGACATTCCTGGAGAGTTTAGCCTGAGCAAAAGTGGTTTGTTATCTAACATGTCTGAATTCTGGCCACTATGGCCCCAGCATCAGTGCAAAGGTTGGATCTGAGTGCATTGGGTTTGGGGTAAATAAATGGATCAATCATTATTGTACTTGTTAGGTGCAGGACAGGCTGAATAAGCTGTCTGCAGGGCATGCCAAACAAAGTTAGCTGCAGGGTGACCTGGCCACTCAAACCCTCTGTCTGGTTCTTTATCACCTGTTTGCTTCAAGCCCAAACGCCCAAGCCCCCGCTCAAGGCTGAACACTCAACCCCCTGCTCAAGGCTGAGCACTTAACCTCCTTGTGTGCCAACAAGGCAGCTTGCAGACCCAGAGACCCTATTAGATTTGGGCTATAAAAACTCCCTCCTGCCAGACCCCTCTCTCTCTTCTCTCTTGCTCTCTCTGTCTCCTTTGTGTGCGTGCTCCCCCCCCATATCTCTCTCTCTCTCTCTCTCTCTCTCTCTCTCTCTCTCTCTCTCTCTTCTGTTGCACTTCTGCAATAAAAATCTCTTGGTTGCTCTGAGTGTTGTGGTCACTTTCCTTTCATTGGTGCCAAAACCCGGGAGAGGGTTAAAACCCACTTTTGGGTCCCTCTTCCTTCGGAAGTGCCACTCACCGGATGACCTGAACCCATTTTCTCGATCACCAGAACTACATCCACCACCGGCCTTCGATTGGTGAGTTTCCCCTTCCTGGAGTCCTAAACCCAATGGTGGTGTCGGGAGGTTTGCCATTGGTTGTCCGGCAAACCTCTTTGCCCACCTGCGGGGAGGAAAACACCCCACCATAGCCTTCAAGGCCACAGTGGTCCTCAGAGACTCTTTCCTAGGGCAGAATAGACTCCTGGGTTCAAACTTATTCCCTCCCCTTCCCAGCTGGTAGTTTACCAGCATAGGCTTTGTAGGTCTCCCTCAAAGGACTGTGTAACCTCCAGGGACACATAACAGAGAACTGAACATCACACCCCACCCAGACCTTCACGGTCTCGGTGGCTCTCCTAAAGTCCTAGTCCTCACACCTTCAAGACTCGGCCGCCAGAGAGATGCTTACCCTCCCCTTCCTCTCTCTTCCCCTGTCTCTCTCTTTCCCCTCTTTCCGGCCCTGGGAGTCTCCGGCCTCTCCAGGAGGGGTCCCTAAAAGCCTTGGCCAAGGTCTCCCATGGCTCCGGCTCCACCTTCTACTGTCAGGATTCAGTGACGACCAATCTCTGCAGCTCGAACCTGCCACTAAGGCACTCCTGATTTTTGGCTCTAGCGGGGATGCCCCTTTTGCCAATAAATCAGTTTCCTCCTCCTCTCTTATACTATCTTTGAGTCTCCTTCCCTCTCCCTTATACTACGTTTGCGTCCTCTTCCCTCCTCCTTATACTACTTTTGCGACATGGGTAATATGTCCTCTCTGTGGTTCGACTCTCCCCTACAATGCCTCTTGGATAACCTCAAAACCCTCTCCTTGACACCAGACATCAAACCCCAAAAATTGATCAAATATAGCACCCAGGCCTGGCCCACTTATCCCTTAAACAACCAAAACAGATGGCCCCCTTTTGGGTCCCTGGATCCCTCCATTCTAAGTGGTCTCTACAATTACCGTGAGCATTCAAAAAAAATGGGAGTGATTGCTTATGTCCAAGCTTTCTTCTTGCTTGTGCTCTCTGCACCTCTTGCAAACCTCTGCAAATTTTTCTAGCTTGCAAACCAACACCCACAACCACTGATCCCCAACTTTCTCCTCCTCCGGACTCATCCACTACTTTTGATCCTGCTGATGAACCTCCACCCTATAACCTGGCTCCAATAGATCCTCACCTTAGCCTTCGGCCCCAGCCCCTCCACCGTCTCCCCCACCTCAACAACCTGCTTTCTCCCCTCCAATTACTAGATCAAAAACCTACATGACTTCCCTTCCACAGACTGTTGCCCCATTGCATGAGGTAGCAGGTACTGAAGGTATCCCTCCACCCATTCACTCCTCTCTTCTCCTGTCAGTGCCTACACCCAGTCCCACCAGGTCCTCTTACCAGCTAACCCAAAGCTCAAACCAGCTGAGGAGAGCCCTCAGACCCCTATCCAAGATCTAATGAAAATAGCCTTTAAAGTTGCTTTGTCATCACTGAAAACAGGTTACTAAGGATTAAAGTCCCTTACAGGCTTTTTGGGATACTCACTCCCGTCTTCCCCTCTGCTCTACCTGTTCTGCTGCTCAAGTTTTCCTTGCTAGGGAAAATCCCAAACCCCTTTCCCATTATTCTTTTACATCTTCTTCCTCATTCTCAGATCCACTGGAGCTGCTCTCAGCGACCTTCCCGTCTTCCCCCTCCCTACCAGGCCCACAGAAAAGTCTTAATTGACCTTCTCCAGAAATCTTCACCATGGCTGATTTTAGGACTTTCAGCAAAAGAATCTCTACAAAAGAGTTTAGTGTAGATAAACTTCCTATTTTCATGTTGCCCTGTTTTACTTGGCCACTGTCTGGAAAAATCAGCACTCCAGATGCTGGACACCCCCTTACTAGTTTTTCACAAGATATGTGAACAAGGCCTCTGGCCTTGACCTGGGCTTCACAGAGATGGCTACATGGGAGTTACTAACTGGGCTCCATGGTAACAGCTGGCAGGGGGAGGAAAGAAAAGGGAATAAAAGCTCTCCCCCTCCCAGGTGTCCTTGAAGGGTTAACTTGCCCAGAACAGAAGGAAAAAAAAAAAAAAACTGCTTTTTGTGAACTTCTGCAGACTGTGAACTTCTGAGCCCCTCCCCTTACATGTTGGGTGCAAATTTCTGAACTACCTGAGCTTGGGGTTCAGGGATTAATTGATTACAGCAGAAGCTGTGTCCTCTGAATCTGGCTGCAACCAAATAAGACTGTTTCCCTGTCTTTGGTGCTATCTTAGGTGCCTTGCCTTGTCCGTCCCTACAACAGCATAATTCTATACACTTAAACATTGTTTATGTTTTCATGAAATGGTAAACAGATGTGATTAATTGTGTACTTCAAATAACAAAATATCTCTTATCAAAATGGAATAACTTGCCTAAATTCAGAAATTTACAAGGATTGTTTCGAAGTGTAAATAAAGAAAGAGTTAAAAGATGGGAAAGAGAAATTAGAAGGTTCTAAGTATGGATTTAATAGAAGGAAAAGGTGTTTCTGGATAAGAGAGTCTATGTGATTAAGTAAATAAGAGGGTTTAAGCAAGTGATAAAGAAGGTCTGCGTATGTTGACTATTTAGGTTAAGTAAGTGATAAAGAAGGTCTGTATATGTCGGTTATATATGTAAGTTTTTTGAACAAGTAATCTTGAAGGAATTAAGGATTATACAACTATGGTTAAACAACAACTGTTATTTTGCAATATTGTAATATGTTATTTCTTTAAGAGCTAAACTTGATTAATATAAAAACATCAATGTAATTGTGGTACTATTACTTTTCTTTATATATTAAATGTGTTCATATTTTCCAGGTATATAAGTCATTAAGATAGAAGCTTAAAAAAAATTATATCAAGCTGATGTTCTCCAAAAGGTTGCATGGTAATTTTAGGCTTATAAAAATAACATATTGGAGATTTATTTATATCATTTAATTTTCTGTAACTGGACCTGTTATTAATAAGATTAATATAAAGTTCTATACACTGGGTACAATTTAAATGTAATATCATATTGTGTTAATATTCATTTGACATCAAGCAACAATATATGTAAACTTTATAAAATAATATTTAAAAAACAAAGATCAGCTTCAATACTAGAACACTTTACCTAAGATTTATAAAGAGCCCTGGCTTACATGAGATAAGGCTATTCCTCCCATCTTACTACATGTCAGAATGACTCCAAAGTAGGCCAGACTTCAGCTAAAGCCCAGTACTCTTAATTTAAGGTGAAACTGACTTTGCTGGATGTTTAAGATCAAGACTTAAACTTAAATTAAAATGGCCAAGAAAACCAATATTTGGCTCTGGCCCTCTGAGTCAGTCTGAATCCAGGGAACAGGGAACTTCTCTAAAGCGCTTTGCAACTCTGGGCCACATAACCTCCTGATCAGGGAGATTATTGAGACCACTGGAGAATGAAAAGCCAATCAGTGCACTTGCTGTGAATACGAGGTTCATTGGAGACAGGAGACATCCCTGATGCTTCCAAGGGAAGCCACATGGTCAAGCAAGACCTGGACCCATCCTAGCGCAAAAGCACTAGCAGAACTGAGAAGCTGCTCTCAAGTTCCCCCATGAGCGACCCCTATGGGAACTCGGCTGACTCTTAACAATAGATAGAAATAAAATCAATTTTGACCAACTTGATCTTAGACACCTACCAAAACCAGTTAAGCCAAAACACAGTCATTTCTGGGAGTAATGAAAGACAAGAACAGCTAGAAAAGAGGAGACAGCAACTAAGCCAACAGGCTCCATGGGGAATGTTCAGTCAACTATGGCCTTGGCTCCTCCCCCTCACAGGACCTCTATTAGTCCTTTTTATGTTTCTCCTAATAGGACCATGTATGTTAAATTGCCTACAGAAGTTCCTGCAAGATCAGATACACAAATTCACCAAGTCAGTCAATCAACTACCAGCCCCTGATGCCCAAGACAGAGACCTACAACTCATGACCAACTCCTCTAGCTCCAGAGACTCTGCCCCCACCTAAAACCCTCTCTAACCCCTTTTCCAGATTTTACAACCCCTCTTTCACCTCCTAGGAATGAGAACTACTCTCCAGCAGGTCCACTCTGCTTGTTCAGTCTGCTCTACAGTATCCCCACAAGGAAGCATCAAACCTAAACTCCCCACACATCAGTTGAGGAGCCACCAGCCAGACAAAGACTGATAGATCAAATTCGCTCACATGCCTAGGCACAAAAAGCTTCGCTACCTACTTACTTTGGTTGATACTTTTTCAGGTTGGATAGATGCCTTCCCTACATCCAGGGAAATTGCTGACACCATTGCCTCCATCCTCATTGAGCAGATCATTCCCAGGTTCAGACTTCCCACCTCCACCCAGTCAGACAACGGTCCAGCCCTCACTTCTCAGGGAACATCAGACCAATGCCTTCCTGCACCATTCATTGCCTCAATCCCAGCACAACCACACACTGAATTGGACCCTCTTCAACTGGGTGACTCAGTCTTACTTCAGGAACTGCATTCTCAATCGTTGGAACCTCAATGGTCAGGACCCCATACAGTCATACTTACTACCCCAATAGTGACCAAGCTTTTAGACACTCTCCCTGGTACCATGTCTCCTGCCTTAAAAAGGCACCTGTTCCAAATGTCCAGTCCTGGACTTCCACCACGCCCACCAAACTCAAAATTTCTCACCAACCCTCTTCTTCTTTTACTAATCATTATTCTCTCTCAAGTTTTTATCCCAACCACAGATGGCACTTTAACATCCAAGCAACATGGCACCAGGATGACACCACCCATTCTCAGTTCATGAGTCAAGGTCCTTCCACTGGCTGCAATCGGGCTGTCACCCTTAACATTACTGGATTCAACCAAGCCATCTCCAATACTTCCTAGAGTCCCTGCTACAGGACCAGTGGCTGATACCAAGAATCTCCTCCATCCAGGACGGGTTTGATGCCATCTACGACTTGTGGCTTCAAGGAACTTTTATGGACTTTACCCCTACCAAAGTAGTTATCTATAGCCACTGAGTGTTATTTTTGGCTGCCCTGGTGTTCTCAGACCTGTCCTCCGAACATTCCTCCACTTCCCCTTCTAGGCCCAACGCCGCCCACCATTAAGCAGGAAGTAGCCAGAGGACTTTACGCCGTCCCCCATGTCACTTAGAAAAACAAAAAGGTAGGAATGTTAGGTGCAGGACAGGCTGAGTAAGCTGTCTGCCGGGCATACCAAACAAAGTTAGGCACAGGATGACCTGGGCACTCAAACCCTCTGTCTGGTTCTTTATCACCTGTTTGCTTCAAGCCCAAATGCCCAAGCCCCTGCTCAAGGCTGAACACTCAACCCCCTGCTCAAGGCAGAGCACTTAACCCCCTTGTGTACCAACAAGGCAGCTTGCAGACCCAGAGACCCCATTAGATTTGGGCTATAAAAATTCCCTCCTGCCGGGACCCTCTCTCTCTTCTCTCTTGCTCTCTCTGTCTCCTTTGTGCGTGTGCTCTCCCCCCCCCACCCCCCTCCTTTTCTTTCTCTCTCTTCTCCTCTATTGCACTGCTGCAATAAAGATCTCTTGGTTGCTCTGAGTGTTGTGGTCACTTTTCTTTCAGTACTATTACATGATTCAGAAGCTGTAGGCCCTACATGTTTGCAATCAGTACATTACTCATCTGCTCTTCATAATGATTATCTCCAGGAGCCCAAATTAGACCAGCAGGCAAGGGGAGCGGGGGGGGGGGGGGGGACATGCACAGCCCAAGGACTCCTAGTGTAGTGGCACCCCTCCTCACAGAAAATCTTAACTAAGCTTCTCCAGATATCTTCACCTTGGTTGATTTTAGAACTATTAGCCAAAGAGTCTCTATAAAAGAGTTCAATGTAGGTAAACTTCCTACTTTCCTGCTGCTCTATTTTATTCGGCCACTGGCCTGGAAGAAATCAGCACTCCATGTGCTAAATGCCTCTTTACTAGTTTTTCACACACATTTATCCAGTATAGTAGTTTGTAGAAGCAAATGCAAAATGTGATAATAAAAAGACAAATCCTTTAACAAGGCCTCTGGCCTTGAGTTGGGGCTTCAGAGAGATGTCTACATTTCTAAGATAAGAAAAGTTACCAGTTGGGCTCCATGGTAGAAGAAAGAAAGGGGAGAAGAAGCTCTCCCCTTCTCAGGTATTATCCTTGAAGGGTTAACTTGCCCAAAACAGTGAAAGAAAAAGCTGCTTTTATATGAACTTCTGCAAACTGTGAACTTGTAAGCCCCTCCCCTTACATTCTGGGTATAAAGTTCTGAAACTACCTGAACTTGGGGTCCAGGGAAGTAATTAATTACAGCAAAAGCTGTGCCCTCTGAACCTGGCTGCAGCCAAATAAAACGGTTTCCCTCTATCTTTAGTGTCCTGCCTCGTCTGTCCCTACAACACTGGAAGCCCACACTGACCTGATGTGCTCTCCCCAAGGAGAGCTCCCAAGTGTGTGGGTCCATACGGGTGCAGTCAGAGTTTTTCAGATCTCAACAATCTCTGCCTTTACCTCTGCAGTCTGACCTCCAAGATAATGCAATTTTTTTAGAGACCTTTTCCTATTAGGAAGTCACAGCCCAGGGAGAAGTGAAACAAGCTCCAGCAGAGATCCATCCCTGGAAGGGCGATGCACAGAATAAGATGCCGCCCCAGATCCTGCTACCAACAAAAGCCACTGGGGAACCCTGAGAGGCTGCCTCCTTTTTTAATTTTTCCATAAAGCCACTAATTTTTGTCAGATCATTTGGGAGAATTTATGGTTGGTCTTTGACAGATTCCTTGAAGAAAAAGAAACTTAAAGGCCACACAAACAAATCCCCTATTTTGCAAATAAAGTGAAACTTTCAAACGACTGCTCATTTTATTTTAAAATATGCAACAAAATATGACAATAAATGACAAAATATGCAACCTTTGTAAATATAGCACTACCACTGCCCAGAAGTGAATGTGGTTGTGACTCACTTTGCTTGTTTTAGTGTCTTGCCTGATTAAAGAATGTTTTTTAAAAATGGAACAAATGGATAAAGTAATCCTAATTTTGTGTTTCTGTATTAAAAAAAAACTGGATAGCAAGGTGATTTTAATATTTCTGAAACCGATCGCCCAAGACCCTACATCCCTCATTTTGTTTATTTTTTATGTGGTGTTGAGGATCAAACCCAGTGCCTCATGTATGCTAGGCAAGTGCTCTACCATTGAGCTATAGCTCCAGCCCCAGAATTGAAAATAATTTATATGTTGCCATTAACTAAACTAAATGTGTAATAAAGAATTAATCTTACCAAAGAGAAGTCTGACCTTTGCCCTGGGCTTCTGCAGGGTGCTCTTTAAGCTCCTGGAGAGTCTTGCCAAATTATGAGTGTCTTTGTTAATTAGACACACCAGGTAGTCTAATGATAACTAAAGGGAGCAGAAGACTGAAGATCATCCATGTGGGTGGACATCAATCACATCTACATGACCCGGCACCAATAAGAACTTTGGGTGCTGTTTTAGTCTGCTTTTTGCTGCTGTGATTAAAAGACCCAACCAGCACAATTTTAGGGGAGGAAAAATTTACTTAGGGGCTCACAGTTTCAGAGGTTTTAGTCCATAAAAGGCTGGCTCCATTCCTTAAGGCTTAAGGTGGGGCAGAAAAGTGTGGCAGAGGGAAACAGCTCACCTGATGATCAGAAAACAGAGAGAGAGACTCCAACTGCCAGATACAAATATATTCCTCAAAGCCCTCAGTGCCCACCTCCTCTATCCACACCTTTCAGTTAACACTCAATTAACCCCATCAGGGGATTAATTCACTGATTGGGTTAAGACTCTCACAACCCAATAATTTCTCCTCTGAACTCTCTTGCATTGTCTCACATGTAAGTTTTTGGGGGATACCTCATATCCAAACCATAACAAATGCCAAGGCTCAGGAGAGCTTCCTGCAACCCTGTAGAAACTGCCACATATTATTACCACGAGAATTTAGCACTGTCAGTGACTCTGCAAATTTGCGAATGATTCATGCATTTAGGATACACATAATGAACTAGACTCCATCTCCTGCCCGTGCCAGAAATAAGACAGAATGACATAAATAGAAAAAAAAAATGAGTTTAATTGCAGTTTGGCCAAAACTGGGAAGACAGCTACTATGTCTTCCCACTTCTCCAGAAAGGTTACAATTTTATAGGAAGAAAAGCCCGGAAATATACATTTGTAGATTCAACTAGTCTGTGCAAGCCAGAGATATAATTCTGGTTTTGATGGCACCCACCTAGGCCAGGGGACCAGATCTAGGTTTCCACTCTCAGCATGAGGATGCTGGAATGGAGATCATTATAATGATGTTAGTTACATGGTTTAAATTGGTATAACCAGGATTAAGAGTTCACTCTCTATAGTTTGACCACCATCACTTTCTCATATTAATGGAAAATGGAGAAATCATAGATGTTTCTATGATCAAGGGAATTTTGCTATAATTTTTTTTAGTTGTTGATAGACCTTTATTTTATTTATTTATTTTTATTTGGTGCTGAGAATCGAACCCAGTGTCTCACACATGCCAGGCAGGTATACTACCTCTGAGCCACAGAACCAGCCCGAATTTTGATATAATGTATAAATCCTATTTATTTATGGTGTATGAAGGAATGGCACTTCCTGCTGAAATCTCAAAGCCCTTTTCTTCTATATCAGTGATTTTTTTTTTCAAGATATAAGTACCCCTTCAACTCCCTGATCCTGAGATAGAGAAGATGGGGCCTGTCTGAGAAGTAGCAGAAAGAATTCAGGGCAACTATGTGGATACTGAGAAGTTATAAAGGGAAAGACCACCACAAAAGACAAAGCATATCAACATCGTCACCCCCCGGTTATTTTGCTGCAGCCAGACTGCGGCAGTCCTGTTTTCACCCCAAGACCCTACATCCCTCACATCACTGCATCCCAAACCCTCTTCATCAGAGCACCGAGGCCTCATGATCTCAACTCTACTTTCCTCCCCAGCATCATCCCTCTGCACGGGGCCTCCAGTTCTAAGGCTCTCAGGTTAAGGCCCTTTCCCAAGTCCTCCAGGGGATTACACACCCCTGTTGCACTCAGCTCTTCATGCCACCCACCCCTTCACACACACACACACACACACACACACACACACTCACCTGTCAGCTCCTATTTAACCCCCTGGCCTGCTGAAACCCCCTTAGGGAGCCCTCCCAGCGCCAGCCCCGCCCAGCAGGGGAGCACGTGATCCAAGGGCACCTTGGGAGGTCAGGTGGAGGGAGGTGGGGTCCTTGGGGCAAAGCTAGCGCAGTTGGAGTTGACCAGTGACCGTTGGGGGCTGGCTGGGGGATATTGGGGCAGGGCTTCAAGCCCTGAGGGAAGCCAGACGTGCTGGGTGGGCGGTGGAGCAGGACAATAGGGGCCAGAAGATGGGAGTCCAGGTGTAGGCTCATGGGGACACCCGCCCACTGGCGTCCTGCCCTGTGGTCTTCACCCTGTCTGGCGACCCAGGGTGGGGAGGAATCCGACTCGGAGCCCCCAACTGCCTGGGCTTCTGCAGATTCAGCCAGGTGGTGGCCAAGGCTCAGTCTGATGAGGGAGAGACCGGCCTCCCGGGCACAGCCCGCTGCCTCAGCCCCTCTGCAGGCGACAGGGCGAGGGCGCAACGCAGGCCCGGGGCCTACATGGAGTGTGTCTGATCGGGACTGCCAGGGGCTCAGCTTGTCCCCAAGTCCAAGTCGTAAGCTGCGTCTGCACAGGGCCATCAACGAACCTCTGTGTCCCCAGGAGAAGCTTGGGGATGCTGGACTGGACACAATTTCCCGTCACACTGGGGTTGTTTCCCGACCTGTTTGAACACAGGCTACAGTTTTAGAGGTTGTGAAGAACCTGTGCAGGGACACCCCTGGCTTCTGATACCTCTGATTTCTGGTAACACCGGAGAGAGCTGTGATCTAGGTGGCTTAGGTCTGGTCTCTGCTTTCAGGCCTTGATCACCTACCTAACCCATGTTAGGGAACTCCCTTTTATTTGATGGTTGGTCCCCTTTGGGTCTTCTCATTTTTCTGTGGGTGTATTTGCTCATCCCTTCCCATATCCACACTCTTGGGTTACTTCAAATCCTGTTACTGGGTTTGGGAAGGTGAGTTGCATTGATCAATGGAACAATAGCAAAAATGATGCAAAAAGAAACTGGAAAATTTCTTACTGCTCCTGGAAATCTGATTCCATAGGTGACATGGCCCAGCACCCCAAAAGACCCAGCTAAGAGACAGACCATTTGGGCACTCCCAGCTCCCGGCATGCTGCCATCTGATCCTAGGTCTTGAGCTAAAGTGCTGTTAATTTTGATAGCAAGAGATAACCTTACATGCCACTCAAAGCTTTAGATCCCATTTCTTGGTTCTCTCCCCATTCCATCCCCATTTCTCTGTCTTGACCTTTACTCTGCACACAAGCCTAGAGGAAGACCAGTAGGGTCTCTAAGGAAGTGTTGTCTAACATTTTTTTACACAGATCTCCTTTATCAAAATCACTTGGAGAATCTTTTAAATCCTGGAAATACTAGGAATCTTTGGGGGAGTGGTAGGAGAATCTTCAGTTTGGCTAGTCCCACTGTTCCCTAGGACACTTTTTAATAATTCTCCTTCTCCATCTGCAGTTGTGGCAGTGTCTTAACTTTCCCGGGTCCCTTAGCACCATCCAGACGTGAGCCTAAGAAGATCTCCTCATGGATTTTGGAGGATGTCATTAGTACAACGTGCCCCCAATGAGAATGGGGAGTTCGGCATCCCTGCCTCTTCCCCTCCTCCATCGGTGCTCTGCTTTAAGTCACTCCACAGTTGACTCACAGGACCAACCTTCTCTGGGGATGATCCGCAGGACTCAGGAACTTCTGAAGCCTGAAAATGGTGCTGAGGAACATTCAAGGTAAGGTCTTGAGAAATGGTCTTTTCACATTTTTATTTTGAATTCAAGAATCAACTAAGGGGAAATCGATTTTATAATTCTGTCTCTGTAGTCAGTGCTCCTGAGTTTACTCTTCTAAAAATTTTTTTTAATTAAAAAAAAAGCCCAGGATTTATACCTTAAAAGGAACACTGTCAACCTTTCACAACCCCATATGACCATCTCCTTCTTCCAGAAAATGATTTCCTAGGAGAGAACTTAGCCTACTGCTATCTTCCCTGTACCAGCACAGAGTGCCTCAGAATGCCTTGCTGGCTACCCAGCAAGTTCTCACCCCACGGCTATGTGCTTATGGCCAAATCAGTGAGGACCAAGCTACTTTGTTCTACCTAAATTCCTTCATGCCTCCTTTTTTTCTAGCAATGACTGGACCTTAAGATTTCATATTTGAAGGCTCTCTGGTCAAAAACAGTTGTGGAACCATCATCCAGAGACAGACATCCTTGTTATAAGTTTTATTAGACAATACAAATCTCAGAGAAGGGCCAACAGAGGAATTTGGGGATGTGAAATCTGAACTCTGAAAGTGGTACTATTGTTTCTTGAAAAGAAAGGAAGGACACATTCATTGTGTGCCTGCCATATGCTGCACCCTGTGATTGGTCATTTCACAAAGATGTCCTTTATCCTTACTATCAGGTATACATTACCATCCTTGTACATGTGAGAGCATAGATAGATTTGTTTCCTCATTTGAGATGATTGGCATTGAGTGCTAGTGGGATTAAGGTGATTTTTTTTATTGGTTGTTCAAAACATTACAAAGCTCTTGACATATCATATTTTATACATTTGATTCAAGTGGGTTATGAACTCCCATTTTTACCCCGTATACAGGGGTAAAAATCACATCGGTTACACATCCACGTTTTTACATATTGCCATACTAGTGACTGTTGTATTCTGCTATCTTTCCTATTCTCTACTATCCCCCCTCCCCTCCCATCTTCTCTCTCTACCCCATCTACTGTAATTCATTTCTGTCCCTTGTTTTGTTTTTTTTCCCTTTCCCCTCACATCCTCTTATATGTAATTTTGTATAACAATGAGGGTCTCCTTCCATTTCCATGCAATTTCCCTTCTCTCTCCCTTTCCCTCCCACCTCTCGTCCCCGTTTAATGTTAATCTTTTTCTCATGCTCTTCCTCCCTGCTCTGTTTTTAGTTGCTCTCCTTATATCAAAGAAGACATTTGGCATTTGTTTTTTAGGGATTGGCTAGCTTCACTTAGCATAATCTGCTCTAATGCCATCCATTTCCCTGCAAATTCCATGATTTTGTCATATTTTTTAGTGCTGAGTAATACTCCATTGTGTATAAATGCCACATTTTTTAATCCATTCATCTATTGAAGGGCATCTAAGTGGGTTCCACAGTCTAGCTATTGTGAATTGTGCTGCTATGAACATCGATGTAGCAGTATCCCTATAGTATGCTCTTTTAAGGTCTTCAGGGAATAGTCCGAGAAGGGCAATAGCTGGGTCAAATGGTGGTTCCATTCCCAGCTTTCCCAGGAATCTCCATACTGCTTTCCAAATTGGCCGCACCAATTTGCAGTCCCACCAGCAATGTACAAGTGTACCCTTTTCCCCACATCCTCGCCAGCACTTGTTGTTGTTTGACTTCATAATGGCTGCCAATCTTACTGGAGTGAGATGGTATCTTAGGGTGGTTTTGATTTGCATTTCTCTGACTGCTAGAGATGGTGAGCATTTTTTCATGTACTTGTTGATTGATTGTATGTCCTCCTCTGAGAAGTGTCTGTTCAGGTCCTTGGCCCATTTGTTGATTGGGTTATTTGTTATCTTATTGTCTAATTTTTTGAGTTCTTTGTATACTCTGGATATTAGGGCTCTATCTGAAGTGTGAGGAGTAAAGATTTGTTCCCAGGATGTAGGCTCCCTATTTACCTCTCTTATTGTTTCTTTTGCTGAGAAAAAACTTTTTAGTTTGAGTAAGTCCCATTTGTTGATTCTAGTTATTAACTTTTGTGCTATGGGTGTCCTATTGAGGAATTTGGAGCCCGACCCCACAGTATGTAGATCGTAGCCAACTTTTTCTTCTATCAGACGGCGTGTCTCTGATTTGATATCAAGCTCCTTGATCCATTTTGAATTAACTTTTGTGCATGGCGAGAGAAAGGGATTCAGTTTCATTTTGTTGCATATGGATTTCCAGTTTTCCCAGCACCATTTGTTGAAGATGCTATCCTTCCTCCATTGCATGCTTTTAGCCCCTTTATCAAATATAAGATAGTTGTAGTTTTGTGGATTGGTTTCTGTGTCCTCTATTCTGTACCATTGGTCCACCCGCCTGTTTTGGTACCAGTACCATGCTGTTTTTGTTACTATTGCTCTGTAGTACAGTTTGAAATTTGGTATCGCTATACCTCCTGATTCACACTTCCTGCTTAGAATTGCTTTTGCTATTCTGGGTCTTTTATTTTTCCATATGAATTTCATGATTGGGGATTAAGGTGATTTTTATTAAATTGCCTCAATCTACTTCTGGTTGCTCAACCACCAGTCTCTCTCCAGGATTAGCTGCCTTACTTGGGATGGACTGAGGTTGACCAAAGGATAAAGCTATAAAAGATAGGAAATTTGCCTAGTGACTCTGTTCTAAGGGGCAATTTCCCTCCAGAAACTACTTGGTTTTGTTCTTCTCCACTATCTTCTAGCAATCCTTTTTAATACATTCCCCAGAGATTTTAGTGGTTATGTATGGGAGACTATGTCTGATAGCAGATTTTAGCAGGATAATAGCAGATTTGCATTGACTGTTGCTTGCAGAATGGACTGTGATACTACCTTGACCAACTTTCCAGTTCATGGAGAACCACTTTCTTACAAGCCAAACCTTGCAGTCTCTTCCTGAATATCCACATCAAAAGCAGGTTGAATCTGTTAAAAAAGTTTTAAGAAATATGGATAGATAAAATTTCATGACTGGGGCTGGGGTTGTGGCTTAGAGGTAGAGCACTTGCCTCATATGTGTGGAGACAATGGATTTGATCCTCAGCACCACATAAAAATATTGTGTCTACCTATAACTAAAATATAAATACTAAAAAAATTTCATGACTGGTCCCTAAATTAGAGACCATACTTGCAAAGCAACATTGCTCTTCAGAGGATTCACATGTGAATACTAGCAATGCTGTCATTGCTCAAAACATGCTTGAAGACTTCTCACTGGAATTTGTTCTGGAGCCAGCTTAGAAATTATATGAGAACTTGGCATCTTTCCTATAGTCAATTTACATTTTTAATCTCAAATGATGTTAATGCTGTTTGGTGACCCTTTTGATCACCTTCATTTGACAAATACCTATTTGTCTGTCTCTCTCCAAGTTACAGAGTAAGGTCCTGGAGGATGGGGAAGGTTTCTAGCTCCATCAGATCCCATGTTCCCAGGACACAGGGTTAGTTTTCAGCATATATTGTTGAGTAGTCATATTACAAAAGTTTGAGAGTTTACTTTTCTATAATACCATGAATAATGCTTATTGTAAATTCTAAGGGGAGAAGCTAGTTGGCTGTAGTATACATAATTAGTTATCTTGTCCAATTGCATTGCCCAATAAAAGTTCATTGGTATGATTAAAGTGACAGTAGGCATGTCTTATCTATTCTTCAGTTAACTTCTCCTAAAGTTAAATTGATTAAAGCAACAACACTTATTTCTCTCTCACACAAATTGTATATTTGTGAGAGAGAGAAAAATAAGTGTTGTTGTTTGACAGGAATGACTTGCATGTGTTCCACATGGCATCAGCCGAGATGGCTTGAATTGAGACTGGACAACACTTCCAATACACATCACTCACTTAGCCAGCAAGTTAGTGCTGACCCTTGGCAGGGAGTTCAGCTGGGATCTGACCAGGGACTGGGGACTTTGGTCTTCGTGTAGATCTCTGCTCAGTTTCCAAGAAGACATGTCCCAAGTGATCCAGAAAAAAGGGAATGGCACTTTTATGCTCTATCCCTTGGAAATCACATAGAACTTCCACTGTCTCTTATTAAGAGAAGCAAAGTTATACTCAGGTTAACAGGGAGAGGACATAGATTCTACCTATGGGGTAGTGGCAATAGCATATTGTAAGGTAAGTCTGTGGGATGAGAGACATTCATATGTTGTAAAGTTGATATTTAAACATTTTATCTTCCACATATTAAGTTTTTTGAATGAATTTTGTTGAATATTTTATTTTGCTTTTTACCCCAAAATTAGACATTTCATTATTTGAGACCAAGGGAGACATCTCTATAAAGAATATAGCTTGCCTTTACCCATTTTTAACTTTTTTCAATTGGAATCACATATTATGAATAATTTTCTGTAATGCTTCCTTTGTCCAAGGTTCTAAGATTCAGGCAAGTCACCGTGTTGATGTACTTTGTTCATGTTCACTGTTGCCAGGCCCTATATACCATAGTTAGCATTGTAGATGGGCCTCTTCTTCAACCACCTCCAATCATAATTTGCTGATACCACATCCTGGGTAGAGCTCTTGGCACCCACTCCAATGTACTTGGGCTACCCTTCCCACAGGCCTTTCCTTGACTGGTAATGCTATTTGTGGTTCCAGAAATCAAATTTGAGCACCCTTCATACTTAAAACCCCCAGCCAGGCATACAGCAGACTGATCTGTTATGCAGAGCTTATGCATGGAGGGGTCCAGTTCCCTCACGGCCTCAGCACCATGAGAAGGGGTCCTAGAAATGTAGTCACATGAACGTTTTATAAATTCCTCAAGAAGACAACATATGAATATAGAAATACATAAGAAAGCATAATACAAACATTCCCCACCACAGCCTGTAGGCAAACTGATGAGGTAAAAGCAAATGTCTCTCAGTGTTGGGAAGATCATGGCCCCTTCATGGATTCCAGCAGTAAGACTAAACCCCAAGTTTGCCCAACACAGGTATGCAGATGCCACAGTCACTTGTGCACAAATTGTAAACAGCAAGGTAAGCAGTGAAAACTAATTTACTATCTTGGTTCTCAAAAATTTTATCAATATAAATGATGGTGGAAGTCCACTTTCAGGACACGTTTCTTGTAATAGAAAATTCAGAAAAACTCCCAGCAAAAGGTGTTAAGAGAATCTTAAACAGTTTGATCTAGAATTAAACTGAAATAGACAAAACTTTTAGAAATTGGTTGTTTATTCTCCGTAAATTGGTGCTTATTCTCCTTATTTCCACCTTGCTTATTAATGTGTGACTGCAGAACAACTCAAGACCACTCGGTTGTTGTTCCTACCCACTCAGTGGCCTGAGCAGTGGGAGCTGCAGACCAGTCTTCAGTGGCTGGCTGGGCACTCCAGTCTTCTGTTAAGAAAAATACCAAAAAGCCATTAGCTCTGTCCCCAAAAGTACTACTATCCCCACTCTGCCCAACAACCCATCTATCAGATACTCATGGCCTTCTTTCACATAATATACCAAAGACAAAGACTAAGGCTAACATATTCCAAAAACACTTGAATTCAACAGCAAGGTTATTTGTAGATAAGCACACTAATTAAAACCTCTTAATGCTAGCATAATTTCCTGAGATTAAAAATTTAAAAGTTCCCTGGATACATACCAGTAGGGAACTGCTGGATAGGCACAGAGGGCACCTGCACACCTTCAGACCAGTCTGCAACCTCAGGTTGAGTAGCAGTGAACTCAGGAGCTGGAGCAGTCCATTCACCCTGAAATTCCTCCTTGGTCACAGCCTTTTCAGCAGCAGCCTGCTCTTCCTTTTCAATCTGGTAATATACATATTGAAGTTTAGAAGAACCAACATATTTAGTTTCCAAGAAGCACACACCAACGTAGCCCAATGCTCATGTGACAGCCTTTTGTAGAAGCTTACCTCTTCAGGATCTCTGTAGAAGTATAGATCAGGCATAACCTCCCATGGGTGCTCACGAGAAATGGTGCCACGCATGCGCAGAACTTCTCGGGCCAGCATCCACCACATCAGACCCACAGAATGAGCTCCCTGCAAGTATGCTGGGTTATTAGTTGACATCTATTCAACCCCAAATGGCAAGCAATTCCCTGTTCACTTTACCTGGCCCATATCATTTAGGCCCCTTGGTACCAAAAGTCATCACGAAAACACAGGCTGCTTTCCAAATATCATCTCTCTTCGCTATTATACATTAACAGTTTACTTGTAGCAAGGATTACTATCAAACTCCACTCACTGGGTCAGAATGGAGTGTTAGCGAAAAAACTTGCCCCTCATGTAGCACACTACCTACACTTGAGAGTTCACCAGCCAGTTAATGGCCTCAACTCCAAGCTCTAACAATGTGCATAGGAATTTCCCATTCTTTTCTACAGCATTCATTTACAAACTGTAAAGTTGTTACCTTGTTGTTGCATGGAATGGCAATGTCCACATAGCGCAGAGGAGAGTCTGTGTTACACAAAGCAATGGTAGGCAGATTGACATAGGATGCTTCTGTAAGAGGCTGGTGGTCAGCCCTGGGATCAGTAACCACCAGAAGACGTGGCTCCCGGAAAGCTGCCTGGATCTGGTTAGTGAAGGTTCCAGGAGTGAAGCGGCCAGCAATAGGGGTGGCTCCAGTCGCAGCAGCAAACTTCAGCACAGCCCGCTGTTAGAATTAAAGGAAGAATTAGCAATAAGTACTCCAGGAATGGTTTCATAATACCACACACCATCCGTCAATTCTGTAGTCACATAAACCAGCCCATTTAGTTGGGAGCTTCAAAACAGCCTTTTCTTAAAAATGAAAGAAAGTATCACCCTTTCGTAAAAGCATCTAACAATTCTGGGTTAACTGAAAAGTCTTTTCAGGTCCTTCCTTACATGTCCTACCTGAAATGCTCTTCCCACTCAACCTCACTTCCTCCACTACTTCTGGTAGCTATAGAACTATACTGCCTGATTTCAAATACCAGGTAAATCACTTTGTCAGTGACTTGGATAAGGTATTCACGTGCCTTTAAGTTTCTCGCTTAAAGGAACTAGCTATGAGAAATGCATACACCTAACAGAACAGTTTGGCACCTAATACACATTTCTGAGGTCTGGTCAAATTTAATCAGTCACCCAATGTGAAGAAAAGTACATTACCACCTTTCTTTACCCTCCCTTTCTTATTCTCCTCCAGAGACTATTACCTGCATGAAATGGCAACGTCCACATAGCACAGGAGTCTATGTTACACAAAGCAATGGTAGGCAGATTGACATAAGATGCTTCTGTAAGAGGCTAGTAGTGGTAGCCCTGGGATCAGTAACCAGTCCCAGATTTATTTTTCTGCCATATCCCACAGATCTAGCATGTCAGGACCAGGCTAGATATGCTTGGTAAATTTTTGCTGAAAACAAGCAAGAGCAGTCCCTTAGTTCGTTCTATAGGAATAACTCAAATCTGTAAATATTTGGAGTGTATAAAATCCTTAAAGAACTTCCAGAAATAATTGTCTATTTTGTTTCCATAAAAATTAAGCACTGTTGCACATACCTGGCCAGTATTCCTAGAGGATATGACACTGACATCAGCAGGGTTTTCAATGGCAACAATGGCACGAGCTGCCAGCAGAAGCTTCTCCCAGGTCCTCTTCAGATTTATGATGTAGATGCCTAGATGAGAACATTTTTTTTTGTACTAGGGATTAAATCCACAGCCTGGAGTAAGATTAAATATACACTCCACCAGAGCTAAACCCCCAGATGGATCTTTTAAAAACATGTGAACTGGCTATGCAAATAGCACATTCTTTGATAAATGTGAGTGTATGTGGCAGTGAGTACTATCAACTCCAGTCATAGAGATAAACTCTACTGGTGTTAGCGAAAATCCTGCCATTGATGTAGCACACTTCCGACACTCAGAAGTTCACTGGCCAAGACTGGCCTCCACCCTGAGCTTTAATAGTGTGCACTGGCAAAGTCCATCTTTTTCTTTCTCTTCTTCTGTAGAAATCTTTGGACCCCTGGGCTCCTCTCTAAATTCTTACCCACTTCCAGGCCCTCTAGCCACTCTTCCTTTTCTATCTCCATTGATAACATACTCATTCTACATCTCAGTTACAGCACTGCACTCCCAAGCTTAAATCTTTTACTCCAGGTTGTTATCATAACCTATCTTTCCTTCTGTTTCCAAGCAAAGTTGCTTATCCCCACCCTTTGCTGTACTTTCTTCTTAGAATTCAGTTAAATAAACCTTTAAGTAGGAGGAAATATAGGAAATAAGGTACTTGACATTTCACATCTTTTCAAATCCCCAAACCTAAGATATAAATAGTCTTCCCTCTAGAATTCAAAAATATTTTCTCCCCCCACCACCAAAACCCTTAGTACTATCCATGAGAAGGCATAATCAAAACTTGTACTTACAGCTAAAATAACAAAAAATTAAAGCAGTAACTGACCATCGCTTTTCCTTTTGTAGATATACTGTTCCATCTGGAAATCAAGGTTGGTGCCACCTAAGTGGGTTCCTGCTGCAAGGAATTTGAGGACATCCTCCTCCTTCATTTGCAGGACATCAAGGGCTCCGGACATTGTGACAGTTTCCCTTTAAAGTTACGACGGGAATCTGAAAGAAAAATGTTAACAATCTAGTGTGAATGAAGTGAAAGAGGATTGCTTTCTAACTATACCAGCAATAGGGGTGGCTCCATTTAAACTTCAAGTTTAAATGCAACCAAATTTCATCTTCTACAGTGTCAGGTACTGAGCTTACAAGGTAATGAAAGAACAAGACAGAAAATTAACGGGCGCACAGCATACTAAGAGTTACAGCAAATTAACTCTTTTTTGGTACCGGTAATTGAACCCAGAGGCGCTCACCACTCAGTTATCTACCCAGTCTTTTTTGAGTTAGAAACTCACTTGCAATTCTCTTGCCTCAGTCATTGGAGGCGCTGGATTTGCAGGCGTGAGCCACCACGCCCAGCATATCAAATCTGGTAAAGAAAAGTAGCGTGGATCACAAAATACCAAAGTAATTTAAAAACCAGCTAACTAAATTTAACGATTCTCAAGGTACACAAGAATAAAGCAAAGTTATGGACAAAGGTAACTAGATGTGAAAAGAGCCGCCATGTTTGAGCATATGCCAAGCTTAACAGGTTTTTTTCCCCCAGAAGGTTGTAACCCTAAGTTTAGGAATTTACTTCCCCAAGCCATCACTAGTTTCCGAAAACCTTGCTAAGAATTTTAATTCCTGACCCGCAAGGCGCTAACAGAAAACACTACAGCCAAGCAGGTGGTGTAGATCGCCCCTTGGGTCTCGGTTTACTGCCATTGGGGGGGCGAAGGGACCCAGCCCACTCACGCCATGGTCCGTATCTCGGCCCGGGAGCCTAGCCACGTGTGGGCCGCAGGCCTGAGGCAGAGCACGCCGACGGAAGGCGGCCCAGGCCCCACGGGCCTTCATTTTAGTTTTCGCGCCCTTTATCTGCATAGGAAACTGGTTCAGGCTGATTAAGAGAGCGCCAGGAACCCCCAAAAGAAACGCACCAAGAACAACGCCGTATGGATCCCTCCCTGGGTAGCGCGGAAAGGACAGGCAGCCGGAAATGACGTTCTTATATAGCCCATCATCAACCAATGGCAAAGAAAATCAAGCGGAAGGAGGGCGGGCGGAGCGGAGCGACGCTGGGACGCGACTTCCCGCTCCGGAAGGCGGACTCACAGCGCAAGCGCAGACTATTTTAACCGAGAGGTTGAATTTCGGGTTTAACCGGGCTCCTGCGACAGCCTGTCAAGAATGCTTGCTGGAGCGCTGGGACGCGGCCGCGGACCTAGTGTGTGACCGTCTTACCGAGTCGCAGGTGAACTTGGGCCGTTTCGTCGTCTGAGTTTCTCTTATTGTAATGTAGGACAGTATGTGCACCACATCAAGCCTAAGTGTTTAGTAAACAAAACCTGGAGGAACTATTATCAGCATGTAATTCAGATTTCAAGTGTTCACTTACGGAAAGTTTTCCCGAAAAAAGACTGTACACATGAGATTGTTAGTTTTTGGTAGACCCCCCCCCACACACACACACACACAGAAATGCAGTTTCTATCTGTAGGCCGTTAATAAAGATTTATTCCATCCAATACAATACCATGCAGCCACTTAAAAATAATGAAACTTGGACTCAGTGGCAGAGCACTTGCTTAGTGTGAGGCACTGGGGTTCAACTGTCAGCACTGTGTATCAATAAAGGTCCAATGACAACTAAAAAAAAATATTTAAAAAATAATGAAGTTATGTGCTGTGATACCAAAAATAATTTTTAGGATGAGGATAATTATGAAGGTTTAAGTCCTGTGCTACTAAAAGATTACCATAAAGAAATAACAAAATTTAAATTATTAATAATACAGCAGATCTCAACCCTGTTTGCACTTAGAATCTATTTGGAGAGTTTTTAAATGTATAGTGCCCAACCCCAGATTTTTTTTTTTTAATTTTTGTTTATTTTACAAATAACTCCCAGATAATTCTATGTGAAGTTAACCTGAGGACCACATATGATGTAAGGGCATTGGCTTTCCCTGCCCCCTCTTTTTCTAGTATATTAATTTTTTTTCAATGAGGAACACAGGTTTTCAAATTGAAACAAAACAATACAGGGCAATGGGCAAAGTTTCCAATGCCAGATGGAACTCCTAGTCACTTCATTTCTGAGCTTCAATCCCATGAGACATGAGAAGAGAGGAAAGGTGAGTTATCCTTGGGGCTTGGAATGTGTTCTAGGACCACTTGCCACTGGAATAAGGATTTCCAGTAAATTTCAGTCTTATTTCATGTTTGGAGAAAATTAAGCTATTTCTTCTGTTTATTTGCACTCCCACCCCCTCAAAGCAAAATGAAACACTACCCCAGAGCTCCAGTGACTGAAATTCACCAGGTGTAAGGCAGCAAATCCACATGGGGAAGTCCATACATCCAGATTCATCTCTGCCCATCTTCCCCAAGGGGCCTCACCTACAGGTTCTCTGGCCTCAAGGGTCAAAGGAGACTGAAGAGATCCTGAGGACATGGAACAGCTACCATGTCCCAAGTTTAAGAGATAGCTACTCTCTAACTTGCCTTCACATCTTAAGTGCTTCTCCCAGCACAGGACTCACAACATGGAGATCACCACACTGGTGGTTTGGGTGCCACTATGAAGCCAGGAACTGCTTTATGCTCTCCCATAGTCCTACCCAAATTATTTTAAATAGCACAGTTTTAATTTAAAACTTAAAGTATAAACTTATTGTAAACTTATAAATCATTAAATATATTTATGCTATGGGATGAAGCATGCCCCCAAAATACATGTTGGAGTTCTAATCTATAGTAGCTGTGGATGTGAACTTTTTTGGAAGTAGGGTCTTTATGCTAAAATGAGGTCCTGGGTCTGGATGACTGGAGTCCTTAAGAGAGATATTTGGACATGGAGAGACATACCCAGAGAAGAAAACATATGAAGACAGAGGTAGGGGATCAGAGTGATGCATGTGTAAACCCAGGAACACCAAGGATTGCCATCAATCACCAGAAGAACAGACAGAAATGGTTCTCCAGAACTTTCAAGAGAGCATGAAGTAAATGCTCTGCTTTATCTCCAGAACTGAAACAACTTATGTTGTTTTGGTGATCCAGCTTATGGTTAATTTGTTGATACAACCCTATGAAACTAATACAATGTTCTAGAAACATTTACTCACTCAACCCTCACTACCACCCTAGGAGGTAGAAAATATTAACTATTCCCATTTCCTAGGCATAATTTCAATATGTCTAAGTGAAGTGCTATGTGGATCAGAACCCAAGATAACCACAAGACCACACAACTCTGTCTGCTCCTTGGATAAAGCAATGACTCTTCTAAATTTGAAAGAAAATACTTGGATAGCCCCAGTAAAAGGGGACAGTAACAAGTGTTGAAGGGGATGTGGAGAACCTGGAATTTCTACACACTCCTGCTGGTAATGTAAAATGGTGCAGCTGCTTTGGAAAACAGTTTTTGAAAACTTCCCAAAGTATTAAACATTTACCATTTGGTCTAGTAATTCCACTCCTAAGTATATGCTCAAGAAAAATGAAAAAAAAATCCCAACACTTGTACATGAATATTCATGGCAGCATTATTTACAACAGCTTCAAAGTGAAATTAACCCAAACATTCATCAATTCAAGAATGGATTAATAAAGCACAGTTGCCTGGCTGGTCCTAGAGTTACATGTGTGTAAACTCAACTAAAATGTGATTAAAAAGGTTAAAACAAAAAAAACTTATATTTGTACTGAACATGTATACACTCTTCTTGTCATTATTCCTTGAACAATGCAGTGTGTCAACTAGTTCCAAAGTATTTACATTACATTTGAAATAAATTATGAGTAATTTGGAGATGATTTAAAATATAAGGGAAGATGATGTAGGTTATATGCAAATATTATGCCATCCTATGTAAGGAAGTTGACCATCCATGGGAGGGCCTGCATAAAATCTCCATGTACACTGTAGGTCAACCATACATGCATACAATAGAATGTTATTTGGGCATAAAAAAGAATAAAGAATCAAACATGTCACACCATGAATCAACCTCAAAAAACATACTAAGTGGAAAGAAGCTAAATACAACAGACTTCATTATTTATTATTATATGAAGCGTCCAGAAAAGGTGAATTTATAGACAGAAAGTAGATGAGTGGTAGGCTGGGGATGGAAATGAAGACTAATTATGAATGTATGAGAGATCTTACTAGGGAATGAAAATGTTCACAACTAATTTATGGTGATGGCTACACCATTCAGTAAAGTTACTGAAAATCACTGAATTGTATACTTGAAATGGATGAATTGTATAATATGTAAAACAAGGTTATTTTTTAAAAATTAGGTTTTAATGACCTATGTAAGTTAACAACCACCCTAGAACTAATTTATTATTTTCAAACAGAATGATAAATATACTATTTAAATTTTACAAACAGCTTTCAAAGATAAAGAATATTACTTTATTAATCCAAACTTTAGTTGTGGAAAAAGGCCAGAACAGCTTACAGTTGAAACAGTACGGGGGCCAACACCAAAAATTTTTCTTTGGATGTTTAGAGACTAGGAAGTTACTATCCCCATTCTCCAGAGCCTCTGAGAAGATGATTAGGAACCAAATAAATGAAATATTTTCTTCTTACACCTGGTATACTTCAGATAGTCTTCACCTGGTAGACATCACTATGTCTCTTCTCAGATCTAGTCTTCCCCATGTAGAGCTCCTTAGACATGGAAGGAGGCCTACAGCTTCTCCGGATTATGACTCCTTGCCCCGGCACATGCTCAAGGAGCTGTAGTGTAGGCAGGTGGCTAAAGCAGAACCACCTGGCAGACATCTCTCTGGAAATGTCTTTCAAGTAGTTTGCAGGATATACGAACCTCTGTCCCAACTTTTTAGTGGGCTGTGTTGTGCATTGGTGACTCCTTTTCTGGGAATCTGAAGCCTCCAGGCAGGTCTCCTTCAATGGGGGACTGAAGGCAAACATGTTTCTTCCTGGCTTTCCAGGTAGGACTTCACCAGACTCCAGATGCTGAGATAAAGCAGTGCTTGACAGGAACCAAGCAGGACAGCAGATTCCACCCTTTCCTGGTCCTCTCTTATCAGGACTTTAGGCCCATTTTGGCCATCATCTCTTCATAGACCGTCCATGCCATTGCTGCCATCAGAGTTCTGCGGAGGGCCCGGGGGACACTGCCTTGAAAGAAGCCACGCAACCCATGGTCCTATGATGAAAATAAATGTCAAAACTCCAGAAATAAAGTAGTAATATAATTAACTATCCATCTGGCACCAGAGAGTCTCTGTTACCTTGTTTCTGAGTCTTAGTTTCTAAAGTATATGCCATATCTATGAATAAGACCCAGTGGTACACACCTGTAATCCTAGTGGCTTAAGAGGCTGAGGCAAGAGGATCACGAGTTCAAAGCCAGCCTCAGCAAAAGCGAGGTACTAAGCAATTCAGTGAGATACTGACTCTAAATAAAATACAAACAGGGCTGGGGATGTGCCTCAGTGGTTGAGTGCCCCTGTATTCAATCCCTGGTACTCCACTACCACCACAAAAGGAAAAAAAAGATAACTAATGAACTTTAAAAAATGTTTTTTGACCAGCTGTGATGGTGCATGCCTGTAATTCCAGCAATTCAGGAGACTGAGGCAGAAAGATGCATATCAAGGCCAGCCTCAACAACTTGGCAAGATCCTGTCCCCAAATAAAAAATAAAAAGGGCTAGGGATGTAGCTCAGCATGAAGCAGCCCTGGATTTAATCCCTGGTAACAGAAGAAGAAAAAAAAAAAATCATTTTGCATACCTGCTAGGCTTTAATTTAAGCCTGTTCTATCTAAGAGAATTTCTTAAAAATCTTTTTGTTTTATGTTTTTGAGTGAGGGGTGCTAGGTACTGAATCCAGACTTGTACATGTTAAGCATGCTCTCTACCATGAGCAACACTCACAGGCCCCCTATATCATGCAAGATTATTGTGTATAGTTGTATAGTCTGTATACTACACAGAAGCACTGAGCCCCAAGTAGCAGATGAAATCCATGCCAAGGTTTGTTTGCCAAACCTGGATCCTGGATACAGGCTGAAGGAAGAGTAGGCTTCTTAGCATTTGTCTATCAGGAGGGAGTACTTTTTGTGTAATTCACTGTGTGCTCCTGGTTTATACCCTATCTGTATAAGAATTAAAGGCAAAACACCTCTTCATTTTTTTTAGGGGGTAACAGGGACTGAACTCAGGGGCACTCAACCACTGAGCCACATCCCCATCCCTATTTTGTATTTTATTTAGAGACAGGGTCTCACTGAATTGCTTAGTGCCTTGCTTTTGCTGAGTCTGGCTTTGAACTCCTGATCCTCCTGCCTTAGCCTCCTAAACCGCTGGGAGGCATGTACCTCTGCACCTAGCAAAACACCTCTTCTTTCTCCCTCATAACCTGAAATGATTTGCAATTTCACATATATTGAAAAATATATTATTGTTGTACTTCATGACTTTATGTACAGAGAATAAGAAAGCAGACAGCCTAAATGGTATGAGCAGTATTAGAGTCACAAATTCACATTTATTTTTAACACGAATATCTGGTGTGTGATAACAGTACTGTGTTCCAAAACGGCCAATCCACTGGTTTTTAAATAGTGCTTTAGTGCCTTTTATATCTTTTATAACATTTTATTTTCAGTACCATTTGTATTAGACCAAACAGCTAGAACATAATATGTATGCTTCTTTTCTGACTATCTTTTTTCCTATGTCCTTAATTAGAGTACTGAGACCACCCAGACGTCCTGTTCAGCAGATCTGGGCTATAGTCAAACAATCTGCATGTTGATGAACAGGGGATCCTAATATAGGTGCCCCTCCCCTCAAAACAAAAACAAAAACACATAAGCTTTTATGGTTCTCAACCTTGGCAGCACACTGGGATTACTGGGACCTTTAAACAAAACTTTTCTGATTTTTTTTTTCTTTTGGTGCTGGAGTTGAGCCCACAGTCTTATACATGCTAAGCACATGCTCTACTACTGAGCTACACCCCAAGCCCCTAAAAAAATAGTTCTGATACTGCCCTTCCACCAGATCGCTGATATCTTTGGCCTAGATTTTGACATGGGAATGCAGATTTCTAAAAGCTTCTCAAATGATTCCAAATGAATGAAGGACAAGAACTACTGCTTTAGAGAGAGATCCTTATCCACTACAAGAAACTATACTCATTCTATGGTCTTACTTTGAAAATGATAGTTACTGCTTGGCCTATCCACCGAAACTTCACTGGGGAGAGCTGCATGTGGGTCTTGATAACATCTGCAGGTTGAGTTACCAGGGAGGCCAGAATACCAGCAAATATCCCACAGCTGAAATTTATGACAGGAATAAAGACTGCATCCAACTGGTCTGAAAGAGAACACACATAACATGGAATTACATATCTCATACTTATCAGATTTATCAGATAAAACTCAGTGTAAGTTGTCCCTTCATTCTTCCCAAAATTCAGAAAGATGTAGATTCAAACAAGTTTAAGGATTAAATATTTGAAGGTGCAACTAATGGGCTTGGGTTGTAGCTCAGTGGAAGAGCACTTGCCTAGCATGTGTGAGGCACTGGGTTTGATTCTTAGCACCGTATATAAATAAATAAAATAAAGGCTCACCAACAACTAAAAAATATTAAAAAGAAAAAGGTGTAACTAATATCCAAGTGATACAAGTTATCCATAATGGATCAAGCACAATGTCATGTGCCTCCTGATATAAAAACTGTATCATATCCTTGGTCCACTTGCTAAAAATAAATAACTAAATCTAATCACTGAAAAAACACACTATATAAACCCAAATTTAGGTATACCAACTGGCCTCTATTCTTGGAAATAAAAATTACTACAAAGTACACTACTGGAATGATTAGAGAAATCAGAATATGGACTATGTGTTCAAGAATTTTACCTGTATTAAACTTCTTGAATTTGAAAAAATAGATGGTTACATGAGGGCCTGTCCTTGTTCTTAGGAAATACACACTGAGATATTTAAGGGTAAAGATGAGTCATGTCTACAACTTACTCTCAAAAGATTTACAGATTTATATATTGTATTGTTCTTGTGGCCTTTCTCATAGGTTTAACATTATTTCTAAATACCCAATTTAAAAAATTTTAGGATGGATTGAAAATTAAAAAATACACTTCCAGGCGTGATATTGGCACCAAAATAGACATGTAGACCAATGCAAAATAGAAGACACAGAGACAAACCCTCATAAATACAGCTACCTCATACTAGACAAAGGCACCAAAAACATACAGTGGAGAAAAGACAGTTTATCTAACAAATGGTTCTGGGAAAACTGGAAATCCATGTGTAACAAAATGAAATAAAACTCTCTCATCCTGTACAAAAATCAACTCAAATTGGATCCAAGACTTAGGCACAGAGACCTGTACCTCATAGAAGAAAAAGTAGGCCCAAATCTTCATCATATCAGCTTAGGACCTTACTTCCTTAACAAGACTCCTAAAGTACAAGAAATAAAATTAAGAATCAATAAATGGGATATATTCAAACTAAAGAGTTTCTTCTTAGCAAAGGAAATAATCAATAATGTGAAGAGAGAACCTACAGAATGGGAAAAAAATCTTTACCACAAGCACCTTGGATAGAGCACTAATCTCCAGGATATATAAAGAACTCAAAAAACATAACACCAAAAAAACAACCCAATCAATAAATAGGCTAAGGAACGAACAAGCACTTAACAGAAGAAATATAATCGATCAACAAACATATAGAAAAATGTTCATCATCTCTAGCAATTAGAGAAAAGCAAATCAAAACTCCAGTCAGAAAGGCAATTATCAAGAATACAAGCAATAAAGAGTGTTGGCAAGGATATGGGGGAAAAGGCACACTCACACATTGCCGATGGGACTGAAAATTGATGCAACCACTTTGGAAAGCAATATGGATATTCCTCAGAAAACTTGGATTGGAACCACCATTTGACCCACTATCCCTCTCCTCAGTCTATACCCAAAGGACTTAAAATCAGCATACTACAGTAATGCAGTCACATCAATGTTCATAGGAGCTCAATTCACAATTGCTAAACTATGGAACCAACCTAGGTGCCCTTCAACAGATGAATAGATAAAGAATATGTGGTACACATACACAATGGAATATTGCTCAGCCTTAAAGAAAAATGAAATTATGGCATTTGTAGGTAAATGGATGGAACTATAGAACATCATGCTAAGTGAAATAAACTAATCCCCAAAAAACAAAGACCAAATGTATTCTGATAAGCAGATGCTGATCCGTAGTGGTAATAGCAGAAGAATAAAGGAACTTTGGATTGTGCAGAGAGGATTAAGAGGAGGGAGGGACGTGAAGAAAGGTAGAATGTGACAGACATTTTACCCTATATACATGTATGATTACACCACGGGTGTGACTCTGCACCAAGTACAGCCAGAGAAATGAAAAGTTGTGCTCCATTTGTGTAAAATGTGTCAAAATGCATTCTACTGTCATGTATAACTAATTAAAACAAATTTAAAAAAAATAGAAGGGAGACCAGTAGAATAAGTAGAAGGGGAACAGGGGAGGGAGGAAGGGGAGATACTGGAGAATAAAATTGATCAAATTATACTGTTTTATTGTGTGCATGTATGAATATATAACAAATTCTGCTGATATGTATAATTATAATGTGCCAATAAAAAGGGGGGAAATACACTTCCAGGGACTATGGATGTAGCTCAGTGATAGAGTACAAGCACAAGGCCCTGGGTTCAATCCCTCACACAAACAAACAAACAAACAAAAATTCACTTCCATGCTTTATTGCCTTAATTTTCTGTTATAAAATAAAGCTGTGACCTGCAGGGTCACACCTCCTGCGGCTTGGGGAGAGACAGCTAACCTCCCAAAGCATTCTAACTGCAGCAGATCACCAGTCTGGATGGTAGGCATTCCAGTTTCCCTAATTAGCCACAGACACTTTACTGAATGCAGGTGCATTCTACAGAACAACTTTCTACATCTTGCTCTGCTTGGGTGGATGTTTACAACTTACAGATTTCACCCACATCTAGTCCAATATAAGCTTACTGGTGAGGTGGGCCTAACTGAAACTCAGATTTGGCAGCTTTACCTCTACCCAAAGGGAGGGCTCAAAACAACATTAACTAGAAACACAGCAAGGATGAAAATAATTTTTTTTTTCCTTCAAACTTGAATCACAATAAGTCTTCTAAAAAGATACACCTCACAGGTTTGTACCCCAAAGTTTCTCATCTAGGAGGCCTTGGATGGGACACAGGAATTTTACAATGTATTGTTTTGGGATGTACTATTACAGAACCTCTGCAAAACACATGTTATTCCTTACCCAGTCCACCCCAATCTGCCAAATTATAGTAGCATCAGTACTCTTTGATTGAAGAGCATATAAACTCCAAAGGGCAATGGCCAAGTCTGTCACACCCACCTTTGTGGCCCAGCACTCAGCCCCAAACTGGACACAATCTTAGTATGGCTCAGATCCTAAAACTGGTAAGAATAACAAAAGAATAACAAATAAAACAGCAAGAACCCAATGTCTCAGGGATACCTCTTTTCCACCACACCTTCCTTTATCCTTACCATGGAGCACTAGGCTTTTGGTCTGGCTGTAAAACATCAGGTAAATTCCTGAAAAGGGTGCATCACGAAGGAGAGTTGCTGACAGGCCGCTGAACAGGCCTCGGTGTCCCTCACTGCGGTAGATGCTTCTCAGAGCTGCGTAGATGCTCTCATAGCCGTATTTTCCACTCTGCAAAGGGAGCACAGATCCAGTGACAGATATAGAGGTCTTGCACTGGAGCAGTGACCCCAGCTGACTTTTCAGGTTATTCAGCGTCACCAAGGCACTAATGGGCTCTAGCTCACACATGGCTTGGCCTGCCTACACAAATGAGTTCTGTGACCACATCCAACTCCAAGTTGGACTATAAATCAAGAGTTGACACTAGTCACTTCCCAAGAACCCAGTGGCTCTGTGTACCAACCCTGAAGTCCTAGAGCTATCAAACTCACCTCATAGCGTGTCTTGATCACTGTGATAGGTGACATGCAGACCCCTGCAACAGAGCGAGAGCTCATACCCAGCATGATCGATTCCAGGGGAGTAGGGGGATGGCCTCGCAAGAAATACTGCTTCAAAAAGTAGAGAGTGCCAAAGTAAATTCCAACGCCAGGGACACATCTCACGATGGACTGCAGAAAAGGCCAGAGGGAAGAACAATGAAATCAAAGAGCCAACACCATTAGATACTGTCTTAGCTGGGTTTCCCCAGAAGATCCCAAGATGATTTGCATGCAAGTAGTTTATTGAAGGTGCAGAGAAAACACCAACAGGAAGTGGGTAAGAGAGACAGGAGAGATGGCAGCTAATAAAGGATGAACTACAAAAGCAGTTACAGCTGTGGGCAACTCAGTCCTTTTGGGGAACTCTGGGAACCAGTGAAGAACACACCTCAGAATTAGTCCTCCATCGGAGGGGAGAGGGTGAAGTTTAAACATCAACCCATTATTCAGTGGTTGAGGACTGTGTGGGTTGGGGTAAGTATTAACACCTTGGCAATCCTAGCAAAGGAAGTCCTTAGGGCTAGTAAAAGCCATTAGGGAAAGAAATACAGGTGTGAGGTTCCAGCCCACTTTCAATGAAGTGGTAAGGGGCAAGAATACACTGAAAGGCAGGCAGAGGGAGGAGGTGGGTCAGCTATTTCTGCTGCAGACTGTGCTACACTAACAAATCATACCCAAGGTATACAGGTGCAATATTTCCTTGAGCCCTCAAACAGAAGTTAGTGACAGTACAAGAGATGGGTGGGAAGTGCAGTAGTCCCCTCTTATCTGTGGAGGATATGTTCTAAGACTCCCACTGGATGCCTGAAACAGTGGATAGTACCAAACTCTACAAACAGTATGTTTTTTCCTGAATTGTATATACATAACTATGATAAAGCTTCATTTATAAATTAGACACAGTAATTAATAAAAATACAATTATAACACTGTAATAAAAATTATATGACTGTGGTCTGTCTCTCTCTCTCTCCCCCCCCCCTCAATACAGCTTACATAGTACTCACCCTTCTTCTTGTGGTAATAGATGACAACGCCTACCTCGTGAGATGAAGTGAGATGAATGAAACAGTATGAGGCTACTACTGGCGTTCTGACAACAGGTCAGAAGGAGGATCATAGAGCCACCAACCTCGATGGCTGAATGTCAGAAGCAGATGATATCAATGGTTGGGGAGCTTTGATAGTTGAAGGGCTTTTTGCCAAAATCTTTTGGAAGAACACTGTATTCAAGAGTTATCTCTTTCTCACTCATCCAAGTGTTGCTTCAGTGGCCGTCATCTCTTGGTGATGATCTGGGTGACTTTAATGCTGTGTTCTCTCCATAATTTTGTCCTTTAATGTCTGTGCAATTCAAAACACTTCAGCAAATTTTAATAATATCCATGTTGTTGGCTCTGCTTCAGTTTCTTCCTCTTCTTCTTCCTCTGTTCATGACTCAACAAGTGTTTCCAATTCCTCATTTGTTAACACATCTTCATGGCCTTCAATATGTTCTTCCACCCCATCAAGCACATCCTTCCATGATTTATGCCATGGTGCCTCTTCTACACTTTCATGAATACAGATCAACTTCTTATAGGAGAGCCTGGCTTCATCAAATTGAAGACTTGCTTTCTCCTTAATGAACTTCTTCAACTCTGCCAGAAATGTGGCAGCAATTTCATCAGCAGATACAACCTCTCGGGTAAGTCTTACATTTTTCAGTCCAAACCTATCTCTAAATCCATGTAACCACCTCTTACTTTCAGTAAATGGCTTGCTATCATTCATCACAGGGGACACTTTGCCGAAGTCTTCCTCTAGGTTCAGTGCGTTCTGGTGCAACATACTGTTATCAATTAGAGCATGTTTTTTTTTCATATCTTCCACTCACAAATTTAATGCCTTTTCAATCTGCACTAAGTACTTCTCACACACTGTGTCTGTAACTTTGCAGTTTGAAGTGTGACAGCAAAACTAGAATGAATTTTTTTCCTTCTTCCCAACTTCACAGATAGAATATTCACTTTTGCCATAGCTGTTAGCAACCTCAGCATACGCTTTTTTTTTCTTTGCTTATTAACTCAAGAACTTTTACCTTTTCACTTAAAGGAAGAACTTTACAGCTTCTCATTGGCATATCCTAATTGCTAGCATCATTGCTCTTGCATTTGGGGGCCATTATTAAGCACATAGGGTTACTTAAACATAAGCACTGATTCCCCAACAGTCAATCTGATTCCTGACATAGCTACTAAGTGACTATAAAAATGGGTGATTCACCTATAGGGCTGGGCAGTGAACAGTGTGATATTTCATCACACTACTCAGAACAGTGCACAATTTAAAATTTATAAATTGTTCCCCTCTGGAATTTAATATTTTTGGATTGGGATTGACTGAACCCACAGAATGTAAAACCACAGATAAGGGGAAACCACTATACTCCCATCACTTCCTAAGGAGCTGGTGAGGTACATGAGACATGACTGGTTATCAAAGTAAAGTACTGCAAAAGAACCCAGACCCAGAAGGTGGCTTACAGGGGACATCCCTTTCCAAAGGCCCCAAAGACTCTCAGTGCGAACCACCTTCAAGAATACAGCCAACATGCCAACACGTCTGGACCTGAGGGCAGACAAAAGAAGAGGAAAGGTCACTTAAATCACTTCCTTATAAAAAAAAATCTCCACTCAAAGATTTTGTATTTACTCTTTCCTAAAACACTTAGGAATCCCTACAATGCATCATAGAATTACTCTGGACTTCCCACGTGTTTCTGGTTTGACAAATGTTCATCTGTCCATTCACAGATGGAATAACCTCCCATTTTAAATACACTTTATATATTTCCCATAGTGCTGAGCTCCATATAGCACAAAACAGACACAACTGATGTTATTTGTAGAAAACCACCCCCTATCAAGCAGTACAGTTATGATCACGAGCTAGCACAATAAAATGCAAATATCACTGAGGCAGATTCTCTGGAGCTGCACAGGAAAGAATCCCACTTAATGAACAAGAAACATCAAATATAAAAAAAATGTATATTCACTGAAAACACTATATACGAAACACAGCAGTGCTTCTCCTTGAGCATCCAACAGAATGGAGGTTGATTTAACTGGAAAGATGATCCAGTGCCTGAGAAATGGAGCCGAGTTCCTCAGTGAAATGTGGAGCAGCAGGCCCTACCCGTGGTCTGAGGGCTGGAGAGTCTGCATTCGTGTTTTAAGGAGATCCAGGGGCTGGAAAAGGAGGGTAGAGCAGGTCCCACTGATAGAGCCACACAGGAAAGCCTTGATCACTGGATGTAACTGCAGAACAAGAGAGCATTGTGTCAGCAGCTCTGCTAGCACATTATGTACCTTTCTCCACGGCTGGGCCAGTAACTCCAGGCTGGTGCCTCATCTTTATATATTAGATAAGAGAAACACATGGCCGCAAATTCATAACACAGGAATGTTGCTGAGGATATTGTGCCCTACAAGAGCTATTCCTATGGTCTTAGTGTTGCTAATAATTTTACTCCCTGAGCAAACAGACTGAGCAACATGTCTATTTCCATGCACTGTCCACACTTAACCACACTTTGTCCTACTTGAAAAATTACAGATATCTCTTTGTCTTTGGAAAAGCAAACTCAATTGAGTTTAACTCTAAACTTTGGTTTCCAGGCTCCCTTGGCTGTACATCCTATAATATACTATATAATCAGGTCAAAAACAAATGAAACCTGAAGCTTAGTCACAATGTATGAGAAGTTCCATTTCTGGTATAATCTATGAATTTCCTTCATTTAAAACTTTCCCTTTCTTCTACCCACCCATCTCACTGGGACCTACAGAGGTGACAGATGGCTCTATAGACCAGTAGGCACTCCTAGGTTTGTTGCCTCTACTTCAGTCCTGGCACTGTCTCACACACTGGATTATCTATAGGCAGCATCTGGAGGAGTATAACTCCTTCAAAGACTAAATGTACCTCCCTCAAGCACAGCCCAGGAGCCTCAGCTCCTAGCACTGGTGCTAGTATGACGCTGTGTTTTCTTTCCAGGGCCCCAGAACCCAGCAGCACAAATGATAGTGAAAACACACTTAAAAAAAAAACAAAAAAAAAACCCTCTTTTCTAAAGAAGACACTTGGCAAATTCCATCTAAAAAAGACCTTTTCCCTCATTTAGTAGCACTTATACTACTGTAGCCCTAAAATACTATTAAGATAAATACAGTTTGCCATTATACATATCACATAATCACTTACAGGAACTGAAATGTCTAATATGTAGTACTTGTTTCACAGAAAAAAACAAACCATATATATATAAACAGAAAAGACAGATCATCCCAAGTGCCAGCATGAGCAAGTTACAACTGTAATGACTTAGAAAACCACTTGGAAGGACTAAATAAATTCAGAAATTAGAGGCTGGAGTTTACAACCACGTTCCAATAGCCCTGAAATGACAGCAGGTGTTTTGATAAGACAATAGGTAAAATCAAACAAAGATATATATATATATATATATATATATATTTTTTTTTTTTTTTTTTTTGTAATGGGGATTGAACCCAGGAGTGCTTAACCACTCAGCCACATACCCAGCCCTTTTTTATGTTTATTTAGAGACAGGGTCTTGTTGTATTGCTTGAGGTCTCACTAAGTTGCTGGGGCTGGCTCTGAACTCATAATCCTCCTGTCTCAGTCTCCTTAGCTGCTGGGATTCCAGATATATGCACCACGATGCCTGGCAAAGGTGTACATTTTGTCTGTATGGGCCCAACTCCCTCTTGCCCAGAGATGTCCTCCTTTTCTGCTAACCAATATCCCAGGAGATCTGTGTTTCTCAGCCTTACCTGAGGCTTTGCAGCATCAAGGAGTGCTGCTGCTTCACACACTGGGCCTTTGCCTTCCATTGTTGGCTTCTCTTCTCTGCCTGATGCTCCAAAACCGTCTTTCCAGACCGATCCCTATATCAGCTTAACTCATACTTTGCCAGTCACTCCTTGGGCGCTCAGTGTGCCATCTAGCTAAATATCCTTCACTAGAGTGGTTCTGAGGGCTCACCAAGGACGTGCATATTCTTTCCTGTCCTGTCCCTGTCTTTATCTTACCTGGATTCTCTGATGCATCTGATACAGATGATTGCCTCTCCTCTAAGTCTTGGTTTTTCTTTCTCTTTGTTTCTGGCTCCCCTTCAAAGTCTCCTTTTCCTTGACCTGCCACTTAGATGTTGCTGCTCCTCTTATCTCCTCTGTCTGCAGCCTTCTCAGGGCAACTTCACACACATGCTAGTAACGCCCACATCTCTGGCCCCACTAACTCAACACCTCCTCCTTCAGTCTCATAAGAGTCTCAAACTCAACAGATGCAAAATGGAAACTTGGTCAACAGTTCTACACACACACACCTGTTTCTCCTCTGATCCATATTGGGATACTTCAGGTATCAGGCTGGAAACCCAGAAGACATGAAGGCTTTCTCTGCCTGCAGCTTCATGACCATGTCCTGCTGGCTGATCCCTTGGTCTTCCCAGTCTGCCCCCTGTCAATCTAGAAGGACTCTAAGAATACTGAGTTTGTTGGTACACACCTATAACTCCAGCTACTTGGGAGGCTGAGGCAGGAGAATCTTAGGGCTAGCCAAGGCAATTTAGTGAGATCCTGTATCAAAAATAAAATAAAAATGGCTGGGGATATAGTTCAGTGGTAAAGTGCTTCCCTACCATGGGCAAGGTCCTCAATTCAATACCCAGAACTGCATTAAAAAAAGAAAAAAAGAAATAGTTTATTCAGGAATGAGTAGGGGATTTGCAAATATGCAATCTGTGTGCTATGATGGATCATAGGCCCATTGGAGGAGGTTATTGCAAAGAGAAAAATTTTAAGGCAGAAGGAAGTCCACCATGTAAAGTGTTTTAAACAAGAATCACTAGTATTTTAAAAAAAAATAATAAAATCATTAAAAAAAAAAAGAATCACTGGTCACAGAGTTCACTGCAGGAGATTCATTAGCTGATTGGCAGTATTGGCTGTTACTAGGAATCTGTCTTCATTGAATTGACCTTAACAAAGTTGTGTTTAACAAAGCTACTTGCAAGATTGTGGTTAGATTTGGCAAAGTCTCTCGTGATCGTTCTTGCTATCAGGCAAATAGGCACGAGGACCCTGCTGGCTCCGTTTAGTTTCATTTTGACATAAGTTACTCCATTTTGGTGCTAACTCCTTATATACCCCCATGTATCCATCCTTTTGGCCTCCTTGACAGTCTCTAGTCTCAAGGGTGCAAAGTCATCCTCCAGGCCACTCCCAGAGTAGCACTGGGTAAATCTCACAACCCCAGGAGCTATTTAAATCCATTTTACAGATCAAACTGAAGCTCACAGAGGTTGTGAATGTGTCCTAGGTCAGAGGTGTTGAAGCCATTGGTCAAAACTCAAAATTCATGCTCCACTGAAGTGAAAATCTAGGATATTCAGGCTGCTCACTCACACACCACTGCTGACCACTACTCATTTCCTCTTGAAATGCTTTTTTGGGGGGCTTCAGGTATTAACAGTGTCCATGGTTTCCTCCCACTTCTCAGGACACTCTCTTAAATGAAGACCTCCTTTATTTCCCCTGGAACCATGCTTCCACACCCCTCCCATGGCTTCACTTACCATCTCCCTCAGGAGATTCAGGCCCACACAGTCACTTGCTCAGATGTCCCCCACACACCTCTGATGATATTTCCAAATATGAACGATCCCCACCCCTCACCTTCAACTTGCTCCTCCTCTAGGATGCCCCATCCCAGTGAATGCACTGCCATTTATCTACCCAGCTTCCTGGGCCAAAAACCCAAGCAGCATCCACACTCCACACTTGCTAATTCACCTCCTGAACAGCGCTCAAATTTATGTTTTGTATCCATCCTGGCTCAGGATACATCATCTCTTGCCTTCTTGACTGCCATCATCTCTTCACCTCATCTCTTTGACAGGCTAACTCACACTCTACTCTGCAGCCAGAGTCATCTTTCAAAACTGCAGATCTAACCATAGTGCTTTTTGGTATAAAACCCTTCAATGAAAGAGTTAATGTTTTATACAATTTTAAGTTATCAACTTAAGAGGCTGGGGTTGTGGCTCAGCAGTAGAGCGCTGGCCTAGCACGTCCGAGGCCCTGGGTTCGATCCTCAGCACCTCATAAAAATAAATAAATAACATAAAGGTATTGTGTCCAACCACAACTAAAAAATAAATATTTTTAAAAAGTTATCAACTTAAAAAAGAATAAAATGTGTTGAAAATATAAGTACCAATAAATGTGTTAGAAACTACAAAGTATCCCTGGGCATGGTGGCACATGCCTATAGTCCCAGCCTGAGCAAATCAGCAAGAGCCTGTGTCTCAAAATAAAATATAAAAATGGCTAGGGATTTGGAGTGGTAGAGCACCCCTGGGCTCAATCTTTAGAACTAAAAAAGAAAGAATATTAGTCATTAGTACTTACTGAAATAAAAAAAAAAATTTAAAAGTCAACACCCTTTTATTGCTCTACATTCCTCTCAGGATAAAGTCCAAACTGCGGGCTGCAAAGTCTTCATGAATCATGCAGCTCCTTCTTTATCATTTTTGTGCTTGCTCTCACTCTCTCTCAAATACAATTCCTCTGCCATAATGGAGGCCTATTACCTTCCTCTCACCCCAGAAAACTGAGGTATTGTCTCTCTGCCCTAATTCATCTACTGCTCCCTAACTCCCCTGCTTCTGGGTTCAATGCCCCCTCCCCAGGATTCCTGCAGCAGCACCCATGCCCATCTCCTTTATAACTAAGGGTCCATGACAAAAGATATGGTAACTCCTATCTTGTCTTCTTCATGGTGGTATCTCAATAACTGGGCACAATAGGTGTTCAACAGTGATAAATGAAAGGCTCTTGTCACATAATAGAAAATGTGACATGCTCAAAGCCTATCCCTTGAGCACACATCCATAGGATAAAGTTCAGTGGGCTCAGGGTGCCTCATCCCAGGACAGGTTAATCCTCCTCAGCTCCTTCCAGCCCTTCTCCAGCCCTTCTCCCTCCAGCAGTTATCTTGGTGCTGCTTCCCCAAGGCTCCCTCTGGTATTGCACTTAATTTGTTTCAAGGCTGAAATCCTTCACCTCTGGACTCCGGATGACAAAAACTATCTTTTTAATATCTTTATTTTTCACAGCACAGATTGGAAATATTATTGACTCAATATTTGTTGAATAAACTAATAAAGCCCATAATATATATAATTTTTCAGGTCTTTGAACACAGACTAGATGCTAAATATATATATGCCAGAAGTATCGATAGTAGGTAAACTAAAAAAGGCAGGTAATTAACATTTTGTCAATGGTAGATAGCACACCATTTGCGAGTGGACTTTTCTTTCTTCCCTCCCTCCCTCTCTCTTTCCCTCCCTCTCCTTCCCTTCCCCTCCCCCCTTTCTGGTGGCCTTGCCCATGCTAAATATGTGCTGTACCACTGATCTACACCTCCAGCCTTCAAGAATAGACTTAATTTTTAAAAACTGCTAATTATTCATGGAAAATAAGATGAATAATTTATTTCTTTTTTCGGTGTGAGAAGGGTAGGGCAAATAAAAGAGAAAAGAATACAAACACAAAGGTAACAATAACAGTTTGCAAAATGATTCCACAAATATTTTTTATTCTACAAAATATATCCTAAATCCAATTCAGATCTGAAGGCGAAGGCTGGAGGGGTAGAAAAAGGTAAGCAGATTTTCAAAATCATGAACGTACAGCTGCTGCGGCTGCCTTTAAATTTTTTTAAAAAAACAAAAAAGCTAGCCACCTCATCTAGCTAGCTACCCAATTCCTAGGGCCCGCCCCCAGCATAGCCACACCCCCGCCTTCACCAATCACCGGCGAGGATTAGGAGACAACACCCTGGGGGGCCGCCGGCCTCGCCCACCAACACCTCCGCCTCCACCAATGGCGGCTGGACGGCTCGCAGGCTGCAGCCAGTACGGACCGCAAGGGGCGTGGCGTCTTTGGCGCCCGCGAATCCGCCTGCCACTGCTGGTCAAGAGGCTGCGCCCCGGAGGAGCCTAAGCGGTAGCCCACTGGCTTCCTGAGCAACCCTGGGACGGCTCGCTCCGGCTACTACGGCTCCTCAGGCTTGGCGCGATCCCTGGCCTTGCTATGGTTCAAAGCTCTGCCCGGCTGCCCTCCCATCTATCGCTCCAGGACTCGCACTCGGAACAACTTCTGGTAGCGCGCACGGTGCTGGGCCCGCTCGGGCACACTCCCCGACACCTCGTCCCGGCCGCTGCAATACCGCAGCTGTCCCCAGACGTCAACCCAGCCCGTCCCAGGGTTTGGGCGGAAGCTCCTCCCGTCCCGCCTTGCGTTAATCCCACAGCCCAACTTTAACACTCCGGCCACGTCCCAATCCTGCGCGCTATCTGACTGTGCCGAGGTCCCCCTAGAGCCTCGAATCCGTCCGAGCTGGCGGCCTCGGAACCCCTTCCTTCCCTTCTCGCAGGCTCCTCACCATAAGTGTCTCCACCTTGTCTCCGACATCTTGGGGAGGCAGCAGCGCTGCGCGCACCTTCTGATTCATTGGAGAGGCGAACAGCGAGAGCTCGGGGCCGGGTGCCTCGGTGGCCGCGAGGCCCGGCCCTGGAGACTGTGGAAGGGAGATGAGACGACGCGGTAGCCGGGCAACGCGTCGGGGTCTCCGGAAGAAGGAGCCCAGAGCTCCCAGCACCTGGCTGGCCTGCGCGTCCCAGCTACGTCCAACGCCCGGACCTTGCGCGGAAGCTACTAGCCCTTCTTCATTAGCTCCGCAGGCTGCGTGACTCGGCTCTCCAGCCTACCTTACCCATCACGCCCAGCCGAAGTCGGCAGCGCTAGAGGAGCACCGTCCTACGTGTATCGGGGAAGAGAAAGCCAGGCGAACCCAATGGAAAGGCACGGCGGAAAGATTTCCCTTCCGGGTGCTTCGCTGGGTCACGCCCCTGGTGAGCGTGTCTTTAGTGCCACCTTGTGGAAGCTCATAGAATTACCGCTGTTCTTGCTTGGGCCTGTTGAAGGAGGGTTGAGAGGGAGAGAGAGAAATTAGCTTAGGGGGGCTCTTACAATGAGCTATACACCCCAGCCCCCTCCTTTTGAAAACCCAATGTGGCTTTTGCTTTCTGGGTTAGATGTTCAGGTCACGTGATGCTTTCCCATTCCAGGGATTGTAGACACCCTCTATCCAGGAAGACATATACAAGTGTAAGTTTGAGCACAGGAACTCTTCTTAAAATTTTATTCACAGCAAAGTTTGACACCTGGAGAAGTTTCTGCCATCAGAGTGAGGGCTAAAGTACACATGGGAGCTGGAGTGAATGGGACCAACAGAATCTACTCCAGCAGAATGTTTGGTTCCTTTTTCTTCGCCCTGCAAGGGCAGGGGAGATGGGACTTGTAGTCTTTGCAGCTGGGTCAGTTTACATGGAAGAAAATGACTGGAAAGGCAAAGAATACAGGTGAATCATCCCCATGCTTCCAGGGAAACCAGTCCAGCAAGGTCCTTCTGCCTGCCTGGAGTCTAAGTTCTCACTTTTGATGCCAAAGCAATAAGCCTACCTTTACCCTTTGGAAGCCAGTAGGAGTAGAAAGGGGGTATACCATGATATTCTGCCATTTTCATAAACCTCTCTAAGCTTAGTGCTCTCAGAGAGGTCTGTGGATATCTTGTGATGATCTCCATCCTTAAGGCTGAAATCTTCAGCAAAGGGGGAAGCCACCGTCTGTGCCCACCAATATGGATGGGCACAAACAGCAGGAAAAGAGAATTCCAATGGCCTAACCAGCAGCTGTGGCCTAGAGGATGGTCCTGTTGCTGCTTTGGGCGTCACAAGAGAGAAATGCCTTTCCTCCTTCTGTGCCAGTGACCTTTGCTTCAAGTCTTATCACCTGGCCCAAGGTGACTGGGCTACAAGAGATCAGTAAATGAGAGCAGCTCATGGGCTGGTCTCTAAGATATAGATGGGTAATTGTCAGGGTGGCCTGTGTCCCTACCAGAGTGGGGTCCTCAGATCCTATTCCAAGGGCTGAGATGTCAGCGGTACCAGAAGAAAGATGAGCTGTGAGCCAAGCCCAGACAGTGTTGTATTATGTTCAAACCGTGAATCACTCCATCAACATTTTGGCACACCAATTCCCCATCTTGTGGAAAAATCAGATTCTTCTTTTACTGTTGTCTTCCCACACAGGAATTTTATGCAACATTGTTGCTACACATAAGCACATATTTTCTGGTCATGATTCTCCCACATCCTAACTGGTGTGAATTGCCCACAGGGATGAGAACCCACTTTGCAGAAACTACTTTACTGTTTGCCTACTATCAAGTAGCTCTACCCACAGGGGAGAGGTTTCATCTTTGACAGAATGACTGTATTTATTTATAAAACAGTATCCCCTATGTGATGGTCAATTTTATGTATCAACTTGGCTATTATACCCCAGTTTTTAACTTAAACACTTCTCTAGGTGTGGCTGTGAAAATATTTTATAGATGTTGTTAACACCGTCAGTTGACTTCAAATAAATGAGATTATCTTCCATAATCTGCGAAGGCCTCTCAGTTGAAGGTCTTTATGAACAAAACTGAGGCTTCCCCCAAGAAAGCAGAAATTCTGCCTCAAGACTGCACCACCAGTTCCTGCCCTCTTCCTTGGATGGCAGAGGGTATGGGCTGCATTCAGATCTTCTCTCAAGAGACCACAGAGGCAGAGGAGTATAGTACAAATTCCTGCATTTGGTCCTGTCGATGACCCAACAACGTGTATATTTACCTCAAATCCTTATTTGTCAACTTGAAGGTAACATTACCTAACCTCCCAGGGTTATTGTAAAGAGCAAATAAAACAATGTATATAGAAGTGTTTCATAGATAATAAAATGTGAGAAATCATCATTACATAGGGGCTCAGTAATTATTTGTAAACTGAGTTAAGTATTTATTTATAAGCATCTTGATCAGTTTTCTCTCAACCGTAGGCAGTGAAACATAGTTCATCATCATTCTATGTAGAATATTTATAATAGAATATTTATATGTACATTATTTATTTATTGTGGTACTGGGGTTTAAACACAGGGCCTCACATATGCTGGGCAAGCACTGACCTAAATTTCCAGCCCTTTTTAAAAAATGTTAATTTTGAGAAAGAGTCTTGCTAAATTGCCCAGGCTGGCCTCAAGCTCATGATCCTCCTGCCTCAACCTCCCAAGTAGCTGGGTTTACAGGTGTGAGCCACTATGTCTGGCTCTCTGTAGAATATATGTTTGAACACAATAAGTCATCTTCAAGCTTCAGGTCCTTGGGAAGAAGACTCATCTAAAAAGTTCAGATTGCTCCAAGTTAAAAATCAAAAGCAGAAAACTCTTTACTGTCAGGATTGTTGTGTGAACCTTTACTTCCCACCATAACCCATGGAATGACCCTCTACCAGCCTACTTCTAACTTGAACCCAGACAAGGAAACAGACCTCTTGATGGTGATGGTCATTGTTCTTGTAAAGACTGTTGGCTGTCATGAAAAATGTGGTGTCTATCATGGTCCTTGGTGCACCTCCATGGATAATCCGGTAGGGCCACATGAGGGGAGAAAGGGAAGAAGCAGGCCCTGTACTCCACATGGCCAGGTACTGGTGAAGTGAGATGCCCAAGGGCTCTCTTCCAGCCAGCACCACAGTACTGTCCCACTCGGTGTGCAGCAGATGAATTGGGGACAAAACAAATGCAAAGAAAAGACCAAGGTGTGTAGAGGCAGTTGCACCTGCTCAAACAGGGCAAGCCCTCTGCCCCAGCTCTATCCTCACTCTCAAATTCTGATGGATCTGTGTTCCCTCCTGAATTATTGTCAATATAATGATGCAGGGAAAACAGCACCGGCTCTGCAGGCAAACACCTGACTCTCGATCTTACATTTCCGGTTGGGTCATTTGTTGATTCATTTATAAAGCAGGAAGAAACACTCTCTTCTAAAAGTTCTTGTGACCATTACCTTAACATAGCCAAGGCTGGCAGAGGGAGGGGGCAGGCCCTGGGTTTGATCCCCAGTTGGGTTGGGGAGTTAACATAGCCCAAGTTCTTGGTGGTACAGGGTTTGGCATGTGGCAACCACTGAATGAGAATAGTTTCCCCCTTCTCATTCTTAAGGTCCACTTCTTACTCCTCTACAGTTTAGGAGGGTGGATATCAAAGGGGAAGAATTCCCACAAAGTACAGGCCACACCCTGGACCAGTGGTTGGGGGAGCTTCGACCCAGGGAGCTGGTAGAATGAGGCCGGTCTCTTCTGCATTTCGGTAAACAAGAACTTGGTAGCCGCTTTCCAACTGGCCCTGCTGGCTGGGATGGCCATCTGTGCCTTACCCAGGCAGCCCTTCCAGCTGGGGCCTAGGCTGGAACAAGCAGATACACTTCTTCTCTGAGTCACTGTAGAAGAGGACATACTCAAAGCCAGGTCTTTCTGTCTGTGTGAACCTGAGCAAGAGCATCTTCTATCATTTGGACTAGAAAAAAGGTTCAGGTCTGTAAGAGGACCTCAGGATGGTGTCTGACCCTTAGGATGGTCCAGATCAGAAGGCACTTGACCAGAGGAGGACCTCAGGAAAGCCCTCTTCCCTCAGGATCCCTTCAAGCAAAAGAGATGCTTCCAGGAAGGGGAAGCAATCAGTGGTGTAAGGGTCACAGAGGAGGAGTGAGCTGTCCGTGAAATCAGGATGCTACTGATTCTATCAACCAACTGGGAAATACTAATCTGACATGCACGGATTTGGGTGGATCAAGGAAGGAGCAGAAGTGAATTCTTTCTTTAAGGTGAACAAGTGTATCCCCTCCTCTAACACCCACAGGTTTTGGGAGTCTGTTCAAATGAGGTCTGTCTATAGAGTAGGACCTCCAAGGGGGATTAGCAGGTTTATAGGACATAATTAGTAGTCTTGAGTGAAATCTCCAGTATATAAAATCCAAATACAAAAAAACTTGCATTTTACCAAGAATCTTAAGACAGAATTTCTAGATTAGTAGTTTTCCAGCTGCTGCCCCCGACCCCCGATTTTATATGCGATATTCCCTTTCCTCCCTTTCTTTTTTGTCCATCATTCTTTATCCAATCAGGACTCAGCTCAGATAGACCACTAGAGGGAGCTTGTGTCCTGTCCCCAACAGATCCTGGTTACACCAGAGTGAAGGCACTGTCCTCTTAATCCTGGTCCACAGGGCGTGGCTGGCTCTAGGCGGGCAGTAGGGCGGTCAAGCTGAGAAGCACTGGGCCTGTGTGAGCAGGACAGTGGATTTACTGGCCCATGTGGGAGGTAGAGTAGGAAGAGCCCAGGACTTGGGGATATCCTACACTTGGGATTCCAGATTGGCAGTCTCTTAGGTTAACTATACTCCTCTCTTTCTCCCTTATCAAATAAGTTTTAATGCTACTTTCTGGTTACAGTAGACCCCAATCATAACATAACAACTGATGGATTTCTTCCTCAGGTTAGAATTAGCTTAGTTTAATTTAGCTTAGTTGCTGGGGATTGAACCAAGAGGCTTTTTACCACCAAGCTATATCCCCAGTCCTCTTCTTCTTATTATTATTATTATTATGTGTGTGTGTGTGTTTTAAATTTTGTTTTAGTTGAACACAATTGTCACGAGCTGTCAGTTCATGGGCTGTGTGTGGACTGTTGCTCATAGTAGGCTCCTGAGGGGATAAGTTTGGCATTGGGAACTCTGGTGGCACCCCCCACAGGGATAGATTGCCTGATACAGATGAACTTCCCCTTCAAGCTCTACCAAAGATCCCACCCAGCACCTAAGATGGGTGTGACCTGCCAAGATGTCAATCAACCTGCAGACTGCAAGACATCGGGAAGCTAGGCTCCGCCCTTGAAACCTTAAACCACTGGAACTATCTAGTTCCAGAACCCATGTGGACTAAATCTATCAGGGGATTCGTTTTCTGTAAATATTTCTGAGTATTTGTGCTTTGTTATTTTAATTATTAGAGATTGTAAGTCTTAGGGTGGCTTGGATTATCCTTGGCAGGAAGAAGGACCCCTTAATGAGTCGCTGGCCATGGTCCCCCGTCCGATACACAATACCTTTATTTTACTTATTTATTTTTATGTGGTGCTGAGGATTGAACCCAGTGCCTTGCACATGCCAGGCAAGCACTGAGCCACAACCCCGTCACGTTATATATATATATATATATATATATATATATATATATATATATACCTTTAGAAACAGGGTCTCCCTAAGTTGCCCAAACTGGTCTCAACTTGCAATCCTCCTGCCTTGCTCATGATTCTATAGTTTGGGAATCTTGCTCATGATACTATAGTCTGGATCTGAATTGTCCCTCAAGAGTCTACATGTTGGGCTGCGGCTGTGGCTCAGTGGTAGAGCACTTGACTAGCATGTGTGAAGCCCTGGGTTTGATTCTGAGCAGCACATGTAAATAAATAAGATAAAGGTCCATCGACAACTAAAAATTATTTAAAAAGAAAGAAAGAAAAGGGTTCATCGATCTTAGTGTGGTGCTATTGCAATATGAAAAATTTTTAAGAGATTGGGCCTAGTGAAAGGCATATCCAGTCCCCAGTTCCCTCTCCTTTCTTGCTCTTTTTGCTTCCCAGATGCCATGAGATGAGCAGTGTCCTTTGCCGTGTGCTCCTGCTCTGATGTCCTGCCTTGCCACAGGCCCAAGAATGACAGAACTAAGTGACAGTGAACTGAAACCTCCAAAACTGTGAACCAAAATAAACCTTTCCTCCTTTTAAGTTGATTATCTTAGGTATTTTGTTCTAGCAAAAGAAAGTTTACTAACACATACCATCCCATGTAGATCACTAACCTTGAAGAATGTATTATTGTCTGTAATTAAAATTATATTGTTAAACTAGAAAATAAAAGATAAAAAAAAACATTGTAAAGTCAGTCTTTTGTAGAGAATATTTTACCTAAAAGTGATATTTTACATATCTCTTTCTCTCTCTCTCTCTCTCTCTCTCTCTCTCTCTCTTCTGAGAACTGAACCCAGGAGGCAGGGGGCAAAGTATTGAGACAGGTTCTTGCTAAGGTGCCCAGTTTGGCCTCAGTTTTCTAATCCTCCTGCCTCAGGCTTCCAAGTAGCTGAGATTACAAGTGTGTGCCTCCAGCAGAGTCTATCAATTTTTGGATTTTGTATATATCCTGTGGTGATATGACCCTCTCTGTTTGTGGAAAAAACACCAACTAAATTATACTTACAAAAGAGGTCATTTAGTCATAGGATAGTAATTTGGTTTAAGCAATGCATATACTTATGAAAAGAAAGCCAGTGTTTCTATGCTGAATAGAGTAGACTTTACGAATTGGATCTGAATTGTCCCTCAAAAATTCCTAATACTGGGTGCGGTGGCGCATGCCTGTAATCCCAGTGGTTTAGGAGGCTGAGACAGGAGCATCGAAAGTTCAAATCCAGCCTCAGCAAAAGCAAGGCGCTAAGCAACTCAGTGAAACCCTGTGTCTAAATAAAAAATACAAAATAGGGTTGGAGNTCCCCCCCACCCCCCCCGCAAAAAGAAGTCCATCTGTTAAAGACCTGATCTCAGCTTGGTGCTATTGCGACATGAGGAATTTTTAAGAGGTTGGGCCTAGTGAAGTATTACTGGAGAAAAGAGATATTGCAAAATGATAAAGGGACCAATTCAATAAAAAGGCATAACAATCTTCTATTTGTATGTACTTAATAAGGTAGCTTTAAAATATACACTGAAAAAATAAGCTAAATTAAAATGAAAAAAAAATAGACAATTCACAACCACAGCTAGAGATTTTAATGTACTTCTCTTAGTTACTCACAGAGTAAGCAAAAGAAAAAGCCTGCAAGAGTATAGAAGTCTTGAACAATCTAATTAATCAGCTATGGACAACAACTTCAGAATACAACCATTCTTTTTCTTTCTTTTTTCCCTCAGAGCTTTATATTTAAACATAGTAGTTGGTTTCATCCCAATAAACTCATACATGCATGGAAATTGATTTCAGTTCATGACCCCCTTTCCCTCCCTACTATGACCATTCTTTTTAAGTGTAATGCAACACTTATTGAAACAAACCAAATCTTGCATCATAAAATAATTCTCAACAAATTTCAAATAACTGAAAGTGTACACATATATAGAGTCTGCATATGTTTCAAAATTTAAAATTAATTTCTAAGTAACTCATGATTATAAGCAGGAGAACATAATGGAAAATAGAAAATAATTTAAACTGAAAAAATAATGAAGATCTATTACATTAAAATGTACATGATACACCCAAGGCAGTGCTTTAAGGGAATTTTGTAGATTTTTTTTTTGTTGTATTGGGTATTGAACCCAGGAGTGTTTTACCACTGAACAACATCCCCAGCTCCTTTTAAATTTTATTTAGAAACAGAATTGCTTAGGGCCTCACTAAGTTGCTGAGACTGACTCACAATCCTCCTGCCTCAACCTCCCAGACCGCTGGGATTATAGGCATGCACCACTGCACTCAGCTTGTAGATTTAAATATATGAACAACAATTGGCAATTAATGACAGAAGGTTTTATTTCAAGAAACTAATATAAAACAGTAAATTAAGCTCAAAGAAAGCAAAAAAGATGAAGATAAGAGCAGAAATCAATGAACAGATGAGGCAGGAAACCAACAAAGCCAAAGCTGGTTCTTTTAAACGATTAATACAACTGATAAGCCCCAAAGACTGATCTAAAAGAGAAAGAGAACACCAGTTGTCAGTGTCAGGGCTGAAAAGGGACATTACTTAGCTCCTCATGTATTTAAAAGGTAATGAGAAGATATTAAGGACAGTATAATGCTAGTAGACTTGACAAATAAAATGAAATCACAACTTTTCAAAACTGAGACAAGCAAAACTAGAAAATCTGAATAGTCTATCCAGGCATGCCTGTAATCTCAGCAACTTGGGAGAAGGAGTCAAGAGGATTGCAAGTTCAAGGCCAGCCTTGGAATCTTGGTAAGACCCTGTCTCACGATATAAAAATGGAAAGGGCTGGTGATAGAAAAAAGAGAAGGAAGGGAGGGGAAACTGAATAGACTGTCACCGAACATGTGTGCATAATTTGAAATTCTCCTGGAGAGGAACCCCAGATAAATTCATTGGTGAATTCTACCAAACATTCAAGGAGGACATCATATCAAATTTGTACACAAAGTGTTTCAGAAACTGGAGAAAAGGGGCGTACTTCCCAATACATTTTAAGAGGCCAAATCTGACCAGGTCATGAAAAGAAAGGAAACTTCAAGACTAATGAACACAGATATAAGAATCCCAAGACCAAAGGGTCATTTTTAATTTTTCAGGAAAAATGTAGGTTGACTTAAGATACTAAAATCAGTGTAATAAACCAAATTAACAGTGGTGGAAAATTATATGGTTACATCAATAGATAAGAAAAAGGGATTTGATAACATTTAAATTTGTGCCTAATAAAGACATCAAAGAAGCAAGAATAGAAGTTCTTCAATATCAAGATTATGGTTTGGTTTTGTGGAAGGCGTTGGTTTGTTTTGTCTCTTGAGACAAGTTCTTGCTAAGTTGCTGAGGCTGGCCCCAAACTTGTGACCCTCCTGCCTCAGTCTCCTAAGTAGCTGGGATTACAGGTGTGCACCACTGCACTGGATTAAGAATATTAAAAAAAAATACCCTACTGCTAGCATTAAAATTAGTAGTGGAGGGGCTGGGGTTGTGGCTTAGCGGTAGAGTGCTCTCCTAGCATGCATGAGGCACTGGGTTCAATCCTCAGCACCACATAAACATAAAATAAAGATATTGTGTCCTCCTAAAGCTAAAAAATAAAAAAAGTGGAATATGTAGAATATTTCCAGAATAGTACCAATGTTTTTGAAAGTTGAGATTAACTTGCAATAGTAGGAATGGATTAAATATATAAAATATGTCTGTATCTTAAACCAAAGTTCCTAAGAGTTTTCCTACATGGCTTCACAGCCCCCATGGAAGTCATTTTTATTTCTTTAGAGAAAAGTGGCAATGAAGGCAGAGGACACTTGGAGGCACGCCCCCCCCCCTTACAAAATGTAGTCTATGCTGGAGGAGCGGGAGGCCATAGGGTGGGAAGATGACCGCCTTTCCCACCCCTCCCTGGGCATCTGTCTTCCCATGGAGGGGAAAATGTAGCTGAAAATTTTCTGAAATATTTCTGAGAGGCATTTCTTGAACTTCTCACCCATGAAAGCATAGATAACAGGGTTCACACAGCAGTGAGTGAAGGAAATGGTTTCTGTGACATGGGTGGCATAAATCAGCTGCTGGTTCAGGATGCACCCATCCAAGACGTGCATGTCGTGCAGGGACGTGAGGAAGAGGACCACGTTGAATGGGACCCAGAAGAGTAAAGATGCAACGACCACAATAAGCACCAACTTGATGGCCTTGGTCTTGTTGTGGTTTTGGCAAGTCTTTAGCTGGTGCAGGATCCTGGCGTAGCAGAACAGGAGGATGGCGAATGGGATCAACAAGCCTAAGATGTTTATTTCAAAGTGGATGAAGATCTTCCACTTCAATGTCTGTTGATTGTAAAATGAATAACACTGGAGAACACCATCTTCAGAGGCCACCTGGTAAAATACTAGCAATGGGCCAGTGGCGATCATGGTGATCAGCCACACTGCCAGGCTCAGGACTGTGCCCGTCCTGACCGTCCTCACCTTTATGGCATACACGGCGTGGACAACAGCCAGGTACCTGTCCATGCTCATGAGGGTGATGAAGAACATGCTGCTGAAGAAGCCAATGTAATAAAAACCAGAGAACACCTTGCACATGACGGTCCCAAATACCCACTGATCCAGCTGATAGTGGGTCTGAAAGGGGAAGGAAAAGACAAAAAGCAGGTCAGACAAGGCCAAGTTCAAGAGGTATATGTCCGTGATGCTCCTCAGCTTCTTGCAGACCACAAGGACCAGGATAACCAGGCTGTTTCCCAGAAGGCCAAATACAAACAGGAAACAGTAGATGATGGCAAGAAGCAACTTGCTGTCTCTCTGGATAAGTTCCCCATCGCAGGGGCTCGAGAAGGTGTCAGGATAGTAGTAGTCGGATGTCGCCGTCAGGTTGGGCTCAAGGGTATAATCCATCAAGGCAGGGGACCTGGTCAAAGAGACACATAAGAAGGTACTGCAAAGTCACTCATTCCTTAAAAATATTTTTATTTAAACAAATGTTGTGTATGTTATGGACCCAATTGTGTCCCCTCCCCAATGCACATGTTGAAGTCCTCGCCCTCAAAGTGACCATGTTTGGAGACTGTACCTTTTAGAAGGTAAGTAAAGTTCAATAAGGTCAGAAAGGCCCAATCTCTCCCTTTCCTTTCCCTCCCTCTCCACGTTCTTTCTGCTTTCCTTCATTATTTTCTTCTCTCTCTCTCTCTCTGTCCCTCTCTCAGTCTCTCTCTTTCCTTACCCCCCTGTTCTTTTCATGCTTATATGTAATATTGTTCTGTGTTCGATTTGAAGTTACACAGATGACAGAATGTTTCTCATTTTGTATTTTAGAGATACATCAATGTGATATTCATAAGTTTAGCTCATTCTTTTAATTGCTTTCCTAAGCACCAGAAATAGCTAAGTTTAAAATGCAGTAAAGAAAAAAAAAGTGATCCCAATTGTACTAAAAATTAAAATCACTAGATTCACTAGCAGTAAACCTAATGAAAACTGCAATTCAGTAGTATAAAAAATCATAGGGCCCAGGAATATAGGCCAATGGTAGTGCATGCTCAGCATGCACAAGTCTGGGTTCAATTCCCTGCACACACATACACACACACGCACACACACACATATACACGCATACATGCATACATGTTTCTTCACTGAAAAGCATAAAAGAGAACACATTGAGCCCAATGAGATGATCAAAATAAAGTATATTCTATATATTAAGACCAAGTCTCCCCAAATGCTTAATGAAAGGAGGTATCTTTTCTTATCTACTTTTCACTCATGTATGAGCTTTGATTCCCTCCTATGTCCTGCAGAGAAAATGGCATGGCTCACTGACTTGCTTCTCTCAGCCACAGCCACAGGCAGCCTCTAAGACACATGCAGTTTGTGGGCTCTGAAGACATGCAAAGTTTCTTAAAATTTATCTCTAAAATATCAGCCTTTTCTGTGCCTCTCCCTAAGGACATAAAAGTGTCCCTGCCTACTCATCCCCTCCTTTCCCAAAGCTGATTATCAACACATACCTTAATAGACCCTTCGTTCTGGAGGTTTCTGTGTGGCTCATTTCTTCTCAGTCCTCCTGTGTCCACACATTTTTTTATATGACTTTGCAGTACCTCTGACTGTCACTGTCATTCATGTAACTTTCTTTGGCCAATCAGGTGCAAGTGAGCTGAAGGGCTTTTATGAGGAGGAAGACTCTCTTTTATTTTTTTAATTTTTTTATATCAATGGACCTTTGTTTTGTTTTGTTTTGTATTTATTTTTATGTGGTGCTTAGGATCGAACCCAGTGCCTCACAAATGTTAGGCAAGTACTCTACCCCTGAGCTACAACCCCAGTCCAAGATTCTCTTTTAGAACTTATCCATTGTTTAATATTGTGTTATTAGCAACATAAAACAGACCAAGATACTATCAAAGATCAACAGGGCTGCCTCGCCGGCCACCCGGGGTTGCATGAGCAATTTAGCTACACTTGGCATTAATAATAACAATTATTAATTCTTTTTAAGCATAACTGAGATTTTGTCATTGCTATGCAGCATAGTTTTGATTAAAAACTCACTGATAGAAAAGATCTTGCCAGATTAGGAATCTTAGAAAAGTCTGGGAGATATAGAGTGTGGGAACCAATGAAGATCGTAGGCATTGCTGCTCTTTGATTTTGGAATGCAGTTGGGCTCACAGCTCATTGGTCTTCCATTCTTAGCTTGTTTGTATGGAAAATGTACAGCTTCCTTCTGGAGTGCTTGTGAGGAAAAAATAATAATAATGTCAGTCTGAAGGGTGGAGCCCATGACATGCTTTTAGGCAACAGTAGCTTTTTCCTTTTTAAATGTTTTATTTTATTTTTTTTCTTCCAGAGCTGAAATGGAACCCAGGGCTTCATGGATGCTAGGCAAGCACTCTACCAGTGAGCTGGGTCCCCCTGCCCCTCCTATCCTCACTCTTCCATTGACTCCATCTAGCTTTTCAACCCAAATCTGGAGTAGGAGCAGATAGAGGTCATCACCATCCCTCAGGACCTAGTAAGTTTGGGAGAAAATTTGCTAAAAAAAAAAAAAAAAGATGTGTTAAGACAGAACTCATGAAAGTGAAAAAGTAGCTGAAAATGTTTCCAGAGGCCTGACTCTGGAGGTGTCAACAAATCGTACCCAGTTACTTGCTTCCCAAACCCAAAGGATAAAGTAATGGTAAAAAGCAGGAAAGGAGTAGGGTGTGGAAGCACACACCTGGTATCCCAGTGGCTGGGGCGGCAGAGGCAGGAGGATTGCAAGTTCAAAGTCAGCCTCAACTTAGAGAGACCCTAAGCAACTTAGTGAGACCCTCTCTCTAAACAAAAAAATAAAAGGTGCTGGGATATGGCTCAGGGATAAACACCCCTGGGTTCCACCCCCCCCCCAAAAAAAGGAGGAAAGGAGCTTTAATTAGTGTAACTACATCAGGAAGAAATGGGGGACTCATGTCCTTAGAACTGTCTTCGAGGGATTGACAATAAATTTAAGGTTTTATGGATAGGGAAATGAGGGCAAGGGGTGGGGGTGGGGGGGTCACATTGCTGAAGGGTTTGCACAAATGGCAAGGCAGGTAATCTCAGTTGGGCACAGTCCAGGCACACAGTAGTATACACCTGTAATGACTCGGGAGGCTGAGGCAAGAGGAAGCCAGGCACCTTAGCAATTTGGCAATTTTTTGTCTCAAAATATAAATTAAAAACAGCTTGAGATATAGCTCAGTGGTAAATTGCCCCTGGGTTTTAATCCCCAGTAAAAAAAAAAAAAAGAGAGAGAGAGAGTTAGGTCAGCTGCTGGGCCCTCCTTCAAACACAGGAGATAAAAAGAAAACCACTAAGACAACCAGAGAAGCCTCTGCCACTCGGCCGTCACGCAAAGGGACATCGGAGCACATCCAAAGGCGCAATTTGGGAGTCAGAGAAGAACGTGTAAAGTGTCCAGGGGAACTTGGGACCAACTTTTGGAAATCTATCCTAAGATAATAATCCAAAATGCGGGAAGGAAAGAAAGGCTTCCAACTACAATACCATAGCATTTCTATTAGGAACGACTTGGAAGGTATTTAAAAAGCAGAAAGAAGAGCAGACTGATTAATCCTACTATGGAAACTGCACCGTGATTGGAACTGTACAATGCTAGATGGAAGAAAAGCAAAAATGTCACTTTTTTTTTTTTCCTGTGTTTTGGCAAGAACTGTTGCCTCACCTGTCTTAATGCTTTGTGCTTTCTTCCACACAATGACAGCAACGGGGCTTTTCAGAGATAGAAGAACTTCAGCTGACAGATATATGGTTTATTTCTGCTATTTGCAATCAGCCCACTGGGGAGACAGCCACCAGCACATTGGGATGGTGCATTGCCAGGTTATCAAGGTCAAGGACCTATCTGAAAAATAAAAAACCCACTTAGCTACCTTATCACACAGGTCTCGGGCCCAAATGCCATTGCTGTGAGGTCTAGGTTCTCCCAAGAAGGCAGGAGAGGTGGACCCAATAGGTTAACGTGGCCTAATGGAGGACAAAGGATGAACTCTCCTCAGCCTGTCAAGCATGGAAACTTATCCTCCTCCAATGAGGGGCAGCAAGGGAAAGGGAAAGAGGAATTGTAATTTCTCCTTCTACTGCTTCTCCCCTCCTGGACACCAGTGGGAATTCTTTATGGAAATGGGAGATAGCGTGTTCCCACTTACAGACGACACTCTCCGGCCTAACAGTTTAATCTTTTAGAAACATCTGCCTGTGGCTGAACACATATCCAGCTAACTCCCCTTTCCAACCTCATTTGGGTTCTGACGAAGTCTGGGGAAAACCCTAGCTCTTTTATGAGAATGTTATATGCGATAAGCAAAGATCAGTGGTGAGCTGGCAGTGAACTCAGGGTTCCCTGGTATAGCTGACCCCGGCTGCGACGGTGGAAACTGTAAGGTCTCCCTCGTCAGCAGTGGAAGCTGGGCTCCTCCCTCTCCCACCCAGCTAAGCAAGGCCCAGGTGGAGTTCCCGCAAGCCCACTTCCAGGTGGGGCCAGAATGACAGCCCAGCACCTAGGACAGAAGGTATAAGATGACTGAGTGCAGGATGTGGGGAGCCCAGCCGCAGTGGGATGACTGCCATCCACCACATTTCCTGAACTCAGCAGAGCTTGGGCACTGGGTGAAGGCTTACTTTTGCTATGGCACTTGACTTGTATAGAAGCAAACGCACTTAAAGGAGGCAGCTCTGGGGCCCAGTGGTGCCCCAGACAATCTTTCTTGTGAATTCCTTAAGATCCTTTAATCTGTTGCTTCTCCACGCCTGGCACAGGGCTTGGTGGACTGGGATTTCTTAAATTAGTGAAGGGAAATGAGACACGATGAAGATGTGGGAGTCAGGTGAAGCTCTGGGGAGAAGGAATACACAGCCCAGAGTTAAGGGTGACTCTGTTCTGAGATCAGAGGGCTGTGTGGGCCCCTGAACTGAACACCACCTTCCCTTGGCCTGTGTATGAGCATTTAGATAGATAGATAGATAGATAGATAGATAGATAGATGGATAGATAGATAGATAGATATTCTTTTATTTTTTTTACAGGAAAGTATATTTTGAAATATTATACATAATAGAGTAAGTATAACTTGTTCCAATTAGGATCCCATTATTGTGACTGTGCATGATGTGGAGTACATTGGTCATGTATTCATATATGCAGATAGGAAAGATATGTCTGATTCATTCTACTGTCTTTTCTATTCCCATCCCCCCTTCCCTTCATTCCCCTTTGTCTAGTCCAGTGACTTAATCTTCTCCTCCTTTGCTGTGGGTAGCATCCACATATCAAAGAGGACATTCTGCCTTTGGGGAATCGGCTTATTCACTTAGTAGAATAGCCTCCAGTTTCATCCATTTACCAGCAAATGCCAGAATTTCATTCTTTTTATGACCTAGTAATATTCCATTGTGTATATATACCTCATTTTCTTTATCCATTCATCTGTCATAGGGCACCTAGATTGGTTCTATAGCTTGGCTATTGTGAATGGAATGCAGATGAGCATTCTGAGGCTACTGTAACAAATGAACACAAACTCAGTGGCTTAAACAAATTGAAATTTATTCTCTCACAGTTCTGGAGACCAGGTGACTGTAAGACAGCTGAAGTTGTCTCTCTCTGGGAGCTCTAAGGGAAAATCCTTCCTTGTCTCTTCCACTACTTGTTGGAGGCCCCCGCAATCTTGGACTAGTGGCCACATCACTCCAACCTCTGTCTCCATCTTCTCATTTTCTTCTCAGTGTGTATGTATCCAACCTCCCTCTGCCTCTAATTCATTAAGATACTTATGATTGAATTTTGGATCCATGCAGATAATCCACAATGATCTCTGCATCTCAAGATTATCAGTATGCAGAGGCCCTTTTCTCAAATAAAGTAACAAAGACAAATTCTAGTAATTAGGACTTGATATCTTTGGGGGGCCATTAGTCAACCTATCATATCTTGACTCTTTTTCCCAATGGGAGTATTTATGTCCACAAGGGGAAAGTGATTTACTCAAAGTCACATAGTAAGTTGGTGGTGGTGGAGCCAAAGCCAAAATTTGGATTTTCCACGGCACATGACCCAGGATGCTCTTCTCATTCTTGTGCATTAAAAATTCTCATCTTTATATATCTGGAGATTAGTGCTCTATCTGATGTGTGTGTGGTAAAAATTTGCTCCCATGGTGTGGGCTCTCTCTTTACCTCAATGATTGTTTCTTTTGCTGAGAAGAAGCTTTTTCGTTTGAATCCATCTCATTTATTAATTCTTGATTTTATTTCTTCTGCTTTAGCAGTCTTGTCAAGGAAGTCAGGGCCTAATTCGACATGATAAAGATTTGGGCCTACTTTTTCTTCTATGGTGTCTGGTCTAATTCCTAGGTATTTGATCCTCTTTGAGTTTTGTACATGGTGAGAAATAGAGATTTAATTTCATTTTGCCATATATGGATTTCCAGTTTTCCCAGCACCATTTGTTGAAGAAGTGCCAAAAAACAAAAACAACCCAATCAATAAATGGGCTAAGGAAGTGAACAGATACTTCTCAGAAGATATATAAGCAACCAACAAACATATGACAAAATGTTCAACATCTTTAGTAATTAGAGAAATGCAAATCAAAACTCCTTTAAGATTTCATCTCACCTCAGTCAAAATGGCAGTTATCAAGAATACAAGCAATAAGTGTTGGAGAGGATGTGGAAAAAGGTATGCTCATACATTGCTGGTGGGACTGCAAATTGGTTTGACCACTTTGGAAAGCAGTATGGATATTCCTTAGAAAACTTGGAATGGAACCACCATTTGACCCAGCTATGCCACTCCTCGTTATCCTGTAGATAATATTAGCTATCTCATACCCAAAGGACTTAAAATCAGCATACTATAATAACACAGCCACATCAATGTTTATAGCAGCTGAATTCACTATAGCTAAACTGTGGAACCAACCTAAATGCCCATCAATAGATAAATGGATAAAGAAACTATGTATATACACAATGGAATATCACTCAGCATTAAAAGAGAATAAAATTATGGCATTTGCAGGTAAATGAATGGAGTTGGAGAATATTATGCTAAGTGAAATAAGCCAGTCTCCAAAGACCAAAGGCAGAATGTTTTCTTTGATTACTGGATGCTGATCTATGATGGGGTGGCATGGGAAGAATGGAGGAACTTTGGGTTGGGCAAAGGGTAGGGTAGGGAGGGATTATGGGGATAGGATAGATAGTGGAATGAGATGGACATCATTACCCTAGGTCCATGTATGATTGCACAAATGGTGCATTTCTACATTATGTACAACCAGAGAATTGAAATGTTGTACTCCATTTGTGTATGATGAATTGAAATGCATTCTGCTGTCATGTACAACTAAGTAGAACAATAAATAATGATAATAATAATAAAAATTCTCATCTGACAATATGAAGAACAACTGTGGGGGCTGGGGTTGTGGCTCAGTGGTAGAGCACTCACCTAGCACCTGTGAGGTCCTGGGTTCGATCCTAAGCACCACATAAATAAATAAATAAATAAATAAAGGTATTATGTCCAACTACAAGTAAAAAATAAATATAAATATACATTAAAAAAAGAACAACTGTGGATAATATTAGGAGAAATGTTTTCAGGATTTCTACTGTGAAAATTGTCAAAATCAAAATGGAGTTGATCGTGTCAAATCCAAAAATTAATGAAAAAATAAAGCCAGGAGTTTATGAGGGAAGTCTTCTCATGCACAACTGCCCAATAGTCACCATCACAAACACTGCTTACCAGAACAATACCTTGCACAAAGACTAATACAATGTGACACCCAGTAACTGTTCAACTGTGGGCTGCTGCCACCCTTGGTATTAATCCTCTTGGCCAAGGATTATTGTTTTAAAACATCTCATGTAATCTTCACTATTTTTGCCTTTCAAAACTTCTCTTTGAATATATTAAGGGTTTACTATGACATGTGCATTTCCATTGCAATGCTCTGCTTGTCCTGAATAAATATCATTAGTCTTTGGAGAATCTCTCTCTCTGATTGTTATTTAGGTTAACACTTTGCTTTTCAACTCTAAGTCCACCAATGATTTGCAAGGTAAGAAAGCATTTGCTCAACAAAAAGTGCTAGACAGAGGCCTGAGTTTCATACAGGCTTACGTATGAATAATACATATGAATAATAGCAAACCCAACTTGTTGGAAAGATTTTTACCATTGATATTATTCAATTCCCCACATACATTACTCAAAAAAAAGTTACAAAACCCATATTTTTCTACCACCAAATATTTGTTTCCTCCTTGAGAGTAGTCAGGAACATTGTCTGCACACGATCTAAGGTATAACCACAGTATTTCTTTGAAGGCATGAACATGGAGAAATATGTGGTAAGTGGCCTGATGTTTGTATTTTGAGATGCATTTTCAAGATATTTATACCACATTGTATGCAAGAAAAACTGATTGTATCTCTTTCTCTCTCTATTTTTTATTTTTTGGTACCAGGGATTGAATTCAGGGGCACTCAACCACTGAGCTATATCCCCAGCCCTATTTTGTATTTTATTTAGAGACAGGGTCTCACTGAGTTGCTTAGCACCATGCCATTGCTGAGGCTGGCTTTGAACTCATGATCCTCTTGCCTCAACCTTCTGAACCTCTGGGATTACAGGCGTGTGCCACTGCACCCGACCTATTATATCTCTTAACATTTTGATGGTCCTTTATTTTTCCCAGAATTTAACTTCCACTAAAACCCTCTCTTTTTTCAAGGCTACTAACACTTGTTAAGTGCCAAGCATATGTGTAGCCCTGCTATCATCATTAGAAGGGATAAAATGATGGAATTACATGGTTTCCCCTTAAGGAATTTAGAAATCATGGCACTTTTTATTACAGGAGTCCCAGGAGGAATAACATATAATAAAAGGAAAAGCTATCATTATTGAAACCACATTGAAACCCAGAGAAATCTTTATGATTAAAAATAATCAGATTAAGGTGATGTGTATGCAATAATTGTGTCTCTGCCACACATGGATGGATACAGGCACATCTCAAAATAATAAAGGCAGAAAATAAAATAAAGGGTGATAATTTCCACCTGAGGGTGTTGTTAAGATCAGCAGCTTCCTCTCAAGAGATAAAGGCCAAGCAAGTGTTAATGATTACACTTTGAATTCCTGCTCACCTGTGTGACCCTTATTATTTTACCTCTATGGTTTCTCATCTTCTAGAGGTGCAAGTCTTCATTGTATACTTATCAGTTTGGGATAATATCCATAAAAGGAAAATTGCAAGACTATACAAAGAGCTCCGATAGAGTCTTCTCCTGGATTCACTGAATGGTAACATTTTAATGTATTTGCTCCACTATTTTCTCTCTCTACATGTGACATATACATAGTGGCTTTTTTTTCCTGCATCATCCAAGAAAAATACAGGCATCATGTTCCTCCTCTCCTAAACACTTCACTATGAACACCCTAAAAACCAGGATGTTCTCTAGGTAACCAGGGTACCATTATCAAAATCAAGAATCAAATCAACTCAATAATCACTACAATAACACTGTTGGGTAGTAGAGAGCAATGAGCAAGGAAAGGCATGTCCAGGTGGCAGGTTTAATTCAGGTTACTTTTTAAAAAAATTTTTTGGCAATAATTAGTATGTTTTTTTGCCTTGAAGCAAGAAACAAATTTTAGGGGGTACATGATGAATGTTACTTTGTGATCACTGAAAATAACCTTTCAGAAATCTGTTAACTGGATATTATGCTTTTCAACTTTTAAAATTTTGTTCTAACTAGTTATACATGACAGTAGAATGCACTTTGACACATTATGCATAAAGGGAGGATAATTTCTCAATCTTCTGGTATGATAGAATCACACTGGTCATGAAGTCATATGTGTACATAGGGTCATTATGCCTGATTCATTCCATTATTCTTCCTACATCCATGCCCCCTCCTCCCCTTCTCTCCCCTCTACCTAATCTAAAGTAACTCTATTCTTCCCTAGCACCACTCCCCCTTATTGTGAATTAGCACCTGCATATCAGAGAAAACATTCTGCCTTTGTTTTGTGGAGGAGGGGGGATTGGCTTATTTTGCTTAGCATGATATTCTCCAGCTCCATCCATTGATGACAAATGCCATCATTTCATTCTTCTTTAAGGCTGAGTAATATTCCATTGTGAAAGTTACTCTTAAAGTTTTCTTTACATTACTGCCAAGGCAGATTATAAATAACTTGTAGCTGATCACCTGTGGAAAAACATTGGTACACAGGCCTTGAGAGTAAGTAAATAGAAACAAAAGGAGCTAATAAGTGGATGGGGAGGCTAATTGGGGAAATGCACCAAGAAAGAAGGATTAACGGGACTAACTCTTGACAGGGTCCACTGAGGTCAGGAAAAAACTGGAAATTATGGTCATAGGTGCCTCCCTATATCTTGGAAGGAAGGTTTCTTTAGTAGTGCAGAAGAGATAACGTAACTTCTGACCAACCCATGACCCCAGTATCCACATGAACATGAGATTGACTTGTAGGTGAAGCCTCCCTAAATAGGATGGCCATCATGACAGTTCCAGAGAGGACCAACTAGGGTCCAAAATTGCACTGCCCCATGTGAAGGAGGAGTTGAACACCTGACTGATGAAGACATCCTGGTTTGCAGGGTATTCATAGTGAAGTGTTTAGGAATGGAGGAACATGATGCCTGTATTTTTCTTGGATGATTCAGTCCTGACATCCATCAACAATGTAATGATAAACCAGCTGCAGGAGGCGGTCCCCAGTTCTCAAGGCAAACATCAAACAGTAATACATTTGGAAGCAGCAGTTTTCCTCTGTCATTCTTTGCTCAGAGATGACCCTCTCTCCCCCCAGACGGTGCTCTGCCTGAGCCTTACTTAACTTTCACTTTACTTTCTCCTATAATAAAGTTCTCTTGCATGGCTTTTAGTGTCTGACTTTCAATTTTTTCTCTCATCAGAACACAAGAACTGAGGTTTGGAGTTTCAATTTCCCCACTTTCCTGTGATAATACTACCAAATAAGTTCATTTTACAATACCAATTAATTGTTTCAATAATGCCCTTTACAAAACTTTGGTTCTCTTAGTCCAAGATGGCTCTCATTAGGAAAAAAAAATCTATAAGTGTAATTCACTCACTGCATGAAAAGATTAATGGGAGAAAAATGGCTGCTCACATGATCGTCTCAATAGGTGCAGGAAAACTGAATTCAACATGCATACAAAACAAGCAAGGTGCTCCCAATCTGTTGGAAGGAGTAGAAATCAACACAACAACTTTAGAAAAATATTTTGGCATTATCTATTGATGTAGAACATCTGCATATCCTATGACTTATCAATTCTCCTCCAAGGCATATGTCCAATACAAACGAATACATTTCACAAAAGTCATTTGTTAGAGCATTCCTAGCAGCACTATTCATAATAGACTCCTAGACTCTTTCCACGTGGATTAAAGATGTAATCGTGAGAGGAAAACATCATTAAAAAATTAAAGAAGATAATATAGGAGAACTTCTTTATATCCTTAAGGCAAGGGAAGGATTCTCAAACAAGCCACAGAAGCACAAATCTTTAAGGAAACCACTGGTAAAGCCAAAAACATTAAAATTAAAAACTTCTCATTGAAAGACATCATAAAGAAAAGAGATAAAAGCAAAAACATCAAGAGAAGATATTTGCAACACGTATGACTTCAGCACTTTTATCCTAAATATATAAAGATATTCTAAAATGTATAAGAAAGAGTCACAATACTATTTAAAACAGGCAAAAGAAGAAAATCATCACAGGGAAGTCCAAATAGCTAATAAACATAAGAAAAAGACACTTGACCATATTAGTTATTGGGGAAATTAAAATTAAAACGTAACAAGATGTTGTTTAACACCCACCAGTCTTTCAAAAAAAATTATATCTAATAATATCAAACATCACAAAGGATTTCATAGCTATGGAAACTCTCCTAGAATCCTGGTGGAAGTCTAAGTTAGTTGAATCATTCTGGAAGAGCTGGGCTTACCTAGTAGAGTTTGGGCATTCTTTGTGACTCAGCAATTCCATGGATGAAAACTCACCCCGTGCACTGGGAGACATGTTTGAGACCAGTCATGGTAGCACTGTTTATAATAGCAGAGTTTTCTCAACAATCCTGACAACCCATCGACAATGTAATGGCTCAACCACCTGGGACATCACTGTACAATGGAATATACAATAGAGAAGATGAAGGCATCTCAATTACACTCAGCAGTGTCATGAATATCACAAATAAAATGTTGATCTAATGAAGCAAGATGCAACCTAAGACATCCAGTATCACTCGATTTATATAAAGTTCAAAATACACATAAAATTAGAAGAGGAAGCATTCCTACCACAGTCTAGGAATTCAACTTACCTCTGAGTGGGAAGGTGGGTATGACTGAGGAGGGTGATATAATAGACTTAGGAGGTAATTTCAATATTCCCTTTCTTCATCTGGATGGTGGGTATATTAGTGTTCATTTTATTGTTACTTTGTAAACTATACATTTATACTTTCATATTGAGAAATTTAGTATAGTTTATTATAAAAAAAATTTTAAATGAACAAACAGAAGCAAAAGAGAGGGAGAATTAAACTAGATACTTGAATGGACTTCATTTCTCCCTCCCTCCTTCCCTTCTTCCTTTCCTACAAGAATCATTTTGTGGGTATTGGGAAAAGTCCTGGAGATTCCAAGAAAAATGTGATAACAACAAATTACAGAAGCTATGCAGACCCAGAATCATCTGAGGCCTCTTACCTCTATGATATAGGTCAGTTGCCAGCTTTAATATGTCACTCCAACCCTTTACTTTGTGCAAAATACAACCTATTCCATAGTTTATACCAAAACAAAACAAAAAGCAATATGTGGGCTGGGGATATAGCTCAGTTGGTAGAATGCTTGCCTTGCATGCAGAAGGCCCTGGGTTCAATCCCCAGCACCAGAAAAAAAAAAAAATCTGTTTCCACCAAGAACTTATAAATGCACCACTTTCCACAAGATTCTGCTAGTCCCCGTATTCTTTTCTCCTCATCTTTGTGGAGAGAGAAATTCTCTGCATCACAACAAATGCCTACATTTGCACAGCAACTTATTTCCTTTGTTCCTCCACCATTCAGATAAGTCTACCCAAGTGATATAGTTCTTCCTGATAAATCCAGTGAAGACCCCATGAAGACACTTGGTAATTTGAATTTCTCCATTTTGTTACAAGGCTAACTGTATTATGTGACAGAATGTGACACACCAGGGGTTTCTGCCACAAGAGAAGGAGTGCATGATTCTACCTGGGTCTTCGGGGTGAAAAGGTGGAGGTGACCTAGAAACTGGCCTTAAGACGTGCTTGTGCTCAGGGCAAGGTGTGAAGCATTGTCTCCTGATGATTATCTTGATTGAGTCACTGTTGCTCTAGAACCCTGGGAAAGTCACTGAGCCATTTTTAGTGTTTTAGTTATATGCTTCTCAAACTATAATGTGCACATAAAGCAAGAAAGTTGTTAATCTGCAAATGACAAGTAAAAGAAGGTCTGGGCCCAAGATTTTGCATGTCTAACCAGCTCCCAGGTGATGCCAGTATTGCTGGGTATCTTCATGTAAAATGGGAATAAAGCCTCCCTGAGCTTTTGAGCATGTTGAAACTTAATGAAATAATGTGTGTGAATGTGTGTTAGGGTTTGGATCTGGAATGTTTCCCAAAGGCTTGAATTGAGAGCCTGGTCCCCAAGGCAGTAAGGTTCAGAGGTGGGACTTTGGGGCAATGGTTGGATCATGAGGGCTGTGATCTCATCAGTGGATTAATCCACTTGATGGATTGATAACTCAAAAGACGACTAGAACGAACTGATTGCTGAATGGAGTACTGGGAGGTGGTAGCTAGTTGGAAGAAGTAAGTCACTGAGAGTGTGCCCTGGAAGTTTATCTTCTCCCTGGTCCCTTTCTCTCTCTCTCTCTCTCTCTCTGCTTCTTAGCTGCCATGAGCTGATGAGCTTTCTTCTGTCATGCCCTTCTGCCATGATGCTTCTGCTTTAGAACCAGATGACCATGGACTGAACCTCTGAAACCATGAGCCTCCTCCAAGTTGTCTACGTCAGATATTTCGGTCACAGTAGAGAAAAGCTGGGTAGCAATGTGCTTGGGAAAAATTGTTGTACCTTAAAAATGTAACAGATCATTACTGTGGAGATGGGATGCTCTGGGTCTCATCAAGTAAACTGGGATTAAGATCCCTGTCTCCACAGCTTGATACCTAAAGACTCAGAAAATTTGGTAGTTGAGGCTCCTGTATCAGGAGGTCATACCAGCCCTCAAGAAAGAGGTCCCTGGAGAAGAAAGAGAAGAGTGCAAAACAAGGATGTTCTGTGGTAGCTGACAGATTTGCAAGATGACTTCCAGAGCTAATGAGCTGGGGAAGAATCTGCAGAGACAGGAAGTCCTACAAAAGAGCAAGGAAATACACACATGCAGATATAGACACACCACAGAGAGTGGAGAGTCCAAACCCAGGGCTCTTCTGTTTTCTTTAAACATAAATTTAAATTTTTAAAAAAATTTAAACATAAAATTTTACATTTTTTTTAAAGGCAAACCAACTAATCCTTGGAAGGTCCACATGGAGTTTTGAATACAGTTCAGCAAAAATCGGGGCAGGTGCACACAGAGGCAGGCGGTGGGATGAAGCAGTTGCGCTCTTGGACCACTTAGGTCTTGAACTCAAAAGAGGGATGCTCCACAGTCACGTGAGCCAACATCAAGATCCTTGCCACCCTCCGGGGCCTTGATCTACTCTCTCCATCTTGACAGGCACATTGCTGTCAGATTCTGCTCATTCTTTCTGTTTTATTTTTCTCCGCTGTTCTGGAGATTGAACCCAAGGCCTCCCACATGCTAGGCAAGTACTGTACCACAAAGCTACACACCCAGCCCTTATTTTAATTTTTAAAGTTTTATTTTGAGATGGGGCCTCATCAAGTTACCTAGGCTGATCTTGAACTGGTGATCCTCCTGCCACAGTGTCCTCAGTAGCTGGGATTACAGACATGGGCCACCATGTCCAGCTAGATTCTGCTCATACCTAAGTAGGCAGCAGAGTGGGCCACCAGATGGAAAGAGTTTAAGTGACTTGCCCAAGTCACAGCAGGAGTTCCTGGCAGAACTAACTCCCACGTTTCATGGCAGGAAACCTGGGTGGCTCTGTTTCAGTAGACAAGAATGACATGTGGGCAGGAGTATAAGAAATTGCTAGTACCCAGGTGGGGAGTGATGTTAAAAGAACCAATATTTATTGGTGCGACTATATGTTGTACCCTCACAGCTTTATGAGATCATACTTCTATTAACCAAATAACAACTATAACACAACGGTTCTTCGGTGGTGCATTATCCAAAAGAAAATGTCCAACCGATGTCTGGTTACCTCCTCTACTGCTCCGTTTTGTAGGTCATGCAACCCAAAAGAATCTAAGTAACTTAACCAAAGTCACACGGCTCAGTGGTACATAGCAGTACATTAGCTCCACCAGGCTCCATTTTCTCCATTCTTTCCATCATGCTGGGCCACCTGAGAAGCTACTGGAAAGGGAACAGACTGGGCTCGAGTCCTCCCATTTGAAAATCATTTTTCAAAGTATTTGGGCAACATATTTCTAACATGCACCTGTAGTGGCTTTAGGAGTCTTTCCATCTCTAGGAAAGAAACAACAGTTCTGGGTAGAATAGTACTTCCTCCAAATTCATCTTCTTCCTGACATCTCAAGGTATGACTTTATTTGAAAGCAGGATCATTGCAGATGTAATTAGTTAAGATGAAGTCACAAAAGAACCATGATGAGCTCTTCATCCAACATGATTGGCGGCCTTAAGAGACACAGAGATGCAGGCGCACAAGTTAGAAATCCATGGGATGATGAGGCAGAGATTGGAGTGATGTGTCTTCAAGCCAAGGATTACCAACAACACCAGAAGCTAAGAGAGAGGCAAGGGACAAATTGTCCCCTAAGGCTTTAGAGAGAACATGACCCTGCCAATGTTTTGGTTTGGGACTTTTGGCCTCCAGAATCGTGAGAGAATAAATTTCTGGTTTGTTTGTTTGTTTGTTTTTGTTGTTGTTTTTTTAAGCCATCCAGTTTGTAGCAATTTGTTACAGGGGGCCTTAGGAAACTGGTATAAAAAAACACTTAAGAATGTCTCATCAAAAGAATTAAAGTCAGAGTACTGTAGAGATATCTGCATATCCATGTTAATTATGGCACAGTTCACAGTAATCAAATGTGGAATCAGCCTAGGTGTCCATCAAACAGATGGGTGGATGAAGAATATGCTATAAATATACACAATGGAGCATTATTCAGCCATAAAGAAGAAAGAAATCACATCACTTCAGGAAAATGGCTGGAACTTGTGATAACACATTAAAGGAAATAAGCCAGATTGAGACAAAGAGTGCACGTTTTCTCTCATATGTGGGATGTGGGCGGGGACACAACAGGAGGATAGAAGGGAGAAGGGGAAGAGGGGAAAAGAATGGAAAGGTGGATCTCATCAAACTATGTTACATGTATGTATGAATAAGTCACGATGAAACCCATCATTCTGAATAATGAATATGCACTAATAAAACAAGAACTTTTCAAAGTGATTGGTCTCAAGGTATTGCCATTATTGACTTGTATCAGAGGAAGAAATGTAAACTGTGAGGTTCCAGGGAGAAGGATTCATGGGAGTCTGTTCACACAGACTCTCATCATAGGTCATCATGTAACTGTCCCAAGCATAACATTCCCACTGGTACCCTTCTTTCTGCATAGACAGTTAAAAGCAACCAAAATGTGCTCACTAGGGCCAGCTCTAGCCTTCACATTAGTGTGGCAGTATCTGAAGCTGGATGATGGTAATGTTGGAAGGACACTTCTCAGCAGTCATCTGGTACCCTAACCATGAGATACGGGGGTGCAGTTGGGAAGTAGGATTAAGCCACTATTTTTTTTTTCAGTGCATGCACAAAGAATTAGATTGCTTTGTTTATGCAAGTAGTAATTCTGTAACCACATTTATCTTGTAATAAATAACAATTATGATTCTTATAGATTCTAAATCAGTGCTTCTCAGTCATAGCAGTTTATAGAATCATGGAGGAGTTTTTAAAATATCAGTGTTAGATCCCTAATCCAGATCAATAAAATCTGGAGTCTCTGATTATTTTGCAAATACCTCCAAGTAATTCCAATGTATGGCTAAGATTGAGAGCCACTGTTCTTTTCTGAAATTTTTGCTACTATAAATACCATCCATGGGCCAAAGCATTATTATAAAATAATGGGAGTTTATTACAAATGCATAATCCTGGCCACAAGACCTGGTGAATCATACTCTGCATTTCTAAAGTCCAGACCTGGTGAATCATACTCTGCATTTCTAAAGTCCAAGGTGGTTTTTCTGTGCATAAAATTTTTGAAGTCCTGGGCTATTGCCTTGAGTTAGAAGAAAAAAGTCCCTTACCATCCATTAGCAAGATATCAACACATTTATAGAGTCTAGCTTTTCTCAGCGATGATGTTCAAGCTACTTAATAACTAGTTGATGCTGGTCAACAGACGGTCAGGACAGCAGCATGATTGTGCCCTTGTCACATAAGAATTCCAGCCTTGCTAGTAATGTTCTGGGTCTTAACTGGGTGTGGTGGTACAGGCCTGTAAATCCCAACCACTTGGGAGGCTGAGGCAAGAGGATCACAAATTCAAGGCCAACCCGGGCAAGTTAGCAAGATCCTGTTTCAAGACAAAATAATAATAATAAAAAGGGTTGGGGATGTGGCTCAATGGAAGAGCACCTTTGGCTTTAATTCCATCTACCGGAAAAAAAAAAAAATTCTCGGTCTTAGAGCTTCCTGCCTTGGCTACCCTAATTGTATCGCAACCTCTGAGGCCTCTGAGTGGGCGAAGCTGCAGCGGGCACATTCAGGGCAGCTGCTCAGCTTGCAGCAATTCCTTTTGTTTCGGAAAACGTACCAGCAAATGGGAGATGAGCCCCGCTGTGATCGGATTTGAGGGTGCCAGTTCATCACACCCCTCCTCTCTTCTAAATTCTGAACAAATTTTAGAAATACATGTAACTTTTTTCAAGAAAACCACTTTGGGACATTTGGGTAAAGCTAGAATGGAGACCACCAGGTTATCCACTGAATGAATCCAGAAGGGCTCTAGTACAAAGTGACTTTTTCTTGCCACTGTCCCTTCAGGCCTGCACAGCAGACTGTGATGACTTATTCTTGACGTCTCAGGCAGACCCGATACGGCTCGGAGTCACTCTCAGGTGTTAATACTCTTTTGTTGTTAGTCTTTTTAGAAGGGCATTTTCAAAGTCCATTCTTATGTAATGTCGCAATTTTGATCTCCAATCCATGTTAGCATTTCTCCCTTCTCCAGTCTTCCTTGGACTGAGAAAACAGCAATCGGGGCCAGGGAGGGTCCACTTCTCCCCTCTGTCCCCTCCTTGTTCTTCCATTTCTTCCCTTGACTCACTCTCTTGTCCCTTGTTCTTCCAGGTTTGGGACACAAGGCAGAGGGAGGTAGAAAGCAAAGAGGGTGGAGAGGGCTGCTGTGTCGTGATCTGGCAGCAGTACCCAGCAGGTATGTGGTGTCGGGGGCCGACTTTCCCATGGAGCATTTCTGTAAGTGGTTCAGAAATCCACCACTGGCCTGGTGAGGTCTTCTAAAGCTGCTGCTTAAGACTCCCCCTCAGCCCCTGGGTACAGTTCATCCTTTCAATTCCCCTGCTGGAGTCACCCAGTTCTTTGGATGTGATTTCAGGACAATCTGGCTCCCCTCTGGCCCACAGAAAAGCTCACGTCCACCTTACCAGCCATTTCTCCAAGAGCCAGCCTCTCCCAAGTATCCCCACCTCTTTGCTGTGCCCCAGAGGTACCACACCATGAGGGTTTCTGGAGCAGAAAGAGGCTGCTAGTCCCAGCAGCCTCAACCCCAGATTGCAGGACAACACACCACATCCAGCCCTCTACTCGGTTTCTAAATCAGCGTTCCCTGTCCATTGAAGATACTTTGGAGGCTCAGGCCCATCCAGCCTCAGCCCACCTCTGAGTTCCCTGCATCCACAGTGGGCAGTCCCTACAGGGCCTGAGGCCCAGCAGTACCAGGATTAATAACCCAAGAGTCACATGAACCAGGGAACAGGGTCTGAATGCTAGCTTCCTTATTGTTTGGTGGAAGAATTGAGAGGGGAGCGTGACCCAGTTTCTCAGAGCATGATAGGGCGATGTTCTTATCCAAATTTAATAAGGTGCTCACAGTTAGCATGGTATGAGAGCAGGATGGGGGCCTGAGAGTGAGCACCTCCTTCCATGTGGCCCCAGAGTGCCTCACTTGCCTCCCTCACAGTCCTGGCCCTACCTCCTAGGGTCCTCAGATGGGATCAGGCCCAGGTACGCTTAGCAGAGGCTGCTCAGAAACATCCTGGCCCTTGAAACAGGCTCTGCTTTGGAATATAACCAAGACCCCTTCGAGTCTCTCCTCATCAATATTGAGCCTCGTCTTATCTACATGGAGGTAGGTAGGGGCCAGTGTTCACAAGACTGGGTGTTTTAGCAGATTGTATACTTAGGCTTCTGTCTCTTTTGCCACAGAATGACTTTTCCAAGGTAGTAAAGACCATGGCTGTGGAGCCTCCTGAACAGCAAGAGCAAACCCCAAAGAAGGGTCTTCCTGGCTTTGGAGCCCCTGCTTCTAGGGCTATCCCTCTCTTTCTTCAGTGATGATGATGATGATGATGATGATGATGATGATGATTTGCCAAGTATGGAACCTAGGGGTACTCAACCACTGAGCCACATCCCCAATCCTTTTTTATTTTTATTTTTAATTTTAAGACAGGGTCTCACTAAGTTGCTTAGCTCCTCAGCTAAATTGCTGAGGCTGGCTTTGAACTTGCTGGCTTTGAACTCCTGCCTCTGCCTCTGGAGACACTGGGATTATAGGCGTGCATCACCACCACAGTTCTAGGGACATATCATTCATAGGCAACTCACTCTTTAAACTGTGCAATTCAAGGCTTGTTCTCTAGTCACAGACAGCGCACCCTTCACCACAGTCCATTTTAGACCATTTTCGTCACCTCAAACTCAAATCCAGGATCTCTTAGCTATACTCCTACCTCTTCCTGTTCAGCCCTATGAAACCACTAATTCACTTGATATCTCTACAGATCTTGATCTGGGTCTTCATGTGAAGAGAATTATATAGCATATGGTCTTCCCTTAGACTGAAGAAATATCTCCACTGAGGTAGGTCAAGAGTGCAAGGGGAGTTTTCACATAGGTTTTGATGCTTGTCCTTCTAGCTCCTTCCTGTCCCTAATTTCCACTGCTCTTGTAACCCCCAAATTCTGACCTCTGTCTCCCAACCCAGAATACAAGATCCCAGCATAAAAGAAGCAGGCATAGCCTCATGCTTACCACAGAAGCAGAGTGTTGGAATGAAAGTCGGGGCAGTGGAAGAGAAGGCGTGGGACCAACTTACATTTGATGAAGGATTTAAACTTGAGACCCAGAAGGCAAGACGTGCAATTATGATTTTGTAGCAAACGAAGAACACTGTGACTATTTTGGAGAGCTAGTGTGGGTTTAGCGTTATGCCAAGAAAGCAAATTTTTTTTTTCTTTTTTTTTTGGTACTTAGGATTGAACTCAGGGGCACACGACTTTAGGCCGCGGCCAGCACAGGCTTCATAAATGAAGGTTCACAGGGCATTATGTAAAAATGTGGATGTGTAACCGATGTGATTCTGCAATCTGTATTTGGGGTAAAATTGGGAGTTCATAACCAACTTGAATCTAATGTATGAAATATGATATGTCAAGAGCTTTGTAATGTTTTGAACAACCAATAAAAAAATAAATAAATAAATGAAGGTTCAGCTACGTGAGAAATCTAAAGGGAGTTTGAATTAAAGAGACAGACTCTAATTACCTTTAAACCAGCTCCAGAACGGCTTCTCCTACCTCCAGGCTCAAGCTACCTATTAGGGTAGCGAGGTTTACTGAAGGCCAGCGAGAGAGCGAGAACATGTCAGGGAGTGGACTTTTATTGGGGAACAAAAAATTCTGGGGAAAATTCCACCCAATGAAGATTAAGGGGGGCAGTGTCCCAAGGTCAGGTGCGACGATTGGGTCTTCAGGGGTAGTGGCCAGACACACTTCCACATGGACAAGCCCTCAGACCTGAGAAGGGTGGGGAAAGCTCTGGACATAAAGATGTGTCTAAGCGCCTCTCGTCCAACCAGGGAGGTAACTCAAATCACGTGCGAGGATAGCCTCCCACACACGACCACTGAGCCACATCCCCAGCCCTATTTTGTATTTAATTTAGAGAGGTCTCACTGAGTTGCTTAGCACTTTGATCTTGCGGAGGCTGCCTTTGAACTTGCGATCCTCCTGCCTCAGCCTCCTGAGCCACTGGGATTACAGGCATGCACCACAGTGCCCAGCAAGAAAGCAAATTTCTAAAGGAAATAAAATCCTACCTGAGCATCCGCTTTCCTGACTGACCCCAGACAATACCTGTGGCGACCCGGGCTCTCCAAGAAGCAGACTTCAAGATGGATATTAGAGTGTGGAGAACTGATTATTAAGGAATGCTTTTGGAGCCCCATGTGATGGTGCACACCTGTAACAGCTACTTGGGAGGCTAAGGGAAAAGGATTGCAAGTTTGAGGCCAGCCTGGGCACTTTAGAGAGTCTTTGCTTCAAAATAAAAAATAAAAAGGACTGGGAATGTAGCTCAGTGCTAGAGTGCCCCTGAGTTCAATCCCAAGTACTGGAAAAAAAAATGTTTTTGAGGTCCACACCTATAAAACAGGGAAGGAAGCAAGGACGTGGTCCACAGAGAGGTTGAGTTGTGATGTAGTCTCAATGAAAGCTTCAGCTCATCCCAGGGAGTGTGCACTGGGATGACCCTTCCAAAATGTCTCAAGTGGAGGGAGGCAGCCAGGCCTTTATACCCAGGTACGAACTAGCTATTGGATGTAGCAGGCAGCACCAGAAAGGGTCTCGACCTTTTGTAACAGGGGTCCACTTCGTGCTGTGGACATAACCCTTGCCGCTCTGCCACAGTGGCTTATTTTAAAACTGACATTTCCCCCCTTTTCTTCTCCTCTCCCTCCCTCACCTTAGGGGAAACAAGATTACCCTTCTTCCCATCCTAGTTATCTGTCCTTGAGCAAACACTGGCCACAGGAATTAAGTATTTCAGACTTCAGGAATGGCGCCAAAAGATCTAAAAACATGGCTATCTCCCAGGACCACAGATTAATTACGACCCCTGACAAGATGCACTGGAATGTAGCCTTTGACTCACCTCTTTAAAAGCCCTCTGTTCCCCCTGATGGACCGAATCACAGGCTCTGAGATAGGAGTCCCCTGTGGTTCTCCTTTGTTAGCAAAGCAATAAAACTTCTTTTTCTTTTTTTCTCTCCAGACTGGGTCCTCACTATTGGATTGGCATTGAGGCCAAGGACAGAGCTTTTGGTAACACTTTTGAGTAAGTGGCTCTCTTCAGCCAAAATAATTCCAGAGAGAGGTACAATCCCAGCAGATGGCTGTCTCCCAGCTCCATCCCCGGCAGCTGGGTAAAGAAGGGAGGCACATCTCCATGTCTACTATAGCTTTTTTTGCTTGGGTCCATCTCTGTCTTCTGCTGGACAGTGAGGTCCTTGCAGCAGAAGGCAGTGGAAGGAATGGCTCAGAGATTGCCTTCGCATCACAATGCATCTAACAAATAGGAAAGCTTGGAGCACGTATGTGGATGCAGGACTTTTTGCACTGATCTTAGACTTCAGTACGTGCATTCTAAGAAAATCAGCTCAGGCCTTGGCACCCAACAGAGAACGCCTCTATGACTGTGCCTTTTGAAGTGCTAGTCCCAGCTTTTCTAGCTGAGCTGCTTTGTGGGCAGGATGAGAAACTGACAGAAGAGGAGGCAGAAGGGGAAAAGGAGGAGGAAGGTTGAGGCCCAGAGGGGAGGATGAGGTGGGCCGGGTAGAGAGATGAAAAAGGAGCAGAGAGACCGGGGAAGGTACTGGTGAAACCTCAATCATCGATGAAACAGAAGCAAGGTGTGGGGGGAGCAGGAAGTAGACACTATTTCTGGGAAGCCTCCTACTTCCTGCCCCCTCTCTCTTTTCCACAGTCGCCCCAGCTAGCCTCAACTCTCCTTAAGCCACCTGTCACACGCTCCACTTCTGAACCCACAGAGCAGCTCATGGCTGCAACACAAAAGCCTCCTGCCTAGCATCTCCTGCCAACAAACCTGGTGCAGGTTGTCTGCATCGTCTGATGACTCACTCTGTGCCCTGGCTGAGTGACCTCAGCATCAAGACAAGCACTCCACAGCCAGTTCTGGGTCCTCATCCTCAGCCTTGCATTGGATTTCACTGTAAAGATCAAATCCATCTAAGAAGCAGATGCACACGTCACTACCCCTTATCCAACTTTAGTCTGCACTGAGGACACCCCAGGCTTGGCCTTTGGACATCTTCTCTTCTTTCTGTGGACCCGAATAGGCACGGTCCTTCATCTCCATGGCTCTAATACCATAAATAAGCTAAGCATATGTGCACACCTGTAAACCCAGTGGCTATAGAGGCTGACGCAGGAGGATCACAAGTTTGAGGCCAGACTAAGCAATTTAAGGAGACTCTGTCTCAAAATAAAAATTTTAAAAAGGCTGAGGATGTAGCTCAGCAGTCAAGTGCCCCTAGGTTTGATCCCCAGTACCAGAAAACAAGTGGGTGATGTCCACACTGCTATGTCTAGTCTAGCCCCTATTTCTCTCTTCAACCTGACTCGTACATGCAGCTGTCTGTTCCATTTGAAGGATCTAAACTGTAATGGATCCCAAATAAAACTCATGACTCATATTCTGAAAATCTAGTCCTCTTCCTGGGATTTGCCTTTCAATAAGTGACATCTACATTCCCCTGGTTGCTCAGGACAACCATAATAGAGGTGTCCACTTCATGCTTTGAATAGAACCCTTCCTGCTCTGCTCTTGTAGCTAATTTTAAAATGGATATTTTTGTTCTTTTCTTTTCTCTGCCTCCCCCTCCCTAACCATAGGGAAAGCAAGATTAACCTTCTTCCTGTCCTAAGCCGAGTTATCTGTGCTTTGACTCATGGGCCAAAGGCATGAAGGTATCCAGATTTTGGGGCTGACACTAGAGGGTTTGAGAAATGTCCATCTCTCATGGCTACAAATGAATTATGAGTCTTGACAGGGAACCGCTGGAATGTAGCACATATATACACTTTTTAAAAACCCACTGTTTCCTGTTGGCAGTTAGAGTCACAGCTGCCAGGACAGAAGTCTCCCTGTGTTTCTCCTTTGCTGGCAAAGCAAGAAAATGTCTTTTTCTTTTTTCTCAAAAACTTTGTTCTCATTATTGGGTTTCATTGGGGACAAGGACAGAGCTTTCAGTATCCGTACCTCTCTTTCTTTCCTATTGCATATCTAATTCATTAGCATATTTTGTTGCCTCCACCTTCAAAATATATCCAGAATCCACCTGCACCTCCCTTGAGCTATGGAGATATACAGTTCGCTCTTCCCAGTCACTTATACCTTGACAATCCACCAGCCCACTACCACCCAACACTGGCCACCCGCAGGCCCATCCCCTATAGGATGCTTCACAGGGGCACTGTAAAGCAGAGATCCAGGGGATACGCACTGAGCCCAGGCTGCCTGATTTTAAATTTTACCCATTTTTAGCCATGTGACCTTAGGACAGTCACTTATCCTCCCTCTCCCTCACATTCCTCATTTGAGAAATGGGACTGATCATGGATTTACCTCATAAGGCTCTTAGGACAATTATCCTCTTTCCTAAGAGCTCAGAATTACAATCATTTACTGAGCACCTGTGAGATACCTGGCCTCACATTCGCAAAGTAGAACACATATCTCTAGTGGAAAGTGACTGTGGGTCAGGGGTACTTGAAGCCACAAGGTGCATGTGGAAAAAAATATCTTGAATAGTGTTGACATTGGGGAAAGACATTTCCAGGAAGAACCATTTGTGTGATAGTGCCGAAAGCTCAATAGCAAGGATTTACTGAGTACTTACAGCACTCTGCAAATACCAATTTATTCAAGTCTCATGATTATTTGCATTTTGGGTGGAGGGTGCATACTGAGATTAAACTCAGGGGCACTTGACCACTAAGCCACATCCCCAGCCCTATTTAGAATTTTATTTAGAGACAGGGTCTCACTGAGTTACTTAGGGCCTCGCTTTTGCTGAGACTGGCTTTGAACTCATGATCCTCCTGCCTCACTGAGTCCCTGGGATTACAGGCATGTGCCACCTTGCCCGACATTTACTTGCATTTTATAAGTGAGGAAGAAGGAGGTTGAGTAACTAAGCCTAAGGTCACATAGCTAACAGTGGGCGGGACTTGTGATCAGGCAGGGTGGTGACAGTGTGTGTGTCCTCTACTACTTCTCTATGACATTACATGGTAGAGGGTGAATCTGAGAGTACACAGGTTCTTACCAGAAATGAGATACTGAAGGAAGACAGTAAAAACTAATGGGAATTAAGAATGATGGTTTGGGATGTTCTCAACCTGCCTTTGAATCCGAGTTCTGTCATTTACTACTCATGAGAACTTGGGGCCAGATACATACATGCCTCACCTGCAAAATGGGTTGATACCCACGTCAGGCTGTCAGGCACAGGAAGAGCACTCGCTGCTTACTGACCATCCTTTTTTAGAATGTTTTCCCTATTACTATAAAAGAGTTAAGCAAATGGTTAAAATAAATACACGTAGACTTCCACTCCTGAGCAGATGGAACCACTGTACTTTTCCCTCTGGCCCCCATTAAATACAGGGAAAACTAATGGACAGGTGGACTGACGGGAGCAGACAAGGTGGGTACCAGGAACCTAAGGAATGACACAGCCGTGAGAGAAAAAGCCACTACCCAGAAACTCTATGAAAAGCAGATGAAAAAACTGCTTTGTCCCAAGTCCCACTCTCTCCAGCCAGAAAAAAATATTGTGCAGTGAGACAGAAAAAGCTTAGAAAATAACCTCTCTATTCTGGCCAATCATCATAGAAAAAAACTATGGCGAGCAAAGATCACGTGCAAGGCATAGACTTCCATACACGTGGGACTGTAATGAGGCACCAGAATCTTCTTTTGACACCCCCCCACCCACACACAGGATGGCAGCAGAAGGCCCTGTGGACAGTCAGAACCCTCACTGTCTGTCAGTAATGAGTGGAGACCACAAGGGGTGCAGTAATTAGGCACTTTTGACCCTCCTAGCCAGGTGGTATCAGTGGAGGCCTGAAGGGGAGCCAGAACTCACACCTCCCTCTTAGAACTAACAAGGAGCCTCCATGTCAGTGACACAAAATAGGAACCCAGGGCTCCTACCCATATCTGGCAGTGACAAGATAGCAGCGCCCATCCCCAGCTAGAGCAGTCTCAGAGGAAGCCACTGAAACAAAAGGCTTAAATAGGATCCAGGTTCTCATAACACAATATACAACATGTCCAGGCCTTAGTGGAAAAGTCACTCATTATAACAAGGACCAGGGAAATTTAAATTTAAATTAAAGAGGCAATAAAATCTAATACCGATATTACAGATACATTAGAATTATCTGATTTTAAAGTGGCCATCGTAAATGTATTTTTCATGAGTAATTACTTGAAGCAAATAAAAAACATAAAGTCTCATCAAAAAAAAAAAAAGAGATTGGATAAAGAAAAGAACCAAATAGATTTTTAAAACTGAAAAAAAATAACAAAAATTTTAAAACTAATGCGTAAAGATCAACAGAATTGAGACAGAGGAAATAATGAGTGAACTTGAGAGCAGAAGAAAAGAAATTGCCCAAATGAACAACAGACAGAAAATAGAAGTGAAAAAGAGAAAAAAAGCAGAGCCTCAGTCACCTATAAGACTATAACAGAATATTTAACATTTTTGTCATCAAAGTCTTGGAAGGAGTGGAAAGAATATGTGTGTCATAGTGAGGGATGAAAAAGTATTTAAAGAATCATGACTGAAGACTCCCCAAATAGACAGAAGTTGTAACTGCACATATTAAAGAAGTTGAGTGGATTCCAAACAGAAAACAACCAACAGAAATCCAAATCAAGATGACGCCATCATAGTCAACTTTTAAAAAATAAAGACAAAATCTTGAATGCATATAGAGAGAAATGATGCAGTGCCTATTTTAATTAGAGAAACAATTCAAATGACAATATATTTCTCATCAGAAACAAAAAAAGGCCAGAAAGAAGCAGCACAGCATTTTTCAAGTGTTGAACTCAAAACCTTTTTACGTTTTTTTTTTTTTTGGTGTGTGTGTGTGTGTGTGTGTGTGTGTGTATGTGTTGGGGACTGAACCAGGCTTTCATGCATGGTAAGTGTGTTCTCTACCATTGAGCTACACCCTCAGCCCCTTAAGACATTTTTAGATGAGGAGAAACTAGGAGAATTTGTCACCAGTGGACCTCCCCTAAAAGGATACTAAAGGAAATATTTAAAGAGAATAATGAATAAGGAAACTTGAGACAGCAGGCAGGGAGGAAGAAAAACAGAGAGTAAAAATATGGGTAAGTTAATTTTACTTCTCTTGAGGTTTCTACGTTACTTGATGTTTGAGGCAAAACTATAATACTGTTCAATAAAGGAACTTAAGGCAATTGTATTATATACGAGAGAGTAAAGGGAGATAACATTCCTATACTTCATTTGACCCATAAGTATGTTGACACCAGTTGACAGTGAGGTTATAGAGTTATAAAGTACTGCCTAGAACAAATATTAAAAAGGCTCTACGGAGAGATACACTCAAAAACTTTGCAGATAAGTCAAAATGAATTCCTGAAAATACTCAAGTAACACACAGAAAGATAGGGAAAAGAAAACAAAGAAACAACATAAAAGAAATAAACTAAATCAAAACTAGAAATACATTTTTTATAAATTTATTGAACCTTCACATATCAATAATTACATAAAAAGTAGATGTGCTAAACATACCCACTGAAAGACAAACTAGAAAACATGACCCAACTATATGCTGTATATAAGAAACTAACCTAAGTAACTTCAGCACAGATCAGCAGAGACAGAGGGGGACATTACATAATGACAAAAATTCAATATACCAAGAAGATATAGTAATCATTAATGTGTATGTACCAGTCTTCGAAATTGTAAAATATGTGAAGAAAAACTTGAAAGAACTAAAAGAGAAATAGACACATTAACATTTATAATTGGAAACTTGAGCATCCCTGCCTGAAAAACTGATAAAACAAGATAGTAAATTCTATAGAGGAACTCAACAACACCATCAACTAACAGGATCTAATTGACATTGACAAAACACTCCACCCACCAACAAGAGAATACGCATTCTTATTAAGTGTGTAAAGATCAATTACTAAGAGAGACCATGCCCTGGCTTATAAAACAAACCTCAACAAATGTAAAAGAATTTAAATCATACAGAGTGCATTCTCTAATCACAATGGAATCTAACTAGAAACAAATAACAGAAAGAAAATAGAAAAATCACTAAGTCCTTAGAAATTTAAAACATACTTCAAAATAATCCATGGCTCAAAAGTAAGTCTCAATGGAAGATAGGGTTTTGGGACATGCTAATACAAAATATGAAGGTAGACCAGAATATCCTACCCCGAATATGCCTGCTTAGTGTTGGGACTATTTTGAGATTATTTGGAAAACTGCAGGTATAGGAAAAGCTCTTGAAGACAAGAGTAGAAGTTACTCTTTTGTAAGAGATATTTGTTTGTTTGTTTGATTATTTATTTATTTATTTTAGATGACAGGATTTAATTTAATCTGAACTTTATGCTGGATTTAAAAAAAAATTTTGTGGGAGACAGACCACTTTGACAAGTTGCATGTCATGTTCACCCCTCAGGACAACTGATAGGTCATTTGATCAAAAGCACAATTTCTTTATAAATCATTTAACATATATTTACTTTTGTATATAGACTATTATACAAGAAAAAAACAAATAGTAAATTAACAAGTCAGACTTTTTAGACAGAACTTGACTTCTGAGCTCTGGAAAGATGTGGAAACTTTTCTTGAAGACGTTTTTCTTTCTTTTTCTCTAAACTTCTCTTTCTTGCTTTGAGGCAGGCTTGTTTCTCAAGCCTTGATCTCAGAAAATGATCCACGTAAGGCATTGCAAAGAACCATTTCTTACTATATCTTTTATTTAGGTACCAAGGTATAAGCCACTGCTTGAACTTGGGCCAGATGACTCTTCCAAAGTTGTCTCTTCTCCAGGCACCAGGTCTAGCTTTTTCCTGGCCGGTCTGAAGAAGCCTTCATTGTAAGAGACTTTCATATCTATAAAGAAAATAGCCATTTTAGAAGTATGTCTCCTTTGTACCGGGAACAGCAATAAATCACTAAACATTCTTATCACTGGAGAAGGCACTAATTTAAATCTTCATAACAAACCTAAAGCTTATTTGACATGGTTTTCTTGGCTCTCTCTCCAATAATGGCCTTAAATCACTTTTTTAAGTTTCAGTCAAAGATGGTATTTAAGCATGAACTCAAAGCCACTTCTTTGATATTTAATTCTTTCCCCTGGGTATCTTCCATGATATACATAAGATATGCATGTTATTAAACTGTGACTTGCTTTTCTCTTGGTAATCTACCTTTTGTTACAGGGTCCTATTCTTTCAGTGGAGTCCTAGCCCCAAGTCCTGATCTGGGAGTCCCAAGAGATCAGATTTGGCCACCTAGCCCCTTGAGAGCTCAAAGTGATAAGTGGTGAGGAAGCAAGAAATGAATTTATTCGATGTGGCCATGCTGGGAAGAAATAAGGAACCAACATCTTAAACCCTGTTTTCTGGGTTTAAGTGCAAGAGTTTCAGGATTATACAGGGAAAGAATTGGGGCAGGGGACTAGAGGCATCAAACAGTCTTGGTCAAACTGATCTGGCTGATCAGTATTTTAGATCTGGTTCTGTGGGGTCCTGCTGGTGCCCAGAAAATTGTTAACTCTTGGGGGAATGGGGAATAATTCCATTTCCACCAGGATATAATTGCTCCTGCTTATGGGAGCAGCCTCAGTTCCCATCATAGTGTGTAAGCCTGCAGAAATGGCTGTTCCTACAATTTGAGATAACCTGGGAAAGACTCAGAGAACAGGTTAGAGAGATACAAATGGAGTTATAACAATAACTGTGTCAACCTTCAATTCAAATTAAGAACTAAGGGGACAAAGAAGTTTATTTGTTCCTCCCTTTTAGGAAAAAAAATTTAAAATCGCATTCAATTTATTAAGAATGAAAGTACAAACTACCAAAATTTGTGAGATGCAACTAAAGTTGTGCTGAAAGGATAAAGAACTTTTCATTAGAAAAGAGGGAAAGTCTCAGATAATACTGTAAGTTCCCATTTTAAGAACTCAGAAAGAGAATAGCAAAATAAATTAAAAGCAAGCAGAAGAAGGAAACAAAAATGATTTAAAAAAGAAATTGGTGAAATTGAAAACAAAAATAATAGAGAATATCAAGGAGGAGAGATGGTTCTTTGAAAAAAAATGAATGAAATTGACAACCCTCTACTGAAACTAACCAAGAAAAAAACGAGATGCTTAATTACTATAAAGATAGCACCATATGCCCTAAACACATTAAAGGATAATAAGGCAATACTACAAAACATTTTACAAACAAAAATTTGACAACTTAGATAAATGAACTAATTCCTCAAAAAATACAAGCTATCATAACTCACCCTATATAAAATAGCCCTATCACTATTGCACAAATTAAATTTATTATGTAAAAAAAGTCTCATTTAAGAAATCTCAGGCCCTGATAGTTTCACTGAAGACTTCCACAAAATGTTTTTTTTAATCAATACCAATTCTAAATTGCTTCCAGAATATATGAAGGAATACTTTCTAATTCTTCTTATGAAGCTTGTGTAACTCTATTATTCTAAACCTTTTATGGAAAGGCAAAGGAACTAGAGTAGCTAAAATTCATTTAAATAAAATGGAATAATAACTCATTTGATTTGATGACTTGCTGTAGATTTATAGCAACCAAAATTATGCACCATCAGTTGTAGAATAGACACATTGATTTAGTGCACTAGATCTAGACTAGATAACTGAGAGAGAGAGCGAGCGCTACATAAATATGCCCAGCTGATTTATTTAAAGGATGCAATTGCGGGGCTGGGGCAATCTCAGTGGTAGAGCACTTGCCTAGCATGTGTGAGGCACTAGGTTTGATCCTCAGCACCATATATAAATAAATTAATAAAAAGCCCATTGACAAAGAAGAAAATATTTTTTAAAAAGATGCAAAGGTGACCAATTTAGGAAAGATAAGCTTTTCAATAAGTGGTGCTGGAGCAACTGGACATCCATAGGCAAAAAAGTGAACCTCATCAAAATCTCACCTATTATGCAAAATCAACTCATTGACCACCTCAACTTTGTTTGATCACTTAACTTGAATTATATAGAGAGTAAGTAACTAGGCTCATATCTGAACTCCAGTCTATCTGAAACCAATCCCATGAATTTGTGTGTGTGTGTGGTGGGGGCAGGTAAATCCATTACTTTCAGTACCAATTATTCTAATTATATATACAGGTGGTTGTAATCTTCACTAAGACTCTAAGAAGGAGAGGTCATTATTATTGTCCCCATTTTGTTAATGAGGAAGGAGAAGATTAGATCTATTAATTAACTTGTACAAGGTCAAGAAAGATAATAAATAACAGAATCAACCCAAATCCAGCTGCCCAGGCACTGGTATTCTATAAAAGTATCGTTTCAGGCTAGTGGTCCTGCTACAGATCAGAACCTTCATCTTAACCAGCCTTCTTATAACTTACCCATTCTACTGCACTCTAATCAAAACGCTATGCCTACTCTCAGGTGTGGAAGTGTTTCAAGAAGACTTTCCGGAGGAGCCAAGCAAGAGCAGGGGTCCACAGTCACCAGTTCCTGGGATCCTACAGGAAGAATTTCATATGAGTCAGATAGAATCACAAGCAGAAATTTATTAGAAAGAGTGAGAAGTACAATAGTTTCAAAAAATAAAATAAAATTCTTGAGAATAAATCTAAGGAGATGAAAGATCTCTACAATGAAAATTGTAAAGCACTGAAAAAAGAAATTGAAGAAAACCTTAGAAGATAGAAAGACCCACCATGTTCATGGACAGACAGAATCTATATTGTTACAATGTCCATATTACCAAAAGCAATCTACAAGTTCAATGCAATTCCCACGAAATATCAATAACGTTCTTTACAGAACTAGAAAACATAGTCCTAAAATGTACATGGAAGAATAAAAGACCCAGAATAGCCAAAGCAATCATGAGCAGCAATAGCAAGGCTGGAGACATCACAATACTTGTCTCAAATTATACTACAGTTATAGTAACAAAACAGCATGAAGACCACAAAACAGACATGAAGACCAAAAGAATAGACTAGAAGACACAGAGGCAAATTCACATAAATATAGTCATCTAATCCTTACCAAAAGTGCCAAAAGCACATGTTGGAGAAAAGATAGAACTGGTGACCGTGAACCCTCTGCTGGTGCTTTGGCTCCACAGGCTATCCTCCTCTGAAACCCTTCCACACCAGAGAGTAGGCATAGTATTTTTATAAGGGTGTTGGAGAATGAATAAGTTATTAAAGGGTTGGTTAGGATGAAGTTTCTGTAGTAGGTCCCCTAGTGTGTCCTGAAACACAGCACTGTCATAGACTACCAGGGCCTGGACGGTTGGATTTGTTGGGGGAAATGATGGGGGGGCAACTGGATATTTCTAAATAGAATAAAACCAAATCCTTATTTCTCACCTTGCACAAAAAAGTCGAATCAAAGTGGATCAATGGCCTAGGGATGAGAACAGAAACCATGAAATTACAGAAGAAAAATATAGAAAGGATAGAACTGGTGACCATGAACCCTCTGCTGGTGCCTGAGCTCCACAGGCTATCCTCCTCTGAAACCCTTCCAACACATTGGTACTAGCACCAACTTCCTTAATAAGATTCCTAAAGCTCAAGAAACAAAACCAAATAGTGGGATGGCATTAAATGAAAAGCTTCCATACAGCAAAGGAAACAAGAGTGTGAAGAGAAAGCCTACAGAAAGTCTTTACCAGCTACTCTTGCAACAAGGGACTAATAATATATATAAAGAATATATAAAGTACTCAGAAAACACCCCCCCACAAAAGAACCCTAACAACCCACTCAATGAATAGACAAGGATCTAAAGAGATATTTTATAAAAGAATAAATACAAAGGATCGATAAACATGTGAACAAATGTTCAACATCTTTAGCAATTGCAGAGATGTAAATGAAAACTACACTGAGATTTCATCTCATTCCAATTAAAATAGCAATCATTCAGAATTCAAACGACAATAATTGCTAGTGAAGATGTTGGGGGAAAGGTGCATTTAGACATCATTGATGGGACTGCAAATCAGTGCAACCACTTTGGAAAGATTCGTCCAAGGACTAGGATTAGAACCACCATATGATCCAGCTATCCCACTCCTTGGCATTTATTCAAAAGAACAAAAATCAGCATACTATGGTGATATATACACACCAATGTTTATAGCAGCACTATCTACAATAGCCAAGTTATAGAACCAGTCCATCCATAGAAAAATGGGTAAAGAAAATGTGATGTCTAATGGGATTCTACTTGGCCATACAGAAGAATGAAATCATGCCATTTGCTGGTAAATGGATGGAACTGGAGAACATCATGCTGAGTGAAATAAGCTAGATTCAGAAAGTCTAGGGTCAAATATTTTCTTTCATACGTGGAAGCCAGAGAGAAAACAAGAAAAGGAATAAAAAGGGGAGATCTCATGAAAATAGAAAACCTGTAGATAGAAGCAGGGGACAAAGGAAGAAGGAGGAGGGGTGAGAAAGGGGACAAACTTGAGAGTGAAGTTGACCAAATTGTGCAATATGCTTGAATAAATATGTCACAGTATTTTCCAATTTTATATATAACTATAATGTACCAATTGAAAATAAATAAATAGAAGAGAGAATAATATAGTAGAGGAAGGAGATTGGGGAAGAGAGGAGGGGAGGGAGGGAGGAAGTACTGGGAATTGAAATGGAGCAAACTATGCTATATGTGTTCATGAATATGTGAAAATCAACCCTACTATTACATAGAACTACAATACATTAATAAATATACACTAAAAAAGCAAGAGTGAGAAGTGAGAATAATGTACAGTAGAGGCACTACATGGACTCCCTCCAGAAAGAAATGGAGTAACTTTTGTAAAATCTGAGTTTTGTAAGGGTTTGGGGTCCTGTTGTTCTTGTCTTATTGTCTCATACTTCCTTTAGCAGTTTTTTTTTAACCCTTGTTTTTTTTAACCCCTTTCTTTGCGAGGGTCACAATGGCCTAGTCACAAGGGATGGGTGTGACATGATCTTGAAACCATAATTCTCTTCAGGAGTTATAATTAACTATGGCTGGAGGTAATTAACTATGGCTGGAGGAGGTTGGCATATTAGTTCCCATTTTCCAGATGTTTGTTTTGATAAAGTTCACAGTTCTGGGGTGTATGGACTGTCTTCGATGTACATGTCTAATGCTCTTGCTGTAAGTTACTACCCTTCATTCCCCAGCCCGCTTTTCATGGCTGACTAGCTCCCTAACAGAAGGGATGTTCTCTCCAACCCCTGATAACTGCCAGGAGGTGGGAAATTTGAAGAAGGGAGAGGAGAGTCTTTAAAAATCTCTTACAGGAGCAGGAGAAAGCTAGAAATTTCTAAGGTCACAAATGCTAAGATATCTCTGATTATGAGTCAGAGAACACCAAAATAGTTTCATCTCCAGATAAAGATCAGAGCAGAAATAAAAATTGCTATCTTTATGAAACACATAAAGGTTAATTCATATGGTTTTTTTCTGGGGTGAGGGAAAAAGTGGTATGTAGGGGATTTTTAAATGTTAATAAATTATAACTTTTTTTCTTTTCTTTATTTCTTTTCTTTTTTTTTTTTTAATTTTGAGACATGTTCTCACTAAGTTGTCCAGGCTGTTCTTGAGACTGTGATCCTCCTGCCTCAGCCTCTGGAGTAGCTGAGATTATAGGCATGTGTCACCGCATCTGGCAATTTTAACCTTTTCTGAGTAACATGTGCAAAAACAATGCTCAGCATCTATAAAAAAAAAAAAATAGTTGTCCCTTGTCCCAATCCTCACACTGGTCCCATATTCCAGAAAAAATTGCCCATAATATTACTGGAGTCCTAGGGCAGAAGCCTGACTCTGGGAATCTAACAAATTAGGTCTGGCCACTCACTCCAAAAAAATAAACAGAGGGCTGGGATTGTGGCTCAGTGGTAGAGCGCTTGCTTAGCACAGACGGAACCCAGGTTCGATTCTCAGCACCACATAAAAAATAAATAAATAAATAAAGGTCTCTCTCTCTCTCTCTCTCTCTCTCTCTCTCTCTCTCTCTCCTTTAAAAAAATATATTTAAAAAAAAAACAGAAAAAGTAATAGCAAAATGCATGAAAGAAACTTTAATCAGATGCGGGAATGCGTGGCCTCAGCCCAGTCTTTGAGAGGCTGACAATGACTTGGCAGTTTTATAGAAAGGAGAGTGAGGGCGACAGTTGGGGGGCTTCACAGCTAGGATTTGTACAAAGCGGGTGATCTCCATGAGGGCTGAGTTGGTCCATCGTGATCTCAGGATTGGTCAGGCTGGGTTTTGTCAACAATAAGAAAGTTGCTATTGCCTGGGGAATAGCCGTTGACTCATTGCAAGGTGTTTGTCATGCTGAGACTGAGGCTAGGGCTGAAAGAAGATGGGAGGCATAATTGGGATGGTAGTCATTCTTCATTAGGAGGAGGCAGTAGTCCCTAGCCAGACCCCATGCCATTTCCACAGGCCTTTTTTATATGCAGACCAGACAAAGAAGGCACACCACCAACGGGTACTATCAGTAGGTGCACACTCACAAGCAAATGTTTATGACCTTCCGTACATACACTGAATCAGAGTTGTTCACAGACTTGACTACACACTAAAAACATAGCCCACTGGAAGCTTCAGGGAGGGAGCCTAACTATAATCATCTTGGGCCTTCCCCAACAATCCACCCCTTTAGAATTCCTCGCCATACAATCTACTCATCTGAAGTCTTCCACAATGATCCCTTGAGGAGGAGGGCAGAGCTCTGCATTCACGGGCCATAAACTGCAACAACATACAACCCCAAAACAAGTCCCAGCACATAGGATTACCAAACACCATTATCAGCCTCATCTCGTATTGAGGTGGCAATAAAAGTCTTTCCCAGCCATGTCCAGTTGTCCAGGGACGTGATCTGGATTCACCAGGGAAGACTGGTAGCAGAACTCACAGGCACTTGGGTGCATATCCAGCAGGCAGAGGTGTTTGCTACTCTGGCATAGGTGTGTGTCCAGTTCACAGTAGGGTTGGCAAGGACACACGGACGGATAAAAGGACAGAGCAAAAAAATAGACAAAGCAGTTGCAGGCACTAGTCCAGGTAAATCACATCCATCTGGAAGAATGCATGCCAGCTTCAAGTCCCAGGAAAGTACAGTGGCCACCTGTGGTGGCTTCCCTGGGCAGTGATATCCCATTTATACAGCTTGGCCCTGAACTTCATCAGGCTCTGTGTGCACCAGAACTGGGGAACTCATAACTGGCCAAAGGGAAATAGCAAATGTGCCCTTTAAAACCTGTGTCCCATCTATGGGACCTGGCCAAGTCACATGTACCCAGGGGGGCCATTCACTAGTTACCCGTGGAGTTACAAGGAGATCACACCCCAAACCTCTTCTCCCTGGGGCTAACACAATGAAGGTGGAGGCCTTTACAGCCCAGGGCCTTACCCAATTCACAGTTTGCCCCCTATTCAATCCAGTGGGAGCAGGCAAAAGAATATCCCCTTGTTTCCTAAATTCAGGCTTAAGTACAACATCCTTTGTTGTCACCTGGACCTGTATTGGGGCTGCTGTGTGATGCAGCAAAGCCTCTATAAGAAATGGTCCTGCTATCAAGGATGCTCATTCAGAACTCTCACACCTGCCCACAGATGCTGTGCCCACCTTATTATGGTTTGGATGTGAGGTGTCCCCCAAACGTTCATATGTGAGACAGTCCAAGAACATTCAGAGTGAAATGATCAGATTACGATGGCCTTGACACAATTGGTGAACTAATCCCCTGGTGGGAATTAACTGAGTAGTAACTGAAAGCAGGTAGGGTGTGGCTGGGGGAGGTGGGTCATTGGGTGGCTGCCTTTGAGGTACCTATTTTGTATCTGGTGAGGGGATTCTGTCTTTCTCACTCCACCACACTCTTGCACCATGATGTTCTGCCTTACCTAGAGCTCCAGGGAGTGGAGCTAACTGTCTGTGGACTGAGAACTCTGAAACCTAGAGCCCCCCAATAAACTTTTCCTCCTCCAAAGTTGTTCTTGTAAGGTCTTTTAGTTACAGCCATGAAAAAGCTAACTAAAACACACCCCTTCCTAGAAGGTGAGTTGACTGCAGTCCTAAATCCTTACTTAAGCAGGCTATTATCTCTCTATCATGCCCGCAGCCTGTGGGTGGTATAGAATGTGCAGTTTCCATTGAATCTGTAACCGAGTCAACCGTCACTACACATTCCAACCTATGAAACAACTACCTTGATCACTCTCTATTGTGATGGCCAGCCGTACAAGGCCATGAATGCTGTCAGGGTGTGAATCATAGTTCTTTAGATTTGCTTGACCACTGGGCTATAGGCAATCAAGAAGCCTATAGTGGTATTTGCTATTGTCAAGGCAAACATGGCCCCTCTGACCTCAGTAAAGTGTCAATGTAGTCAACCTGCCATTGTGCCAAAGAGACACATCTATGCATTTTCTGGCCATTTTTGGCTTCAAGGTATCAGGGGTGTGGATACTCCTGAACACAAACTACACGTTCTTGGCAGACTCCTACAGGGCATCCCACGTTAAAGGATGTTTGACCACATTCCACATAGTGTTTACACCTGCGTGCTATAGTTGGGTGTAACCAAGCCACCAGCTCTGTGGAAGGTGCCCACTCTAACCACGGTGCCCTAGCCAAAGCCTCTGCTTCATCATTCTCTGGGCTATTGAGCAGAGTATGGCCAGTGTCATGCATTACCGTTATCTCCTTTTCTTGGCCTATGGCCCAAAGGTCCTGCCACATAGCTTGACTCCACAAAGGCCAATGCCCTAGCACTTGCTAGGCACTTGCTACTTTTCATGTAGTAATCCACAAATTTAACCCCTTAAAAACAGCCCAGCTATCTGTACAGATAATCAGGGGTCCTGGTTCATGCAGTGCCACCAGCTGTAAGGTACATAACTCAGCCCATTGGTGACTCTGTCCATTCCTGCATCATACCACAGGGTGTCAGTAGAGGGCTTTATGTCAACAGTGGTCCAAGGGGCCAAAGTGTAGCCAGCACCGTAGACTATGGGGCTGCTTCTTTCAAGGGCGATGGCTGTATTGGCACTGTCTAGTGCTTTCTCATTTGCATACTGCACCTGTCCTAGAATCTGATGGAACTCATGGGACACGGGACTAATACACATATACAACCCCCACTTTGCAAGTAGGCATCCTGGGGTAACTGCCCAATTCTGCACCCATCCTGCCACAGGATACATGGTGCACACCAAAACTTCAGCAGCACCTGTGATGGCCTCTGAGGCCACCAGAGATGCATACACAGCTGCAAGCTGCTTCTCTATCAGGATACAATGAACCTCTGCATCCTTCCATAACTGTGAGCAGAAGCTTTCTAGTCTCCACAGCCACAGCAGATCATGCTGCTGCCACAGGCCCCACCACAAACTCTCCTGGGTTACACGAACATGCAGATCAAAGACACAAGCTGGGTCTACTAGCTGTAGGGACTGAACTTGCTGAACAGCCTGCTTAATGGCCCAAAAGGCCTGTTTAGCTGCTTCAGTCAAATCCCACCATGCTCCTTTCTTCACTAGGGCATACAGGGGATGACACAATTAGGCCAGTGGGGACTCAAGGCCCACCAATATCCCAACAAGCCCACCTAGATCTGCAATTGTGCAACCAACCATTGTTGATCGAGAAAATGCCTGAATTTTATCAATAACAGCTTCCAGAAGAACTTTTGTCTCACCCAACCAAAAAACACCCAAGAGCTTAATTGACAAGCCAGGTCCCCGCACCTTGGCAGTTTTTACTGCCCAGCCACATGTCTCCAAATGGGCCACTAAGGTCAAGGTTGTGAGCCCTAAATGTGCAAGAGAGTCAGAAGTCAACCTTGGCAGTTTTTAACTGCCCAGCCACATGTCTCCAAATGTACCACTAAGTTCAGGGCTGTGAACCCTAAATGTGCAAGAGAGTCAAAGGTCAACAACACGTTGTCAATATAATGCAACATATGTCCAGTAGGCAGCTGAGTCTAATGGGCCAGGTCACTGGCCACCAAACTGTGGCATATGGTCAGGCTTTTCAAATAATCTTGTGGCAACATTGAAGTGTCCATTGCCAGCCTTACAATATGAAGGCAACCAGCATTAGCCAAGTCTAGCCCATAATGATATGTGCCCATCTGCAAGGTCATGAGATCATGCCAGGTCTATGAGACCATTCACTGGGAGAACTGTTGCATGCAGAGAAGGCACCACTTTATTCAGTTCTCAAAAATCTACAGTTATTCTCCAAGTGTCCTCAGGCTTCTTCACTGGCCACACGGGAGAATTAAAAGTGCCTTGTGGGGGCCATGTTATGCCCACTTTCTCCGGTTCCAGGATAGTAGCTCCAGTTTCTGCATATCCCCCTGGGAGGCAGTACTGCTTCACCGTCACAGTCCACTGGGGTTATGGCAAGACCTGTGGCAGAAGACAATGGTTCAGGAGAACTCAGAAGGAGTGTCAAGAGCCAGCTATGTCATTAACATAGACCAAAAACATTTGTGTCTTCCATAATGTCAGAATTTATGGAACAACAATAAATGTACAGCCCACCACTTTCATTAGTGGTGGTTCATTGAATACTTGTGGGTCACCTGGTAGTTAAAAGCCAGGCAATGCCAGGTTCTTGTATTCCAATCTTAATTTCTATTTTCTATAACACTCAAGTAGCGTATCACACTTTACACAATTTTGTGTGCATGTGTGTGTGTGTTTTACAGAACGACTAAGAAAGGGTTAAGGAAGCCACAGGGTTTAAAGAGGTTGAACTGAGAGCAAAGGCAGAGAGCAGATAGGAATGCAAGACTCACTGTAGGTAGTCAGATAAGATTATGAACCAGCCTAAGAAGTTGTTCTGGACACCACAGAGCTATCAAAGTGCAGGAAGTCTCACAGAGTCGGCTTGGAGGGTCAGCTGGAGATGTCAGCCAGGAGTGGGTCTGTACGTGAATACCTGATCATCAAGGGCACTCTGCTAAAGCCTAAGGGCAGCGACTTGGAGGTTTGCCCCTATGGTGGATTCTCCTGGCCAAGGCTCATGGCAAGTGACCAGGGGACAGGGTCAGGGTGCTGCCATGTCCAGTCTCAGGATGTATGGGTCTCAAGTGAGGGGGTTGCATCATTTGGTGGTCTGATGTCTTTGATAAGCTCCAGGCCTGGTTGTCCTGATATGAGGGTGTTCCGCCTGTGCATTCTTGTGCTTCTGGTTGATTCGATATGTTCCTAGATGGTCATTCTTTTTAGCATGATTAGCTTATTTATCAGTTTGTGCCCTATGGTTGTGCCAGGAAAATGGTGGTTGTTTACTTGTACAATCAAGAGGTAGAGTCCCCTTCCACCTCAGCACTTAAAATGGAGTAGCTTCTGGCAAACTGCTGCTTCACAATGGAATAGCATTGGTTCAGTCCACAGCCCCAAAACTGCTGCTCTATACATTATGGATTAATTCAGAGAAGGACACAGCCTGCTGTCTACAAAAAAAGATGGAATCAAAATGGAGTTATGTCAGCCACCGTTCACTCCTTCAGAGACATGTTCAGAAATGTTAGTTTAAATTATTCTTACATTATTTATAGCAGGAAGAAAACTGAAGTGAACCCAATTATGAATTCCAAAATAAGGAAACAATAATATGGATTTAAAGACTTCTGGATAATGATAAATGACAAAATTTTACGAGAAAATTTTCAAATGACGTAAAAACATTATGTAGAGTTAAGTTTTAAAAATCCCTGGTGTTTTAGTCAGTTTTTTCACTGCTGTCACCAAAAGACCTCAAAGCCAGGCCCACTGGCACATGCCTGTAATTCCAGCAACTCAAGAGGCTGAGGCAGAAAAATCATAAGTTGAAGACCAGCCTCGGCAATTTAGCAAGGCCTTAGCAACCTAGTGAGACCCTGTCTCAAAGTAAAAAATAAAAAGGGCTGGGGATGTGTCTCAGGAGTTAAGCGCCCCTGGGTTCAATCCCTGGTACAAAAAAAAAAAAAAAAAAAAAAAACAACCAGAAAATATAGTAGTGAATTGTGCAAGAACAAATACAAAATAAAAATAAGAGGTTTCAATATCCCTGATGAAAATATGATAAGAGACTTCTCTCCCTCTCTGTTTCAGAATTTCTTTCTCTGTTGTTTCCACTGAGGTGTCTAAGTCCTTGCCACTGCCTCATCCAGTGGCTACCTACCCTTGCTATGGCCAGGAGGTGTGATGCTGTGGGGGAGGAGAACTTTTTTTTAAAAAGACTGATTTTATTTAAACTTCATGGTAACCCGATGGGGAGTTAAGTATGAAATTATAAATCCAGTATCAGTATCTACTTAAATGCACATACAATGCCAGAATCCATTAAAGCAACTAATATCATTTTCTTATTTTACATAAAACATGCCTTTATATCAACTGCTACCTGTTGGCTAACATCAATCTCTACAAGAAGAGACCATCCAGTACAGTCAATAAGAAAACTGTGAACAACAAGTTAAAAAAAAAAAAAAAAAAAGGTTTTCTTGTTAACACAGAAAGTGGAACAAAACCTTTCATAAAAGAAGCTCTTGGGTACTGGAGTGATTTGTACCCTTTGCTGCATGGTAATAAATATGTCATCTCCAGCACTTGGCTTTGACCTGTCATAGGAAGTAAGAAACTTTCTAGTTAAGTCAGACATTTGAGCAGTTATAAACTAGTAATAGTGTGATCCTGTGCATGGGGTTCTAAGACTTCTGACTTGGAAAGGAAAGCCCAAATCTTTGTAATGACTAAATAAGCCATTCACCAGTCTGACAACTTAGAACTGGTTCCTCAAGGACCTGAGCGCCATTTTTTTTTTCAAACATAAATATCAAGGGAGGCACAGCTTCTGTGTCCTAGTTATTATGGAAAAGTACAAGCCTAATCTCCAGGGAGCCCTTGATTTCATTTGCAACAATAAATTTGTTTCTCCACCAGATAAAGCCAACACAGGGATCTCACCAATAAAGATAAACTCATAAAGATAAGGTGGAAAAGAGGCTGTGAAGTTCTCTTATTTGACATCATTATTGTTTAGCTTGAGAACGTGTTTCTGTAACGGGTTGAATGTGCTTGGCTATATAAAAAAAGAGAGAGAGAGAGAGAGAGAGAGAGAGAGAGAGAGAGAGAGAGAATGAGGTTGCTTTCTATCTTTGCAATCTCTGACCACTCAGAGATTGCATGTGATGCACATTGCATTCTGGTTTAATGCTTATTCAATAATAAAGCAGTTTTCTTCCTCTACTATCTTTTTGGAGAGATTTCCTGGGTTCAGAGAAGCTTTTGGTTTTTCAAATTATATTTTACCCACAATGGTACTCTGTCAAATGATATCAATAGTTGCCTCTGAGTGAAGGAGTGGAGGCCCGTCTGTTAAGGTGTCAACTCGTTGCCATGATTGGATTTTCTTAGCAGAGAGCAAAAGTTTGTGTGTTCACCTGGCCTTGGAAATCTCTTGGCTTAATACCTCACCCTGCTTCTCTTCAGACCTTCTTTCGAAGTGTGACCTTTTCCTCTTTTTCAATATTGTGATTATTCCATGGCTCCAAATCACTAGAGATACCACTGGACCTCTTGCCCACTTTCCCACCAGGAAACATCTGCCTCCCATATTTTGAAATTAAGGCAATTTTGTCCTTCTCCTGTTCCTGGCATTCCTTTCCAACACAGCATATGATGAGTTTCCAAGAAGCACTAGCTGCCATTCTTAATCAGTCCCTGTGGGGAAAGAGCCCCGCAAGAGAGTTTATTAGCAAGACCGAAGTTATAGCCTTCTTGATATCATTGAAAAGGACTCCCATCAGTTTTTCTATATTCTAGTGGATAGAAGCAAGCTGTTGCTCCTGCCCACACTCAACGTGGAAGAGGGGGATTACACAAAGGCATGAATACTGGGAGGTGGGGGTGATTGGGGGCATCCCAGAGTCTGTCCCCCATAGTTATCCTCTGAAACTGATTAGACGTACGCAGACACGTGTTCATTCTGCATTCCGTGTCTCCTAATCTCTTTCGTATTTTCCACCCTTTAGTCTTTCTGTACTACATTCTGGTTAATCCTTCAGAATCCTGAAGTTCATCCATCTTCTTCACCCAAGAATAATCTACTACTTGCCTGTTGATTTTACATTTCCGGTCATTCCGTATGTTTGATTTTGAGAATGTGTTTGACCACTTTCGTATCATCCAACCTATATGCCATGGCTCTGTGTGTCTACGTCATATCCCAGGGTCTTCCTTCACTTTATTAAAACATATTTGCATACTAATTTTATATTCTTTATTTCCAACTTCTCTGTCTGAAATCTTCGTGGGTCTGATCTTAAGTTTTGGTGTTAATTGCTGATTCTTACCATGCTGGCTCTGTTCCTTGGGTGTCTGGGATTTGGGGTTGTGATCTCACATTACTTGGAACTTTCTTGGGGATGGGAGTTTTGGGGAGACTCTTCTTCTCTCGGGAGCTGAAGCTGATACAGGCATGGCTATTCAGTCTTCCCTCTGTGTGGGGGTGAGGTGGGGTTCTTCGTCCATTTGTTATAGTTAAAGCTTCGTCCCAGGGTTTCATAAACTGACTTCCAGACCACTCACGTATAATCGAATCAAGCCTTTATTGAAGCACACCGGTGGCGGCTGACCAGAACATAAAGGTGTTCCCCTGATCAGCCCTGAACAATTGCAAGGGCACTCCTTATAAGCCTGAAACCGCAAAAGGGATGTTCAGGGGGTCTAGCCAATGCAAGCAAGCCAGGTTACAGAAGCGGGACAGTGCAGTCAAGCGGAGGGAAGCCTAACCAATCAAAGTTAGCCCAGTCACGCCAGTTACAGAAACAGAGCCCCGTTACCCTAGTTACAGAAACAATGCCCCATTAGGTAGTTCCATGTTCTTAAAGGTTTCTATAGCAAAAGGAAAAGAACATCTTGCTCCAGTCATGACTCTTCTACTTGGCATGGTTGTTTTACAGGATGAAGTCATAAAACAAAATGGAGTCACATTTGCTCCTACTACCACACATCCACTGAGAGGATGACCTTTGGGGGTGCTGCAGGTATCTATCTTCCACACTGCAGGCACACAACCCATAAATACCAGGCAGAGGGCTCAGGGCCAGCACAGGCTCTAGCTTTCCCTCACCTCTCCTGTTTTGCATTCTGGCTTCTGAAGATTTCCCTTACCTCTCTTCTGATCAGCCGTTCACTTAAAACATACTTTAAAATCATCAGCATCTTAAGTGTCTCACTGTCTTATTTACCTGGAAATGGTTTCTTTCCTCTTTTATTTTTTTTTTCTCACCCTCTTCCTTTCTTTCCCTCTCGTCACAGTCTTCTGTCCCTCCCAGAATATGACATAGGTGTGTCTCTTAAAGGCTTCCGGATGGAATCTCTGGAATTCAAAGTTCTACACCCCCAACGCCATGCTCCCTCTGGTATGTCTATAAGAGAATTTTATGAATCTACTGCAGCTGGGCACTCTGGCAAGCAGGAAGCTAGCATCTGGTTGTACAGAGCTGGAGAGTTTCCACGGAAGGCATGGTCACTTCCTTTCATTGGGCAGAGTAGGAAACTGAACCATGACACGCTAGAGATCAGCACTCCAGTCAGCCAGAACCTGCTTCTCATGCACTTTGCTGGGGACAGTGACTAAGAACCATTTTCCAAATAGCTGTCATTTTACACTCTCCGCCAATCCATATACAGCTCTTATACACTATGAACAGAAAGCACATACAACTACCTTACCGTCATATGTCTCTGTGTTCTGAGAAATGAGCCATTAGGTGATTTTGTCATCGTGCAGACATCATAGAGTTCACTTATGCAAATTAAGACGGCTAAGGACGTCATTAGGCTGCATCATCTTATGGGACTGCCGTTGTATAAGCCGTCCCTATTGACAAATCATTAGCTGCACATGATTGTATATTCACTCAAGGGGGAACTCCCAATGAAGTCACCCATTCAAACCCAGCAAGATCTATTCTTCTGAATCAATCACCCTGAGCAAATGGCAGCTCAGGAGGAAGTGATGCTAATCAAGAAAGAGGGGATTGGCAGTTTCATGAAACCCCCAGGTGCCAGCTACCTGGGAAAAGGGTGTGTCCAAAGATAGTTCTGACTGTTCCTCCAGCCCAGCTGTCACCTGAATGGGTTTTGTTTAGTGCTTTGGTCACTGACCATGTGGGGTCTACAGCACCCACCTCAGGGACAGAGGTACAAAAAGCTAGATTCTAAGAACCCTCAAGGTGGCTCAACCAGTTTCTTCATCTGGCCTTCCAGTGGTAATTTCAGAAATCACAGCATCCAGTCTTGGCCTCCTGGTTTGGCTGCCTTACTTAAAACATGACCAGACCCTGGGGATATCCCTATGGCACTGGGGAGCCCACCCTGTGGACCTCACAGACTCCTCCCTTTTCCTCCCCACCAAGCCCTCTGTCATTTTCCATGTCTACTAGATGAATCTCTGCCTCCCTCATAGCCTAGTGGACCCCTTATCTATTCTCACCCTTTACAATTTTCCTGCCTTTGGACAGCTTGATGAATTATCCGTCCCCTACCACTTGATGAGTTACTGTCACCTGTGCTAGGCAGAGGCTTAGGAATCAAGACTTATAACCTGCTCACCAGGTTATAAGAGGTGCATGATCTCAAAGTGGGATTGCACAGGACTCCTGTGTGAGAAGACATGGTAGAAAGAACATTGCCCAGAGTGTCAGAGAAGATTCCTTTCCTGCCCATCCATTAGCCAACTGGGGCTTGAGCTGAGTCACATTTGTCAGTACAATGTGGTAAGTAAGAATTTGGGTTCCAGACTCAGAGGGCATCTCCACCTCCCGAGTTGTGTGATCTCAACCTTTCTGAGCATCAATGTCCTCATTTTAAATATGGAAATAGTACTAATGTTTTGGAAGAATTAAACTAGATCAATAGAAAGCACTCAGTTCAGAGCCTATCATATGGTAAACAGTGGATATTACTATGCTTTACCTGTTATTTTCTCTATGTCTCTCTGTTTTCTTCGTTTTAAAGTGAAGACTTTCATGCCTAATAAACCTGTTTTATCCAGTTTTGTGTGGTTTGTGATGATGAATGTGAAAATACCTTATAAAACTGGGATCCCTTTATTACTGCAACGTCAGAAACAGCTCTTCAGTTGTATGGTCCAGTTGAGGGCTTTGCTTTAGAAAGGTCATTACAAATTCAGAAGTAGGAGGGAGACTCTGTAGTACCAGCAGCTCTATCTCTGGACCAAGTCTAGAAGCCCAGCATCAGCACTCTTCATGGTAAACTCTGACTTCATCCCTGCCTTCTCATCTCTAGCATGGGCTGAGAGCATGTGCCTTGCAGGCCTACAGGTTGAAGGTCAGACAAGTCCCTGACCATGGCGTGCATGGGGCTTGGCGCTCAATCCCTGGCACTAGCTCTCTCTCTCTCTCTCTCTCTTTTTTTTAAGTATAATATGAGCTTTATTTTTTTAGTATTTAATTTTTTTAAATACATGACAGCAGAATGCATTACAATTCTTATTACACATATAGAGCACAATTTTTCATATCTCTGTATATAAAGTATGTTTACACCAATTCATGTCTTCATATATGTACTTTGAATAATGATGTCTATCACATTCCACCATCATTGCTAACCCCCTGCCCCCTCCCTTCCCCTCTCAGCCCTCTACCCTATCTAGAGTTTGTCTATTCCTCCCATGCTCCCCCTCCCTATCCCACTATGGGTCAGTCACCTTATATCAGAGAAAACATTCAGAATTTGTTTTTGGGGGATTGGTTAACTTCACTTTGCATTATTTTCTCCAAAGCCATCCATTACCTATAAATGCCATGATTTTATTCTCTTTTATTGCTGAGTAATATTCCATTGTGTATATATGCCACATTTTTAAAATTCATTCATCTACTGAGAGGCAATCTAGATTGGTTCCACAGTTTAGCTATTGTGAATCGTGCTGCTATAAACCTTGATGTGGCTGTGTCCCTGTAGTACGCTGTTTTTAAGTCCTTTGGGTATAGACTGAAAAGTGGGATATCTGGGTCAAATGGTGGTTCCATTCCCAGTTTTCCAAGGAATTTCCATACTGCTTTCCATATTTGCTGCACCAATTTGCAGTCTCACCAGCAATGTATGAGTGTGCCTTTTTCCCCACATCCTCACCAACACTTATTGTTGTTTGTCTTCATAATAGCTGCCATTCTGACTGGAGTGAGATGAAATCTTAGAGTAGTTTTGATTTGCATTTCTCTAATTGCTAGAGATGATGAACATTTTTTTCATATATATGTTAATTGACTGTACATCCTCTTCTGAGAAGTGTTTGTTCATGTCCTTGGCCCATTTATTGATTGGGTTATTTGGTTTTTTGGTGCTTAGCTTTTTGAGTTCTTTATATACCCTAGAGATTAGTGCTCTATCTGATGTGTGAGAGGTTAAAATTTGCTCCCAAGATGTAGGCTCTCTAGATTGTTTCTTTTGCTGAAAAGAAACCTTTTAGTTTGAGGTCATCCCATTTACTGATTCTTGGTTTTAATTCTTGTGCTATATGAGTCTTATTAAGGAAGTTGGAGCCTAATCCCACATGATGAAAATTAGGGCCTACTTTTTCTTCTATTAGATGCAGAGTCTTTGGTTTAATTCCTAGGTCCATGATCCACTTTGAGTTGAGTTTTGTGGCACTAGCTCTTGTGGCCTCAGAGGACACCTGGCTGACCTTGTCTGTCTCAGCCCAGGTCTGGGGCAGCAGTTCACCTGACAACCAGAAGGGGGAGCTCCAAGGTTTCCATATAGGAAATGGTTCCCTGAATCACCCTTCCCCTGTCCCCCAGCAGCTATGGCTTCCCAGGGACAGGAGGGAAGTCCTTCTGGAAGAAGCAGTGGCTGTCCACTCTGAGTCTGCAGGCCATGAAGGTATCAGCTCTAGGCTCCATAACCTTAAGAGAAGCAGCCCTGGTTTCCAAGGCCCGACACTGCGTGTAGGTAAATTTCTGACCTGGGAGACCCTCCATGCCAACCTACCAGTTGAGGGGCCTCGAGTTACTCCTCAGTAACCAACCCAGGCCTCAGTTTCCTCCCCTGAAATAGAGAGTTGAAAATTAAAGCTCCTGGTGCCCAAGCACTCCTGGGAGTGGCATGAGCTGAAAACACATGCCCGGTCCTATTCGCTGTTGCCATTTGGTGGCATGAACCATGTGGGATTGCCCAGTACAAGAAAAGAACAGTGAAAACTTGCTTGTCTACTGCAGACTGTGATGTTCCCACCTGAACATCAACAATGCACAGACAAGGAAACACTGTGACCATGTTTGGAGCAGGCTTACACAAGACCACTCCCCAATCACAAAGTCACCAAACACCTCCACTTCTGATCAACGTGAGCAACTGTTGCTTCTTTTCCAATGAGGACTCTAGCCCACTTCAATCCTCTACCCACTAGAAGAAATTCATTAAGATAGCCAATCTCTGAATGCTCCCTTCCTCTCAATAGTATCTGACCAGAAATGACCCTGCTTCCTGTATTTGTCCTTAGATCATCCAGCACAAGACCAAATCCTCCATGGAACTCCTCACAATTCTTCTGTATGAAAATTTTTCCTGATACCTAAGGCAGATGTCCTCCCTTGCTGCAGTAAGCTAAACAAATGGCCTTCAGCCCATAAACTAGAAGAAAGAATTCCATCCTGATTCATCAACCTCAAACTTGATATCTTAGCTGCTTGGGTTGCCATAACACAATTACCACAGACTGGGCAGCTTAAACGATAGCAAGTTGTTTCTCAGAGTTCCAGAAACTACAGATCCAAAATGCAGGTTCCAACAGGTTTGGCTTCTCCTGAGGCTTCTTGTCTTGCAGATGGCCCATCTCTCCTGTATCCTCACATGGCCTTTCTCTGTGCATGCACACACCTCGTGCCTCTCTTCCTATGAGAACACCAGCTCTATCAGCTTGGGGCCACATTCTTATAACCTCAGTTAACCTCAGTTGTCTTCTTCAAGACCCTGTCTCCAAATACAAGCACATGGTGAGTAGGAGAGCAACATAGGAATTTTGCAGGGGGAGGGACCAATTCAGTCCATAATACTTGACTTTAATTTTTTTTTCCTACGTGTAATAAAAGGGCCTTTCAAAAGAGGAGAGAGAGAAAATTTCCCAACAGGTTGAAACAGGAAAGTTCACTGTCACTCAGAAATCCTTGCTAAGAGAACAAGCTGCAGCGAGAAGAGGAAGACAGAGAGTAAAGAGAATTCTAAGGGAATTGCTGCTACATGGTGGCAAAGTCCTGGAGAGCCCACATTTTTAGTAACCTCACTGCTTTGTCTGGGGCACTATTGGGAAGTGTTCTACATGGGACATGGCTAACCCCGAACTAGTCTTGCCATAGAGATCTATTACACAGATGTGTTTCTTTCTTTCTCTCTTTTTTCCTATTTAAAAATTCTTTTATTAAAAAAAAAGAACCATTAAAAATAAAATAAAATTTTAAAAGAATTATTTCGAGATTAACTAAAATAAATAAATAAAGATTCTTTAATTTATTCTTTTCAGTTATGATATAACACCCTGACTTAATCACAAAATTCCCTCTCTCCTTTTTATTCCCCCCCCCTNTCCTCCTCCTCCTCCTCCTCCTTCTTCTTCTTCCACCCCTGCCTTGTTTTGGATTAGCTTCTGCACATCAAAGAAAACATTTGACCTCTGATTTGGGGGGTCTGGCTTATTTAGTTTAGCATGATAGTCTCCAGATCCATCTGTTTATTGGCAAATGCCATAATTTCATTCTTCTTTCTGGTTGAGTAATATTCCGTTGTATATATACCACATTTTCCTTATCCATTCATCTGTTGAAGGGCACCTAGGTTGGTTCCCATGGCTTGGCTATTGTAAACTGAGCTGCTATAAACATCGATGTGGCTGCATCACTATAGTATGTTGATTTAAATCCTTTGGGTATATACCGAGGAGTAGGATAGCTGGATCCTTGGTGGTTCCATTCCTTGTGTTTTGTGGAATCTCCATACTGCTTTCCAGAGTGAATGAACCAACAATATATGCATGTATCCTTTCCCCCACATCCTCACCAATATTTATAATTGTTTGTATTATTGATCATTGCCATTATTACACTGATTTTTAATAGTAAGGAAACTCAGGCTCTGAGAAATAGCTTGCTTACAGCTACACAGCTTGGGGGTAGCAGGTCAGCGTTTGAGCCATGACAGTGTGACTTCAAATAATCTGGCATCTTGTAGTTCACCACAAAATTGTAACCCAAAGGCTTGTCAATTTTGCTACCACACACCACTCCCTCCAAAAAATGCAGCTGCCACAGGTATTTTTTGTTGGCAAGACGTATGCTTTGGATAAATTAATAAACCTTCTGGGAGTCCTGAAGCCAAAGACTCAAAGACTGTCTATTAAGCAAGGCTGTGTCTGCTGATTGGCTACCCTTGCTCCTGGCCCTGGTAAGTACTCAAAAGAGGCAGAAATAGTAGGAGAGAGGGGCGGGTCCAAGCTCCATGGAGAGAGGCAAGACTGATCACTCCCACTTGCTGATGATTGCCTACTCCATAAAGAGAGTGGAAACAGACAATCAGGGTAAGGGAAAAGACCCTGCCCTGTCCCTCTTTGTATCTCTAGTAAGCAGCCCTGAGCATAAGGAGGGCCATGCAATAGATGCTCAGTAAACACCTTAGGAGTGAGAGAACAAAGGAGTCAAGTGGGTGATGTAGGGCATAGGTACAGAGGCGAACTGCATCTGTGATGGTTACTGACTTAAGGGGAAAAAAGGTGGGGATGAGGCTTGGCGGTGGAGTGCTTAACTGAGTCCCATACCAGATGTCTTTGTCTGAGCTTCTCAGAGGCTGAGGCAGAAGGATCCCTTGGGTCCAGGAGTTTAAAACTAACCTGGGCAAGATAAGGACTCAAAACACACAAAACAATTAAGTGGCAAATGATGGCTTGTTTTCTTTTTGATTGGCATACAATTTTTTTTTTGGTTGTATACAAAGTATGACGGCTTGTTTTCTAATAAAGGAACACATTTGCTTTAGTCTACAGTGGGTGTCAGGAATTCTGCCTCAACATATTGAGGTTTAGAAATAATTCAGCCCAAACAAGGCTCCCAGAGAAGAATGACACATTGTCACATAAATCACAGATGGGTTTCATGTACTTAAAAAAACAATTCTCTCTCTCTCCCTCTTTCTCTCTCCCACAGACACAAACACACATACATACACATGAGACTATGACAACATGTTGCTTAATTCACATCCTAAATTGCTCCATATGGAGAGATGTCACCACAAAGGAATTATAACCATGTTGCTGGGTGCCAGATGTCAACAAATGTTGATGTCTAGGTGAAACCCAGACATACGCTTAAGCTATAGGATATGGAAAACCTTCATGGAAATATACCCTTTAGCCTCTTTTAGCATGTAAAGTTGACTTGATATAGTAGATTTATGAAATCTTGACCACGGATCTAAAACATTTTTGAAAAAGGAACTCCAAGTGACCTTCTCACTGAAGTCATTCAAAATATGACAGTTATGCCTCCTTGTGCCCGAGCCAGCTTCAAGGACATTCCAAGATTTGTGAGACGTGAATGTGCTGAAGTTGCTGAAATAATCCAAAGTCTGTTTACCAAGTAGAATGTCAGAAACTTTAGAATAAGGACAGTATCTGCATGTGGCTCTTTCTAAGCTCAAGCGTCCCTGCAAGTTCCAGCAGCAGCCCATGTACTAACTGAGTGAGCCAGCTTAGCACCCTGGACACCAGGCAATCCCTTCTGGCCAATTGTCACTTGAGGACCGGTGGCTTAGTCTACCAACTGCATCTTCGGAAGGGTAAACAGCCAGATTTGGGGTTTTAAAGGAGATCTCTGGCTTCTTTCTTTCTTTTTTCTTTTTTTCTTCCTTTCTTTCTTGTGATGTTGGGGATTGAATCCAGGACCTCACACCTGCTAGACAAGTGCTCTACCCCTGAGCTTCATCACCAGGACTGCTCAATGTTCTGTCTTCTGGGTGGAGAATGTCAATGGAGTAATAGAAGAAAGACAGAGGGGTGGGAGGGGCTTGAGTAGGCAGAGGGAGTCATCTAAGTTCCAGCTGAAGATGGAGATGCTTCCCAGAGGTAGTCAGCAATGTGCAGCAGATGAGATTGTCCAGGAAGAGTGACAGGGCCAGAGGGAGAGTCTTGGCCAGATCCCAGAAAGGAGCACAGATAGTTGTAGAATGGAGTCCAAGATAGGGCAAGGACTGCGGCAGCAGGGCCCTGAGAGATGTGCCGTGGGGAGAGGGAGGGAGGGCTAGTGTCCAGATTTTTGCACACAGGAGCAGGCTGCCTCTTCATCTGTCTTGCAGCCTCCACAAGCAAAGGTGGCCAATACGGGGACCAGAAGGAAACAAAGAAAGAAAATGCAGTGGACTCCCTCAACATGAGCAGGTAGTGAGCTGCTAGATACTTTGTCGGCTCCCCAAGCTCCGGGTGCTCACCAGTCCCCTGAGAATCTCATCAAGATATAGGTGTTGATTCAGGATTTATAGGGTGGTGCAAGAAGAATCTGGACCACAATAAGAAGAAAGGTTAAAGCTCATTTGATCTGCACCCTAACGCTGCCCAGGGAGTACCATGGGCTCTCTTTATGGGCAGGAAAGCCGAGGCTCCATGAGTTCCTGAAGCTTCCCTGAAGAGCCCCATTAAGGAGAGCTGAACTGGGCTGACTGCAAGGTCCTGTTTCCTACCCTCCTCCCTGTGGGAGTAAATGGCCTGGTCCCAGTCATCCCCCTTTCTCCAGGTCTGCCCCGGGTTCCAGCCCTCCAGGCTTATAGATTCAGAGCCTCCTGAGATTGGCTGGTCTCCAGGCTGGAGCTTCTGAGCTTGCTTGCTGCAGCATCTAAAGATAGTCTACCTCACAGGAAACCAGACACTATTGGCTAACTTTGCAAATAAAGATGCCCTCAGAGAGAGGGAAAGGGAAATATTGGCCCCTGGCAGAGTCTACATAGGACAGGGTAGCTGACTGGCACATCCTGAGGTTCTCTTTCCCAGTGGGTCAAGGTAAGTGCACCTTAGTGGGCGGGTTGGGGTGGGCGGGGCACAAGGGAAGAGATCAGAGTAGATATGTGATGCTGGTGTACTCATGAGCCAGCCTTTTCCCGAGGATGTTGCAGTCTAAATATGTTCAATGGAGTGGAAAAGTGGACAGTGGGAGTGTTTGTGGGCCGGGGGTGGGGTGGGCTAGATCCTCTACAATACACATAACATAGTGGGACACAATTAGAAGCGTTAACAATGACATTTTAGGGATATGGAGAAAAACTTGTGGTTTAACTTTAACGGAAAAAAGCAGATACGAAATTGAGTCTGGATGATAATGAGGTCTTAACTGCTATTTTTTTTTTAAAGAGAAGATATAGTACTGGCTTTTTAAAAGAGCTCATATCCTTTAGAGACCCACATGTAAGTTTTACGGGTAAAATTCAATAATCCAGTGCTGCTATGAAGTGGGAAACAGATAAACTATTAACCATGAGGCTGGGGTTGTGGCTCAGTGGCAGAGCACTTGCCTCGCACATGTGAGACACTGGGTTCGATACAGAACCACATAAAAAATAAATAAATAAAATAAAGGAATTGTGACCATCTACAACTAAAAAAATATTTAAAAAATATTAACTATGAGTTGTTAATTGTTGAAACCGGGTAATGGGTGCCAGGAGGTTCTCTCTGTTTTTTTATATGTGTGAATTTTTAATGCTAAAGAGTATTTTTAAATGACATCTGAATACTTACAATAAATATAAATGTATTTAATAGAAACATATAAAGATTAAATGTAAAAAAAACTGAAAGAGAATTGTGCTTGATTCTAGAGAGTAGAATTATGGATAGTTCTATGGATTTTTTTTTCCCAAACTTTTTTTTTGCACCATCTACAATTTTTCCCCACTTTGGTATCAGAGATCGAACCCAGGGGTGCTTAACCACTAAGCAACAGTCCCCGGCCCATTTTATTTTTTATTTTGAGACAGAGTCTTGATAAGTTGTTGAGGCTGGCTTTGAACTCATGATCCTCCTGCCTCAGCCTCCCAAGCCACTGGGGTTACAAGTGCGCACCACCGAGTCTGGCACCATCTGCAATTTTTTATAATGATCCTATATTGCATTTTAATTAAAATGTTTTTAATTAATAGACCTCTGACACAAATTTACTGTTCAATTTTGATATGTGCTTATATAACCCACTGTGAGAACACTTGGGCTCAGAAAGGTTTGTGCCATTGGAAAATGTGATCTTTGCAAAGAAATTATGAAAGCAACAGAGGAAATATGTTCCTGCTTGACCACAGCCGCCCTTTCTCAGAGGCCACAGCTGAGGACCAGCTGTGGCTATCTTTTTCTGGGTGCTTGTCTTGCATCTGTCAATCATAACCGCACAGAATTTACATCTGAGTCCAGAGAAGGATGAGGGAATTTAAGATTCTTCCTCCTGCTCAAAAAAAAAAAAAGTTCTTATTGTTATTGATTTAAATACTAGATATAGCATACTTGAGATGAAAAGAAATTAAATCAAAAGTAAAGAATAGCAAACCATGTGAAATAGTCAAGAAAACTTCCCTGCACGGGTCATCCAAGGGGCCTAGGCTTCCAGGGAGGAGGCAGATGGGAAGGGCACATGGGCTGCTGAGCCTTGGGGGCCACTCTGGGTCAAGGGAGGGGGCAGTGAGTAGGACTTGGGACCTCTGGAAAGCAGAAATGGCCTAAAGAAGGCCAGGGTAGATTCTTCCCTTTCACCTTCTTCACTTGGCTTTATTTTCACAAAGAGATTAGGGCAGGAAATGTCTCAATCCAAATTCAATTTGACCCCTCTTGGCTCTCAGACTGCATGGTGCTTACCGTCCCCTGGGAAGGAGCAATTACTCTGCCAGCTGCACATTTGTCTCCTTACAATCTACCTCCCCAACCCTCTCCTCAATTGTCCCCATTTCACAGAGTGGGCTGCAGACACTGCTTGGCTTTGGAGAGAAGTCCTGGCTCCTCTGCCCTTAGAAACTGTGCTCATAACTTGGCCTTGCTAGGTCCACTTCCTACTGTCACAGAGGACATTGTCCATGAGTCCTTGAAGCCAGGATTCAATAGGTGTTGATTTTTTGTGATGATGAGGGGCATGGTATATAAAGTCCCAGCACACTGCTTGGCCCATGTTTCATGTTCAAAAATAAAATATATGTTACTATCATGGGAAAACTGAGGCTTAGAAAGCTTGGGTATCTTGAGACCACCCATTACTTTCTTTTTTTTTTTAGGGGGGGCAGGGTGTACTTGGGCTTGAACTCAGGGGCACTAGACCACTGAGCCACATCCCCCAGCCCTATTTTGTATTTTATTTAGAGACAGGGTCTCACTAAGTTGCTTAGGGCTTTGCAGTTGCTGAGGCTGGCTTTGAACTCGTGATCCTCCTGCCTCAGCCTCCTGAGCCACTGAGATATAGGCGAGTGCCACCATACCCAGCATGAACACAGACTACTTTCAAGGGAGATTGTAAGAGATCCAGAGTTGTAGGGTCAGGAGAGGAGAGAATGTGTCAGAGCTGACTCAATTCAGAACCAACTTCTGTTCTCTTCTCTACCCACTCCGGGAGGCAGCCCTTCCCCACCCCAGTCAAATGTGGAAGGGCAGCTATGTCAGGTATGGTCTTCCCAAACCAGAGACCCTGGCATCATTTCTGAGACTCGGGGCATCAACTTACCCCTCCCCAGCCCACCCTCTGCCCTGGAGTCAAGAGCCCAGAGACATTCAGATTCAACTCTTGTAGCAAATGAGCTAATGGGGAAAGCAGCTCACAATGCCCCTCAGCAGCTCACAGGCATTTGAAGCAGGATGATGAAGTCCAAGTCTCAGCTGGCTCTTCTGAGGAATTGTTTTGATTCCCAGGGGGGCACTCTGGGAGTTCCAAGAGGCAGGCTGTCTCCTGTCACTCAATCTGCCCGGAAGAACCAAAGGAGACTGAGATTGCCACCTGAACCTTGGTCCAGCCTTCCCTCTTCAAGGACTCGGAATACACCAGAAGGGATGTGCAGTGGATTTTTTTTTTTTTTAAAGAGAGAGACAGAGAATTTTTTAATATTTATTTTTTTAGTTTTCGTCGGACACAACATCTTTGTTTGTATGTGGTGCTGAGGATCGAACCCGGGCCACACGCATGCCAGGCGAGCGCGCTACCGCTTGAGCCACATCCCCAGCCCTGCAGTGGAATTTTTGTGGCCTCTGGCCACAGTGGGTGCTTCAACAACCTCATCTTATTATTTGACCAAAGTTCAACTATTTGGAGTTGTAAGTCTGGGTCAAGAAAAAAAAAAATCTCCATTACATCTCCTTAAATATCTTTTGAGACTACCTTTGTCCTTTTCCTTAAATTGATGTTTATTGTGGAATATAACACCCTGAAAGAACAGTACCCAGGTTAACAACTTATTAAAACCCATCTGCCATGTAACCACCACCCAGGCCAATGTAAAGAACCTGGCCTGCTCCCAAAAGTCTTCCTCACGCCCCCACCTAACCACAACCCCTCCTGCCACACAAATAACCACAACCCTGACTTCAGGGCAATTGTTTTCTTGCTTTTCCTAGTAGCTTCACCAGATCTACCTCTGCGCCCCCAAACAACATGGTTTAGCGTTGTCTGGTTTTGATCTTCATATGCGTGGGCTCATTCAGAGGTCTATTTCTGAGTTTGGTTTCTTTGACTCAACATTGTGCTGGATTTTCTTTAATATTTAAAATGTTTTATTTTTTCCATTTTTCAGTTGGTATATTACAGTTGTACATAATGGTGGGGCTTATTTTTACGTATCCGTTCATACACAGAATATAACAATATAATTTGACTAATATCATTCCCTAGTATTTCCCTTTTCTCTTCCCTCCTCCCTCTGGCTGGTTCCTTTCCTCTACTGATCTCCCTTCAATTTTCATGAGATCCCCCCCATCCACCCACCCACCCACTTTCTTTTCCTTTTTCTTCTTTAGCTTACACATATGAGAGAAAATAAAGGACCCCTGACTTTCTGAGTTTGGCTTATCTCCATTTAACACAATGTTCTCAACTTCCATCCATTTTCCTGCAAATGACACAATTTAATTTTTATTTATGGCTGAATAAGTCTCCAGTGTGTATACATACCATATTTTTTTTATCCATTCATCCATTGATGGACACCTGGGCTGGTTCCGTATTTGGCTTTTGTAAATGGTGCTCCTATTATAAATATGCATATGCATGTATCACTGTAGTCAGATGATTTTAATTCTCTAGGACAAACTGGTCATATGGTGGTTCTATGCCTTGTCTTTTGAAACCCCCAAACTGTACTAATTTACAATCCCACCAACAGTGGAAAAGTGTTCCTTTTTCTCCATATCCTCTCCAGCATTTATTACTATTTTCATCATTGGGTTTTTCAAATGCATCCATGTTATAAGAAATGTGCATGGCAATAATGTCCAAACTGGATCCAAACGGAAAGTCACACTCACGTGCATCAGCAATAGAAATAACAATAAACTGTGGAACATTCACCCAGTGCATTCCTATACAGCTGTGAGAATGAATAGATGACAGCCACAGTAATGGGATGGGATGGGATGCTTCCAGAGAGGCTGAGATGAACTTACAGATAAATGCAAAATTGGTACAGTTCCATGGGGCACTTCCCAGTGCATCTCCATCACACACAATTTTTATGTCTATGAACAAGAATGGGTGCTTGCTTTGCAACTGTCAATCATAACTCCTATCAATTTTCTATTACTTACAGCATTACAAATTAGCTCAGACAATGAAAGAAGGTGATATCACCAAACGGTGAGCGAGAGAGGACATCTAGCAATCTCTCGTGTGGGACTGTTTCAAAGTCTTTAATATTTTTTCCTTAGGTTCCTAGGGTAAAGTTTGCAGCTCCTCTTTCACCCCTCTTCTGCTTCCCACCTTGGCTCTCTGCATCCTTACCTGAGCCTCCACTCAGGCTAAACTGGGCTTTCCAGAATGTTCCCAGGACATGTGAGCCCAACCCAGCCTCACTTCCTTCTCTCTGCCCAAGAAACCACCCTGAGCTAGCCCCTCTGAGCCTTTGACTTCAAAGCCCACCTCCATTCATTGCCAGCTCCCTCTTTGTCACTCATAAGGCCTCTCCCACCTTTAAGTCTCAGCCTAAATGGCAACATTTTTTGTGACCCTTCATCATGATCTCCAGTCCTAATGGGGACACATGTAGAGACCATCCCCTGGATATGTTTCATTGCTACACAATAACAAACATTTACAAGAACTATATCTTAAACATTTATATTCAGAATTTATCACACAGAAAATTAGCATGTGATACACATCACAAGTGATCCACTGAGAGATTGCAAGATAGAATAAAAATCTTATCCTCTTCTATAGCCAGCAGGCACACCCCATTATTGCCCATGTTTCTCAGATAAAGAACAGCTAGTCACCAAGTAAGAGGCCTTGACAGCACCATCTCTCATGCAGACTTCAGCCTAACCTTACCTGGTAGTCAGGGTGGCCATTGAGTTAACTGACTGGCTCCTTCTAGGAGGAAGCATCCTTCTCTTTCCTTGGTAACAAAGTTGGTTTGCATCTTGGGGCAGGGCCCTGAAGTCAGGCCCTTTGCTTCTTACATTTCAAAGAGATGATGCGCAGGTCCTTGAGAAAGGCCTAGTCCCAGTCGTGAAACAGATAAAAAAGCCTACCAAGCTTCAAGAAAGGACAGATACACATTCAAAGAGAGGAGGAAATACTTACAATTACAATTTTTCTAAAGTAAATGCCCTAAGGGGGAAAAAAAGAAGCAAAGAGAATCTCTTCCCTGATATTCAGCAAGGAAAATTAATCTCTTGTTTTTAATATTTATTTGCTCTTATACTACCAAAGGGTAAGGATGCTCAATAAATATTGGTTTAATTAATAATTAAGTAACTAACAAGTCTGTCTCTGTCTCGATTATTTTTTTTAATTTTATATCAAGTATTTTCTTTCAAAATTTTACAGTTCATTTTGACAGAAATAAATAAATACCATAAAGTACTTTGAAGAGGAAAGAGTGTCAAACCCCAAGCAAAATAAAGTATTTTGAAGAGGAAAAGAGAGGAAAGAGTGTCAAACCCCAAGCAATAGCAAGCTTTGGAAAGGGGCAACTCACAAACCCAGTGTGGGTCCAGGGTGCCTCACGTGTGGTTTTCTCTTATAGGTACTTTTTGGTTTGGGTGTGTGCATTTGTGCTGCATAAAACCACGGTGGTTGGACAACACCGTGAAGTTCACGGTTCTTTGGGGATAGACAGTCACTCAATTTACTTGCACAGGGGATAGGGTACAAATTGCAAAATTTTTTCTTTATAGTTCCCTTCCATGGACTTGAAGCCCCCTCCATCTGCCACAGCCTCAGCTTTCTCTGTATTCTGAGGGGTGCGTGTTGTAAAAATAGCTGCACCCTACATGGGAAACTCATCCGAATCTAGTAAAACCAGATTGCCCAGCAGCCAGGACTATAGATGTGGTGACAGGCTAAGGCTATTCCTTTTTAGTGCAAGGTTAAGCTCAAGAACTTTTTTGGGGGAGGAGGGTCATGCTGGAAATCAACAGATCCAGCTCTGCTTCCGACTAGAACTTCATCTGAACACTCCTAGGCTGTGACCCAAGCATGTCACACACCCTGGGCAGGCTGATGGCAGCAGACACATGCTTTCACTGACCTAGAACTCACATTTGTCTTTAAGGTTGATTCCTTGTGTTGAATTTTTGTTGAAAAATTGAGTGTGTCAGAGCTGGCAAGACCTCTGGAGGTGATCTGGCCCATGGTTTCATTTAACACATCAGAAAACTGAGGCAGGGCTAGAGCAACCTGCCCAGGGTCTCCCAGAATTCAGGCATAACGTGCACAGGCCACCTAGGAAGGTTGTGGCTCTGGAGAGGGAGCATGGGAGGAATAGACGAACTCTAGATAGGGCAGAGGGGTGGGAGGGGGCATGGGGTTATTAATGATGGTGGAATGTGATGATCATTATTATCCAAAGTACAGGTATGAAGACATGAATTGGTGTGAATACACTTTGTATACAACTAGAGATATGAAAAATTGTGCTCTATATGTGTAATAAGAATTGTAATGCATTCCACTGTCATAAATAAATAAATAAGCACCATGATATATCCGAAGGTAGGAAATAGGCTGATCCTTCAACCTTCATCCTTTTCTTCTCCAGAGAAAATGATCCCAATTTCTTCACCTCTGCTGATGAGAGCTAGATTCTGGGGGTCTGATGTGAACGCCCCTAGTGGTGGCCAGAGGCACAAGTAATATCCCGCCCTGCCCATTTTCCACTTGCCATTCCCTGAGAGTCAGCCTGCTGGGCTTTGAATCTAGAAAGGAGAAACCTAAGCACTTCAGGGTTGTATCATGGACCAGCTTCTTTCAGAGGACTTGTGTCTACTATTTCTGAGTCTTAGTTCTAGGGAAGTGGCCTGTGATATTCTACAGACTTCCCCTCCAAGCAGAAAAGCATCACGCATTGCAGGAAACACAGAGGTTTGTGCAGAGGTGCATTTGGGATTGAAATCCTGGCTGTATGGCATTGTGGGGCAGTTAACCAAATCTCTGTGAACCTCTGTCGGTCCATTTGTGAGGACAATCATTTCTCATGGAGGATTGTAGACAGAATTCAGTGAGATGGTGCGTATGAGGCATGATCTTGGCAGGCTCCTGGCATGGCAACGTGTGCTCCTTCTTAACTGAGGTTTTCTGGGGTTAACATGCAGTTCTGGAACACTGAAAGAACCAGGGCATTCCATGCAGTACGTTTGGATGGAGCAACTCTCTGACTTCAGTTGGTCCAAAGGGGAGAAAAAATAAAGCCTCACAATTTTCTTGTCTCTGGGCTGGAGCTCAAACCCAGCCTTCACACAAAATTTTACTAAACAGGGACCAGGAAAGGTAAAAATAGATAGATAGATAGATAGATAGATAGATAGATAGATAGATAGATAACAGAAGATACCCTGGATTTGGAAAATGGTAAGCAGAATGTACAACCAAAAGAGGGTCGGGGGGCAGGGGGTGAGGGCGTGAGCAACACAAAAAGCATGTCAGAGAGAAGGCAAGTGTGGAAACAGGAAGCTCAGGAGGAACGAGGGGTGACGATGACCTCCACCCACCCATAAGAAAAGTCAAAAAATAAATGAGCAGGCCTGAGAAAAGGAAGTGGCCGGAGGAAGTGAGGGGATGAGCAGCAGAGTAGAGCAGGATTTTTTTAATTCTAATTTGTTATATATGACAGCAGAATGCATTATAGTTCACATTACACATATAGAGCACAATTTTTCATATCTCTGGTTGCACACAAAGTAGAGTCACACCATTCGTGTCTTCATACATGGACTTAGGGTAATGATGTCCATCTTATTTCACCGTCTTTCCTACCCCCCACCCACCCTTCCCCTCCTTATAGTTCCTCTATTCCCCACCTACTCCCCCACCCAACCCCACTATGAATCACCCTCCTTATATCAGAGAAAACATTCAGTTTGGTTTGGGATTAGCTAACTTCACTGAGCATTATATTCTCCAGCTCCATCCATTTATTTAAAATTGCTATGATTTTTATTCTCTTTTAAAATTGCTGAGTAATATTCTATTGTGTATATATATACACCACATTTTCTTTTTTATCTACTCATCTAGGTTGGTTCCACAGTTTAGCTATTGTGAATTGTGCTGCAATAAACATTGATGTCAGGGACACAGACACATCAATGTTTACTGCAGCACAATTCACAAGAGCAGGGAGTTTTAGAGAGCAGAAGTTGTGCAGAAGTTGTCTCTGCTTGGCTAGGGAACAGACACGCGTTTCGTTCTTGCTGGCTGCTGCCCTGAGCTGTCGTGCACAGCCTCAGGTGGGGGTGCCTTTCCTGTGCCCCGTGCCTGCCTGCTGCTTGCAGCACTTGTGGGTATGAAACCTAGCTGAGAAGATGCTGCAAAGGCTCATCCTGTTGGATCCTTACATTCCGGTTCTAGTGTCCTGAGAGACAAAGGAAAGCCACTGTCTGGGCAGGCCTCCCTTGAGGGCCATCCCAAGGGCTGGCCACACTGCCACCTGCTGCCAATACCCTCTCTTTAAGTTCATCTCTCAATCCCTGAACATCTCAGAGAATCCAGAAATAGAAGGTCCACACAGCTCAGGACCACTGTTCCTAAAGAGCGAACTTGCTAAAGCTATCAAGTTCGGGGACCATTCAGCAGAGGTGCTGTCTTCCCAGACTTTGAGTTTCTGGTGTAAACAGAACTCTTGCTGGGCTCTCCCTGGTTTTGCATTAAACCCAGGGCCTTGTACAAGCTAGGCAAGTGCTCTACCTCTGAGCTCCATTCCCAGCCTGAGACTGGGTTGGATCTGGCTCCAGCACAAAGACTACTCTGCCTTTCCAGGCAGATAAAACCCTGTGTCACCTCTGACACATGCCACCGAGGCAGCACTATTTCCCAATACTTACCTGGAGAGAGCTGAAGTTGTGTAAGAAGCAGGTATGCCCAGCAGCACACACAAGAGGAGTGTATTGAGGAACCTGTGTTCCCCACACCACCTTCAGATTGTGCTGTGCTTCGGGTCCTGTGTTCCTCTCTTGGGGCTCCACAATGAGAGGTTGATGGGTCTCTTATCTTGCTTCACTAGGTCTTCCAATCACTTACCCATTCATTCATTCATTCAACACAGCAGGCACCCATAGACCTCTCTGGATTCAAGGGCCCCTGGCCTGTGACCATAAAAGACAACTGTGTGCCCTGTAAGCTCCGCCAGGAACAGGAGATGCTGTCACCATTAGGTCCTGCCCTGGTCCTGCCCTGGTCCTGCCCCAGCGGGATTCTGGAGGTCCTGAAGGATGAGTGGCATCGGCGCAAGGAATGAGACAAGGAGTCGTTCCGTTGGAGCAATCTCCAGAGAAAGAGCAGCTTTCTCTGGGTCATCTTTTACTACAATTTTTCTCATCATTATGGATTCAGAATCATTAATAGAATACATCATTGATGTTACAATTTCCAGATTTTCCCAACATGTGACATTCCCTTTGCAATCATTATGGGTATAGAAAAATGCGTTATTAATTTACATTTTCCCAGGATACAACATTTCCTTAGCAATCATTATTAGGAGTACAAAATCATTAATAAAAGCGTCACTAATTTGCATTTTTCAGATTTTTCCAAGATGTACTATTTTCTTATTAACAGATGCCAAACTACGTAACCAGACTCTAAGTCTCCCAACCTATCATTAACCTTTAAGTTTTAAGTTTATTTCTAATCGAAGAGCCCCATCTAAAGAAGTCCCCTTAAATCTTCTACTTAAAATATCCTAAAGTCTATAAACCATTCTTAAAGCATCTTAAGGACCCACACAACTAAAAACTTAAGAATTCTAAACTTAAGAAACTAAATAAAATAATATTTCTAACATTATTCTAAAACTGTGTCTTATAATGCTACTTTAATTAATTCCTATATTTATTCTCATAAAATGGGTTGAGCTGCTTTCTCAAAGAGTTTCTTTGTTTCTTAGTCAAGGTACACTAGTTCTTACATCTTTGTAATCTCCCTCACTGAAAGGCAAGTTTTGAACATCAGTCCACTTACTGCCAATATTAACTATGCTCATCATAAGTCCCTATGTGAGGTAAAAGAGGATTTATATAAAAGGGGGGGAATGTATCTTTATTAACCTTAAGTTTCCTAAGTGTATAACATAACTTTCCCTTAATCAAATAAAACTACATATGGTGAGCTTTGTGCAATAAACATACTAATTAGGCTTTCTAAGAGGCCGGAGATATGGGCTTGGGTTCTTAGTTGATATAATCAACGTGGTGCCTAAAGTTCTCATGACCTTTCGGGGAATGAATGTTGTTCATTATCAGTTTTATCCTCAATGTACTGAGATAGTAGAACAGCCTTCTATTTTGTCCTCGATATGCTGAGAAGTAGTAGAACAGCCTTCAAGGCATGGACTACCCATCTGAAATTTAATTAGGTTTAGCAATAAGCATACTCATGCTTCCTGTCAGGAATAGGAGCATGAAAATAAAAAGTCCCAATGACATCAAAAAGGGTCTCATGGTTTCGGTTTCCCACCTGTGAGGCTTTGCCAGCACTTATCCTCACTGTGACCTTGTCAAGACAGTGGGAGGGGGAGCACCTTCACCAATTCTCCCTTTTTTTATTTTTTAAATTAAGAAACTGTAGTTCCAGATGGGCTGAACGAATTCCGTGGCTCAGCAACTTGAAGAGGACAGGAAAGGGCAAGAATAAGGACAAGAATAATTAAAACACTTACACCACTATTGATTAAAATAGAAAATAAGGTTTTGCTGGAGACTGAAGAATTCAATTTGGAAACAAAAGTATCAGCTAACTCTGGAACGGATGTTTCTGAAATATGTGCTTGACTACTGTCTTTTATCTTTTCTTGTAATTCCTCTATACCTAGGGTTAAATTAGTATCTCTCCATAATCCTCATAAATGACATTGTATTTGAAACCATGTTTCTTCAGAATAGTTGTATGTGTGGGGAGTAACACAAATCCATTTAAACTGAGAATGATATCTAGTTGTCATTCGAGTTTTTATGTTTTGAATTTGATTGCCAATATAAAGGATAGCTTCTTCTAAAGCATTAACTCTTGCTTCTAACTTTCTATCTATATGTTCTTGGATCATAAGTGCAGTAGAAATATTTTGTGACAACTCATTTACAGGATGAGCAGTATGAACTTCTTTAACTAGTGCGGCAGTGGAAGCAACTATGGACCCTATTATACCAATTAATGCTGAGATTCCTAAAATTAAGGCAGCTACAAAACATTTAGGTCTAATTAGAGCTTGATTAACTAAATCTGATACTCGTAACCCAGGATCATCATGCCAAGAAGAATCTAATTTAACAGGCAACATAATATAAGAAGGTTGATGTACAATTAAAATATGATTGGGTGCTGATATACTAGGATCAGTACAATTTGTTAATGTACAGCCTTCACAAACAACATCATAAGTTTCCTCTTCTAATTTTGAGATCTGTAAAATTCCTTGGTCTCTAAATAATATTGCATTGGGAGATCCCACACAAGCCGTAACAAAATGATGCTCATATACTCATATACATATCTATAGGTGCTATACATCTATAGATATGTATTATACCTAAAGAAGCCAATAACTTATAAAGTTCTGTATAGACCTGATAATGTTATTTGATTTTAGTAAAATATAGAGGAGTTGACCCATCCAGCTGAGTACCATCTATTCATAGGCTCCACTGCAGACCTCATAGCAGTTTGTCCTTGAGGAATATTCCAAGGATTTGATGACAAAAATCTACGATGATCATAGTCAAGTTTAAAAATAGAAAAATCATATATTGGCAAGGAAGAATTTTTTGGAAGAATTTTGGAAAGAATGTATGTTTCAGAAAACATACATTTATGCCAAGATGGAAATCCAAATTGTCTATCTACCCCTACCCATGAATAATCAAGATGGGACTCAGCTTTTAAACAGTCTTGGATCATAGGAGGAGGCCTTTCTGAGGGTAAAAGATCTTTAAAATCAGGAAAACCTAAAGCTAAAATAGAAAGTACTCAAAGATCCTTCACACCTCTTTCCTCATTTGGGGAATTTGTTTTTAAAAAGTTCTAAAATGAAGTTGTAAACAGACTACAGTTTCAGTAACACTATATATACTAAAACAAAGAGGAGGTAAATGACTGTGACCCTTAAAACTGAAATTATAGGTTGATATAGGAGTAATAAAAGAATTAGATTCACCGCCCAAGAGATCAGTATCATTGGTAAATACCCTAATATTTTCTTTTCCCCAGGTACATAGGTGGGTCAGGATAATATGCCCCAAAATATTCAGAAGATACATTTGCTACTTGACAGGCAAGAATGGCTAACATAGCAATATACATATTTTCTGGCATATAGGAATTTGACTAAGAAGAAATAAGTACTTGAGCTTGATAAGTCTGTTGTTTTATCTGTCCCCAAGTCGGTGGTTTTGCGAGTCTTGTAGAAGATGCTTGTCTAGGTGAGGGTTGAGAACTGTTGAAGTTCAACTGAGAAAAGGATAGAGTCAAAGTAGTTGTCAGATCCTCCTCAGGCACCATGGTCAATTGTGGGAAGTATTGGAGATCAGGAGGGCACGATCTCTTCTGTTTCCTGTTCCGAAGGCTGGACATTGGGTCGAATCAGTCTATCAGGAATCCAAATAGGAGAATCCGCATCCTGTGGGAAGACACAAGCATACCCTCGCCCCCAAGTTAATAATACATCAAGTCCTTTCCATTTACCCATCAAGAGATCTTTCCATTTCACTAAGGGTTTTGCTGATATTTTTTTCACTTTCCCAATGTCTTAGCATGGGAGTTATTGTGACTTTATAGTCACAATTAAGGCGGTTTAATCACAAACAAGGCATGTTGTAGAACATGACGAGGAGAACTATATTCATATTCTCCTTCTTGAAGTTTAGTAATTGGAGCCTTTAGTGTTTGATGAGCTCTCTCAACTGGAGCTTGTCCTTGAGGGTTATAGGGAATTCCCATAAAATGAGAGATTTTTGAACATGTCACAAAAATTTTTAAAAGCATTTGAAGTATAAGCTGGTGCATTATCTGTTTTTAGTGCTAGGCGTCCCCAAATATGAGAAACAAATAAGCAGATGTTGGACCACATCTTTATATGCTTCCCAGTTCTTGCTGAGGCAGTAATCACATGGGAAAAGGTATCAACAATGACATGAACGTTATCCAATTTTCCAAATGAAGGAATATGAGTAACATCCATTTGCCATAAATCATTAGGTCTTAAACCCTGAGGATTAACCCCCATGGATAGAGTTGGGAATAATGTTGGGCAGGTTTGACAATTTCTAACAATAGTTCTAGCTGATTCCCTAGGATATGAAATTGCTGTCAAAGGGCAGAGGGATTTTGATGATGTAAAGCATGACCAGCTGTAGTTTCTTGAGGAGTAAGAATTTGGGGTTTAGTTAATGAATTTGTCAAAGCATTACCTTGTAACAGTTCTCCTGGCAAGTTAGAATGTCCTCGAATATGTCCTATAAAATAAGGATGTTGTCCTTCTAGGATCAACTTTTGTAAAGAATTAAGATAATGAAAAATTGTAGTCTTGTGCTGAGGAAGAGAAGCTGTTTCTAGATGAGGAAAAAATTCACAATATGCTGAGAATTAGTATACAAATTAAACATTTGATCTTTTAACTGGGTAAAAGCCATAATTACAGTTACCATTTCTGCCCTCTGAGCAGAGGTTTCCTCTGTCTGTTGAACATAAGTTTTATCATTAATAACTAAAGATGCTCGTCCATTTGAGGAACCATCAGTGAAAACTAAGGCTGCAGTTGAGATAAGGGCTCAGAAGAGAACAATTTTGGAAAAATGATAGGATGGTTCTTAACCAGGTGTAACAAAGGATGAGATGGCAGATGAAATTTAATGTGACCATAATATCCCTGTAGGGCTATTTGCTAGTCTTCAGAATGTTCCATAAGCATATTTAGTTGATCTCTAGAGTAAGGAACCACCAAATTATGCATTTCTTTCCCAAATAACTCTCTACTTGTATGCCTTCCCATTATTATTAATAATGCAACCACAATAGGATATGAGCAGATAACCTTCTTAGAGGTAACTGGCATATGCATCCATTCTAAAGGACCTGACTGACACAAAACTCCTGTGGGTATATGAGGAGTAGGTAAAATAAGAAAATCCCAAATCTGAGTATAATCAACTCTTTGCAATTGTTGTCTATTAATAGCTTCTTCTACCTTGCATAAGGCCAGTTCAGCCTCTTCTGTCAAAACACGAGGAGAACGTGGGTTTGAGTCTCCTCTCAAAATATCAAATAATGATTTAAGTTCTGCAGTAGTGAGTTTCAGAAAAGGACGAATCCAATTAATATCTTCCAAAAGTTTTTGAAAATCATTTAAAGTCTGTAAATGATTAATCCATAATTTTAAACTTTGATGGGTAATAGCTTGAGTACTTATAATTCTATCCAAATAATTAAAAGGAGGGGATTGCTGAATTTTATCTGGGGCAATTATTAGACCAAAATTTTGTAAAGATTGTGTCAACCTCAATAAAATATGATGAAGCAATTGGACGTTTTCATGAACAATTAATATGTCATCCATATGATGGATAATATAGGCATCTTTATATTTATCTCTTGTTGGTTGTACTTCCAAATGCAACATATTTATGACAGAGAGTGGGGCTATTTTTCGTACCTTGAGGCAATACCTTCCACTGAAACCGTTGGAATGATTGTTTCAAATTGACAGAGGGAAGGCTAAAAGCAAATCTTTTACAATCATCAGGATGTAATGGAATAGTAAAAAATCAGTCTTGTAAGTCTATTACCATAACATGAAATCCTTTAGGGACAGCTAGTGGAGAAGGGAATTCTGGTTGTAGAGAACCCATATCTTCTTCCCCTGTAGCATTTATAGCTCTTAGATCTTGTAATAATTTCCATTTACCTGATTTCTTTTTAATAACGAATATAGGAGTATTCCATGGACAATTGGATGGCTCTGTGTGTTTTAATTCAAGTTGTTCTTGAATGAACAAATATGCCCTGTGATTTTTCTATTGTTAGGAGCCATTGTTCTACCCATACAGGCTCATCATTTTTCCAAATCATTTAATCTGCTGTTTCAACAATGGCCCCAATTAAAAATCCTGTTGAGCCTCTTCTACAAGGACAGTACAGAGACACACTCCCATTTTAAACATTATATCTTGACCCCATAGAGTAAAAGGAAGAGAAGAAATCACATATGGCTGAAAAGTTCCTGAATTCTTATTATCAGTCCATTTAAGTATTTGAGTGCTTTTTGCTATATTAGTAGCAGTTCCAAGTCCCCTAAGTACTGAGGGAATCACCGTTGTAGGCCAGGTTGAGGGCCAATCTTTTCCTGCTATACAAGTAACATCTGCTCCTGTGACCAAGAAACCTCCAATTGTTTTTCCTTGAATCTCTAGTTTTTTCATAGGACAAGAGTTTTGAATTTTTTGAACCCAAAATGCCATATCATTAGAACCAAAACCTCTAGTTTGTCTTTGATCTTCTGAAATAGGTCGATTTCCTATTGATAAACAGGGAAGTAACAAGATCTGAGCAATCTTTTGCCCTTTATGAATAATCAAAGTTTTTTGAAATGAAGGCTCTACTAAAATCTTAATTTCTCCAGTATAATCAGAATCAATAACTCCAGGAATAACCTTAATCCCTTGTAAAGAAGTAGAGCGGCTTCCTATAATAAGGCCAAGAGACCCTTTAGGTAAAGGCCCATGTATTTTAGTAGGTATAGCTAAAACAGGAGAATCTAAAGGAATAACTACTGATTCTGAAGATGCCAAATCTAACCCTGCTGAATCCGGGGTGGCTCTCAATAAAGCCCTTATAGTATATCCTGTTGAAAAGGATTGGTGATGGCCTCTATTACTGGAAGGGCCCGAGGCTGGCCTATTACCAGTTTCCCGGTTTTGTAGGTTGGGAGTTATCTGTAAATTATTAGAATTAACTGGGGAATTCTGAGGAACAGTTGGCATTGGGCCACCTTCTAAAGGTCTCCCATTTTTATGAAATTTAGAACGACACTCCTTTGCCCAGTGGAATCCCTTATTACAACGCGGGCATGGAGTTTGGGGTCTAGACATCTGATTGGGAAGTGCGATTTCTCTAGTTTGAAAATTTCTATTGGGGCAAACTTTACGAAAATGACCCATCTGTCCACAAGAAAAACAACCCCGATTTCCTTTTCTTTGCCCTCTGTTTTGAAGCCCTTTAAGAAACTGAGCATTTGTTGGTCCATGTAATGCTGCTGCTATGGCTACACCTTGTAAATACGAGGGTGACATGTCAGCACAAACCTTAATGAAGTCAGATAAACTTCCTGTCGTTCTAATAGGTCTCAGAAGAGTCTGACATGCAGTGTTTGCATTCTCGAAAGCCAATTGTTTAATTATGATTTGTGCAGCTTCATTATTAGTTGTAATTTTTCCCACCAAATCTTTTAATCGGGATAAAAATGCTTCAAAAGGTTCTTCAGGCTTCTGTTTTATGGTACTTAAGCCAGAAGCTTTAATTTCCGTATTTTCTAACTGTCTCCAAGCATTAACTGCTAAATCTGAACATTGGACCAAAGCAGGACGAGGCAAGTGTAACTGATCACTTGGCAGAGCCCAATCATTTTCTCCCAATAACATATCAAGAGTGACTTCACTGTTTACAGATTTATTATATCGAGAGCGCTCTTTAGCTCTATCTTTACAGTCTGTTTTCCATAACAGGAATGTCCCTCCGGGGAGACAAGATTTTGCAGTAGCAAACCGGTCATATGGGGTCATCCATCTACTGGCAATGGTATCTACTAATTGTAAAGAATAAGGAGAAGCTGGCCCGTAATCATGAACAGATTGTTTTAATTCTTTTAAAGTTTTTAAAGGCAGGGGTTCCCATTGAGGCAGATACTGTTCCTCGTCTCTATCAATAAAAGGGAAAGGGAAAGTAAAACCGAAGTCTCCAGATTGTAGAGCCTCTTTCTTGGCTCCTTCAAATCCTCCATTTTGCGAGGGAGGAGGTAGGGTATTTTTTATTTTAGAACCTGGTTTATCTTTGGTAGGAGATTTTTAAAAAGGTTTATAAGGCCCTGTGCCTAGAAAGGCAGGGAATTCTTCATTATAATATTTAGCAGTTGCCTTTTCTATATCATCTTCATCTTGTGGGCTGAGTTGCTTCTTATCGTCATCATCGTTTATAACATAAACATTGTCTTTTGCTTTTTGTTTTAAAGGAGTTTCCTCAGTCGGAGCTGAAAGCTTAGTGGAACTGATTTTAGTTTTTAAAGTTTCAGTCTCATGAGCCGGATCTAACATCTCTCTTAATAAAGGCCATAACGCTATAGTATCTACAGGCATATTTTCTGGTCCATGATAAGAATAATAAGCCCTTAAACCTTCTCCTATCTTTGCCAGAGTTTTTAAATCTAAGGTCCCTTCTTCAGAGAACCAAGGGCAAGATTCCTGAATAAAATGAAAAAACCTCGTTAGTTGTGAAGCAGAGACCTGAATTCCCTTTTTTGTAAGCATATGTTTAACAATATCAATGAACACTTCTCGCTTCTTAGATTCTGTGTTACCCATTTTTCTCTTACTTAATTTCCCACTCTCACCTGCTTTATTAACAGGGGGCTCGTGAAACCCACGGGTAATGACCTATCCACTCTGAGAATGGGGGCTAAAGCCAAGGGGGCTTACCTACAGGTCACTGTTTCAGGTACCAAATACCGGGGTCCTGTCCCAGACGGATCCAGGGGGTCTTGAAGGTTGAGTGGTGTCGGCACAAGGAATGAGACAAGGAGTCGTTCCCTTGGAGCAATCTCCAGAGAGAGAGAGCTCTAATGCAGCTTTCTCTGGGTCATCTTTTATTACAATTTTTCTCATCATTATGAATTCAGAATCATTAATAAAATACGTCATTGATTTTACAACTTCCAGATTTTTCCCAAGATGTGACATTTCCTTTGCAATCATTATGGGTATAGAAAAATGCATCATCAATTTACATTTTCCCAGGATGTGACATTTCCTTAGCAATCATTAGGGGTACAAGATCATTAATAAAATGCGTCACTAATTTGCATTTTTCTGATTTTCCCAAGATGTACTATTTTCTTATTAACAGATGCCAAACTACGTAACCAGACTCTAAGTCTCCCAACCTATCATTAACCTTTAAGTTTAAAGTACACCTGTACTTTATTTCTAATCAAAGATCCCCATCTAAAGGAAGTCCCCTTAAATCTTCTACTTAAAATATCCTAAAGTCTATAAACTATTCTTAAAGCATCTTAAGGACCCATACAGCTAAAAACTTAAGAATTCTAAACTTAAGACTCTAAATAAAATAATATTTCTAACATTATTCTAAAACTGTGTCTTATAAAGCTAATTTAATTAATTCCAACATTTATTCTCTTAAAATGGGTTGAGCTGCTTTCTCAAAAAGTTTCTTTGTTTCTTAGTCAAGGTACACTAGTTCTTATATCTTATATCTTATATTTTTATTATCAGTTTTGTCCTCAATGTACTGAGATAGTAGAACAGCCTTCTATTTTGTCCTCGATATGCTGAAAAGTAGTAGAACAGCCTTCAAGGCATGAACTACCTGTTATGTTCTAGCCATCTGAAATTTAATTTGGTTTAGCAATAAGCATACTCATGCTTCCTGTCAGGAATAGGAGCATGAAAATAAAAAGTTCCAATGACATCAAAAAGGGTCTCATGGTTTCATGAGTTTCAAAGCCCATCTGTGTGGCTTTGCCAGCACTTATCCTCACTGTGACCTTGTCAAAACAGTGGGGGGGGGGGCACCTTCACCAAGGTCGTTAGGAATGAAGGTCTAAGATAAACTATATATCCTCCCAGAAACATTTATACAGCATTTGTTCTAAATCAGGCCTCTCTCTTTGCTAAACCCTGATCTACAGAGCTAAAAAAAAAAAAAAAATGTGATTCTTCTTTTGGGATCTCCCAGTCTTGAGGGAGGGATATGGGGAGGGGTATAATGCAAAGTTAAAAAAAAAAAATGCTGAAGGCACACACATTTGGGCCCAAACTGTAAGCCTGCCATGAACAAGCTGCGTGGCCTTAAGCAAGTTATTCACCCTCTCTGAGTACACCTACTTGCCCATAAAGTATAGATAATCCTTTTATATGTCAAATACCATTTAGCAAACATACCCCCGTGCCTGGTATTTGTACCAGGTTACTTACTTTAATTTTTCCTATACTTCATATTTTTGTTTATTTTTATCTTGAAAATTCCAAAAGAAACATTTAAAATCACTTCCAAAATAGGTAATGTGTGTACATGGTAAAGTAATCCTGAGATTTGGGGGCTGGGGTTGTTAGCTTAGAAGTAAAGTGCTTGCCTAGCGTGTGCAAGGCCCTGGGTTCAATCCCCAGTACCAAAAAAAAAAAAAAATTCCAAAAGTTTACAGTAAAAATTAAAATCCCCCCACCACCCCCCATCATCTTCTAGTCTCCATACATGCCCTCCAGAAGGAACTACGGTTACCACCACTGGTCCACCCTCCAGAGGTATTCAGACCTCACACAAAACATACACACAGCATTATTTCCACAGAGAGCAGCACAGTGCGTGCCTGGTACCTCATTTACCAGTGTATCTTAGAGATGGTTCCATGACAGAACACAGATCTGCCTGGCTTTGCTTTTTTTTTTTTTTTAAAGCAATTGTTTGATGTTCTGTTCTTTGGATTTATCGTGGTTTTGTGTGGTCTGTCCCTACCTATGGGTACTGAAGTGGTTCCTCTTCATGTCTATTTAAGGCTCACTGTGGTGAGGGTCTGAGTGCACACTTCCTTGAGCTTGTGTGTGAGCATATCTCTGGATAAACCCCAACAAGCAATTGGGTGTCATTGCATTCTTTGGCTCTCCACAAACCCCAACGTTGCTCTTTAGAGGGGAAGAAGCTGAGACAGTGGCCCTGCTGACTTTTTACCTCCAAGGACTCCACTTTGTTTGATAGTCACTGTGTCCCCATCTTTTTTCCCTGGCCATCCTTCATCTTGAGTGGGGGTGGGGTGGGCATTAAGGGATGGGAAGAGTGTGGCCTGGGCTTCAGTCCCACTCCCCCACTTCTAGTTGTGCAACGAGCCGGGGCCTTGACCTTGCTGTGCCTCTTGTGGACGTAAGGTCTCCAGTCCCTTGGAATCACAAAGGGGCTGTCAAAAGAAACACACCTCCTGCTCCTCCCTCCATAGCATGGCTCCCAGCAGGGATCACAGTACGCCTAGCATGCATCTACTATATGCATAGCACTGTGCCGGTGTTCAGAGGAACCCCTGTAGGAGCTGGGCCTGAATCTGATCTATCAAGGAGCCAGGATAAAGGTGGCTGAGGGTTTCTGTGGCCTTGCTGGGCAGATCCTCAGGATGGCAGGGATTGTCCTGAGCCAGATCTGCCATTTGGATCTCAGTAAGTAAAATGTTCACCAGTCAGGCAAGGTCATCCCTTCCACAGCATCTCCTGAAATTGTGTCCCATCTGCAGGGATGTATTGACCCACTTCCCAATTCGGTCTTTATCTCAAGACTTTGTGTGAATTTCACATGGAGACAACAGGCCCCTTTGTGGCTGAGGTGGGGCCTAATTAATCCCTCCAGGAGCTCAGGCATGTTGAGCCCCGGGCAATTTATATATTTGCATCGATGTTGGGACCCTCCAATCAGGACCTCCTCCAGCTTATTTGGAGTCTTGGAACAAATTAGAGAAGGTGTTCTTGTGTGTGTGGCAGCCCAGTCACACAGCAAGGTAGGATGCTGGATTGGGACTCCTTACCCCTTAGCTAGCGGAAATTAGTTTTAACTGTCCCTGCCTTCTCCACACAGGGTCCTGCCCCAGTCTTCAAATAGCCCTGGAGCCATCCAGTGCAGTGAACTAAACACAGGACTTTCAGAATTGCAGAGAGGATTCAATGGGTAACAATGCACATGGAATGTCTGGCAATAAGCCTAGCTGTTTAGTAATAGCTTAGCAAAAACTGGCTTACTCCCCCACCCCTTTAAAATAATTTTTAAAAAGGGCTGGGGTTGTGGCTCGGTGGTAGAACACTTGCGTGTGTGAGGCACTGGGTTCGGTCCTCAGGACCACATTTAAAAAAATAAAATAAAGGTATTGTGTCCATCTACCAATTAAATAAATAAATAGCAATCTAAAAAGAAACCATTTTTTGATTATTATTTCAGGGGGAAATTTTAGAACCTTTAAATACCAAATTCCCACAATGCCCTGAGTGGGATTGTCTACAGGCAACCTGGATGAGTCCAAACGCTCAAAGAACCTCAGCAGCCTCACCTAATGCAGGAAGGAAGTAGCATTTACTAAGTTCCTGCTGTATGCGACACACTTAGAACAGTTTCTCTCTTTAGAGAAGCTCTGTGGGCAGGTGTGAGACTGCATCTCAACCTTGCAGATGAGGAACATCAGGCCCAGAGATTCCAAACTCACCCATCAATTAGCCAGAAAGGGCAGACCTGAGCAGAATAGAATAGACATTATGATTGATGTATGTACATTCCATGTATGTATTATATGTCAAAATACATTCTGCTGTCATGTATAACTAAAAAATTTAAATAAATTTTAAAAAATAAATAAATAATTTATTTAAATTTTAAAATAAATTTTAAAAAATTTAAATAAATCGTACGGTTAAAAGGAAAAAAAAAAAAGAAAGAAAGAAAGGGCAGACCTGGGGTTCAACCTCAGAGAACTCAAGTCCATAGAAGTTTGGGGGCTGATGGACAGATCACAGGCACAAAGAAATGCAAAACAATTTTTATTGGTTTTAACCTTTTGAAGTCAGCTTTGCCATTTCTTTTCAGTGGGCAGAAGGGGAGAGAGACTGTCTAGCCTAGGGTCCCTACCTTACAACCGTCAAGGACTTGACTATTTCCTCTCTTACACAGCAGTATCCCACACACTAAGTACCAATTCCTGTTTCCCCATCATCAGCGTTAGACAGATGAAGCTTGCTTTGTAGAACTCAAAACAGGATCAGGTCAGCAATTAATTCTTATTAACTTAAATGGTCACAGCTAGACACCTTTTCAAGGAAAAGGGCCTTGCAGCCTGAAGCAGGGAACTCACACATTTTTCCTAGGGTCAAACACTCCATCACAGACTGAGAAGGTCCAGGACTGGCAGCCTCGGCCTATTTCATGGCAGAAGAGACTGGGTGAGATGCAGGACATGCCGGAGGCAGGGCAGGGAGAAGCAATACCTCAGCTGGGTGGGCTGTGGGAGATACCGCCTGGGTGAAACCATCATGGCCAGGATGCAGTAGGGTGTGGAAACTCCCTTGGTTAGAGAACCATGAGCTCTGCTTTCAGTTTTGATGAAGAAGGAGGTGCTGACAACCAGGAGGCCTGCTTGGAGACACTCGGGGTTTCTGAGCCTGCCTGTGGTCTCACAATCAAGAGGAGGTGCCAGAGGAGCAAAGGGAGAGGGTGGCCTGTCTGTTGCCTCTGGAGTAAATGTCCAGCAAGTACTCGATGGGAAAAGAGTGGGAAGAGGGCAAGCTTGATTGCCCAACCTGTGCAGAAATGTCTTCTTTTTCAATTTTTGCTCAAAAGAAACCAGGAGATAAGGTTAGTGGGGGGAAGCCAGGGCTGGTAATAACTAGGAGAAGTAGTCTCTCGGGTCCAACCGTGGGCTCATCTGGTCTTGCACCTGTCAATCCTTCTGTGACCACAGAACCCTGGATCATGACAGTGCTCCTCTTCAGCTGAGGCTGGAGGATGGCCATTAGTCCCAGTTTGCGTGGGTTTTAAGGATTTCCCACAGGTGGGAATGATGAAAGTCCTGGGCAACACGAAACAGATGATTCATGAGAGAGCATGACTCTGCCTATTCCCTGCTGAGGACAAGAAGGACTTGTTAGTTCCAAGAGGAAGAGGAGGAGAAAGGGCTCTCCAAAACCAAACAGGGGAGTCTCTGAGACCTCTGTCTCCAGGCTTAGCTTCATGGAGGAAAAATGAGAGGCCAGAAGTTGGTGAAGGTGGAAATAAAAAAAGAGCATAGAAAATAGCTTGGGGAAAGGTTAGGCTAAAAGAAGCTTCCCCTGTCACCTCTCCTTATCCTGCCCTTCACCTCTGTCCTTGATCCTCCTTCCCCTATCTATACACTAGTCAAACTCAACACCTTTTGGAGAAACTTTTGAAAATTGATGAAAGAGATCTGTCCCAAGTCCCCAAAGACCTAGATCCAAATGCTTGCTGAGCAAGTCCTCTTAGGGACCTCTCTTTGACCTTGTCGGGGGGCCTGGCTGCCTCCCTTGCCAAAGGTTTCTGTTGCAACTTCCACCACCAGATTGTGGTGGAGATGAACAAGATGGCGGGTGTGAAGGCAGGAAGCGACTGGTATTTGTTTCTTCCTTCCTGCCTCCACCATGGACCAGTTAGAATTCCAGATTTGTTCCTGTGAGGACTAACCCTGCCGCTTTGTTTTCCCTTCTGATCCAGGTCCTCACCATGCCCACCTCCTTCCCTAAATCAACTGAGGAATTTGAGTATGACGCATCTGCTGAAGCCTGTTATGTGGGGGACATCGTGGACTTTGGGACCGTGTTCCTGTCCATATTCTACTCTGTTGTCTTTGCCTTTGGCCTGGTGGGCAATCTGCTGGTGGTGATGGCCCTCAACAACAGCCGGAAGCGCAAGAGCATCACCGACATCTACCTGCTGAACCTGGCCTTGAGCGATCTGCTCTTCGTAGCCACTTTGCCCTTTTGGACTCACTATGTGGTCAGCGAACAAGGCTTCCACAACGCCGTGTGCAAACTCACCACCGCCCTCTTCTTCATCGGCTTCTTCGGAGGCATATTTTTTATCACCGTGATCAGCATCGACAGGTACCTGGCCATTGTTCTGGCCGCCAACTCCATGAACAACCGGACTGTGCAACACGGCGTCACCATCAGCCTGGGCGTCTGGGCGGCGGCCATCCTCGTTGCGGCACCCCAGTTCATGTTCACAAAGCAAAAAGAAAACGAGTGCCTGGGTGACTACCCCGAGGTCCTCCAGGAAATCTGGCCAGTGCTCCGAAACGTGGAAGTGAACTTTCTTGGCTTCCTGCTGCCCCTGCTCATCATGAGCTTCTGCTACTTCAGAATCCTCCAGACCCTGTTTTCCTGCAAGAACCAAAAGAAAGCTAAAGCCATCAAGCTCATCTTACTGGTGGTCATCGTGTTTTTCCTCTTCTGGACACCCTACAACATTATGATTTTCCTAGAGACTCTCAAACTCTATGACTTCTTTCCCAGCTGCAACATGAAGAGGAATCTGAAGTTGGCCCTCAACGTGACTGAGACGGTGGCGTTTAGCCACTGTTGCCTCAATCCCCTCATCTATGCATTCGCTGGGGAGAAGTTCAGAAGATACCTCTGCTACCTGTACAGGAAGTACCTGGCTGTCCTCTGTGGTCGTTCGGTCCACGACAGTTTCTCCCCATCCGAATCGCAAAGAAGTAGGCAGGGGAGCATTCTGAGCAGCAGTTTTACTCACTACACAAGTGATGGGGATGCGTCCCTCCTTCTCTGAAGGGACCCACAAAGCCTTCTCTCTGCAGAGAACCCAGAGTTCCTGAATCGGACACTCAGTAATGAGAACAGATTTTTGTTGTTGTTGTTGTTGTTTCATACATGCAAAAGAAAATTCGGACCCAATACTAACAAAACCAGCCTACAGTGTATTCAAGAAATGTGCTCAAAATTTGAATGCCAGGATGTTTTTTGCTTACAAATGGAAAAATTGCAATCCAGACTAACTTGGTTGAAAAGAGATCTGTGAGTGTTGTTCTCATTGTGGCACTGACAGGGGGTGACTGAGCCCTCAGGGTGAGTGGAAAACAGGACTTGAATCTAGCTAGAATTTGCTCTCTCTGACTCTCAAGACTTTTAGCAGTGATAGATCTCCAAAGCTCACGTAACACAGATTTATCACCAGAAAGGGTATAGGATCCATTCCTCTCTGGTCCCCAGGTCAAAATATCCCAGAGAGGTCTTCTGATTGGCCAAGTTTGTATCAGGTGGGGACCAGGTGGTGGCATCCACAAGAAAGGGATAACCTTGATCCATGGTTAGAGGTTGAGGTTAGATGTTTCCAACAAGTTAGAGGAGTCCCTACTGCTCTGATCAGACAGAGCAAGAGCCACAAAACTTCCCCTGTACCTGAGCTAGCTCCTCCTTGTCACACCAACCAGCACACACCTCTTCATTAAACTTCCTTTGATCATGTCCTCAAACCTACAAGGGCTCTCCACTGCCCACTGCATCAAGTCCAAACTCCAATGCCCGACCTCAGACCCTCCACCATGCAGTTCAACTGACAGACTCCCCGCTACTTACTTTTCCAAAGGACCCCATCCACCCTGGCAGTCATCTCCTATGTCAGCCATATCCAGCCCTGTGTCTGCAATAAGACCTCACACATCCCCCTCCACTTGCTCCCAGGCCCATGGGGAGAAACAAAAAGAACCTTGCCCCAAAGTGAAGGCATGAATTCCAATCCCAGCTCTGTCATTTGCCAACTTGGTAACCTGGGGCCAACTGAAATTCAGTTCCTGCAACTATAGAAGGGGGCTGATGGTATCTTTTGTATAAGGAGCATTCTCTCTATCATGAGGAACAGCCACCAACTCTTGCAAGCCCCCATCATCTCTCCTGTTTCCCAGACTTCAGGTGTACCCTGGCACACCTGGCAATGAGGAGGTTGCATCATGCCCAAGTAGGACATAGCCCCAACAGAGAGGAGGCTGGTTTCTTCTGCAGCCCTCAATAAACAGCTAGATCTGAAGGTGGACAGCCTCCTGACCCAAGCCTCCTAATCCCTTTGCCACAAGCTCCTGCCCAAGTCAATCTCCTTCACTCTTGCCACGGCCAACCTGGAGAGCCAAGCCATGAGAGCAGTTTTCTTCTTTCAGTAAACATTTGAGACGGTCTAAAAATTTAAAGTAATAATGCTAAAGAAAACATCATCTGTGCTCTAACCACACGAGTCTTTTCATTCCTGGTTTGCCCATCAGACCTCGTTCACATTCTCATCTGTTTAGAGTTGCAATCATAAAGCACAGTTATGTAACCTGCTTTCTACAATATTAGATCCCCAATAGCTCTGTATCTGTGTAGTTTTATAACAGTCCTTTTAGAAGACTCTAGCAGATTGCATGCTCATTGAGGCAGACGTACTGATTCATTGCTGTGTGCCTGGTCTCTCCTTGGCTGTCTGTATATGTGTTTGACAAACGAGAGAATGAGTCATGTTCCTTCAGGATCATCTGCCATCATTAACTCACCATTACTCTGTTGATAAACATTTCACTCCTTTCCAATATGCAGCAAATATATGTTTTACATCATTTTCATCTGTGTTATTTTCTTTCTCCTGTTCAATTATTTCCATTAAATAAGTTCCTTGCCATCAGGATTGCTAGGTCAAAGGGCATGAGGACCTTTTAGCTTTTGATGCATAGATACAAAAGTAGTTTACTGCAAAACCTTTATTAGATGCATATTAGGCACAACATGGGAGCTCAGGTCTAGAGTTATTCCAAAGGTGATGAGACTAGGTCTCTGCCTGCAATGATTTAACATTGAAATGAAGGGGAGAGATGTGAACAAATGAGCACACTTTGCATTATAAGGGATGGTGACACTGACCTGAGACTTGAGGGGTAAGGAACTTCCCAGGCAAAGAAGGGGTTGGTAAGTGAGGCTGAGGGAACAGCATGTGGAAATAAAGTGTGTGAGAGTGTGCGGCTCTTTAGATGTGGGCAAATTTTGTGCAAATACTGAAAGGCACTGATTGAGAACAAGATGGATGGAAGGAATCTCTGGAACTGACTTCGTTAGCTGAGGATTTGGCTCAACCAACCAATGGAGTAGGGTGGTTCCCCTCAGGGTGTTCATTAGTTTGCTTCATTATTGTCTGTCTGATCCACATTCCAAGATTGAATCATGAAACTTTTGTTTTGCTTTTTGTAGTACTGGGAGTTGAACAAAGGGCCTCACGATTGCTAGGCAAATGCTCCACCGCTGAGCCACATCCCCAGCTCAAATCATGCTGCTTTTAATTAAAGTTCAACCTATTTCTGGACTTCCAAATAGGGAAGAATAATTAATAATAATAATAATTGGCTTGGGAATAAATTATAATTCTTTTAATTCTTTTGGCTTGAGAAATAAAAGTAGGGAAACAAACACTTTTATTTCTAAAAGAATATTAAACTTGAGTAAAAATTTAAAAGTAGGGATCCTACTTTTTCTCATTCATTTTGCTGAATAGGAAGAACCCAGAACAGCAAGGGTATTGGTGTCTAAATAAAGGAGGGCACATTCGAAGAGGAGAGTTTGCCCTCAGTACAATTGGATCTGGCTGCCTGAGCCCTGGGCTTCGCAAAAGCAGAGAAAAATGAACCCACAGAACTTCGATAAGTCCCAATCCATTAACTCTGAACTCCAGCAAGTTACTTAACATCTCAGGTTTAGAGGTTTCTGCAGAAAAATAAAAGTACTGACCAGCTCCCAGGGTTATGAGGATTTGCCAGATTACCTCCACAAAGCTCTCAGTGCTCACCTGGCCAAACAAGCTTAAATAAACAGTGGCAAGTATTATTACTTTGTTTTTAATCATTATTATTTTATTTTTGCAGCACTGAGGATTGAACCCCAGGGAACTTTACCACTGAGCTATATCCCCATCCCTTTTTGTATTTTATTCTAATAAAGGGACTCACTAAATTTCCCAGGCTGACCTTGAATTTGTGATCCTCCAACCTCAGCCTCTGGAGCCCTGAGATTATATGTGTGTGTCATTGCCATTGCAGGTAGCAATACTGATTATTTTTTTTTTAATTTCCACATTTTGTATTGGTGCATTTAGTTGTACATAATGATGGGATTTGTTGTTACATATTTGTACGTGCACACAATGTAACAATATAATATGACCAATATCACTCCCCAACAATTTCCCCTTCTCTCTCCTCTTCCTTTTCCTGGGTCTCTTTCCTCTACTAATCTCCCTTTAATTTTCACAATATACCCCCCAGCATCACCACCTTTTTTTTCCTTTTCCCTCTCTTGCTACCCACATATGAGAGGAAATATATGGCCCCTGACCTTCTGAGTTTGGCTTATTTCTGCTTAACACAATGTTCTCAAGTTCCATCCATTTTCCTAAAAATGACACAATGTTGTTTTTCTTTATGACTGAATAAAACTCCATTATGTCTATATAACACATTTTCTTTATCCATTCATCCATTGATGGACACCTAATCTGGTTCCACAGTTTGGCTATTGTGAATTGTGCTGCTGTAAACATGGGTATGCATACCACAGTGTGATGACTTTAATTCTTCAAGATAAATACCAAGGAGTGGTGTAGCTGAGTCATATGGTCATAAGCACCCCTCACTTTCTCAGTCTTTTTGGTCAAGATATCCTGGGCTTTTGTGATTTTATTAGCATATCACCTGTTGACTTCAAGAGGTACAGAGAAAGACTGAAAGAATGTAGCAGGGCTTGCTTTCACAGACAGAAAAAAAAAGATAAGGACATTCTTTTTGAAGTGACCAATGACATCACAAAAGAGAGAGAGAGAAAGAGATTTTAAGGAAACAGACAGGATTTAGCACCTGGGTTAGGGGCACAAAGGAGAGGCCATCAGAGCCATACAAAATTGGGGCAGAGAAGGAAGTAGCTATCTGGAGTGTTTTAGAAGGAGGAAAAGGAGAGAGGAGTAGGGCAGCCATAAAGCCCATTTGCAGGTTGAATGCTTTAAAAAAAAATCACTCCTATACAAAATATAAACAACCTGCAAAAGATACCAAAGAGAGAACTTATTCAAGATTTGGCACAGTTGATTGCAGAAATGTTGATTGTCAATGTATCCACTGTCATTTTGGATACTTTGGGGGGTAGCCATATCAACATAATGTAGAGCTCATTACCTGTAGAATAAAAGAGAACAAGAGGGAAAAAAGCATTATAAGCTTAATTTAAGTATCTTGTGTTTTCTCCTCGTATTGCATTTCACAAATTATTTTTACCTTATGTGGAAAAATTCAAACCACAATGACTGTGTGGACATCCTATCCCTCAGACTTTACTGATAGAAATGATGATGCCCCAGTCAGGGAAGTGCCTGGATTCCAAATCTTTGCTATATACAGTGGCCCTGCTTTGGGACAGGAAGATGTCCAGCTGTCAGGCCAAAAAGCCTAATAAAGGCTCACTTACGCTTCCATTTGTAATGTAGGAGTGCGTTCTTCCAGGCACATGAATTCCCTGAGGAAAAAACCAGAAAAGATGTTCCACAGACAGACAGACAGACAGACACACACACACACACACACACACGCACGCACACACCCCTCACAGCTCTGCCCATGCCCCCTGCCTTCCATCCTCAGACATGGAAGAATTGTCCCTGCTCTTATCTTAAGACAAATCTTCCTTCTGAACACTAGGTCCTCCCCCAGGATTAGACTCCTGCATTCAACCCCTCTTCCCTGCATCAGCAATCTGCCCACTCTGAATAACTCTGACTTAGCGTGCAAGCAGGCAGAAGGCGTCCCATTTTTAGGAAACTCCTCTGGACTTCACATCTCCAACAGCTCCTGTCCAATGTCTCAACAGAGCTATTCCAGTTCCCCTTCTCCCATTCTTAAGCTTTCCTCTCTCCTTGGCACGACCCATGCTCTAGTCCAGGACACCAGTGTTCTCCTTGTTACTAAGTCCATTGGTCCATAATCAGGCTCGCCTTTCTTGACCCATCAGCAGAACTGAATGGAGTGGATCACTGGGGATTGAACTCAGGGTCCTCGACCACTGAGCCACATCCCCAGTCCTATTTTGTATTTTATTTAGAGACAGGATCTTACTGAATTGCTTAGCGCCTCGCTAAATTGCTGAGGCTGGCTTTGAACTCACAATCCTCCTTCTCAGCTTCCAGAACCCTGGGATTACAAGCATGTGCCACCACGCCAGGCCACTCCCTCCTTCTTGAAGCACCTCTTCCACCCAGCACTGCAGATCCCGCCCGCCCTCTCTGTTATCCCATTGCCCTGCTGGCTGCCCTTTCTTAGTCTCCTTTTCTGATTCCTTCCTTCCTCTCTTGCTGACCTCTACATGTCACAAACCCCAGATCTCAGTCCCGAGGCCTCTTCCCATCTCTGTCTATTCTCACTCCTCAGGAGATGAAAGTCAATAGCAAAGCTTCAGATGCCATCTGTCTACACTAACAACGTCCAAACGTTTTTCTCCAGCGCAGACTTCTCTGAAGCCTGGATGTGCATGTTCAATGTCTTAGCACCTTCCATTGGATATACAATGACCATCTCCCAGCACTCATCACAAAACCTGTGCCCCTGAGGTCAGCCCTATCTCAGCAAATAACAACCTCATTCTCCGTTGCTCTGGGCAACACACTTAGAGTCATCCTGAGGCCCCTTTTCCCCTGGTGTTTCATTTTCCAGCACACAATGGCTCAGCCAGCACTTGGTGAAAAACGAATTGTTTCTTGCCCCTTCCATGGCAATTGCTCCATCCTCTCCATCACCATCTTTCTCCTAGACAGCTCCCTGCTTCCACCCCACTGGCCATTCACTGTACCGGGCCCACAGTGCTACAGTCAGCTCATGCACTTCTCCACTCAAAACCAACTAGTGGTTTCCTCCCTTCCAAAGATCCCAAACCGTCTACTAGGATCTACGGGCCCTATATCTGGTCACTAATTCCCAACCTCATTTCCAAGACTTTCCTCCTACGCTCCATTTAGCCACACTGGTTTCTTGGCTGTTTCTGAAACAGGCTGAGCCCTTTTCCACCCCAGGCCTTCTGCACTTGCTTTTATCTTTGCCTGCCTGGGAGCCTCTTCCATTACAACTGTGCATGGCTTAGCCCCTAACTTCATTCTGTTTCTGTCCAATGTCACCTCTACAGATAGGCCTTCACAAGTCACCCCATCTGGAATATAGATGCCACCACCAGCCTCACACCCTCTCCCTTTTCTTAGCTTTATTTTAGTTAGTGGCATTACTGAGAATTCCACCTTTGCCTACATGTTAATTTTTTTGCATTTTAATGAAACACTATAAGGGCTGCCCAGAGGCTGCTGGCCAGATGTTATGACACTTGCGAACAACATACTTATCACGGTCATTAATTTAAGTTGATCCAAGTTGGCAGAAATGATACCGCATGGGTTCAACCCACAACCCCAAATACAGGCAGACACAGGCCGGGGGAATGGCAAGCAGTTGCTGCCAATGCCAATCCTTGGGAGTTTTAATTGAGCCTAAATTGATTGATTCCTACAGGTACCCAGGTATTTTACATAACAGGCGTGAACCAGGGAGATGGTACCAAAACCTTATACCAGGAAGGATTTCAAAAAATGCTCAGTCTATGGAAGGTGCTATTGCAGTCATTAAGGGATGAGTGCATCTCTGCAGTCACTTCTGCCTTTAGTGACAAAAGAGAACAGAGGATGGTATTGACCCTAAAGATCATGTTAGGGTGACCTTTTCCACCTTGGTCTTTTGAGAAGTCCTATTGCATTAACTCTGACCACTTAGAGACCACTCTTTAAATAAGTGGATACATACCCCAAAGACCCTCCTCCACGTATTACAGATGTGACCTCCATTGCATGCAGCCTCTTTGACTTCAGAGTCCTCAATGAGGCCGCAGGTTCCCAAGTCCACCTTGTCACCCTCTTGTCCAGGAGTATTTGCCCTTGCTGTCCTCAGACCCTTGCCCCTGATACTGATGAAGCTGGACTTGGGGGTTGACATCCTTGCTCTGAGCCTGTTAGTCTTTGGAAATGACTTAACTGTCTTGGACCTTAGTTTATTCATCAGAAAAGTAAACGTGATGGCATCGTCCTTCAGGGCTGAGGAGGAGACAAGAGATGGCAGTGTGAGCACCTGGAAGATTGTCTGTACCGTGGCAGGGACTCAACACAGCTCCCTTCCCTTGTCCCTGACTGCACAGTCCACTGTCCCCCAAGAAAAGCCCTACTGCTCCCTCAGTCAGAGTTCAAGGGACTAGCTTATTTACATTTCTTCTAGATCACCCTCCAATGTTGGCCTTGCTCTTGGCAATTTCCTATGGAGTTTTTTTCTGTTTGTAACCCACCCAAAGCCCTTCACACCTCCTGTGGTCCCTCTTTCCCACCACAAGGTGAGCTTGCTGGTGCTCCCCCAGAGCCTCCTTCTCCCTTTCTTTCACAAAACAATCATGGTGCCTTCGCTTCCTCTTCAGAGTGGGATGGGGTGAGGATTTGGAGCCCGAGACCTCTGTGCACAGTATCCCGGCGAGTGTCGAAGTCACACATGCAGACCTGACCCACTGGGGGCCTGGGATTTGATATTTGACAGTCGTGCATTGCTTAATCTCAGGAAATTGCCTAATGAGAAATGTATGCATTGTCATTGTGCAAATATCACAGTATATACATACACAAACTGGGACGCTGGAGCATCACCAAGCTGTGGAATCGTATGAGACCAGCATCACATATTCAGAAATGTTGTCAAGGAGGCGTGGCTGTATATGCATTTGCACGAACACAGTACTGTTGACCAGAATGTGAAGGAGGTGAGTGTGAGGAGGCAAGAGGTGTCATTCTGCCATGGCCAACTTCAGTCCTTGGAAATAGTTGACTTCTGTGTTCAGTGACATGTGCTGGGTAAATTCAGCTGCTGTTACTCACACTGTGCAAATCTTTAATTAGTACCCAAGGTACTTTATTGGGTTAAAATTAATGCAGGAAAAAAAATAGTGATTAAGTTTCCACCAATAAAATCTTGACATGTGGCCAAGTGGAACACAGATGGAAATTGCAGGAAGGACTCTAGTCAGTGGTGCACTGATATTTTTTAGCTATATTTAAACATGACTAAAAAAGAACACACTACTTCCATGATTTATGACTCATTTTTTGGAGGATGTATCATTTGTGTGAAGTAAGTTTATTTCTTAAATACAAAAACCACAGTTGCTGGGATTTCTTGCCTAATAAAGGAATGGTGTCTTCACAAAAATCAATTCTCTATATATACCACAACAGTAAATATTTGGACAATGTTTCATGGCAATGTTCTATATTTTGACTGCAACATGACTAGGATCTTCTGATAGTTCCATGATTCATAAGAGCTTACCACACAAAGTAACTGAGTGAAGAGTACTGAGATCTCTATTTTTTAAACAATTAACAGCGTATGAATTTACAAGTATCTTCAATTAAAAATAATTATTTTAAAAAAATAAATTAATAAAGGAATAGTTGAGCAGAACACCACAGGTTGGACTAGGTCATTTAAAAAGAAGAGAAACCTCTTTCTCACCATGCTGCAGGGAGGGAAGTCCAAGAGCGAGGTTCCTGGTGAGGACCTCCTCAATGCATCTTCAAACAGCAGAAGACAGAAAGGCAAAAGCAGGCCAGCAAGCTGGCCAAATGCTTCATGGGGCCTCTTTGATGAGGTCCTGAATCCCAGAACCAGGGAGGAGCCCCCAGCACCACTTAAGGCCCTGCCTTATAGCCCTGTCACACTGTCAGCACCCGAAACTTGGAGGGGACATGTTCAAACTCTAGTAAATGGTAAAGAAGGAAGGCACAAGGTGTCTGAGTTCCAAGTGACACTGTCATCATGCTATACCCTCTTTGGGCTCTCCACTCAAGGACTTCCCAGCACAAGAGGCTCACAGCACCATCAGCTGGGTTTTCTATTACTCCTGAAATCACCTGGTAACTCCCTCCCCAGCATGCAGTCTCTCCATGCTGTGCCCACAAGACAGCCACCTTCCCACCAAAGACTATGCGTTCCTAGCTGTTCTGCCCACCCACTTCCCCTCCCGCCCATGAACATTTGACTCTTCGAGGGCCATGTGAGTGGCCTGGTCGCGTTCCCATCTGCCCAGCCCTCAGGTCCAGCTGCTCTACTCCCTTCCCCACACCATAACACTGGCCAGAATTCACTCTGTAGCATCTATGTCACGCTAAGGGCCTCTCCACAACACTGCTGTGGCTACCTGCTTAGATCCATTCATTCTCTGGGTCTTGTTCCTTGCCAGGATTCTGGAAAGCAGGGCACCAATCCCCACTACCAGTGGACCTCACCTCGTCCACAGGGCTGCAGTATCTCAGGGCCAGGTCTCTACTGCCTGAGAACCACCAAAGGCTATGCATTCCTAGTTGCTCTGCCCACCCACTCCCCCTCTTGCCCAAGGATTCATTTTAGAGTCTAGAAGGAAAGGAAAGGGATAACCCTCCGCTTCACCATTGCCTAAAGAATTTAGATGTTTGAAAAATAGAACCAAAGGAAAATTGGTTTAAAAGCCTCCAGGCCTTTTTTGGTCTCATGGGTACAGAATAGGTGTCAGACACATGTGAATGGGTTTGGAAAGAAGGAATTAGAGAGGGACAGTGTGCCTTGGGGAATGGCAAAGTCTCAGGGCCACTCAAGGTAAAGGAAGAAGGTTGTCAGTGGAAGAGTTAAGCAGTGCAGGTCTGGAGAATTTCATGAGTATGCTGGATCACTGTGGATGGGACAAGGAAGCAGCAATCAAAGAGGCACGGTGGCCCTGTAAGCCTCCTCTGTTCCTCCACTTGGCACAGTCAATCCTCGGAGTTGCCCTCCCCCCATTGTCCTCCCAGGCCCTATGGCAAATGGCTCCTCCCAGCCCTCATTCCACAAAGCTTCATCCACTGTCTCCACTAAGCCCATTGCCAGCACCAAGGCCAAGCTCACCCTCCCAACACTGCCTGGTGACCTCCTGTAAACCAAATCTCCTGCTCTGCTTCTCAAGACCCAGACTGGACCTCACGTCCACTCCTCCCCATGACTTCCCTGTCCAAGGCCACAGACTGAGAGAGAAAATGGGGATCTCCTTTACTGGGGCTTCTTTCCCTCTTTGTCACCTCCTCAAAGGGCCTGCCACCCCACTATCACCATGGCAATGTGGTCACTGTTCTTATACTAGGGGCTGCTCAGTCAGGGGCAGAGAAAGGATGCCTAGGTATATGCACAATGTATGCACACACGCACACACACGCGTGCACATACACACATTTACACATCTTCCTAGGAATAAGTAAAGGGCCAAGCCTTGTGTAGGACAGTGGCAATTGGACCAAACAACCTCGAAGAGTGGATTCCCTGTCTCAGAAAATAAGGCAGCCCCCATGAGAACCCATAGAGCTGTAGGGAGAAGCCACAGTCACTGGGTAGGTAAGACTTGGCTGATAAATTTGGTGGCTGCTTGAAAGAGCAGTAATCCTGGGGACTCAGAAAGGTCCTGCTGGCATGTGGACAAAACCTCTCAGCTCTCAGGCAGACCCTCCCCCATGTAGCCCTCACAGTCAGACAAGCCAAGCAAAGGTCCTTCTTCTGGCCTATTGCCACCTACAAGTCCCCTCCTGGTGGGACTCTAATATCTTTGGAGATATACTCTCTTTCCTGTCTCCTTCTCTCTTCTCATCCCAGAAGCCCACTGTCCCCATACCCACTCATCATTTTGGTCCTGGCTACTGATTTCTCTCCCTTCCAGTTAATCTGTCTTTGATGGATTTCCTACATGGAGGCAGACCCTTCCCAGCTGTGCTGGGTGCGCCATCTGAGCTCCCCTTCCCTCCGGAACCCAGACACGGCTGGTTTCCGGTCGGCAGGATGTGGTCTTCTTGGGATAATTGCATGAGCTAAAAGAGCCACACCAAGAACTTCTCCCCAGATTTACGTGGGAGCCAGCCCGGCTGCAGCTGTTTTGGAGTTTCAGGGAATCTGGAGTCTCCAGATTGTACCACACATAGATCCACCGGGGATCTGGGAGGAGCCATGAATGTCAGACAGGAGATGGCTCCCGTCGAAGATGTGGAAGGTGCCATCAGAGAACTTGGATTTGTCCCTGCACACCTGTGAGCTGTCCTGAAACTCTGGAAAGAATTGGGGGGATGCCATCCTTGCCCAGTGGAGACCAGAGACCCCTGATGACAGAGGCTTAATTATTCATTAGGCCTCATCTGTACCTTGGGGCATCTGGACCATAATAGTCAAGGGATGATGCCCTTCATTTTTTAACTTGGTTTTCCCACATGCAAAATCATAGTAAGAGCGGCATGGTGATAAAGTATGGGTGTTCAGGTCCCCTCTGCATTTTCCTCACTTCAAAACCTGAAGCAATTCACTGGATCTCTCCGTGCCTTGATTTTCTCTATAAATATAACAGTGGTAGCTACTGTCAGTATGTCCGCCATGTCAGGTCCTCCAAGGAGCAGACACTGAGACAGGAAGAACTAAATGTATGAGAGATGAAATAGGGGCAGCCCAAGGAAGGCAGGGCAATCTTCAGACCATGACAAAGGCCCAGCCCTAGGGTTGGAGAGAGGGAAGGAATGCTGTGGCAAGGCTACCAAGATGTCATGGAGCCTAATTGACCTTTCCCTGTTGTGGACCTGCCTTGGTGGTCCCAATGTGCTCAGTCATTAGGGGGAAGCAAGGGAGAGCCCAAGGTCAATTTATCTCCCACAGTCAAGAGACCTAACACTTCCCTCATAGGGTAGCCATGGGGCTGTCATAAGAATTTAAGGATTGACTTGATTCTGACAGAACTTCTTAGAATAGAGCTGGACTTACATTCAGCGTCTATGATGTTTCCCCCAACTTCCAGCCCTCTGAAACCACCAGCCTTTCATCCACTTTCCCTAGCTCCTTTCTAGATCTGCCCTCCAGCCCAGAAAGTCTAGAAGGAGGAAAGAAAAGCTGCAGAGGGGAGGTGGGGGAGGAATGGTGGGAGGGCTTGGACAGACCCAAAGAGGAGTATGGGAAGATCCGGGACTGATGGCCCATGTGCCTCCTTGTCTCCCACACTAGACCCTCAGCACCATATGGTCCACACAGGAGTCTTCCTTCCACATGCCCAGCTCCGGGGACCTGCACCTGGGCCTCTGGACTGGTTTCTTTCCTACAGGAGGCCACGGTTGTCCATCAGTACCCAGCCATCACCTGTCAACCCTTCCACCAAGAAGGCACTGGGAAACTTCTCTATTCTCATGCCTCCCCTGGCATGACAAAGACCTATTTTAATTCCCACTGCCTACTAGTCATTACTGTGGTGAAGTGACATTAATCTCCCTTGTCAGGGGGAAGCTGAGGAAGTCTGCACTTCTCCTTTGGGGTTTGAGTTGCAAAACTCTTCCTTAATCCCCAGCATTATATATATCCTGTTTTTACTTTCACAGCTATATGCAAAATCCAAACAGTGACTTTCTAAAAATGGACAGAGAAAGCCATGACATTTCCAGAAAAGAGTTTCTAGGTACTAGAACGAGAGCAAGAGCATCTATTCCAACAGGGGCGCCTCTAAGCTTGGTGGGACAAGAGAGAAGCCAGGTGCCAAGAAGAACAGCTAATTCCCTCCACTGTATTTCTAATTTAAGAAACCTGGCCCAGGGATGGGGCTGTAGCTCAGTGGCAGAGCACTTGCCTAGCATGTGTGAGGCCCTGGGTTTGATCCCTAGCACCACATAAAAATAAACAAAAATAAAATAAAATAAAGGCACACTGTCCATCCAAAACTACAAAAAAAAATTTTTTTAAAGAAAAAGAAACCTGGCTCAGGGTGACACCACCTAGGAAATTATGCAGACCCAAAAAGGTGGCCTTATCCGGGGTAATGCCAGGATCTCAGTACAAACGGAGTCCAAAAATGACTTATGTGTGCATGCTGCATAGTAACATGGTACAAAAGTAACCTTAGCGAGGCTGTCTGCAGTCTTCCCCAACATTTGGTCTGATCATTACCCAACCACAGGGCAATCCACAAAGCCTAAGAAATAAGTCACAGTGTCCTTCTAAGTAAGGGTCACACCATTGTGGTGGCTACTACCTGCAAGAGCCTAATGACGAGGTTCTGGGGTATGACTCCAGGTTGACAAGGTGCATGATCTTTCAAATTCATCCCCTGAGAGTATCTATGTGATGGGCTCCTACCCCAGCCTTCCATCAGGTGTCCTCTGGGCTGAGCTGCCATAGTATCCACTCTGGTGCTCTTCCTTCTCAATGGAGGAGGGTGGACTTGCCCATCAAAGAGATGAGGGGATATCAGATTTTCTGTGAAGTTTCAGGGACATAACCTCAAAGAAAATGGCTAATGTCCAGGATCTTGCTCACTGATCCATCTGCCACTCAGACCTGAATTTGATGAAATTTTATTTCATTTCTTATAAAAAGTCTCTCATTTTGTGAGTTGGGATGGGTTTTCTCAAAAGTTGTCCCTGAGATCCTGTAGAGAACATGATGAGAAACAAAGCACTGGCCTGCTACGCCAGGGTCCTCTGGGTCCCCTGGACCCAGGCTGGCTGTTGAGTGTGGGGACCTCAGGAAAGGCCACAGCCTCCACCCTGCAGATACCAGAACTCCAGCAGTTCAGACCCAGGCTGTGAAGGACCATGAACCTTTCCCCCGGGGCCTGGATGACATGATGGTGGTGGTGACCTATCAGAGCCTGGACCCCTGGGGCTGCCTAATTGCCAGGCTGAGTCCTGTCAAGGCCAGGCAAATCTGTCGCTGAGGACTTGGTACCTTTGAGTGGCGGTGGGTGTGGCATGGGCCCCAGAAGGTGAGTAGATTCGCAAAATCTTGGCCACACTTTAGATAGAGGAGCCAACAGATCAGGACCCTGGATGACCATTCCCAGTGGCAGGTTCCATGAGACCTCACCTCATCCAACAAGGACAAAGAAGGGCCTTAACCTCCTGGAAAGTGAGCAACAGGAGTGGAACAGTCAGTTCCCTTGGCAGTTGGCCTTCCTTCTACCAAACAGGGAAATAAATGATAGAGTTGATAAGGGACAGACAGATGCCAGTGGTAGAAACACTAGGTTAAGGGAATAATTCCATAAGATGGGCCCACTGTGCTGACCCCCACATGTTTTCTTTTCCAAGAAGAAATTTACCTGCAGCCCTGCCTGGCCTAAGTAGATAGGATATGTCACATTCGTCAGCAAACTACCTGTTATCTGCAGGAGAAATGCAGGCCCAAAATAATGTAGGTAAGAGGAACCCAAATTACCCTGAAAGGGAAGAATTTTGTGACACTTTTCACAAACCAGATCCCAAAACTCAGGGAGATAAGGATTATTCCACCTAACGGTAAAACCTGTAAGAATTTATGGTTAAGAGTGGTTAAGAGTCCAACCAGAAGTGGTCAGCATGGGCCAAGGTAACCTAGGGTTGTCATGGCAGAGGGGACTTGAAAGTGTGATGTCATGAAAAGTCAAGAGGTAGATCCAGGCGGGATACTCTGGAAACTTCTCTGGGATCCCCACTAAAACTGAAGTGTAGGAGAAGCACACTGTCCCTCTCCTTTCTTTCTTTCTTTTTTTTTTTTTTTTTTTTTTTTT
>NW_026000241.1:14590063-14646884 GCF_001458135.2 Marmota marmota marmota
TTTTTTTTTTTTTTTTTTTTTTTTTTTTTTTTGAGAGAGAGAGAGAATTATTCAATATTTATTTTTTAGTTTTCAGTGGACACAACATCTTTGTTTTTTGTATGTGGTGCTGAGGATCGAACCCGGGCCGCACGCATGCCAGGCGAGCGCGCTTGAGCCACATCCCCAGCCCTCCTTTTTTTTCAATATTTATTTTTTTAGTTTTAGGTGGACACAATATCTTCGTTTTTACATTTATGTGATGCTGAGGATCGAACCCAGTGTCCCGTGCATGCTAGGCAAGCACTCTACCACTGAGCCACAACCCCAGCCCCCTGTCCCTCTCCTTCTAAGAGGACCCACTCCCTCCCTTCAAAATGTCTCCTTTCCCTTTCCTTATTCTTTCAATAGGAAATGTTACTCTGAGCAACATGTCTGAAATCTTTCTGACTTGATCACAGGAATCGGGGTTTGAAGGAGGGGTGTCTTTGCACTGCCTCAGTTTCCCAGAAGGCCCCAGCTCTGCAACAGAGTAACATACCACATTTGACCAGTTTGAAATGCCCACCAGCCTTCAGGAAGGTTTACTGACAGTTTGTAGAAGACCTATGTGTATTACATGAAAAAACTGCTCTCAACTTTCCCCTCAACGCTTTAAAAGAAAACTTTTGCTACATATGCACATTCTAGATGTAAAGAGGTTGCCAACCTATGATAGAGTTAGAAAATAACATTTTGTAAATGCCCATTTGTTTTTAAAAAATCAGAAATGTCTTCCAAAAGGGACTTTGAAATGGAGTTGCTAGATTTCCTCTAGGAGTGACAGTCATCCACATTTGTTTAATGGGTTAGAGGACGGAGAAGACTTTAACCGTGAGAAGGAGATCCTGTGCCTGATTGGTCATATATCAAAGACATTTTTTTTCCACATTAAAAACATTATTTTTTTTTTAATATTTATTTTTTAGTTTTCGGCGGACACAACATCTTTGTTTGTATGTGGTGCTGAGGATCGAACCCGGGCCACACGCATGCCAGGCGAGCGCAACACCGCTTGAGCCACATCCCCAGCCCTTAAAAACATTATTTTGTGTGCGCATTTTATTCCTTATTACTATATAAAAAGTTGACAATGCTAAGTACTTTTCTCGAAATATCTAGTCTTTCTGGATGTTCTAAAGTACCTACTATATGTTAAATGAAGAAGCAGTAAAATATAACACATTATGTAAATTTATTTTTGTTAAAGTTCTTATGAAATGTTTGGGGGGCAATAGCCAAACCCCCTGTTGAGTAGTACAGAGTTGTGCGCTGTCCTCCAGAGCACCATGCCAGTGTGCTTATAAGGCAAGAGTAACCATTCTTCCTCATACCTATGCATTTTATTTTATTTTGCTGTGTACATTATATAAAAAGAACAAAGTTATATTCCATGTATGTATGTCAAAATACTATATTGTCAGATATATCTAAAAAGAACAAATTTTTAAAAAGAACGAATGAATCCTAATCTACACCTAGTGTCTCTACATGTTAAAGAGGTTGCTAGAATATCACAAAAGTAGAATTAGTTAACATATTTTGTATGTTTTGAGTTAAATTTCTAGGAAAGTTTGTCTTCTGAAAACTTGAACATTATAGCCCACTGGGGCCAGAATGCTCATACTTCGAAGACATTTTTAAATGAGAACTATTGTTATATGTGTGCAGTTTATTCAAGACTGTCATATATGTAGTAGACAAAGTCAGTCCTTACTTGAAACATCTAGTCTGAGTGTTTAGAAGTGCCCAACGTATGATAAATGTAGAGATAGTAAAATATCACTTTGTAAATATCTTTTTTACTACAAGTCATATGAAATATTGTCTCTAAGGACTAGAACTGTTAAACCCCTTCTGTGAAGAGTATAGTATGGTCTGTACTTGCTCACTGATGTGGAGGAGGTGGAAGGGAAGCAATTATGAAAAGTAATATTTTAGGGCTAGGGATATAGCTCAGTTGGTAGAGTGCTTGTCTCGCATGTACAAGGCCCTGGGTTCCATCCCCAGAACCACAAAAAAAAAAAAAAAAAAAAAAAAAAAAAAAAAAAAAAAAAAAAAAAAAAAANAGCAACTTGGTGAGACAGTCTCAAAATAAAAAATAAAAATGGGCAAGGGATGTGGCTTTGAGGTTAAGCACCCCTGGGTTCAATCCCTGGTATTAAAAAAAAAAAAAAAAGCAATATGAAGTAATATGTTAGTTTCTTCATACTTGGACATTTTCAGACACCAGTTTTCTGCATATTTTATGCATTTTGTTTTGCTGTGTATATAGTGTATATTATGAACAAATTAGTCCCAGTTTTGCAATATCTAGTTTCTAAATGTTAAAGAGGTTTCCAGTGTATGACCAAATAGTAAAATTATCACATTTTGCGTTAACATTCACAGGAAAGCTTGTCCTCTGTAAATGACTTTTGGATATGAATTTGCTCAACCATCTCTAAACATTACATATGCCTGTGCTTGTCCACTGGCCTGGAAATAGAGGGAAGTGAGGAAGGATAAGTTCAAGGACAAAATAGTCATATTAGAAGACACCACAGATTGTAATCATTGCTGCATATGCAATTTCAATTCCCAGTGCTGTGTGCATAGTGAACAAGTTCTTATGGGAAAATATCTAGTCCTTCTAGATATTTAGAAGTGCTTGATATATTCAAAAGCAGAAGTAGTAGAATAAAACTTTTTGTAAATAGCTTTTAAAAACTGATGGGAGGAGCTGGGGATGTGGCTCAAGCGGTAGTGCGCTCGCTTGGCATGCGTGCGGCCCGGGTTCGATCCTCAGCACCACATACAAACGAAGATGTTGTGTCTGCCGAAAACTAAAAAATAAATATTAAAATTATCTCTCTCTGCCTATCTCTCTCCCTCTCTCTAAAACAAAAAAAACAAAAAAACTGATGGGAACTACTGTGTTTGGAATTGTTAAACCATATCTGAATAGAACACTGCCTGTACTCATTCATTGGGCTGAGGGAAGTGGGATGGAAGAAGTTGCAAAAAGGGGTTTTGTTAGAGTATGCTAGCAAATTTCAACATACCTATTGCCCTGTAAGGTGCAGTTCATTTAACTTTGCTGTACTACATATATTGTGTTTATACTGGACAAAGGAGTCCTGATTTTATAATATGTAGTCTCTAGATATTTAAGAAGTTGCCATTGCATGACAAAAGTAGAGTTAGTAAACTAATACATTTTGTACACTTTGTGTTAAAATTCATAGAAAGGCAGTCTTCTGACAAGGACTTTTGGAAGTGAAATTGTAACATCTGAGTGGCACATGTGCCTATATCACATGGGAGAGAAGGAAATGGAAGAAATGAATGATTCTAGGCTAGAATGATCCTACTTAGAAGATGCTTTCAGTTATAACCATTGTTACATGTGTGTTGTTTATTCAACTACTACGTGCGTATATAGTATACATGTGTGTAGTTTGTTCTACAACTACTAGGTACAGAGCAGACAACCTTAGATCCTTATTTGAAACATCTAGTCTTCCTAGATGTTTAGAAGTTCACAAAGTATGTTAAAAGTAGAGGTAGTGAATAAAACATTTTATAAATCACTATTTTAAATTCATAATTAAATACTGTCTTTGGGGAATGGAATGATCAGAACACTTCTCTGAGCAATACATATTATATTTGTGCAGGTTCAGGGAGGAATAAGGAAAAGAAAATGCAAATAGCTTTATATCAATGTGTTTTCTGTGAACCAAGATTGACCATTGTCCCTTATGTTTGTGAGTTGTGTTTTACTATGTGTGTAAATAATATATATGAAGGACAAGAGTCCTAATTCACAGCAAGTCTATGTGTTCAAGAGGTTGCCAGTGTATGGCAAAAGTAGAGTTTGTAAACTAACACACTGAGTATACTTTGTGCTAAAATTCATAGGAAAGACTGTTCTTAAAACCACTTAGGAAGTGAAATTGTTAGTCATCTCTAAGCATCGCAGATGCATATATCTGACCCCCAGGGTTGATAAGAGATGAGAAGGGGAAGGGTTCTAGGCCAGAATATTCCTGTTTGGAAGATGCTTTCAAAGTCTAGCCTTTAAAGAAGGTTTTGTTTGTTTTTGCACTTCAAAGTGTAGCCTTTGTTAAGTAAGCGTTGCAGTTTATTCAATGCTACTTTGTATGTACACTGGGAAACTTAAGTCCTTGCTGGCAACATCTAGTCTTTCTAGATGTTTAAAAGTGCACAACACATGGTTAAAGTAGAAGGCTAACGTAATGCCCTTTAAGTGTTTTTGTTGTTGTTACTACACTGGAGGTTGCCACCTAGGGGCATGGAATTGTTAAACTTGACATCTTGGAGAGAATGTTAAAGATTCGCTGTGGGAGTGGGGTGGGGATGTAATATGCAGAGAAGCATTCTGTGCCCCTTAGATTAGTTCATATCGTCTAGCCATTGTTACATGTGCATTTTAGTTAATATTGCTGGGTAATAAAGGATAAGTCCTAATGCCCAAAGTTTGTTAGAAGTAGTAAAATAATCCCTATACAAATATACTTTTGTTAGTTTGTAGGAAGAACTATCTTCTGGGAATGACATTTGTTAATCCAACCTTTTGGATCTAGGGTTAGTCTTGAATTTAGTCATTGGAATGGTGAAGAGGGAGAAGAGAAAAGGTGAGGGGAAGGGCTCTTTGCTAATATCTCTGTATCTGGAGGACAGTTTTAGGTTATAACAACATATCTACATGTGCATTTTTGGTAAAATATTTGTGTCTATTGTGCACAAAGTTCATGCTTTATTCCATAACACCTAAGTTTCTAGATGTCCTGAGGTAAAAGTGCATCATAAAAAGTTGAGCTAATGGATTAGCCAGCTTGTAAATATCTTTTGTTATAATTGAAAAGATGCATCTTGGACATGGAATTGTTTTATCTTTGGGCAGCGTGCATCAGGACTTGTTCGTCAGGCTGCAACAGAGGGGCAGATGGAAGCACACAGGGAAAGAAGAAAGCAAGTGTTCAAGGGTTTACATTTTGATGTGAGCCATTGGTGTGTGTGCATCTGCCGGCTATACTACAGCAAAACTTCAATTCACTGAGTGGTGAAGGCGCTCCACCTCCCACTGTCTTGTCAAGGTCACAGTGAGGATAAGCGCTGGCAAAGCCGCACAGGTGAGAAACCAAAACCATGAGACCCTTTTTGATGTCATTGGGACTTTTTATTTTCATGCTCCTATTCCTGACAGGAAGCATGAGTATGCTTATTGCTAAACCAAATTAAATTTCAGATGGCTAGAACATATCGGGTAGTTCATGCCTTGAAGGCTGTTCTACTACTTCTCAGCATATCGAGGACAAAATAGAAGGCTGTTCTACTATCTCAGTACACTGAGGACAAAACTGATAATAAACAACATTCATTCCCCAAAAGGTCATGAGAACTTTAGGCACCACGTTGATTATATCAACTAAGAACCCGAGCCCATATCTCTGGCCTCTTAGAAAGCCTAATTAGTATGCTTATTGCACAAAGCTCACCATATGTAGTTTTATTTGATTAAGGGAAAGTTATGTTATACACTTAGGAAAATTAAGGCAAATAAAGATACATTTTCCCTTTTTCTATAAATCTTCTTTTACCTCAAATAGGGACTTTTGATGAGCATAGTTAATATTGGCGGTAAGTGGACTGGTGTTCAAAACTTGCCTTTCAGTGAGGGAGATTACGAAGATGTAAGAACTAGTGTACCTTGACTAAGAAACAAAGAAACTCTTTGAGAAAGCAGCTCAAGCAGTTTATGAGAATAAATGTAGGAATTAATTAAAGTAGCTTTATAAGACACATTTTTTAGAATAATGTTAGAAATATTATTTTATTTAGATTCTTAAGTTTAGAATTCTTAAATTTTTAGTTGTATGGGTCCTTGAGATGCTTTAAGAATGGTTTATAGACTTTAGGATATTTTAAGTAGAAGATTTAAGGGGACTTCTTTAGATGGGGATCTTTGATTAGGAATAAAGTACAGATGTACTTTAAACTTAAAGGTTAATGATAGGTTGGAAGACTTAGAGTCTGGTTATGTAGTTTGGCATCTGTTAATAAGAAAATAGTACATCTTGGGAAAATCAGAAAAATGCAAATAAGTGACGTATTTTATTAATGATTTTGTACCCCTAATGATTGATTGTTAAGAAAATGTCACATGCTGGGAAAATGTAAATTGATGACGCATTTTTCTATACCCATAATTATTGCAAAGGGAATATCACATCTTGAGAAAATCTGGAAATTGTAAAATCAATGATGTATTCTATTAATGATTCTGAATCCATAATGATGAGAAAATTGTAATAAAATATGACCCAGAGAAAGCTGCATTAAAGCTCTCTCTCTCTCTCTGGAGATTGCTCCAACGGAACAACTCCTTGTCTCATTCCTTGTGCCGACGCCACTCATCCTTCAGGACCCCCTGGACCCTGCTGGGGCAGGACCCCGGCAACTGGGAACATGCATTCTTGCTAGTATTCTGGTGCTAGAAATCTGATAATGAACCCTGTTAGAAAAATATTTGATGTGTTCTGCTGCTTTGTCTCATTTTAAAATTGAACATTAAGGGAACACATTATTTTAGTTGTAACTCTGCCAATATGCCCATCTAGAGGCCTGTTTCCATTCTGTCTTCAGTGAAAATTTTGTCCCCAAGAAAGGATTACAATTTTCTCTAACAGACTGAGTTGGTGTAGTGTGTTCTTGGTTATCTAAAATACTCATGTAGCTCTGGGATTTTGAATTGATGAATATTCACGATGTGTGAAAAAGCATGCTACGCACTGTGATCTCAATCCCACAAAATGGGATGTTGTGTATATATGTGCACAACCTCAAGGGACACATCCAACTAAGCTGCTTATGACCTTTGTTCTTTGCTTGTGTTTTTCTGTTTCCTGTAATGCACATATTCACTTCTGAAAAATGAAAGTTATTTTTAAAACCTGGATGAAAAAGTTGTCCCTGGAATGGCTCAATCATATAAATATTCTGATTAAATCTTATGACCTTTCTACTTGGGGGTATTAAAGATCAGCCTATGCAGTGCCAGCCCCTCCTGAAACCCCAGCCGCCAGTGGTTACTTTTTACCATGATTCTTCTCTTCAAAAGCCACAACCAAAGGCACAGCTGCAATGGCAAAGTTGGGTGCATGCAGGATCCGGGCAGAAGTCAAATTCCCAGACTTCCATTCTAGAAGGTCAATCTATGTCCATCTGAAGGACCTTGTAGTGGTGACAGGTATGAGCTCCAGAGGACAAATTCTAAGCATTTTTCCTCCTGCCAGCTTGAGACTTTGGGCTAGCTCTTCATGCTTTTGAACTCAGTTTCTTCCTCTGCAAAATGAGACTGATAACCCCTCACCTCACGGTGTTGTGGAAGAATTCAGAACAAAGTGATATTTGTGAAGTTGTCAGACCTAGGTCTGGCACAGAACACATCCTATGCACAAAGTAGCTCTGGTGGTGATCATTCCTGCATAGGGCCTGCTCCTGGGAAGTGGCCCAGGCTGGGATTGGAATGCAGCACCAAGATACTACTCAGCCATACTCACTCCAGGAAGCTGTTTTTAATTTGGAAACTGCCATTCCTTAAGGTCCAAACTTAACATTAGGAAGTGAAAGAAGAAGTCCATCTTCTCTCTCCTGTTACCGAATATTTTTGAGTCTTTGTGGTCTTCCCTTCAGCTGGCTGATTGGTCCTGCTGATTGGTGTTGCCTGAGGCTCACACAGGCTGAAAGCATCCTGTTCTCTTCCTCTGTGGGAATAGAAAGAGATGGTTGAGCCAGGGCAGAGGCACACACAGTAATCTCAGCTATTCAGGAGGCTGAGGCAAGAGGATGGCAAGGTTAGAGGCCAGCCCGGGAGACTTAGCAAGACCCTGTCTCAAAATCAAAAATAAAAAGGGCTGGAAATGGGCTGGGGTTGTAGCTCAGTGGTAGAGTGTTTGCCTTGCATGCGTGAGGCACTGGGTTTGATCCTCATAAAATAAATAAATAAAGGTATTGTGTTCATCTACAACTAAAAAGGGGGGAGTGGGGCTGGAAATATCTCAGTAGTAGAGAGTTTTTGGGTTCAATCCCCATTACACACCCTCCAAAAATTGAATCTTGAATAGATGAGTGAAAAGAAATCAGATTTAGGGGCGGGAAAAAAAAGATAATTCCTAGAAATAAAAATGATAATAACATTAAAGACACTTAGAAGACAGATTTAGTAGTAGAATAGATGCAGCAAAATAAAGACAAAAAATGGGATAGAACTTAAGAAAGACCCAAATGCACAGAGACCAGTATCCATGAAGGAGGTCACCAGAAAACAAATCTCTAATCTGTGTTAGAAAGAAGCTACCTTCCTCCATATAGAAAGCTATTCAAAAGTCAGCCTTGTAAAATAAAGTAAAAATTTATATTTTACAATTTTATTAATTATTATATTCCCTATGTTAACTTATTCATTGATTCAACAAATTTTCATTGGATACATTTATATGTCAAGGAATAGTAGGAGACATCAGAGATACAATATTGAAAAGACAAACTCATTTCTGTCATCATCGAGTAGATAAGCTAGAGGTTCAGAGAGGTGACATGTGAGATCAGAGACCTTTAGCTTAGCCTCTGAGTGGAGAAAGGTCAGCGTAGTCTCCTAGAGGAGAGGGATACTTAATTGGAAAATCAAGAAATATGGAGAAACAAGCTTAGGCTGAAGATATGGTGGAAGAGTCCTGTAGGCAATTGAAACAGTGTGGAGGAAGTTCTGGAGGAAAATGAAAACAAAGAAGAAACAGAAGAAAATCAGTGCACTTGGAAAGCTGAAGGCAGGAGTGGGAGATGGGGAATGTCAGGGGCAAGGCATGAGCCTAGATAGACCTGGGAAAAATGTCTTGAGGCCTAGAAGCCAGTACTTGGAGAGCTTTGTAAGTCATAGTGAAGGATTCAGGCATTGTGTTGCCTGTAGCAAATGTTAAGCCAGGTGATTGTGCAAGATTTAGAAAGTCAACTCTGGATGCAATGCACAGGGATGAGAGGAGACACATGTTTGGGGACAACAGTGACATTATGGAGTTTGTGGCTATTTCTGCAGCTGTCATTCTTCTCCTGTTTCATTCTCTAGAAGCCATGAAGTTGGAAGATTTGAGCCCACTCAGCTCCTGAGATAGGTTCTGATGGACTTAGATGAAACAAGATAATCTCTCTTTCCACCAGGGTGTGGTGGCACACACCTGTAATCTCAACAACTCAGGAGGATGAGGCAAGAGGATCACAAGTTCAAAGGCAGCCTCAGCATCTGTGTGACACCCTAAGCACTCAGTGAGATCCTGTCTCTAAATAAAATATTTAAAAGACTGGGGAGTGGTTAAAAGTGGTTAAGTGGTTAAGTGCCCCTGAGTTTAATCCCTAGTACCAAAAACAAAAAACAAAAAAAGTAACTGATTCAAATACAAGGTTGAAAAAAAAACAACAACAAAAAGAGCCAGGTTGGGTGGGGGCAGAGCTCAGTGGCAGAGCACTGGCCTAGTATATGTGAGGCACTGGGTTCAATCCTTAGCACCACATAAAAATAAAGACATGCTGTCTACCTAGAACTACAAAAAAAAAATTTAAAAAGAAAAGCCAGGTCTAAGCCAATCAGTCTATGTCACCTATGGATGGCTTGCTTCAAGGATAACCCAATCAATGTGAAAATCAAGTGTCTTATTTGGGATTCTGGAACACACATCCTGGACAGAATGGTGTGAATCTATGACGTCCAGGGTTGTGATAGCTTCTTTTTAAAACTGAACTCTCCTGGTTTCACTTGACAAGCAATTCAAATGGCTTTTAAAACACTATAGGTAGAATTAAAAATATTTTCAGAAATATTTTTCTGAATGAGTGCTGCCAGCCCAAGGAGGAAGTTGGACATGGGGAGGAAAAAAAAAAAGAAATTTCAAAGAAACAGAACCAGAGCTCTGATCAAATCATATCTGAAACCAACAAACCTCTAGCCTTTCTAGTTTAAGCTGATATGAGTCAGATTTTACTTCTGAGCACATTCTACCCATTTTGCAAGCTGATTTTCTGATAGCTATAGGATACCTCTGGTGCTGCTGATTGCCCATTTTTCCAAGTTATAGCATCAACATTTGTTATCAAAGTGCCCTTTATAGAGAGAGACTACCAACCATAAATGTGACCGACATTTTTGTCCAATTTTCTGTTTTTTTCTTTTGTTTATGATGGATGTCAGCATCTAAATGCTATTATTTTCAGTTCGAGAATTCTACTAGTTGTTTCCTTTGTAATCATTTTATCTCAGAACAAGGATAGACTTTAACATACTCTAAGTTTGAGCGAACCCCAGTGAGGAACTCTTTGTATTCCATACCACACTAAGCAGTCATGGGTAAGCATGTGTTCAGGGTGATCCAGTGAGACAATAGCTAAGCTATGGAACTGACCTAGGTGCAACTTAACAGATGAATGGATAAAGAAAATGTGATATATATATATATATGCGCAATGGAAAATGACTCTGCCTTAAAGAAGAATGAAATTACAACATTTACTGGCAAAGGGACACAACTGGAGACCACCATGCTAAGTGAAATAAGCCAATTCCAAAAAACCAAAGGCCATATGATCTCTCTGATATTGGATGCTAACACACAATAAGGGGGTGGAGGGCAGGGGTAGGGGGTAATAGATAGGGATTAGACAAAGGGGAAGGAAGGGAAAGGAGGGAGGATAGGAATAGGAAAGATAGTAGAATGAATTGGACATAACTTTCCTAGGTTTGTATATAAATACACAACCAGTGTAACCACATCATGTACAACCACAAGAATGGGAAGTTACACTCCATGTATGTATGATGTGTCAAAATACATTCTTAAAAAAAAAAAAAAGAACCAAACCAGGGCATGTGCTGAAACTGTAGGGAAGCAGGTTCTCTCCCCAACCACCTCTCTCCCTACTATGGCTCCTGAGAGAATGGAAATCTAGACATGCTCATCATAACTATCTTGTTGCCTCTAGGGAAATATCTGATGAAGAATGAGATCAGCACAGAGAAAAGAAGAACCAAAAGATGATGAAAGAGAGGCAGTACTGAGGACCCAGCTGACAGACCTGGATCCCATCACACCCAAAGTTTTTTGTCTTTTTCATTACATAATCCAGGAAAGTCCCGTTTTTATTTACTTTCATTGTAATTTGGGTTTTTGTCCCTCGCAACATAAAGAATTGGGAAATGCAGGCCATGAAACGATCTCACCCAAAGATCTCATTTAGAGACTAGAGCTTTCCCAAGCAGCTCTTCCTCCAAGTGTCTGTCTCAATTGCACATGCCCCACCTCAAGGGACCTGGCCCTCCTGGGGCATTGCCATTTCTAGTTCAGCTTGGCTCTCTGATGGTCTCTGATGGCTGTTACTTGGAATGAGTTCAAGAAGGACAGCAGGACAGAAGGACCTGAAGCATCAGAGATCCATTTCTCCTGCTCACATGTTGGTCTTGTCTCAGCTTCTGATTCAACAGGCTGGCTCTCCAGATACACCAACCTATATAGTTTTTCCTATTACCTGACAAATTTCTGAATCACTCTCTGTCCCTTCAGTATTGTCCAAAGCGAATGCACAGGAGAGCCAACAATACCTACTTCTAGAAGAATGTTGTCAACATTAAATGATAAAAACTATGTTTTGTGAACACATGTTTTAGCTGTGTATTAGAGTTCTCCAGAGAACCAATAAGATATATTCCATTGGTGACATACATATATAACAGAGAGAGAGAGAGAGAGAGAGAGAGATTTTAAGGAATGAGCTCATGAAATTATGGGAACTGGCAAAGTTTGAAATCTGCACAGCAGGCTAAAGACCCCCGAAAAGAATTGATATTGCAGTCTTGAGGCCAAAGGCAACTAGAGACCGAAAAATCCCTTCTTCCTCAGGCATCTTCAATCTTTTCTCTTGAGGTCTTCAACTGATTAGACGAGTCCCAACCAATATTATGAAGAGTGATTGTCTTAAGGTCTAATTTACATGTTGATCACATCTTTTAAAAAAAAAATACCTTCATAGCAACAACTAGGTTGGTGTTAAACCAAACAACCGAGTAACCATAAACTAGCCAAGTTGACAAAGTTACCCATCACAGGACCTGACACAGTTTTATTAACTGCCAGCGAATTCAGTTTACCCCAGGAAACTCTGTAGCAGTCCTAAAGTTTGCTTAGAAATCTAGCTTGGTATCCTTAGTATCTTAGTATATATATAGTAATTAACAACACAGAACTTTACAGTTTACAGAGCTTTTTTCTACAGGCTTTCTATAAACTAAACAGTTTATAGAGCTCTTTCTAAGGTGTCACTTCCCAGAAGTCTGAGACCCTGGGGTAGGGCAGGAAGAATTATTAGCTTCACAGATGAAAACTATGAGGTTTGGTTAGAGGCAAACCCATATACACTGACACATCTCTGTGGCAAGGATGCCGGCAGAGGTGGCCCCAGGGGAGTATAGCACCACCCCCTCCCCTGGTCTTGTTTTGCTAATTTGGGTTTGGGTGCAAAAGTTTGGATGCTTAATATTTATCTAGTTCTCTTTATTCCTTTTGTCCTTTGGACTTGCAAACAATTACTCCACATCTAAAGAAACCTCTTTGCTTAAAATTTCCTGCCAAATATTGATTTTCATCAGCTCTTTGCTCTTGGAGCCCTTGAAATGGTCCAGGTGGCCCCCAAGCCCCCCAAAACTTAGATTCCTTCCCACCAAGAGGTCCTTTTGCCTTACTTCACCAAAGTAAGGTCCACAAACCTGAATTCCAGTAAATTCCAGTAGATGCCCAGCCATGACTAGCTTGACACATATATTATCCTTGGCACATTAGTGAGAAAAACAAGAATTACTAATTTGCCTATTTCTTGAGTGCAAGATATGAGAAGGATATTCTTTGGGAGATTCAGAGCCAGAGGAAATGGGAACCTGTTTCCTGTTCCCAGCAGAGGTCAGATAAAATCTATGACAGGGAAACTGGTTTCAGGAGTACTTCTAGCAAGAGTGTGGAATAGCTGGAAACAGATAATAAAGGGAAATTTATTTTCAGCCAAGGTTCTTTTGAATTCTTTGAATTATTTATCATGAATATCTCCTCTTAAATAAAGAAGTAAATTTCCCCAGCACTGAAAGAGAGAGAGAGAGAGAGAGAGAGAGAGAGAGAAATTAAGCAAATTGTATGTTTATTTGTACTGTATTTTTAAGATTTCCTACAGCCATCAGACTTTAAGTGTCAAAGTTTCTTCCAAATTACTATGATTATAATTGTTTATTAGTAAAGATTTAATTGAAATAACATACTTATATATTGTGCTAAACAATTGTAAAAATAAAATTTTATGGTTGGGGATGTACCTCGGCGGGAGAGCACTTGCCTAGCAGGAGCAAGGCCCTAGGTTTCATCCCCAGCATTGCAAAAAATAAAACATACTTAAAAATAAAATTTTAATGGAAATGCAAAATCTCAGTGAGATGAAAGTTGGGGTATTTTTCCTGATCAGTTCACATTTCCATGGATGAATATAATTTATTGCCAGAATAAGACCAAATTTGACATCTATTCTATTTCTACTTTTTAAATCCCTTGCTCAAGTTAAAATATAGGGGAATGGAAGGATTTTTTTTAATAGAAGTAACATTCAAGTTTTTGAACCTTTTCTCGGTGAAACAGTAAAAACACCTAATAATCTACCATCATCAAAGTATATTGTAATGACATATCAGCCACTCATTCTGTTAGTGTCTTCTCCTTTTTTTGTGAAGAAGATACCTCTTAGCTGGTTCCCATCTAAAGACAAGGTATAAATGGGTAAGTCCTCCTCATACTCTTCCTTAAGCCCTGAAGATGGTCATGGAGTTTCATAAACAGCCCCTCTTCCCTCCCAGGATCTGTGAACATTTCAGCGACTTCCTCTCCATTCCCAAGGTCGGCCCCACCTTCTCCACTGAGGGCCACATTTCTATCTACAGGTGCATTAATTCCATCACCATTTGGTGCCCAGTGTGACCCCAGCTCTCTCTTCTTAATATCCTCTCTACGGTAAGAGAGTTTTTTAATGCCCCAAGTTTACTCTCTGAAGTCAGGTAAGGAGATCATCCCTAAATGTCACCGTCCTCTGATCTGGCACTTATGATAGATGTTCTTTTGCCTAGCTGGGGAAGCCCCATCCTCCAGGGAGGCATATCTGTGGCCACCACTAGGAGTCTGCAGAGGGGAGGCTGCCTCTCCAGCTCACCATGCTGCTGCAGGAGGGGAGGGGTGAGCGGCAGTCCCTGGAGTGTCCCCATCAGGGTGTGTTCTTCTCACCTCTCAACTGGAAATGACACCTTCTGCTGCTGGGGTCTCAGTAGGTCTACAGGTCTTGTCAGGAAATAGAACCACTCCCTCTCTTACCCCTTTTTTTGAGGAAATAACAAACCCAGAAACTTCAAGACAGAGGCCACCACCCAATAGTATCACTGAGTCATCCCTCAGGACTAAGAGGGAACAGTTTTCCCATTTATTTTGCGTTCATTTTTTTTCCAGCATGAGTTCTGTGGTGCTCATCTGCCATCCCCCTCCGACCAGAGAATTCCTCCTGCCCAGAGAGAAAGGAAAACTCAGAAAACAAGTGGTTCCACCTTCCTCTCCTCAGGACCCTTCTTCGTGGAGAGTGGTCTGTTCCTTCTCCCAATCCTAGACCAGAGTTCCCTGCCTTATTCTCTTCCAATGGAATGGATGTGATGGAGGGATTAGCATTTATTTTTACATAACTATTCATGGGGATTCCATGTTATTTACCAGAAATTTTGAGGAAGAGCTAGCCAAACACTACCTTTAGGGAGTTCATCATTCCTGGGGAAGCAGACATGAAAAATGGCCCTTAGATCTGGTGTGGCGTGTGCTCCATTGGATTAAGCACGGCACAGGGGACAACAAGCCCACTCGCCTGCCTAGAAGGAAGGCTTGGCGCAGGAGGCCAAGGGGTGTCTGTCTTCAGGAGCTCAATTGCAAAGACTGAGCAGAAGTTGAGAAGGAAAGCAAAGAGAGGACTAGAGTCCAAGGAGACAGCTGTATGGGGTGCAACCCTTGGCCTCTCAAGTCAGGGGGAAACGAGGAGTGGCAAAGGAAGGATTGTTTTTTTTAAGCTCCGTGAGAGTCTCCCATGTCCAAGAAGATAATTGAACATCCATTTCCCTATTTGTCCTAAGTATAAATAGGACATTATAGATAAAGTCACCATAAGGAACTGAAAGGTGAAGAGAATCAGGCAAACCAGCTAGAAATCTCAGAACCCAAGGAAGCACATAGCAGGGAGTCCTCTAGGCTTTCGTTTTGCCTCATATATCCTGAATGGGACCAAAAAATCCCCAAATACCAATAGATACACACAAAAAAAAATGGGTGAGGAGCCAAGAAAAGGTGGCTGTCTCCAGCCAAAGGACCAGGAAAGGGGCACCCAGGTGAGACAGAAAGCTTTTAGACAAAAACTGCCCTACTCTAGTCGAACACCATAGAATATACCGTGGCCCCATCTGCATTCATGCCTGGACATGCAGCATGGAGACTCCATTCTTGGAGCTGTCTCCAGCTCTAAGAAGCCTCTTCTCCACCCCTACTCTCTGCGGTGTTAGTGGAGACCATTTTGGTAATAGTGATGAAAACCTAACACACCATCATAACTAAAAGAGCATGGTGAAAAACAGATACTAGACCACAGAACCAAATAGAAGATGTACAGAAAAACCCACACAGCTACAGTTACCAGTCTTAACAAAGGTGACCAAAAAAAAAAAAAAATGCGCTGGAGAAAACACAACTTTAACAAGTGGTGCTGGGAAAACTGGATATCCGCATGTAGATCGGCAATTTTAAATAGAATGTTCAGAGGCAATTCATTGAGGAAGCAACTTTTGAATAGAGACCTGAAAGAAGGAAAAGACCGAGCCATGCAGCAATATGGAAGGAAAATAGTCCGGTCAGAAGGACAGCAAAGAAGAGCTCAGAGTAGGAGATGAGCTCAGAGAAGGAATGGGGCTCTATATATAGTCTGTTGGCCTCATAGGCCATTATGAAGACTTTGAAATTTCTCTTCTGAATAAACTGGTAGCCCTTGGAGGTTGCTCAGCAGAGAGAGATATAGGGGAAGAACATTATTTTATTTTTACAGATTATTAAAGACATATAATTTTTATACTATATAATTCACTCATTTAAAATGTACAGTTCAGGGGCTGGGGATGTGGCTCAAGTGGTAACGCGCTCGCCTGGCATGCGTGAGACCCGGGTTCCATACTCAGCACCATATACAAGCAAAGATGTTGTGTCCGCCGAAAACTAAAAAATAAATAATAAAATGTTCAATTCAGGTGAGGGTGTAGCTCAGTGGAAGAGAACTTGCCCACCAGGCATGAGGTCCTGGGTTTAATCTCCAGCACTGCCAAAATTTTCTTAAATTGCATTAAATTATTTATGGTGTATTCTTAGAGTGGTACAACTACCACCAGTGTTAAATTTCAAACATTTTTATCACTTCAAAAACAAACACCCTACTCATTAATTATTAATCCCCTCCCGCTGCCAGATCTAAGTAACTACTCACCCACATTCTATTCCAGACATTTCCTATAAATTAAGTCATATAACATGTAGTCTTTTGTGATTATCTTTCTTCATTTTGCATAATGTCTCCATGATTTGCCCATATTGTACCATGTATCCATAGTCCAATGTTTTTATGGCCAAATAATATTCTATGTATAAATATACTCTATTTTGTTTATTCATACATCAGTCAGTTATGTTTATTCATAACAACCTTTGGGATGTTATGAATAATACTGCTTGGATAGTCACATACAAATCTTTGAGTTGACATGTGTTTTCATTTGGGGATATGTAAATAGGAGTGGAATTGCTGGGTCAAATGGTAGCTATATGTTTAACTTTTGTGGAACTTTCAGACTCTTTTCCAAAGTGGCTACACCATTTTACATTCTTACCAGCAGTGCATGAGAGTTCTTTCCTCACAATCTTGCTAATACTTATTTGAGCTTTAAACTCCTATTTGTTATGGGTGAGCGTAGAGTAATACCTTGGCGTGATGCTGATTTGCATTTCCCTGATGACTACTGATGTTGAGCATCTTTTCGTGTGTTCAGTAGCCTTGTGTATATCTTCTTTGAAAAAATGTCTATTTAAATCCTTTGCTCACTTTTAAAATTGGGGTTTTTTTTATATTATTGAGTTGTGAGCACTCAATATACTCTAGATTTGTAAATATTTTTCCCCATTCTCTGGGTTGTCTTTTTTTTTTTTTTTTTTTTTTTTTTTTTTTTTTTTTGACAGTGTCCTTTGAAACATAAAAGTTTTTAATGTAGATAAAATCCAATTTATCTAATGTTTTTCTTTCATTGCTTGTGCTTTTGGTATCATGTTTAAGAATCCACTGCTAGGGCTGGGGATTTAGCTCAGTTGGGATAGTGCTTGCCTTGCATGGACAAGGCCTTGGGTTCAATCTTCAGCACTAAAAAAAATAATAATAATAATTCACTGCTTATTCCAAGCTCATTATTTTCACCTGTATTTTCCTTTAAGCATCTGTAGGTTGGGTTCTAACATCTAGGTCTGATTTACTCTTTCTATACAGTGTGAGGACATTCACATTCACCAGTATGTGACTATCCAATTTTCCCAACACCATTTGTTGGAAAAAACCTTATTTTTCTCTTTTGAGGAATCTTTGCATCCTTATCAGAAGCCAATTAACCATAAACGCATGGGCTTACTTCTGGACTCTCAATTCTGTTGCATTGACTTGTTTCTGTCCTTGGGTCAGTACCATATTATCCTGATTGTTGTTACTTTGTAGCAGTTTTGAAATTAGAACATGTGAGTTCTCCAGTACTTTCTTTTTCAAGATTTCCTTGCTATTTGGGTCTCCCTTGAGTTTTCATATAAAACTTAGGATTCATTTGTCAATTTCTACAAAGAAGCCAGCTGGGATTCTACTAGGGACTATATTGAATCTATAGATCACTTTAGGGATTATTGCTATTCTAACTATATTAAGTCTTCTGATCTACAAACAAGAAATGTCTTTCCATTTATTTAGATCTTCTTTAACTTTGTTCAACAATATTTTGAAGTTTCCATACTATAAATTCTGTACTTCTTTTGTGAACTTTATTCCTAAGTGTTTGATTCTTATGGATGTATTAAAAATTACACTGTTTTCCTGATTTCATTTGTGGATCGTTCATTGCAAGCACATAGAAATAGAGTTGATTTTTTTATATTGACCACGTATCCCACCACCTTGCTGAACTCATTCACTAATTCTAATAGTCTTTTAGTGGTGGTTTTTTGTTGTTATTGTTGTTGTTCAGAATTTTGTACACATTGCACAAGATCATATCACCTGTGAGAGACAGTGTTGTTTCTTCCTTTGCATTCCGAATGCCTTTTATTTCATTTTATTTTTTTGCCTAATTTGTTTCAGCAAATACCTCTGGGTGCATTGTTGAAAACATACCAACTCAGGGTGAGTGTCGAATAAAAAGGTTAAAGAGAACTGCAAGTTACTACCAAACTACCTTGGACCAAGGTAGTAACTGAAGAAGGATCACAAGGCTCAGGATATTTTTCTTTTGTTCACTCCTCTATTTCTTCTACGTCTCACTGACCATCTTGGTATTTTTTGTTTGTTTGTTTGTTTTGAACCTTGACCAACAATAAAGCCAGCACTAAGTTTCTTAAAACTCTCCTGTGGCAAAATCCTTAGAAAGCAGTTCTACACAAAGGAAGCAGACACCAGGCTGGAAGCAAGAGAAGCCTAATGTTGCATGACCTGCCCACAAGAACAGATCCTATGAGACAGGTCTGGCTGAAGGGGAGAACTATTTTTATGAGAGGGAAAAGAGAAGTACTCATTGCCAGGACTCAAAAATGCTGCAACTCTCAGCAAATATCTAAAGATAACCAGGCAAGCAGCTCTGCATCCAGACTAGAGGGACCCCAAAGCTCTAAGCACACAGGACAATTCTCCAGGGAGCAATCATCCCTGGGGCTGCCAGATTCCTCACGTTGGGGAAAGGAGCTTAACCAGCCTTCCTCAGGAACTTGCTTCTCCCTGAAGGTAGCAACACTAGAAAACCCCTCCTATGTCCCCCTCACCCAAAACACCCAAAACCTCCAATCCACATGTGATCTCTCCCTCCTGATGGGCAGGATGCTAAAGTTCTCAATCTGAACTGGGCCAAGCGTGAGTCAAAAAGGAACCTGCGGCAACTGCATGACCCTGAGAGCAAGGGTCTCCCTAAATTTTGCATTTTTGGCGCCCCACTCCCTTCACCCTCCTGTCAACCCTGGTTCTAATCCCAGTCCCGTCACTGACAGACCATGCATATGAGAACAAATCCATAGTTCTCTCTGGGTCTCAGTTTGCTCACGTGAGAAACTATAGTGGTAGACTTAGATCAGTGTGCCCCAGTAACTTGTCCACGAACCCAAAACTATCCTTAATTTTCAGATTCAGAAAACCTTTACCAAATGTCTTCACTTCTTCACATCAAAAAACACTGTTGTAAGAGAACTTAAGTAGGACTCTAGAATACAGCAGATTATCTTTCTCAAAGTCTGGCCATTGCAAAGATTTGAACTTATGGCCACAGAGGTCCACAAGCAAGCAGAAGAAGCTAGTCAAAGAAGGCAGAGGCAGGGAGATGGTGATGGGTGAGCCAACCACTTGGTTCTTGAGAGGTGTCCTCAGCTCCTGGCTTTCCTCTGGTGTCAGCATGAGGTGTGGACTGTCCTTGCATTCTTTTTTTTTTTTAACCTTTTTAGCTGTTGATGGACATAATATCTTTATTTTATTTATTTTTTTTTACATGGTGCTAAGAATCAAACCCAGTGCCTCACACATAATAGGCAAGCGCTCTATCATTGAGCCCCAGCCCCAGCCCTGACCTTGCATTATTGAATTGTGTCCTTACACAAACTACAGCCAAAGAGGTTATAACTCAAGCAGAAAAAAAGAACATTCAAGAACATTCCTTATCGTTGTACCTGGAAACAGATTGAGAGATTTTGCCTCACACCATAAAGAAAAAGAGATCAAAAAGGATTTTAAAATAAGGTTGTTTTATTGTTGTTGTTTTGTTTTGGTTTTTTGGCACTGGGATTGAACCCAAGGGTACTTAATCACTGAACCACATCCCCCGCCCTTTTCTAATTTTTTTTATCTAGAGACAGTTTCTCCCTGAGTTGTTCAGTATGTCGCTAAGTTGCTGAGGTTTGCTTTGAACTCTTGATCCTCTAGCCTCAGCTTCCAGAGCCACTAGGATTATAGGTGTGTGTGCCACCATGCCCAGCTAAAATAAGTTTTTTGTTTTTTTGTTTTTTTGGTAGTTGTAGATGGATACAATGACTTTATTTTATTTCTCTTTATGTGGTGCTGAGGATCGAACTCAGGGCCTCACACAACTAGGCAAGTGCTCTACCACTGAGCTACAACCCCAGCCCTAAAATAAGGTTTTAAAAAGAAAATGGAGTACATATTTTTCTTCCTTTCTCACTTCCTGAAAAAAAATCTGTCCTCCTCCTGTTTCTCATCTTTCTTTCCTTCCTATTCCTCTCCTCCCCTACTCTTGGAGGTGGTGGTGGCTACCAAGGTAACAGCAGAGGGGTTAAAGAGCCAAGGAAGTGACAAACACTTTATGCAAATTCCTTACAGCCAGGAAAATAGAGTACATAAATAACCACAATGAAGGTAATTCGACAGTTCTCTCACCAACCAAGAAGGGATTAAGGGATTTATGTGTAAGAGGAAAGCCTGGAAATAATCCTGTGGAATTGAATTGAAAGCACCGGTACTGATACAAATATAAAATATAAATATAGATAGACATAGAAATAGTTATAATTTTATGTAAGATACACAGGTATCCACACAGGCACATGCATACATGCCCTGAATCCTGCAAAGGCCTAGAATCCATAAAACCACAGGAACAACGCACCACCAAGTACCCAGATTCTAGTTTCCAAATATGGTTCTCCACTGTAGGACTTTTTGGAGAAATAGTTAATTCCAGGGCTGAGATGGATATTACTAGATGAGGCTGGAACACTGTCTTGTGCCAAAAAGTAAAAGAATTGCTCTGAGAACAATGAGGATAGGTCTAAAGGAATCAGGAGCCAATTTTGAGTGTGATCTTGCTGGCCCAATCTGGAATGATTTGCTATCAAAATAAATAATTATAATAATGAGTTGAATCCAATTTGAATAGAACAAAATATTTATTAACTACAAGTAGAAAAATAATGAGTTACTGTGAAGAAACCTGGAAGACACCAAAGTGACCCATCACCCATGGCGGGACAAGTACCTGTCACGTGCCTCCCCCTGTGAAGGAGGAGAAGGGAGCATCGTGCCTTCTGCATTTCCCTCCCAGGAACACATGTCTGAGTTTGTTCACACTGACAGGACTATCAATGGGACCAGGCTGCCTGAAAGGCATGCATCTAGAACTATTTGAGTCATAAAAGACCAGGAGTGACAAAGGAACTGTCCAGATTGTGGTAGACTGGAGACTCGACTTCTGTGTGATCCTGGACCCCCACACAGGGAAAACACATGATTGGGACAGCTGCTAACATCTGGACATGGTCTTTTGGTCAGATGTGAGTGTTCCCTCAGTGCTGATTTCTGATTTCCTGATTTGGAGAATTGTATGCCGGTTATGTAAAAGGCTGTCCTTGGTTTGGGAAGGTGCACACTGAAGATTTCGAGAGTTCGAGGCATCCTGTTGCAAATGCATATATCTGTATATTTTAAATTTTAGATAATATACATTATATGTATATTACTTATTATCAGGCACCCCAAATGGATTCTATAATTTTACCTTTTAATCCTACTATTGATTTTTCTCAATTGAACAAATATTTCTAATTTCTTAAAATTCTTTCTCCCAACTTTTCCCATAGCCTCTGTTCTCAATTTACAAACAGGATGTGTCTTTTTTTTTTTTTTTTGAGACAGGATCTAGCTAAGTTACAGACACTTTTCATCCTCCTATCTCAGCCTCCAAGCCGCTGGGATTACAGGCCTGAGCCTCTGCACCTGGCTATATATATATATATGTTCTTTAAAAAGAAATTCAGAGGTATGAATAAACAAGAGACAGGCTGGGGACGCAGCTTAGTGGAAGAGTACTGGCCTCAGGTTTAATCCCCAGTGCCACAAAAAGAAGGAGGAGAAGGTGTGGAAGAGCTGAGTGGCAGAGATTTCAATATTAGGGGGGCAGGCAGTGGAGGGACCATCAGCAATAGAGAAAATGAGGTGCCAGTGAGGTCAGAGAGGAGCACTGGGCACCTGGTAAGACAGTGCTTCAGGGGAGGAGGAGTAATTCCTTGTGTCCTGTGCAAACTGAGACCTGAAAACTGAGCCCTGGATTCAGTTCCAAGGAGGCCTTCCTTGATCTTGACAAGATTTGTTTTGGTAGAACGGTCGGGGCAAAAGCTTGAGAGAATGGGAAATCAGAAATCAGAGACAACAATACAGACAAATGTCAGGAAATGAACCTGCAAAGGAGAGAATTTGGAAAGGCAGTGGCTGGAGGAGGAAGCAGGGAAATTTGTGTTGTATTTGAAGGTGTGAATGGGCAAGCGGGGATGGGACCTGGGGCCTAGGAGAAGGCACAGCCATCACTAAGAGTGGATGCAAGTGCTCCATAATTGGAGGAGATATGGGGGGGCTGGGATTGGGTAAATCTGGTAGTAGGAGCTCATGAAAATTCTTTCCTGACTCTTCTAAAGGAAGTAGAAATTGAGGTAATTAGCTGAGGTGAGATGGGGGAGGCTTCACTGGAGGTCTGAACAGAGAGCAATGATATGAAATTGCTGTGTGGGAACGAGGGAGTATAGGCACTGGGAAACAGAAGGATGACCGCTGACCGGCAGTCTGAGCCAACTGACGGTTTCCAAGGTCGTGGATTGAAAGAGACACCCGTCAGCATTTTTGAACTTTCGGTTCCCTGAATTCTTTCTGGGTTTTTATTTTTTCTGTCTGTTCATCTTGGTCCTTCTCAATTTTGCTGTTGATTTTGCAGAAATGTCTGGTGGTCTGTGGCCGCTGGGTTCATTTCTGTGGGTGACTGAGGACACAGTCCTCAGATGGAAAACCCCCACTCCACCCCCCAAGTGGAAAGGAATAGACGGAATGGAAAAACACCATAACTAGACACTCCGTGTTCAAGTTTCAAAATGACAAGCAAGAAGAGGCAATCTTAAAAGCTTAATAAAGGATGACAGCATAAAAGTTGTCACAATACTCAGGAAAGAGTATCTGAATGCCATTAGCAACCCTGCAGGTAGAAGATAAAATGCAAGCCTTCAGAGTTCTAGAACTCCAGACCACTGCCATCACTAGTACAGCACAATGGTAGAATAAACGTGACTGCCATCTATTCATGATGTATGCCAGCAAAATAAAAGAAATAAACAAAGGAAGACAAGGGTAGGAATGGTGAATCCATCTCAGGAAAGGAACAAAGGGGAAGTCCAGATTGGTGGTTTCCTTTATTATTTTTTTAATTTATTTATTTTTTGGCACTATGAATAAAACCCAAGGGTACTTTACCACTGAGCTACATCCCCAGCACTTTTTATTCTTTGAGACAGGATCTTACTAAGTTGCTAAGGGTGGCCTCAAGTTTACAATCCTCCTACCTTGGACTTCCAAGCATACAGGATTACAGGTGTGCACCACCACACCTGGCTTCCTTTTAATTCTTCTTAATTGTACACATTACCTTCTGTGTTCATCATGTTCACCACCAACTTCATTTAAACAACTGTTTACTATTTACCTCTCAGATCGTCAAAATTTAGAACTCTAGAGCCTTTCTTCTGCTGTGTGGCTTGACATGTTGGAAAATTTCATATGCTTAATTCCTTCAAATTATTTTCATCAAAGCTCTTCCTTTTTCACATTATCAAAAGTATTTAGAGGGCTGGGGTTGTGGCTCAGCAGTAGAGCACTTGCCTAGCACATGTGGGGCGATGGTTCAATCTTCAGCATAACACAACAGTGCAGGATAAAATATCCACTGGGCCAATTCAATACAATCTCTTTAAAAGAAAAAAGAAGAAGGAAGAGGAGGAGGAAGAGGAAGAGGAGGAGGAGGGGGGAGGGGAGAGGGAGGAGAAGAAAAATATATTATTATGAAAATAGCTTTTACATCATGAACCTCCTAAAACTGTCTCTGGGACCCCCAGTGTTGTGTGGCTCTGATATTGACATCCATTATTTCAGACTTAAATCATTGTTTTTCTTTTAAATTTTCTATGTATAATCTTAGAAACACCTATAGTAAAAGACATATAGCTTTCAACAGAAGTTGTGTAAACATAGAAGAAGGATATTTGCTGTTGATTATACTAAAAGTTTAGGTGTTTCAAAGGATTGAACTAATTAGCATGAAAGACCCTTGAACACCAATGCCACAGAATATAAAATAATTTTTTTAATGCTCCTTTGGGCTAAAAGAGCTATATGCACATATCATACATATGGTGATGTAAGAAACTAGGGGAAAATGTGAGAACTGGGAAAAAATGGCCCCTATTTGTATCATTATCAAATATTATATGTTCTGAAATGATAATGTAAACTAGCCTAGGTATATGTCACTTACTAATATTATAGAATCATGATCAAAAACCTGATTTTGCTCCTGTTTTTCATACTGGCTGAACATTCATTTCTAATTCCTAGGGGTTAAATTTTGTTCTTATCTTTTTATTTGTTCTAATTAGTTATGCATGACAGTAGAATGTACTTTGACACATCATACATAAAAGGAGTATAATTTCTCATTCTTCTGGTTGTACATGATGTAGAATCACAACCCGTCATGTACAATCTCTTAAACCGGGCTCATGATGCACTCTCCTCTTTAAAGCTAAACAAAACTATACTCAAACAAAAGATCAAAAGACTTGTATTTAAGCAAATACATAGCAAAAAATACTTAGCAAATACTTAGAGCCTCCCCAGAAGAAAAAATATATTCAGAATATTCATCTTAGAAAAAAAATCACAATTTCTAATGGCAGCCGAAAACTTGCATTAAATTATCTTGATTTGATTTAGTTGATTTCAGAGAGGACATTGTAGATTCTGTCCTCTTTTTCTAGTTTGTTCACACTGCATTGAATAGACACATTTAAAGGTGGGGTTATGAGGACTTCCTGAGCTTTATGGCCCTAGAAACAAAATCAAACTTATAGTAAAGAAAGATAAGATAATTGGTCATTAATCTTGGATAGCTAAGGAACTATTAAAACTCAGCCTGGGGCAGCTTATCATGAAGCCTGTGGATGATCAATTCTTTAAAATAAACAAATATAAAACAAACCCAGATTTAACCCATGCTCTACCAAAGGAGAAACTCCCATTAAGCCTTTTGAAAGGCTTAGCTTTCTGTTGGATTCCGTGTTAAACAAGCTCACCTTCTCCAGCACCAGAGCACTCAGCTGCCATCTCGTTAGCCACCCACCTACAGGCCACACGGGGGCAGTCCATGCATGACAGCCTCTATCACAAAAGCCCCCGGAATATGGACAGGGGAGCCAGAAGGTAAAAATTCCACGTGCCTCTGTCTGCATGGGTCAGAATAGTTGTGTACGCAGATTAGCAGGACAAAGTCTGAGCTATGACAGAATTTTTGAGATTTTGATAACTGTTAATATGTGTTGAAAACCAAAAATGACATCTTTTTCAAACTTGTCCAATAAGTAAACATAAATGTCTTTTATAGTAGAAAAATACATGGGAAAAAAATCACCTATTTTGATGCAACCCATTTAATAATGATAAAATAACTTACACGTCATTCTTCATAGTGCACAAAATAAAGGAGTTCTGGGCTAGGCAGGAGAAAAGGTCAATGCTGGTTTTGTTTTCTTTTAGAATTGCCTTTTACCAGCTTTTATCCATCTGATATCCATACCAGACACGCTATCATAGTTTACATGGTGGAATTCAGCCCTTTTCATTTTAATATAAAGATTTGCTTCCATTTCCTACAGATTTTCTACATTTTCTTCTTCTTCACAGTCCCATAGTGCAGGTGCTGTTGTTCTTACATACATTATCAGAAATGTTGTTTTCTTCTAAGTGAAATTTCTAGCCTGAACTTTGATGTCGTATGTTCCCTTTGTCTTTTAGACTCCAAGGTTTCCCTCTGGTTCTCTCTCTTCTCCTGGGATGCTTTCTTGGAGGTCTTACCCCCAGCTGTTTGAACTTTGTATACTTTAAATAATTTAACTATGCTTAATGGCTTAAAATTTTTTTTTCGTGATTTTCATAACTTATTGCTGATTTTAATGGGTTGTTAATTTCAGTCCTGAAGTTTTATTTTATGTTTAGATAGGGCTGGGCAAGGAAAAAGAAAATAAAGACAACCATATTTAGCAGTAAATAAATAAATAAAATTAAAGTTTGTTAAACTTTATTTACTAAAACAAGCAGCCACACGATTGGGCCTACAGGCCAGTTTGTGAACCCCTGATCTAGAACACTGTTCAGTCCATAGTAAATTTCAATAATATTGAAGAACAGAAAGCAGGCTGATACGGCTGTAGTGTGGAAAGCCAGGAGGATTGCGGTATGATAAAGAGGGAGGCAATCAGTGGCCAGAGAACATAGGTCCTGTTACTCAAGGATTTTATTTTAAGCCTTTGGAGAAATTTAAGTAGGGCGGTGATAATATCTGATATGACCTCTGTAAAAGATGACTGTAATAGCCAGGCATGCTGCCACACACCTATAATCCCAGCCGAGGCTGAGGCGGGAGGATTGCAAGTTGAAGTGCAATCTTACTAAGTTGCTTAGCAAGGCCCTAAGCAACTTAGTGAGACCCTATCTCTAAATAAAAAAAAAAAAAAATTTTTTAAAGCTGGGGATGTAGCTCAGTGGTAGAGCATCCGTGGGTTGACTCCCCAGTACTGCAAAAATAAATTAATAAACAGTGCAAGATGAAAGTCAGAGGGTCTCCCTGGCAATATATAAAGAAAGAGACTCTGGAGGGAAGAAAAGGATGGGGGGCCAAGACAGACCAAGACCAGTAAATAGACCACCACAATTTAAATATGGTTTGTGTCCCTACACTCCTGCAGCAGTTTAATCCCCACGGTCCTATGTTAATGAATTAAGGGAATCGAAACTTAACCCAACTATGGTGTTGAGAGGTAGAGCCTTTTTGGAAGTGATTGGGATTGGATAATGTCGTTAGGGTGGAGCCCCATGATTGGATCCTAGTCGCTTTATGAGACAAGGAGGAAAGAACACAGTTAAATTCTCCCTATCTCCTGCCGCGCCACGCTATGTGCTGCCTGGGGACTCGGCCAATAAGAAGGCCACCTCCAGATGAGACCCCTGGACCTTGTATGTCCAGAACTGGGAGCCAAAATAGACCTCAGCAACTTAGCAAGGCAAAAAGGACTGGGATATTCTCTGTGGTAAAGTGCCCCTGAGTTCAATCCTTGAAAGGAAGGGAAAGAGGAAGGGAAAGAGGAAGGGAAAGAGGGAGGGAGGGAGGGAGGGAGGGAGGGAGGGAAAGGAGGAACAAACAAACGAAAAAAGAAATATTCAACATGTAAGTCCCAAGCAGGGCAGATGGCGTTTCTGGCAGAAGAGTAATGAGAAAGTGAGTCTGATGTCTACTAAAAGATCCAACAAAGGACAGGCAGGCAGAACAAAAAAAAAAAACACACATTTTTGGCCTGGGGAATGTAGTTCAGTGGTAGAGTGTTGGGCTAGCATTCACAAAGCCCTGGTTTGATCCCCAGCACCACAGATAATACACACACAAATCTTAACATGAGCATTTGGTGTCTTGTTCATTATAATGATTTTCTGGTTAGTCTTTATTGGGAAGCTGTTCTGGACTCAACGTTTGTGTCCCCCAATCCCCACCCTAAGCTCATAAATCGAAGCCTTAGCCACAGTGCAGTGGTCTGGGGAGATGGATCCTTTTGGGAGTGAATTGGATTTAGATGAGGTGGGGCCCCATGAAGAGAACTCACTCTCTCCCTGAGTCAAATGATCACACAGTGACCTAGTGGCCACATCAGTAGGACCTTCTAGCTTCCAGGACGGTGAGAAATGATTATCAGCTATCTAAGACACCCAGTCTGTGGTGTTTTGTTACAGTAGCCCTAGCAGACCAGTACAGAAGCTCTCTGTTGGGGTGTTTTGTTTAGTTTTGGTTTTTTTCCAGTCACGGTATAATCAGTCACCTGGTGACTTTCACATTCCACTCAAATGCCATCAGGATAGATGGAATGAAAGCAAGTGTGACTCATCTACCCTGCTGGCCAGGATCACTGTGAGGACAAGAAAGCATTCCTTTCCAGCAACCATTTCTCAGCACCTGCGGGCCCTTGCATTGTTTGTAGCTAAACTGGAGGTACCATGATGTAGGTAAGTAAAGGAAAAATTGCTCCTCTACCTTCTAAATTCTGGGCTGGGACCCCACCCTTACACCCAATCTCTGTAACAAAAAAAGATTAACAAGAAAAAAAAACACAGAAATTTATAAACATGTATATTCACATATACATGGGAGAAAACTCAGCGGAAAAAGTAGCTCCCAAAAATGTGGCTTAGAACTCTGTTGCCATCTTTAAATAAAGATCCATACATTTTTAGAGAAGTGATAAGACGAGGGGGAAAAACCTTGAGCCTCCAAAGACAACCACCTTGGGCAGATAAATATGTGGGACATTCCTGGTAGATAAAGGTTGATCAGTGCAATCCATTACACGGATTCCGCTGCAGCCTGATAAGGGCCTGAAGTTGTCTTCAGACTTTGTTTTTCCCATTAAGAGAGAAGAATGGACAGTTGATAAACTCATGTCTTGCTTTTAGGCAAATGGAGAGAGCAGAAAACTTTTCTTATATCCACGTCTTCTCAATTGCCTTTAGCTCAAAATACCTGATGCCAAAGGGGCTCATCTTGGGGTGGCACATTCTTGTTCCCCTTCAGTAATCAATGCAGATGTAGAGTCTCCCCTGTGCCATCTCTTCTTCTAATCCAATTAGCATGTGTAAGACAGGGAAAGAGAGTGGATCACCTTTGTTATGCAGTGACATTGGCAGGACAGGAAGATAAAATTCAACCTCAGATGGGAAATCTTGGGGGACTACTCATGTCAAGAGGAAGCCTTTTCCCCAACCAGTTTAGGTTCTGGGCTTGTGAATTAATTAACAATAAATAGAGTAATAGGGGAAAGACCAAGTTTATGGATGGAAAGGAACCTTCAGAAGATTGACTTCCTAAATAGCCCACGTCAGAGTCTGAATGTCCACTGGTAAGAGCAAGGGAGGGCAGAGAGGGCTTCTATGGAAGAACAAACATGGGAGGCATGGCAATGTCAGACGGAGTGTGTCAGCAATCACTAGCTCCAAGGATAACGGCTAGTCCCCTCTCTGCCTGTAGATTTCCGGCAGAGGGATTTATGGCAGCCAGATTTGTTTTGGGGGTTTTTGTTGTTGTTGTCATTTTGTTTCCCATACCAGGGACTGAACCCAAGGGTACTTGACCACTAAGCCACCTCCCCAGCCCTATTTTGTATTTCATTTAGAGACAGGGTCTCACCGAGTTGCTTCGCAGCTTGCTAAATTGCTGAGGCTGGCTTTGAACTCACAATCCTCCTGCCTCAGCCTCCTAAACCGCTGGGATTACAGGCGTGCACCATTGTGCCTGGCTCCCAACCCTTTTTTTTTTTTTTTAACGTTTTATTTTGAGACAGAGTTTTGCAAAGTTGCTGAGAGCCTTAGTAAATTACTGAGGCTGGCCTTGAACCTGTGATCCTCCTTCCTTAGCTGCTGGGATTACAAGCATGCATCTGGTGGCAGCTGGATTTGTCAGGATGTCAGCAAGAAAAAAAAATTAGAGCAGCATCCCCCATCCCAGACCTACTGTTTGTTGGGGTTTTTTCTTTGTTTGTTTGTTCATTTATTTGTTTTGTTTTTAGCTTGAAATGATCTTTATGCCACAAAGTGCATTTTGGATCCCTACAGATGCAAAATCATTTTTCGTGTAATGTGATTTTTCAAGGGGGCTCCTCCTGTCTCTGAGATTTTGGTCCAGAGACCGGGAAACTGCATCCACGTGCCCCATCTATGCAGTGAAGTGCTGACTTGCAGAGATGGAAGTCCAACTGGTTTCTGCCCTTTAGCCCTTCACCTGCCACCAGGCACCTGCAGGAGAAGTATGGGACCAGGAATGAAGCTGGAAAGAGACTTTCTTTTATTTTCTTTTTTCTTCTTCTTCTTCTTTTTTTTTTTTAGTTGTAGGTGGACACAATACCTTTATTTATTTATTTTTATGTGGTGCTGTGGTGCCAGGGATCGAACCCAGTGCCTCACACATGCTAGGCAAGTGTTCTACCACTGAACCACAACCCCAGCCCTGGCAAGAGACTTTCTTGAAGGAAAGAGTTGCTTTTCTCTATCCACAAGTCTTAGGAGACTTTAAGATACTACTGGGGGAGAGTGACCTGAGTCCCCTGAAGCTACCTGGATGCAAAAGTGAAGAGCGTGGCCAAGGTCTCCTGCAAGCACCTGTGCAGGTGGGCACCATGGTGAACAGTTGGTTTGAGGTTCTGTGACCCTTGTCAGGGAATAGTGCACCCATGGGATTGGTGTCCCCAGCATCCACCAAGAAAAAGAGCCAACTTGAGCATTTGACCCACCCAAAGGGCACCAGCGACATTCTCCTGCCCCTTGACCTTTTCTCTTTATCCTACAGAGGTAGACAAGTCGGAAGTGACATCATGAACAGGTAAAGAGGAATAAGGACTGGGAAGATGAAATAATGAAGAAGCCAGTGACATTGCTATTGCTTAAAGGTGTCCCCCAAGAGCTCATGTGTTGGAACCTTAATTCTTCAATGTGGCAGTGATGGGAGGTGGGCTCTTGGGAGGTGGTTTGGTCATGGGTGACAGAGCCTCATGAATGGATTAAAGCCTTTCTGATTGAAGGAAGTTCAGTCCCCTTTTTTCTCTTCAAAACACATCTGTTCCCCTTCTGTTTTCCATTATGTTATGATGTAGCCAGATGCACCCACCCGATCTTGGACTCCTAGACTACAGAACCACGAACCAAAATAAACCTCTATTCTTTATAAATCACCCAGTCTCAGGCATTCTGTTATAGAAACAGAAAATAGACTGACACCCATCATTTCCAAGCCAAGCCAAGGCAGCCTTCCGTGTCTCCAGCTGGTCCACTTCTTCTGCCAATGCTGCTTGTCCTCCAAGTTCATGACTCCTCCAGAGGTCAAAGCTCAAGGAATGAGGCAGGGCTCAAGGTAAGAAACAGGAAACATGGCACGCCTGGCACTTCCCTAAAGCATTGCTCTCAGAGCTTAGCATGTGTTCAAGGCTAATTCTATCAGGGGAAGTTTTGAAGGTTCTTTGGGGATTCCAACATGCCACACCCCCTGCAGTTACTGACACAGGCACTTTGCAGCCTACTCCTGACAATCCTGCTTAGCCCCTGGTCCATCACCTCCAACTATCTTTTGGGCTACCCTCCAGGCAGTCCCCATGAGCACGTCCTTTTCATGTCTGTCTGCATCTAAAGGCACCCAGGACCCAGTATCCTCTACTCAAATATCCCAGCTCACTTCCAGGGCTGTGCAGGTCTCTTTCTGGGTCCATCCACCCTAGGGGAAACCATTCTGCTAAGACATATTCTTTTAGGCTGGGGTAGGTGGCCAAGAAGAGGGGATGCAGCTCGGACCTACAGTCTGGAGCGTTCACACGTGTACACAGTCCCTTCATGGTGCAGGACAGAACCAGTGACAGGAAAGAAAGAAAAACAGACGTAGCACCCATTTTATTTTCTTGCATCTGTCTATAAATGTTCCTGGCAGGCAGGAAAAGGGAGGGGGCCGAGATGTCTCCAGCAGCTTGGCAGAGGGAGCAGCAGGTGGTGAGACTTGGCAGTGGAAGACAGTGCTGTGCTTTTCTGGGGACAGGGAAAGGAGGAAAGGAAGAAGAGAGGGCTGTAAGACTGAGTTGGGGACAGAGCAAAGCAGGTGGGACAGGTTGCACAGAACCTTCGGAGCCCTGGTAAAGATTCTGAGGGGAGCTGGAAGGTTTGCAGTGGCTTAAGCAGAAGGGCAGTGTGAAGACTCGCCTTTGAAAGAGACCCTTCCGGCTGCTCCATGACTGGCAGTAGGAGGCACCAAGAGTAAAAGCTTAAGGAAGAGTTGGGGTGCTGATGTGGTGATGCGAGACGAGAAATGGTGATCTGGCAAATATGGAAAGCAGTAAGGAGATTCCTTGGAAAACTGGGAATGGAATCACCATTTGACCCACCTATCCCTCTCCTCAGTCTATACCCATAGGACTTAAAAACAGCATACTATAGGGACACGGCCACATCAATGTTCATAGCAGCACAATTCACAATAGCTAAATTATGCAACCAACCTAAACGCCCTTTGGTAGATGAATGGATGAAAAAGTGTGGTGTATATACACAATGGAATATTACTCAGCAGTAAAAGAGAATGAAATCATGGCATTTGCAGGTAAATGAATGGATCTGAGAATATTATGCTAAGTGAAGTTAGCCAATCCCAAGAAAACAAATGCCGAGTGTTTTCTCTGATAGGGGTAGGGAGGGGGAGCATGGGAGGAATAGACGAACTCTAGATAGGGCAGAGGGGTGAGAGGGGAAGGGCAGGGACAGGGGGTTAGCAATGATGGTGGAATTTGATGGACATTATTATCCAAAGTGCATGTATGAAGACATGAATTGGTGTGAACGTACTTTATATACAACCAGAGGTATGAAAAATTGTGCTCTATATGTGTAATAAGAATTGTAATGCATTCCACTGTTATTTATTTTTTTAAAAATCAATTTTAAAAAAGGAAAGAAATGGTGACCTGGCAAGGGCAATGTCTCTGGAGATGGTGTGCAGGTCACAATTTACCCTCTGCTGTTGCTGGGTTCTTAATAGCCATGCACCCACTGGAGATTTAGATGACACTGAAGAAGCAGAGGGAATTAGTACAGGCAATGTATTTGGAGATGACACCCAAAAGTACCTGGAGCCTGGTAATCTTTTCACAGCCTTGAGTTTAGGTTAGCCATGGGTTACTGTCCTTTGATTACAGCCTATTTCCCCTGATGGATAGTAAATTCCATGATGATTGAATACCTGTGTCTAGCCTGGTGATCCTGTACTCCCAGATCCTAGCAGAGAACCCAGCACAGAATCATCCCCACTGAGGATAATTTAATGATTATTCTGAGTAACAAAGTACCCCAATATTTAAGTGGACTAAAATAATGACAGTCATTTATTTTGCTCACAACTCTGCAATCAAGGACAGTTCCTCGCTACTCAATGTGGAATCAGCTGGGACAGCTCCACTTGAGACTGGAGAATCTGCTTCTGGGATGGTCCCTTCCATGGCCGGCTAGTTGATGCTAGCTGTTGGCTGGCAGCTTAGCTCTGGGCTGGGGGCCTCAGTTCACCTCCATGTAACCTCTGCACAGGAGACTTGGGCCTCCCACAGCATGGTAGCTGAATTCCAGATTCTCCAGAGCTGGGAGCTATGTTGCCTTTTATGATCCAGCCTGAGAAACCACAAAATATCCTTCCCCTGCATTCATAAGAGTGCCTGGATTCCAGGTCTTGGCCCAGAGAACTCTTTCTCTCAATTGGAGGAGTATCAAAGTCACATTATAAGGAGAACATATGGGATGGGAGATATTGGAATGGGCATATTTGGAAAATGTATCAAATCTGTCCCGTGGACGAGCAAACATGGTCACTTGGGCCCAGTATTTAGACTCAAGTTCTTTTCCACACATTTTGTTCAAGGAGGAAGGGGTATGTATGTGTCACACATTCTAGAAAGACTCCTGTCCAACCTGGAGAAGATAAAACTGGAGTGTGGAGAGTTAATTGACAGTCACGAGGATAATCCACTTATTTGTGTTGTTTATCTTTTCAACTAAAATGTGGGCTCAATAAGAGAACTTTAAACGTGCAAATATAAGTACAAAATATATCACATACATTTATTATCTCCAGGGCTTAGCCCAGAGTTTTGCTGTACAAAACATTCTTGTAGAAAAGATTAATGAAATGCCTACTTGGTTCTGCACGATAGTGTGGTGCTGCCACCTTCTGGGAACTCGTGGTATTGCCAGCCATTTCCAACTAGCCACCGTTCCTCTCTTGGAACTAAGTATTTCTCTTGCCCTAGCCATTCTCAGTTTACAAGGCACTTCCTTAGTGGCTGATTATTTGTATTGATTCCCCTTTGACCAATGAGAACTCCGAGGACAAGAGGAATTTAACAGAATCATTTCCCTGGTGCCCACATGCTCACCCAAACCCTCCCCAGCCCTCCACAGCCCAGCTTTGCTTCCCACACTTCTCTGACTTCTCTGCATAAAATCTTTAAGGGGGCTCGGGATGTGGCTCAAGCGGTAGCGCGCTCGCCTGGCATGCGTGCGGCCCGGGTTCGATCCTCAGCACCACATACAAAGATGTTGTGTCAGCCAGAAACTAAAAAAAGAAAATAAAAACATTAAATAATAATAATAATAAAATAAAATCTTTAAGGATGTGCCTGTTGAACTCAGCCCCTGCTGATTGCTGGCCTTACCCAAAATTTGTGCGGCATTTCTTCCTTTCTCTCTGGCTGCTATTTCTTCTACCATTTCTCCACAGTCCTTCTCCCAGCCCAGACTGAAGCCCACGTTCTTCAAGGGAGATCATCTCCTCCCCCAGGGCTCAATTCCCATCTGCACATCAACAGACTCAGCTCCTGGGCTCAGTCTCCTGAGCTCTGTGCTCAATCATTTGTCCCCTAAAGAGCAGCTTTGTGGGAGACCTGGGCACCTCTAGCTCCTTGGTCCAGGGTCAGCCTGTCATCTCCCTGCTCTGTCAACCACCCTGCTCCTTCCCTACTCCCTCTCACTCCCTTCCATAAGCCAGATGACTGAGAGGTGGCTCTGAGAGTTTTCTCTCCTCACAGCCAAAGTCACTAAATACTTTTCAGTTGGCTACACCAAACAGTGAACCAGCACTTCAGCTCTTTTAAGTTCAGTAGATTCCACCTCCTCCTCAGCCTTCAGATACCTGCCCGCCCAGCCAGACCCCAGTCACCAAGACCCTCATCATATGGAACCTGGATTCCATGTCATCATATGGATTCCGTGTCGGCTCTCGGCTCCTGCCTCCTGTGGGCTGACTCTCCAATAGCACTATGCTCCTACTGGCCCCTGATTAAACCCCTCCAGGGTGGGCCCCAAATCTCTTGCTTGGCATCCATCTCTACAGCATGGCCCCCAGCCTGCCACCCCAGACCACTCTTCACCCTCTGCCCATCCACACTGTGCTCAAATCACACTGCCCAAATCACAAGCCTCTTTGCCTTTGCCCATTCTCTTTCCTCTCCCTGGAACACTCCTCCCTCATCTGTTCATGGCCAAAGTATCCCATCCCCGTTGTACAGATGGGGAAACTGAAATTCTGGGAGCTGACCCAATGTGTCTAGCTTGTAGAGCTGGGAAGAAATAAAGCTGGGATTCCAAAGAAAGACAGCTCCTTTTACTATTCTTCAGCATGACCTATTCCAAGTATCAGTTTCCCCAGAGTGTGAAATAGGGTAATCAGAGACTGTGGGTTCTTTCTGCTCTGAGTTTCCCTAAGCAGAATTTCTTGGTTCTGGAGGGATTTATCACAACTTTCCAGGATCCCCTAGCCTGCCAGTTGGTAGAGAATGCTCAGGCCAACCTTCCTGTGGCCTCCAGATCTGGCTGGGGGCAGGGGGGCCTGTGCTTGCCCCTCTTGAGAACACCATTAGAAGCGGACGGATGACCTGCTCCCTGCCCTTGACTTCTGCAGTTTCCATTCTGTGTACATTTTCTACTGCTGTGTAGCCAGGTACCCCGCGATTAGCTGGCAGTTCCATAGCTCAGAAGTCCAGCGTGCATGTCTGGCTTCTCTGCCAGGGTCTCACAAGGCTGAAACAGGGCCAAGTTTCTTATTTGGAAACTGAAGAAAACTTCTCTTTCAAGCTCATTTAGGTTGGGAACAGGATTCAATTTCTCGAGGCTGTAGAACTAAGGTACCAATTTCTATGTTGGCTGTCAATCAGGGCTCTCTGGGCTCCTGAGGCCACCCACATTCCTTCTCACGTGGCCCTTCCATCTTCAACTCTGTGATGATGTAGCAAATCTCAAATCTCTTGATTTCTGCTTCTTCCATCAGCTTGGAAATCTTTTTATTTTTGAGGGAAGTACCTGGTCAGGTCTACCAGATAACCTCCAATCCTAAGATAACTAACTTGGGGCTTTAATTACACATGCAAACTTCTTTCACAGAAATACCAGATTCATGTTTGATTGAATAACCAAGGGATAGGAATCTTAGGGAGTTGTGTTTGTCAGCTTTCTGTTACTATCACAAAATACCTGAAATAACTTATAAATATAAAAGGTTTAACTTAACTTATACAAAGAAAAGGTTTGTTTTTGGCTCATAGTTTTGAAGCTTCTAGTCCATGATCAATGAGGCACTTTGCTTTGGGCCTGTAGTGAGGCAGCACATCACAGCAGGAGTATGACGTACAGCAAACTCTTACATCACAAGCCAAGAAGCAAAAGATGAAGGGACTGGGGCCCCACAGTCCCTTTCAGGGACACACTCCTAACAACCTAAAGGCTTCCAACTAGGCCCCATCTCTCAAAGATTCACCACCTCTCAGTAGCATCACCCTGGGGTCCAACCTTTGAATGAGGGGACATTCAAGATCCTAATTGCAGCAGGGACTATCTTTAGAATTCTGCTGACCACATCCTCACTCATCAGACAGTTGTTAAGATCTGCTCCACACCTAATCTGTACTGCACAGTGCTGGGAGAGCGGAAATGAACAAGACTTGACCCAGACCTCTGGGGCTCTATCTCGACATCCCTCTATCTACCTTGCACTCAGTGAGATTTTCCCACTTCCTTGTCTACACATGGACCCTTCCTTCCATCTAAATGCTGTCCCCCAATGTACTCGTCTTCTAAGGCTGCCAAGAAAAAAATACCATAGACTAGAAAGCTTTCTATTCTCCCAGTGCTGGAGGCTGGAAGTCCAAGACCAAGGTGTGGGCAGGGTTGGTTTCGAGTGAGACTTCTGTTCCTGGCTTGCACACAGCCACTATTTTGCTGGATCCTCATGTGGCCTTTCCTCTGCACACTCACGTCCCTGGTGACTGCTTCTTCTCATAAGGACACCAGTCCTATCAGCTTTGGATCCCACCCTTTGCTCTTCATTTGACCTTAGTTACCATTTAAAGGTTCCATCTCCAAACATACTCACATTCTGAGATTACTGGGCCTTTGGTATATAAATTTTTTTTAAAAAACTATTCAGTCCCAATACTTCCCATTAAATATTTCATGTAGGAAGTTCAGTTCATAAGATACCTATTACATAAAAACACCCTAGATGCTCTCCTTGGACCAAACCCAAAGGACTTTAAAAAACAGCATACTACAGGGACACAGCCACATCAATGTTTATAGCAGCACAATTCACAATAGTTAAACTGTGGAGCCAACCTAGATGCCCTTCAGTGGATGAATAGATTGAAAAAAAAAATGTGGCATATATACACAACGGAATTTTACTCAGCATTAAAAAAGAACAAAACCATGGCATTTGCAGGTAAATGGATGGTGTTGGAGAAGATAACGCTAAGTGAAGTCAGCCAATCCCAAAAAAACAAATACTGAATGTTTTCTCTGATATAGGGAGGTTGACTCATAGTGGGATAGGGAGGGAGAGCATGGGAGGAATAGATGAATTCAAGAAAGGGAAGAGGGGTGAGAGGGAAAGGGAGGGGGCAGGGGAGTAACAAGGATGGTGGAATGTGATGGTCGTCATTATACAAAGTACATGTATGAAGACTTCAATTGGATGTCAACATATTTTATATACAAACAGAAATACAAAAAGCATGGTATTTATGCGTATTAAGAATTGTAATGCAAAAAAAAATAATAATGTTACCTTAGATTAGGTAGAGTGAAGTGAAAGGAGGGGAAGGCAGGGTATGTGGGGATAGGAAAGATAGTAGAATGAAACAGACATTATTACTGTATGTATGTATGGGACTGTATGACCAATGTGATTCTACAATATGTATACTCAGAAAAATGAGAAATTATATCTCATCTATGTATGGTTCATCAAAGTATATAGTTATAGTGTCATGTATAACTAATTAAAACAAAGTAAAAAAAAAAAAAAGGAAAAGAAAAAAAAATACCCTAGATGCTCCCAGTTTGTCTCCATCACTGGCCTCTCCAACACCAAGCTGGTACCTTTGTCCCCACTGGGTCAGTTTCCTACTGGACTATGAGCTCCATAGTGACAAACACTGATGAACTAGGGTGTCCTGGGAATCATCTAGCACAGGGCCTGGTTCCCAGTGGGCAGGGGAGCAGGGGAGGCTAACAAGATCAAAGCCATGGCCCCCAACCCCAGAACTGATCAAGGTCACCTCCTTAGCCACAAGTGCTCTGGAGCCCTAGACTGGGTACTACAGGGCTGTCATCAAATCTCCAACCTTGTCCCAAGGACAGCCAAATCCGAGTTTTCTCTTGCTCCCACCTGGGCAGAACTGAAACATTGTCATGATAACAAGGTCCTGAGACCAACCCAGGTCCATCTCATCCCCATCACATCCCTCCTCACAGGTATCCCAGGAGCTAGAATTAGAACAACACTGATCCTGACCTAGGGGCTAGGAAACCTGAGTTCCAGCCCTAGCACTGTCTCTCACCCACCATGTCACTTGGAACCCTTCAACCTAACTTCTCCAAGCCTTTGTTTCCCCACCTGCAAAATGAACACGCAAATACCTTTCTCACAAGGCTTCTGTGACGATTCCAAGAGATCAAATATACATTGCAGGAGCTCAGAGAGCATTGGGGCTGAGAGATTTGAAAATCAGCAGATCTGGGGAAAGTGTTCAGAGGCCAAGAAAAGTCAATCCCATGTTAACACCTTTACCCTCCCTTTGGCTGTGGACCACGGCCAAATTGCTTTCCTTTCTTGACAGTTCTTTTTTTTTTTTTTTCCCCTACTATAAAACAAACATTTGGACTCATCTCTCCCTGTCACTTAGATTTTAGAACCTGGAGAGGCCTTTAAATGTCATTGATTGTTACCTTACACATTTCAGAAACGGGGACAATCAAGCACAGAGAGGGGAGTTGTCAGGGCTGAGCTAGGATGAGGGACGAGGACCCCTGACTCCAGGCCAGCACCTGGCCCAGCACCCTTCGTCCTCTGTTGATGAGCAGAGTCACAGCCACAGCCACCAAGAGCTGCCCACCTGCCCTACATGCCTTTCTGAAATCAGTCCTCTACATCTGGACTTTGCAGTGAAGCCATAGCTGGCTACTGAGCACTTGCAACATGGGGACCAGGGTGAAAAAGGCCAGAACTGCTTTCTTAGTTTTATTTAGCTTTAGTTCACTCAAATTTTTAAAAACTGACACTCAAATCCATTATTGAAAAACTTTTAAGTGGGTTTGGGCAATGTGGGTATCTACTTTTTCAATTGTAAATTTTATTGAAGTTAAATACAGATCAAATGTTGCTGATGAAAAATTAGCGTCTGGATTGAGATGTATGTTGTAAATGTAAAATATTCACTGGATTTTGAGGATTCAGTTCAAAATATCTCGTTTCAACACTGAGTCATAGACAAATAATATTTTGGAAATTTAGGTCTTCTATAGTTTGGATAGTAAATGTTTCCTGAAGGCCCATATGTTAAAGGCTTGGTCCCCAAGGCAGTGCAATTGAAAAGTGCTGGAACATTTCAGAGGTGGGGACTAAGGGGAAGTCTGTAGGTCATTGGGGACATGCCCCCAAAGAGTTTTGTAAGCCCCTTCTTTCATCTTTTCCTCCTGACTCATGTTACAATTGAACTTGCTCTGCTGTGCACTTCCACCATAATGCACCCAAAACAACGGGGTCAATAGATCATGAACTGAAGTCTTCAAAGCTATAAGCCACAATAAACCTTTTCTTTAGTTGTTTATCTCAAGTATTTTGTTTTAGTGATAGAAAGCTGACAAATACAGGGTCAAAACAATATTATTAAAATTCATTTCACTTTTTTTTAATTTTAGATATAGCTACTAGAAGATTTTAAATGACTTATTGTGGCTCTTTATCAAATTATTGGGCTCTCATTTATATGGTTCATGTTCTTTTTCTATTGTACAACACTGGTCTAAATCTTCAAAGCAACTCAGTGGTGCAGGACTATTATTTGTTACCCTAATCTCACAGATGGAGGGACCTAATACAGCAGATGCCACCTATGTCCAACCCCATGATATCATCTCACTCCTTCTCAGGGTCTGCTGTAGTTTGGGTGAACAGAATACATACTGAGAGCTTCCTACCTCAAAAACTTGCATCCTTTTACCTCAAGAATGTGGGGGGGGGGTGTTGAGTTAGTGCTTCCAGTAACAACACCCAACCAATGGGAGTGTAAGGATTGTTGGGCAAATGACCCACATTCTTCACCCCAGGTGAAGCTTGCTCTGCATTATCTCTCAGAGGGTCTCCAGTAAGATTAAACTGCAGGTCCATGAAGTTTATCACTGGGATGCATGGATGGCACATAAAAAATCAATTAGTGTGATACACTACATTAATAAGGACAAAATCATATGATCATCTGAATAGATGCAGAAGTAGTACTTGACAAAATTCAACACCCTTTTAGCTGGGCATGGTGGTGCACACCTGTAATCCCAGCAACTAGGGAGGCTGAGGCAGAAAGATTGCAAGTTTGACGCCAGCCTCAGCAACTCGGCAAGGCTCTAAGCAACTTAGTGAGAACCTATCTCAAAATAAAAAAATTAAAAGGCCTGGGAATATGGCCTAGTGGTAAATGCCTGTAGGCTCAATCCTCAGTACAAAAAAAGAAAGGAAGGAAGGAGGGAAGGAAGGAAGGAAGAAAGGGAAAAAAATCAACACTCTTTCATGAAAAAATTTCTCAGTAGACTTAGAAGAAAAATACATCAATATATTAGAAGGAAAACACACCAACATATATGAAAAGTTCCCAGCTAACATCATAATCAATGTTTTGGTTTTTTTTTTAAAATGAAAGCTTCCTCTAAAATCAGGAACACGGCAAAGATGCCCACTCTCAACACTTCTGTGTTGAACAGACTTAGCAATGGAAGTCCTAGCCAGAGCAATTAGGCAAGAAAAAGAATAAAAGATCCAAATCATAGAAGTTAAATTGTCCCTGTTTGCTAATGATGTGATTTCTTCTATATAGGAAACTTGTAAGTCTCCATTTTAAAAAGAAAGCTGTTAAAATTAATAAATGATTCTGTAAAATTGCAGGATACAAAATCAACCTTTAAAAATCAAGTGTAAATTACTATGTGTGTGTGTGTGTGTGTGTGTGTGTAATCCACTGTGTTTCTAAAGCTCCCTATGGCTTCAAACCCATGTCAAAAAAAAAAAAAAAAAAATCCACTGTGCTTCCCCATACTAACAGTGAACTATCTGTAAAGGAAATTAGGATATGAAGCCCCAGTTGCTTAGAGGTAATTATGTTCCTCCTTCCCATTACTCACTCCTCTACCCCCTCATTGCGAACCTGGGATCCCCTTCCAGATAAATCACTTGCATTCAAATGCTTGTCTCAGATTCTGCTCTTGGAAGATCACACAGGAAAGCATGAATGTGCAGAGAGTGAAAGACATTCAGAGGTCAAATAAATAGTAAGAGACAGACTGGCAATTTGATCCCAGGCCTCTGACATCATATCCTACTCTCAAAAGCTGCCTCTCATGAAGTAGTCACAAAGTTCCCCACGCAGGAGGCTGGACACTCATCTCAAATCTGCCCACCCTTGGAGCTGACCCCAGAGCAGAAAATCCCTTCTCTGGATTCACATGATTCTCTGATACCAAGAGGCTGAGCAGAACCATCCCCTAAAGGCCTAGAACAGAACCCACCTGGCCTGCCCAAGCAATTCCCTCAGCCAGAGGGAAGCCAGGACTGCCAGCCAGTGCCTTGAAGGGCACTCGTCTTTGGACCAAGAGGACATAGCATCTGAGACCTGGAGAGGCCACAGGTGGCTAAGGTCCAGGGAAAAAACTTACTTACCTTATTCATTTAATGAGTTCACTGTGTGCCAAACACTGTTCTAAATGCATATTATGTATCTATACTTATAACTACACACACACACACACACACACACACTTTACTTATTCATTTATTTAGGATTAAGAAACTTGCCAAAGTCACACAGCTCCTAAGTGTCACGTGTACAATTCAAACCCAAGCAGTCTGGCTCCGGATCATTCCTGAATCAACTGCCAGCTATTCACTCTGGGCTCCTCCTTAGATTGGAGGGAGCCTCCGGCATGAACTTCTGCCAGTCCTCCACAGATCCCCCTTGGAGGGAAGGACTGGCAGGAAAAGGCCCTTGGAGACTGAGAAACAGTAGGCTCCAGAAGACGGACTGTAATAGCCTGAAAACAACCTCCCCTCCCTGCACCTCTCTGCCTTTGGACAAGGATGGTGTAATCCACATAGTCACTCAGCCTCAGTGTATGTTTGTATTCCCAGCCTCATTCCCAAAATGATTTGAGAGGGCTCCAGAAGACAGATGCAATGTATCTCTGCCTTAAAGATGACGGATGGAGAGCAGGCCTGAAGAATCCCAAGCAAACACAGCCAGCCAGGGCTCATGGGTGACCTGGCCTGTGCCTGATTTACAGACTCAAGGGAGGCTTTACTACTTCACTTGAGCTTTTTTTTTTTTTTCTTTTTCCCTTTTTTTTAGACAAGGTCTTGCTAAGGTCCCTGGGCTGGCCTCAAACTTCCAATTCTCCTGCCTCAGCCTGTTAAGTAGTTGGGAATGAAGGTGTGCACCGCATGTCCAGATACCTTCCCCAGTTTTAAAAGTGAAATTCCCTTGTCTTGGGAAACTCCTCAGAGACAGACAACTGGGAGAGCTGATCATCCTCATTACACAGAATGGAAGCCACAAATTCTTCTTCCTTGGAGAAGCCTAAAAATTTGGCTTGGAGCTTCCTAGCAGCCAAGCAAGCCAAAGAGGGAAATATCATATGTTATAAAAGTTTAGTGTGTGTAACAGCACAACCCAATGATAGAAATGTGCTGTACTGTCCAATATGGCACTTTCTAGTCACAAGTCTCAAGAACACCTAAAATAAGGCTACTGAAGAAGAACCAAATTTTTCTTTTCTTTTCTTTTTTTTTTTTTTTCTGTGTGTGTCTATGGTATGGTGTGGTGTGTGTGTGGTTCTGGGGATCGAAACCAGGGTCATATGCCAGCAATACACTACCACTGAGCCACAACCCCAGCCCCTATTTTATTTTACTTATATTTAAATGTCAATAGCTCCACACCACTAATGGTGACTGCATGGAACAGCACAGCTGTATTCGAAAAAAAAAAACAAACTAGATGTCCAGGAAGAGCCTCTTTCTTAATATTGAAGCCTAAGGAATTTCTCCCATGACTTATCACCCTTCAAGAGACTATAAAAGGAGCTTCCCTGGGTGCTTTTCTTTCCTCGTGTTTATAAAAGCTGGCACTTCTCAGCACTTGGGTGTACTTAACTATGTGCTGAGCACGGTCAAAACCCTTTGCATGCAGACCACCATGGTGCATATCTGTAATCCCAGTGACTTGGGAGGCTGAGACAGGAGGATCAGTGAGTTTGAGGGCAGCCTCAATGACTTTAGTGAGACCCTTAGCACCTTAGAGAGACTCTAGCTCAAAAGTAAAAATGTAAAGAGCTGTGGGGGTATAGCTCAGTGTCAAAGAACCCCTGGGTTCAATCCTCAGTACCAAAACAAACAGACAAAAAAAAAAAAAACACTTTCATATGTTAAATCTCTTCAATTCTCAAAACTACCCTAGAAGATAGGCACTTTCACTGTCAGGCAGGGAGAAGGCTCCTCCTAGGACCCCCCTCCTTTCCTGGCCTGAAAGAAGGGCATATAGCATTCCCCTATGCCCTGGGAGAGACAGGAGCCTGGCAGGTGGAGGGACAGAAAAGAACAGGGGAAGAGAGAAGGGGTTCCAGATGCCCCCACTACCACCCCCCAGGTGATGGTGCATGACTAATGTCGACTCCATGGAAAAAGTGAGCAACATCTGGCATCATCCACTGGCCCCAGAGGGCATTTGGGTCGTCAGAAGGAAGACCACGTCTGCAAGGTAACACAACACACCAGACCAGCACACCCTTAGACAAGGAGCCGGCCAAGCCTCCCACCTGAGACAAAACCCTCTTTCCTATTTGCTGTGGATAATACCTTGATGTCCCTCCACACTGGCCCCTGTGCAGGATCCTGAAGGCTGCCAGGTCCCTGGGGCTCCAGGCAGCCAAGAGGAGGCAGGTGTGATTCTCCCCACCCCCATCCTGTCAGAGACTGGGAAGCTGATGACTCCAGGGTCAGAAATAACCCCACAGTCAGCTCCCACATGCCTCCCCTCCCCTCCCCTCCCCTCCCTCCCCTCCATTCCCGGGAAGTCTGGGCCCTGAGTCAGAGGGAAGAGTTCCGAAGTAGACAAGGACCCGGATGATGGGGTATGGAGACCACAGAACTCTTTCGTAGGATTCTTTGGAAAATCAGGCCTAGCAAAGAGCTGAGGCCTGGTCATTCAGACGGTTCCCTCAGTCTGCTTCAGTCAAGGCTGTGGGGCATGAGGAGGAATGGATAAGAGAGGGGAAAGTTTTGGGGAACCCAGGAGAAAAAGAGCTGGGCCTTATTCTCAGAGGGGTTCCTGCTGGGGACAGAGAAGCCCGGCCCTGCCCATGGGGAGCCTCCAGTCTCCTGGCATGGTGGTACACAGCAAGAGTCAGAGACCAGTCCAGCATAGAGACAGGAGGCTCAGAGGATGAAGGAGCAGGGCCAACCCAGTATCAAATGCTCCTTCTTATTCATTCCTTCAAAATAGTCTGGACACCCCCATCCCACACCACAGTTGAGTCACTGACTGTCCCCAATTCTCAGAGAGGACTTTAGATGAATGGAGCTCTCTCCATTCCCTCTGTTGCCCCTCCCCAACCCAAAAGACATGTAACTGATTCCCCGGGATGGCAGAGTGACTTCCACAAGCCCTAAAAATAGCGGCACCACTTAATAGTCTGAACATAGCCTCCCTCGCCCGCCCCCTCTCCGGCCCACCCCCTAACCAGCAAAATAAAGGCAGCTGCTGGGGCTGGCAGAGAACAGAGACCCAGAGACAGGCAGTGAGAAGGTAGCTGACCAAGCCACAGAACAGAACCAACCCCACCCGAGAATCTCCAGCAGGACGACAGACGCTTAGGCCACACCTGCTACAGACCCCAAACACCCCACCAGCCAAGCCAGACCCTTGGTAAGTAATCTCCCTTCTTGTCAAGAACCAGCCATGCTGGTTCTTGAGGCTGGGGCCCTCTGCACCCTGTGCGATGTGTGTATCGGGGTGGAACCCAGGAGAGAGGGAGGTTGAATGGTAAGAACAGGTGTTGGTGAGTGGAAGAGTTTCTGAGATAAAGAATCCACAAAGAAGATAACATGAGTTTGTAGGAGTCCCACAGGAGAGCTCAGAGTGGCTGCCACAGGCCTAGGCTGGCCAAGGGGACAGGCTTTTGCCTGGTGCAATTCAGAAAGGCTTCCAGGAGATGGCCTGGAATTTTTTTTTTGGGGGGGGATGGGTTGTGTGTGTGGTGCTGGGGATTGAACCCAGGGCCTTGTGCATGTGAGCCAAGCTCTCTACCAACTGAGCCATATCCCCAGGCCTGGAATTTCGGTTTTTAAAATACAGGTATGGAGCTCCTCGGGTTTCAAGGATTCCTCTCAGGGAAGCCTCTGGAAGTCCCAAAATCTGGAGGAAAAAGTGACAGAAGAGACCTGGGAAGGAGCCGGGCAGAGTAGGGACAGTAGATTAGGCCAGAAATGTAGCCTACGATGGGCCCCATGCCCAGCTGTTGTGGGTAAAAGTCTTGGCATATCTGGTACCAGCGATATCTCCCTAGGGCTGGCCTGAGTTCAGCTCCCCACATATAATGTCCTTGAACCCGGGCGGGATGCCTGTAACCCAGGCCATCATCTTGACTTGTGGGAAAGTCCTCAGGCCAGAGATGGTAGGCATCGGGGCAAGGAGACCGAATCTGAGTCTGCCCAAAGGTATAGAGCAGGCCAGTATGGGCCAAGGATGAGATGGAGACAGAGGTGAGTCATCCCGAGAGGCTGACCCAGCCCCAGGAGCCCAAACTCTGGGACAGTTCTTGGGGCTCACTCTTCCCTAAGCCTGGTCCCAGTTCTGAATTCTGCCCTCCCAGGCATTAGGCCAGACAGGAGTGGAGGTGGGCAGGCCCAGAGTCAGGAAATCTGTGTCAGACTTTGCCACTGCCTTGATGAGCCTCCCTGGACAGCTCCTTTCCCCTCTTTGGGCCTCAATTTTCCCCCTTTGAACTTCTTCATTAGAGGTTAGATTCAATGACCTCGGAGGATTAGCTCTGAGGATTCCTGGACTCTGTGCTATCAGCCTGCGACCCTAGCAGGGATTCTGGAGATTCCTGGGAGTGGGGGTGGGGTAGAGTTGGTGGCCTGTAGATGACATCTGCTCATCTGACATCTGGTGGTGACAGGCTAGAGCAGAGGTGGGGACAGGCATGAATTTGGTTTTGGCAGGAAATCCTTATCACAGCTCAGATACAGAAGGAAACCATGCAGAGGATTGATGAGACTCACACCACAGGTTTCAGACCTTATACTCCCTAGGGCTCTCATGCCTTTAGTGAAAAGGCCAGGTGTGGGTGAGGTGGGGCAAGTAGGTCTCAGTTTTCCGTCTCCTCCTTCTGAGGTAGCCATAGGAAGAAGTCCTGTCTCCTACCTGCTGCCAGTGTCCTTGTACCTACCCACACCCCAGGCCCCTTTGGCCAGGGGGAGGTCTCTAGGCTCTAGCACCTGGTTGGCCTGCAGACCAGAGTCCTGGCACCAACTCAGAAGGCAGGAGGCAGGGTCCTCTAGGAACCACGGGTAGTGCAGGAGATGACGTGGGCCACAGGCACCCAGGATCCCCAGTGGTGGAGCCCAAACGTCCCTCCAAGCACAAGGCTCCTTCCTATTCCAAGGCCAGGACCTCAACTATATTTAGTACCAAGTGTGGAGCACAGTAGTGGATCAGAGGCAGCAGACGGGGGTACATGCTTCTCATTCTTGGCCTACTGGCCTCTGGGGACTGTCATAACACCTGTCACGAGACAGATAAGACATACATGAGACAGACCAGAAGGGCTTGAGGGGCGGGGATAGAGTGGAGAAAGGTCACACCTTGATAGAAGTTGACTGACATGAAGAGGGAGGGAGAAGAGGAGCCAGCTTTGGGGTCGAAGTGGGTTGAGGGCCTTCAGGGGTTGATCTTAACCTGAGACCCTGCACCCCAGCAGACCTGAAGCTGTGCTTGCTTACACATGATTGGGGAGGGGTCTCCATGAGCACGGGGCAGGCTGTTTCTGCAGAAAGGACCCTGATCCACAGTCTTCCCTCCCTGGAGATGTCACCTTCATATTCTCCTAAGTGGCCTGCTGAGGAATAGAGGGGGGACTATGGCCGATAAGAAAGCTTCACATCCCCTACCCTCTTATTTCTTGGGAATCAAGTCCTAAATTGGGAATCAAGTCCTAGGGACCTCATGCCGGCACTGCCTGCCACTTGTTTGCCAAGATCTGACTCTGGGCCCCAGTTTCCTCATCTTTAATTATAAAGGGTTGGTCTTCATCTCCCTGGGCCTGAGAAAGTTTGGAATTGAGACCCCAGAGGTAAAGGTTGGGCAGGTTCTAATCAAAGTGCTCAGCACGCCCTCTAGTGTTCTTTGTACGAATTTCCTCTCGATGAGAAATCGGTCACCCTTTTAGGGACCTACCTCTTGAGACTCCTCAGTCAAGATTACCCCAGGTCACTCACTTGAAAGTCTAGCAAAAACAAACAAACAAACTAATTTGGACAAAGGAAGGCAAGGATGGGCACGTCCAGTTTTTCCGCTGGAGATGTGGGTGGGCATCCCTTGTGGGGCCAAAGGAAAGACCCTCGGTCCCCCTAGCAAGTCAGGGAATCAGGGACCAACCTTGATGGACAGGTCCAAATGTCCTAAGTTCATGACTTTTCACACACCAGCCAAAGTGAACCCTGTTCCAGGATGACATAGAGAGGGAGAGAGTCTGTAAGTAAATGTCACCCAGAGCTACTCAGACCCTGGGCCTTCCTCCCTGCCGTTTGTCCCAGCAACTGGACCCCACCCCAAGTGAATCCCCCAACCACATCTTCATCTCTGCCCCTTCTCCTCAGAAGAATGGCCAACGCGCAGACACAGGCGGCCCCCACACCAACCATCCCAATGGCGACTACAGAGGACCTATCCCTCCCTCCACCCCCGGTCCTGGAGGATCTGCCACCACCGCCACCCAAGGAGTCCTTCTCTAAGTTCCACCAGCAGCGGCAAGCTGGCGAGCTCCGCCGCCTCTACAGGCACATCCACCCTGAGCTCCGCAAAAACTTGGCCGAGGCCGTGGCCGAGGACCTGGCTGAGGTCCTGGGCTCTGAGGAGCCCACGGAGGGTGATGTCCAGTGCATGCGCTGGATCTTTGAGAACTGGCGGCTGGATGCCATTGGCGATCATGAGAAGCCAGCTGCCAAAGAGCCTGTGCCAGGCGGAGACGTCCAGGCCACTTCCCGAAAGTTTGAGGAAGGATCCTTTGCCAACAGCACAGAGCGGGAGCCAGCAGGACCCCGGCCATCAGGAGGTGATGTTCGTGCAGCCCGGTGGCTCTTTGAGACCAAGCCACTAGATGAGCTGGGGGGCCAAGAGGAGACAACAGAGCCTACTGTGAGGGAACCTGCGGCCAGTGGAGATGTGAAGGGTACTAAGATGCTCTTTGAGACGCGGCCGCTGGACCGCCTGGGCTCCCGCCCCTCCATCCAAGAGCAGAGCCCCTTGGAGCTGCGCTCAGAGATCCAGGAGCTGAAGGGCGATGTGAAGAAAACCGTGAAGCTGTTCCAAACAGAGCCACTGTGTGCTATCCAGGATGCAGAAGGGGCCATCCATGAGGTCAAGGCCGCATGTCGAGAAGAGATCCAAAGCAACGCAGTGAGGTCTGCCCGCTGGCTCTTTGAGACACGACCTCTGGATGCCTTCAACCAAGACCCCAGCCAGGTGCGGGTAATCCGGGGGATCTCCCTAGAGGAGGGGGCACGGCCCGATGTCAGTGCAACACGTTGGATCTTTGAGACGCAGCCCCTGGATGCCATCCGGGAGATCTTGGTGGATGAGAAGGACTTCCAGCCATCCCCAGACCTTATTCCTCCTGGCCCAGATGTTCAGCAGCAGCGGCATCTGTTTGAGACACGAGCCCTGGACACTCTGAAGGGGGAAGAGGAGGCTGGAGCAGAGGCTCCACCTAAGGAAGAGGTGGTCCCTGGTGATGTTCGCTCCACCCTGTGGCTATTTGAGACAAAACCTCTGGACACTCTCAGAGACAAGGTCCAAGTGGGTCACCTGCAGCGGGTGGGCCACCAGGAGGGTGAAGGACTCATGTGTGAGCATCTACCCAATGATGGCTCCTCAGCACTGTCTCTGTCTCAGGGTGTGCCCCAGAGAGATGGGGTGAAGGGGGATGTGAAGACCTTCAAAAACCTTTTTGAGACCCTTCCCCTAGATAGTATTGGACAGGGTGAGCCTTTGGTCCCAGATAGTGCAAACGGATCAGAAACAACTGATTCTGCTAGACAGTCCCAGGGTGTAGGATCCCCAGTATATGCCATGCAGGACAGCAAGGGTCACCTCCATGCCCTGACCTCTGTCAGCAGAGAGCAGGTAGTGGGAGGTGATGTGAAGGGCTACCGATGGATGTTTGAGACACAGCCTCTAGATCAGCTGGGTCGAAGCCCTAGTACCATTGATGTGGTACGGGGCATCACCCGGCAGGAAGTGGTGGCTGGGGACGTTGGCACTGCTCGGTGGCTTTTTGAGACCCAGCCCCTGGAGATGATCCACCAGCGGGAACAGCAAGAACGACTGGAAGAGGAGAGAAAGAATCAAGAAGGCCCCAAGTCTGAGACTCCCCCAAAGGGCGATGTGCAGACCATCCGGTGGTTGTTTGAGACATGCCCAATGAGTGAGCTGGCAGAGAAGCAGGGGTCAGAGGTCACAGATCCCACAACCAAGGCTGAGGCCCGGTCCTGCACCTGGATGTTCAAGCCTCCACCCCTGGACCAGGCAGAGGGCTCCAGGGAGCAGCACCTGCAGGTCAGTCAGGTCCAGGCTGGGGAAAGACAGACAGATGGACATGTCTTTGAGACTGAACCTCTACAAGCCTCTGCAGGCCGTCCCTGTGGAAGAGGACCTGTGCGATACTGCAGCCGGGTGGAGATCCCTTCAGGACAGGTGTCTCGTCAGAAGGAGGTTTTCCAGGCCCTGGAGTCAGGGAAGAGAGAAGATCAGGGGGTCAAGATAACCCCGGGCCCCATCGCCGAAGGTTCTGTACACAAGTTCACCTGGCTCTTCGAGAATTGCCCCATGGGCTCCCTGGCAGCTGAAAGCATCCAAGGGGGCAATCTCCAGGAGGAGCAGCCCGGGAGACCCTCAGAAAATGGGATGCTAGAGAAGCAAGAGACTGCAGCAGAGTTGACCCTGAGGACACTGCATGCCACACCTGGCATCCTGCACCATGGGGGCATCCTCATGGAGACCCGAGGGCCAGGGGACCTCTACCTTGCTAAGTACATGCTCCCCAGCCCAGGGCAGGGTCATCCTCACATACGGAAGGAGGAGCTGGTGTCTGGCGAGCTTCCCAGGATTGTCCGCCAAGTGTTGCGCCGGCCAGACATTGACCAGCAAGGACTGTTGGTACAGCAGGACCCAACTGGCCAGCTTCGGCTCCAGCCACTGAGGCTGCCAGCTCCTGGCAACGGTGGGAATATTGAAGACCTGGATCCCGAGCTCCAGCAACTGCTGGCTTGTAGCCTCGGGGCCTCTGTGACAAGGACTGGGCTGGTGATGCAGGAGACAGAGCAGGGCCTAGTCTCTCTGACGGCCTACTCCCTACAGCCCCAGCTACCCAGCAGGGCCCCCGAAAGGAGAAGTGTGCAGTTGCTGGCCAGCTGCATAGACAAAGGAGACCTGAGTGGCCTGCACGACCTTCGGTGGGAGCCACCGGCTGACCCAAGTCCAGTGCCAGCCAGCGAGGGGGCCCAGAAGCTTCCCCCAACTGACAACATCATTCGTGTTCCTCCACTGGACCCCAGCATGGGGGTGGGGCATCCCAGAGGCCTGCCTCAGGCCATTGGAAAGGCAATCCCTCTGGCTGGGGAAACTGCCACCCCAACCCCATTGCAGGATGCAAAGAAACAAGAAGACAGCCATCACACTGGGCAGAAAGAAATGGCAGCCATGGGAAAGTCAGGAGGAGCCATGGCTACCCCACCAGGGCCTGGGACCCCAGACCTACAGGCAGCCATGCAGAGTTTGCGGATGGAAACAGCCAAGGCCCAGAGTCTGCACCAGCAAGTTCTGAACAAGCACAAACAGGCCTCCGCCCCTGCAGCCACCTCCGCACCCGTCCAAGATGGTCTCCTGAAAGCACCAGCCACTGCCACTGGGGCCACCCAGAGCAACAGCAGGCCCGTGGCCAGAGGTGACTCCAGGAACCCGGCAACTCCCAGAAAGGTCAGTGGGGAAGAGAAAGCACTACCTAGAGGGCTGCCTGAGGGGTGGGTGACGATTCAGGATGGCGTCTACACTGCTCACCCTGTGAGGACTTTTGAACCACCCAGGGGTGTCCAACCTTCTGAGAAGGAACCCCAACCAAGGGACAGGCAGACTGTCCTCTCAGCCCAAGCTCCCAGCCCACTCCAGGAAGGCCCAGGTCAGAGTCCTGGGCCAGGGCAGAAGGAGCCTGGAAGCCACACACAGAGAACCTGGGAATCTCCTGGGAATCTCCAATTCTGCTCAGGGGGCCTCCAAGCTGCAAAGACCACCCTAAAGACTGCCCCTTTAACCCACAACACTCTGCCCTCTGGGGTCCATGCTGCAGGTGCCAACCGGCACTCCCATAATGCCTCTGTTCCTCCTCCTCCTACTCTCCCAGCTGCTGTGACGGGACCTGACTTCTCAGCCCAAGCCCGCCATGATGAAGACTCCACCCAACAGACCTCCAAGCCCTTGCAGGACTCCCTTCACATCCACAGCAGCCCTGCTGGCCAGAAAACCTCTGGGGGGTCACAGACAAAGGCCCCCAAATTGGAGCCTGCCATTACTCCAAGGAAGAAACCCCCGGTGCCCCCCAAACCTGCACACCTAGCCCAGACCCACCCTCCTCAGAGGCTGCCCAAGCCTTCAGCTCTCTCTCCCAACTTCTCCTTGCAGACGGGACAACAAAAATACAAACCAGGTGAGACAGAAGCAGCCATTCCTCAGCAGGCCAAAATTCCCACCGCCTCAGGCCAGGGCTGCATGCCTCTGGTTGTATGCTCCAGTGGACAGAGCCATCCTGACCCCCAACACAGCCTCAGCACTGTGGCCTCCAGACCCACCAAGGATCATGCTGCTGGCAGCAATGTCCAGAGCCCTGAGCCCCATAAGTTCAATGCTCTCAATAATGACTGCACCTCACCGCAGCAGGACTCCAGTCCCCCAAGAGAGCAGCCCATGGAATGTTCCAAGCAAGGAGCCCCTGAGAACCCTCAGATTCTGCAGGGAAGCCAGCAAGAGCTCCAGGGCCTCCTGAGCCAGGTACAAGCTCTGGAGAAGGAAGCAGCAAGCAGCGTGGATGTGCGTGCCCTGAAGAGGCTCTTTGAGACTATGCCCCAGCTTGGAGAGGCTGCCTCTCAGGTCCCTGATGCTCCCTGCAAACCAGAGGTCTCGGTGGAGCAGGCCTTTGGGGAACTGACACGGGTCAGCACAGAGGTTGCTCGCCTGAAGGAACAGACCCTGGCCAGGCTGCTGGACATTGAAGAAGCTGTACACAAAGCCCTCAGCTCTATGTCTAGCCTGCAGCCAGAGGTGAACACCAGGAACCATTCCCAAGGACCCCACAAAGATCCCAGTACCCAAAAGGTCAGTGTCTTAGCCAGTAGTAGAGCCAGGCCCAGTGACTTAGACCAGGAGGTCAAAGATCCAATTGAAGTCAAGAGCCAAGCCAAGGTGGAATGCCATACTGAGGACCAGGGTCAAGCCAATATCACAAATCACACAGAGGCCAGAGGTCAGGTTGCTTCAGCTGCTTCTCCTACCAGGAGGCTGGAGGCATTGAGAGAAGATTCAGGCCTCCCTCGAGTCTTACCTTTCAGCAGAGATTCACCCTCCTCCCCAACCTTCATCTCCATCCAGTCAGCCACACGGAAGCTTCCAGAGGCTTCCAGCCCTAAAGGCAGCCATGACGTCTCAGGGGAAAGCATACACTTGGCTCAGGACATAGGACAGACCCAACTTCACCAGGAAAGTGCCCAGGACCTGGCTAGGAAAAAGGAAGTGGTCACACAGTGCTCTGAGCAGCCCAAGCCTACGCCCACCTCAGAGCGCCCCCTGCCCACAGAGCGGCAAAAGAGTGTCCTGGAGTTGCAGACTGTGCCGGGCGGTTCCCAGTGCTATGGAGCCACAAGAACCGTGACGGAACAGTATGAGGAGGTAGACCAGTTTGGGAACACAGTCCTTGCATCCTCCACTGTAGTCACTGAGCAGGCAGAACCGCTCAGCTGTCCCCACCTGGGGGTCCATGCCTCCCCCTTGCTGAGGCAGTTCCTGCACAGCCCAGCTGGGTTCAACAGTGGCCTAGAAGAAGCTGAGATGGCGTGGATGCCCTACGGCCACTCCTAGCCAGCTGCTCACTGAGCACCTTCACCTCCCACCCATCACTTGGGTGCCTTCTTCCAGGGCCCCAGGAATAAGATGGGTCCCTCCCTCCTGCACACATAGGGAGAGGACCAAGAAGAAAGGGCATCTCTAAGGATTGTTGAGGACTATTTCTCTTTTGTCAGTTCCATCAGTATGCTCAATTCTTGCAAATAAAGGGGAAGAAAGGTTAAAAAGAGGCCCACTAAGTAACAGAGGCACGGGGTGAAGACCGCCAGCCCCACTTGTAGAAGATGTAGCATGTACACATGCTGCTCACACAGACCCGGCCCAAGCTTTGACCTGTGGTCATCTGCACGTCATTGTCTACAGAGTTGGAACCCCCAGCCTTTATTTCTTTTATTAGGATTCTGAATGTTCTTAGCCTTCTGCTCCTTAATCCCTGGAGAAAACCTAACTGGTCACAGCACTGGTCTCTGTTAGGAATTGGTCTGAGAGACCCAAAAGCACCTGGCCTCCAGTCCCTCCTTCACCACCTTCATCATTCATCTGGTCATCCTCGTGACCCAAAGGTCACGTGAAAAGAGTTCGAAATCAACAGGGCCCTTAGGAGCCAAATGCACTGTCTTTCTCTGCCCCCTCCTGCCCACTGCCCCTCTTCATCCCAAATGGGAAAGATTCTGTCTGAATAAACCAAAGCTTGATTCTCTACTCAGTGTGTGTCTGTTTGTGTGCATCTGTTCAAGACTCTGTGTTCACTCTAAGGGAAAAACAGCCCCAACCTCCAGATGTCCAGTTTTTCTAGTAGCAGCTGCATTGAAGGCTCTACCCTATCCCTTGTTCTTGCCCCCAACACACACATTTGCCCTCTCTACCTCTGGCTTCCCCTCCTAGATGTTCTTGGACATCATTGGGGCACAGGGGAGGGGGTCCTACAATCCTGCTCCAAAATGGGAGAGCAGCCCTGTCACCCCACCAGGTACAGGAAGGTAGGAAGACCTCACATCAGGAGAATTCCCATGCCCAAGTTGGCTGGGCCACTGCCTATTCATGCCAGGTACAGTGTGCCAAGCAGTGAGGAAAGGGGTGTTCAGATTCTGACCTGGAAAACTGGAATGATTTGGTGAAGGCCACTTTTCACTCTGTCCTTCAAAAAGCACTGAGCATCTTCCATATGCCAGGTCTGTTGTAGGTAGTAGGAACACAGAAGCAAGGTCCAATAGGGTCCTCCTCTCAGGAAACCAACTTTTGAGAATGAGGAGATGGACAGACAAGAAAAATCAGACCAGAAACAGAGTGATGTGCCTGACTGTGCTGCCTTCCCACTCTGGGGAAACAATCTTAATACATGGTGATGTGATGATGACCAGGAATTTCCTTAGAGCGAGTGGCCCATGCAGACCCTCCTAAGGAAAAACATCTCATTTCAGATCTGAATACAAAGAGCCAGCTAGTGAAAACCAGAGGGGAAAGCACACTAGACACAGAGAAAAGAGCTTGCAAAGACCCAGAGGTGGGATAAGGTGGGTTTTCTGGATCCTCTTCCATAGAAAGGGGTGTTAACAACTAGAGTTGCTCCTCACAAGCTTGAGCAAGAATTTGCACATACTGTGCTTCAGCTGAATATGCAGGTTCCCACCTTACCTCCAGTCCAGGGCTCAGCCCTCCATACCTGTTACTGGTCCCTCAGTGCCTGCTCAGCTAGTATGGGTGGGCTTCCCTGGAGCAAGAGAACTCCAATCTGGAAGGAACCCATCCCCTGTGAGAGACTGATGTATAAGGAACAATCAATATCAAATCTACCTACCTGGACCTGGTATCCCCATATTGCTGAGTCCCTTACCACATCTCTCTCCCCTGCGTTTCATAGGATCTGATTACAGAATCCAGCAGCTGAAAGAATGAGTGTTCTCCTCAGTGTTCTCATGTGTATAATAGGTGCAATACCATAGTACCTACCACGCTGAGGATTAAGAGAATTAATAGGTGTAAAGTACATGAAGATATACCTGACATCTGGACAAAGACATTCATTTTTAGTATTGTAGTAATTATTATTTAATAATCTCCTTTCTCACCTCCAGGGGGGTCCCTTGCCTTGTTCATCTTAGTATCTCTAATGTTTATCACAAGTTCCTAGAAGGCACTCCATACATGTCAAATAAATGAATGCATAAGTGAATGAAATGATCGAGTACGTCTGCAGATTCGTCCCACTAACATTTATTAGCATTTCATGCCAGATTCTGCTCAGTGCTAAAAATAGTGGAGAACAAGACAGAATTTATCCTTGACCTCATGGAACTTTGGTTTAAAGAGAGAAGACAACATATAAATAAACAGATTAGATAGATTTGCAAGGGAGAAATACTGTGAATAAAAAAAATAAATAAACAAGATCAGCCCACAGGGCAACGGATGGTAGTTATTTTAACGTGGGTGGTCTGGAAGGCATCTTTTCAGAGGTCATCTGAATGACAGAGGAGTCCGCCTGATTCGCAGGATGTGGCGGTCAGGCAGGAAGAGAGGTAGGTGGTGGATGATGAATGCACCGGCGGCAGCAGCCGAGCAGCAGCCGCTCAGCGGTGCCTCGCCCAGGGCCCAGCACACCTGCCTCCACACCTGCCGCCTAGGCTGAGGCTCCGCCTCTCTCCCGCCCGGGAAGGGGCGGGTCGGAAGGCGGAGTACGCCGTGTCCAGACCCGCCCCCGGAGCCCGTGAGGCTTGTTCCCACCGGCCGTCGCCATGGTGACGGTGACGTCACGGGGCCCGCAGAGTTCGGAACGTTCCGGCGGCGCCGGC
>NW_026000241.1:14646909-14669394 GCF_001458135.2 Marmota marmota marmota
GGCTCCGCTCGCAGACGCCGGACGCCGGGACGCGCCGTCCCGGCCGGCCCGTGCTCCGAGCCTCCCTCCTGGATTCCAGAAGGATGCCGGGTTCCGCTCCTCACCCACGCCTCGGCCCCGCCCAGGACAGACCTGCTGGGCAGGGCTCCGCCTCCCTCCTTGGTACAGTGTCCTGGCCTCTGTCGGGAATTTGTCCAGCAGCCCCATCGTCATCGCCATCACCCTGCTTCAGGTCACCATCCACCTTTCCCTTTCCTGGGCGGGCAGAGGGGCAGGCACTGCTTTCGCCTTCCGAGTGCTCCTCTTTCCTTTGCCGGTCTGTCCTTACAGTTTGTCCACTACCAAGCAGCCAGAATTCTTATTTCAGATCAGGTCACTCCTGCATAATAACCTTCAACGGCTTCCCAGTTCACTTAGTCTGGAATCTAAACTCTCAATGGCCTGTGAAGCCAGAATGGCTTACCTCTCCAACTTGGGTACCTGTGCTCTCCTCCTCACCTGTCTCCTCCTAGTCACGCTGACTTTCTTAAGCTTCACAGAACATACAAGATAATTTCTGCCTCAGGGACTTTGCACTTGCTTTATCCTCCTCCTGGAGGTCTCTGCTAGATCTTTTTTTTTTTTAACCTTTATTTTACTTATTTATTTTTATGTGGTGCTGAGGATCCCAGCGCCTTGCTAGGCAAGCGCTGTACCGCTGAGCCACAACCCCAGCCCCCCTCTTCTAGATCTTTAGTGGCTGAGCTTCTCACTCAGATCTCAATTCAAATGTCTCTCCAGAAAGTCCTTTCCTGATCCATCCTTCTCTCTTCCTCTTATCTGGAGAGGGCTTCCTCATAAGTTTCCATGCCATTTCACGTTTTCCCTAGGACCCATCCCAACAGAAAATTATCTTGCTCAGTTTTCTTTTTTATAGTTAATGTTGTAGATAACTTTCTGCATAGCAAAACATCCCAAGCTTAGTGGTTTATAGAGCTGATACTTATGAATCTGATTACCCAGGAATTTGGACTGAACATGATGGGGATGCCTTATCTCTGTGCTGTAATGTCTGGGGCTTCAGCTAGACACATACACCTGTCTATATGACCTGGGCTTCCTTACAGGGTGCAGTCTCCAGGTACTTGGACTTCCAGAGACATGTCTTAACAAGACAGAGACCTCATCACCTTTTGTTACCTAGCCTCAGAAGGCATGAAGAATCACATCTGCTGCACTGCTGGTTTACAAGTAAGACCCAAGACTTCCCAGATTGAAAGAAAGGGGCATTAGATACCAGCTTTTGCTGGGAATGAGGCAAAACCTAGAACATGCAGCTAGCTGTCTTTGTAAAATATCATCTCCACAATCTTCCCCCACTGGAATATCATCTCCATGAAGCACCATCATATTCCCTTTGCCTAAAATGCTGCCAAAGCACATTGTGAGTATTTAATTTTAGAGTGAATAAAGGTTTGTCTTTCAAGGAAGCATTTGAACCCAGCTCTTCTCCCTGTGTTTCCTGCACCAGCCTTTAACTTTGGCCTAGTCCGCTCTGGAGGAAGCCTGGCATTTGTATTATAAGGTAGGAGTCAAGTATAGGGGTTTTGTGGGGGAGATATAGGTCTACAGTTATTGGGGATTGAGAAATATGTGGCCAAATGAGACTTGGAGGTGGTTTTCTACTCAAAGGGATGTTGAAACCCCAGTCCGCTTTTTCCCATTCTGAACTCTGGAAATGCCCAGATGAGGCAGTTTGTCCTCTAGGCTGTGAGAGCAGGAAAGTGAGTGGCCCCAGGTAATGGAGCTTTGGGGAGGTGCACCAAGCAGTAGGGAGGGGCGAGATGCCTATTAGAAGCAACTGCAGTGACCTAGGCAAAAGGCAGCCTGAAGCTGCCCATAAGCCTAAGATTCTCAAATTCTCCCTGCTTTGTTTCTTATGAAGGGTGTTCCGTTGGATCATCTCAAAGTCCTTGAGCACTTAATAGTTTCTCCTCCCCTCTTCCTTTTTTCCCTGAGGGGCAGCAGCATCTGCCCATTCACCCCAAGCCAGAGAAGACAGCCCAAAGCTTCTCCAGGGCCAGCCCTCTCATATCAGTAGGGGGGCGGCCGGCTGGGGTTGTATCTCAGCGGTACCTAGCACGTGGGAGGCCCTGGGTTTGATCCTCAGCACCACGTAAAAATTAAATAAATAAATAAAATAAAGGAATTGTGTCCAATTACAACTAAAAAATAAAATATATATTTTTTAAATGGGCTCACTGGTTCTTTGGGTTTTCCAAATATCTCTTCCCCTACCCCTCCTTCAATCTTCACTGTTGTTGTGTGTGTTCCTATATTTCAGCAATAGCCTGCAACCTCCAGTGCCACCCCAGACTGTCACTTCTCCAATCCAGCCCTGCAGTGGCTCACCACCTCCATCTTAATCTCCATAATCGTTAGGCCATTTAAGGCCCTTCCTGTAGGCAGCTGCTCTCTGTTTATTACCTCCCCTAAATCACCCCTCCTTGGGCCTTTAATGTTCTATCCACCCTGATTTTGCCCAGGGCCAACTTATCCATTAAGTACATTGGTCATAGTGACTAGGGTCCATCATACTTTTAGGGAACCATGAAAATGTGTTTTGTTTTCTTTTTGTTTTGGGTACTGGTGATTGAACCCAAGGGAGCTTAACCACTGAACCACATTCCTAACCCATCCCCGCTTAATGTTTTAATTTTGAGACAGGGTCTCCCTAAATTGCTTAGAGCCTTGCTAAACTGCAGAGGGTGGCTCGAATTTGCAATCCTCCTGCCTCAGCCTCCCAAATCCCTGGGATTACCGGCGTTTGCTCATTTCAAGAATGGCTTTGAAAATGTTTTAACTTCTTTTAAAATCAGTAGGAGGAGAAAGGAACTTTTAGATAAAAGAAAATGTTTACCATATAACATTACTCTATTAAAGCTTATACCACCACAGTCGTAAAATATACTTTTTTTTTTTTTTTTAATGGAAAAGGAGTCCATGAAGGCAAAGTGCCTAGGACCCACAGAGTCCTAACAGGACCTTGTTTTTGCTTAGGCTGGACCCCACCCTCCCCCAGTTTTCCACCTGTCACTTCTGGAAAGCTAGGTTCCAAAGACAGCGCTGAGGTAAAGCCATTGGGAATGTCCCAGTGGCTTTGGTCCCTGTCCCTTCCTCTTCAATGCCCCGTCGCACCCCAACCTTATGAGTCTTGTAGTTTGTAAAAAGCTTTGGCAATTTTTTTGGTTTTGTGCATCTCTCTCCCCTTCCCCCATTACTGTTGCTCCCGCCAAGTCCATAGCCGTTTTAGCTCGGGTCTTGGTACCCTCTCCCCCGAGGGCAGGAGCTGCCCAGTTAGTTGCCCAGCTAACTTCGGAAGAAAACTGGCAGAGGCTGGGCCTGGGGACCCTCAGGATCCGCCGCCCAGGTGGGAAGCCAGAGTGGCGGGGGCAGGCGGCCACCCGGGTCCNCTCTCTTTGTTCTCCTGTCTCACTGCTCCTTTGAAGAAGCCTTTTCTGATTCTGTTTTATCTCTCAATCTCTAATTGGAGGTCCCCAGGGCAGTGACCTCCTCCCCTTGTCTATCTGCACTCACTCCCTAAGACATCCCTCCTTTGGCCTATGGCTTTGTGTGGCCTCTTCACTGCTGGCCCCTGCAGGCGCCTCCTGGCCACAGCACCCGAAGGAAGCCCGCCCCTTGCGGTTCTCTCCTTATTTCCCCCAAGGCTCCGCCCCGCCGCACCCACCTCCCCTGTGAGATTTCTTACGAAAAAGTGCAACTGAGAATTCCCAGAAGGTCCCGGATGTGAAGTCACTGGCGTGAGGTCACCGAGCTTGGTTCCAGGAATCACAAGCTTGTGGGGGAGGAAAGAATGCACGGAAAACGAGGGAAAGCAAGTGAAGTCGTGGGTGCTGGCGAGCGAGGGAGGGGGTGAAAGATGGCTAGCTCAGCTGCGTCCCAGGCTCCTCTCCAACCAGGCCTTGGCGGGCCTGACCTCAGAAAAGATTTCCTTGGAAAGGATGCCGCCCTCTCCCGTGTTAGAGGAATGCCGATGGAACCCAGAGATACCGATCCCTATTAACCAAGATCAAAGAGTATGATGCTGGAGCAGATGGGGCAATAGGAGTATTTTTTTTCGCTGTTGACAAGAAGGGAGAACTGCCTGCGTCTGCCTGTTTGGAAAACAATTTGCAAATATGATCAGAATTTTAAATGAACATGCCCTTTGACCTCACAGCTTCACATCTCAAGAGTTAGCCCATGGACACAAATATGAGGATAAGCCGGGTGTGGTTATGTACTCTTGTAATCCCAGCTCCTCAGGATAGACAGAGGCAGGAGGATCACAAATTGCAGGGCAGCCTGGAAAACTTTGTGAGACCCTGCCTCAAAGAAAAAAAATAAAAAAGGCCGTGGGCGTTGCTCGGTGATAGTGCACTTATCTACTATGAAAAAGAGCAAGGCCGTGGGTTCTATCCCCAGTACACAGGGGAAAAAAAGAAGATAAATGCATACAGTGGTTTTTAGAGGCGTTGTTTGAAATGCCAAAGATTGACTATCTGTAGGAAACTGTTTTAAAAAATGACATGGGAGACCAGGCACCGTGGCACACACCTGTAATCCCAATGGCTTGGGAGGCTGAGACAGGAGGATCACAAATTCAGAGCCAGCCTCAGCAAGGGCGAGGCACCACGCAACCCAGTGAGACCCTGCCTCTAAATAAAATACAAAATAGTGCTGGGGATGTGACTCAGTAGTCAAGTGCCTCTGAGTTCAATCCCTGGTACAAAAAAAAAGAAAGACATGGTACATCCAGACTTTGGAATACTATGTGTTATGAAAAGTTAAGTTATTCATGAGCCAAATGCCCAAGATACATAGTGGGGAACAAAACCCAGGAGCCCCCTTCCCAATTCCTGTGCTCTTCATTATGGTCAATTTTTAAAGATGTATATGTGTTCAACCCCAATATATATTGACCTATTACAAAATGCACATTGCAGACACTGGAGATACAGCAGTGAAGAAAACAGGCCCTGAAAAAGAAAGGGTATGGGCTCATGGGGAGTGCACCAAGGTGGTAAATTCTTATGGAGAAAGGAGGCCTCTCCAAGTTGACAGAACAAGGTTAGAAGACTTCATAAACCTGCCAGGCAGACAGCATAGTGAATGCAAGACAGATTTTTACTTGGCATGTGGAGAGCAGAGAACCAGAGTAGCTGAAGCCAAGGAGTAATGAGCAGAGTGGTAAAAGGAAGTGTGGGAAGGTTGGAGGGGCATGGGAGGTTGGGGGCAGGTATACCCCTGTAGGGGCTTTTGTAGATGGGAAGACTTTGAAGGATGTTGAGCAAAGAAGTGACATGATCTGACAGGTTGCAAAAGATCCCTCTGGCTACTGAGTGGAGACACACTCCAAGGGAAGAAGAGGGGGGGCCAGGGAGCAGGCTACTGCAGTAATCCCTCAGAGAGATCATGGTGACTGAACCAAAGTGGGAGGAGACATCAAGCAGTGTTCTGCTCCTGGATGCATTTTGATAAGGGAGCTGGTAGAATTTGCTAAGTGACCAGATGTAGGTGTGAAAGAAGTCTAGTGACTATGTAACTGTAAACAAGGAGTTAGCTTTTATCAGGATAGGGGAGAATGTGCAAGATTTTTATTGACTGGGAGCTGCTTATGTGGGTCAGGAGTTTCTAGGTGATAGAAATATGAGCTGTTTGGAAATTATAGCAGAGAGGGTCCCAGAAAGAAACAGCTAGCATGCTTAAATTGAGAAATTTGAAGAGAGTTTAATAAAAGGAGAGTTTTTGTTTGTTTGTTTTTGGTACCAGGGATTGAATTCAGGGGGCACTCAACTGCTGAGTCACATCCCCAGGCCATTTTATATTTTTTATTTAGAGACTGGGTCTCACTGAATTGCTTAGTGCCTCGCTTTTGCTGAGGTGGGCTTTGAACTTGTGATCCTCCTGCCTCAGCCTCCCCAGCAGCTGGGATTACAGGCATGCACCACAGCACCCGGCATAATAGAAGGAGTCTTTAATCTTTACAAAGCATAGTAGAGTATAGAGGAGCAATTTGGAAGGCTGAGGCAAGAGTTCAAAGCCAGCCCAGGCAACTTTTCTCAAAATTAAAAAAAAAAAAAAAAAAATAGAGCTGATGATGTAGCTCAGTAGTAGAGTATCCCTGGGTTCAATCCCCAGTACTGAAAACACAAACAAAATGAGAAGCTATGAGGACACTCTGAGATCCCAGGGCTACTAAGATGTGGGACTTAGACATCCATATTTCTGAAGAAGGGAGAAGAGGATGCTGCTGGAAACTTGAGGACAGAAAAAAAGTTAAGTGGAGAGGACAACATTCAAACTTGTGTGACCTCATCCAGGGAAGGGGATTATTAGTTTCTTTGATATATACATTTGGATGTGGCCCACTAATAGGAGCTGAGGCCTTTGGTGGAAGCCAGGTGGCTTAGGTAGAGGAATACAGCCAGTCCACCGCAATCCCACAGGCAGAACATATATCCTGACCTCAGTCTCCTCCAAAGCCCAGGGAAGCCAAAGGCCAAGGAAGCCCATTGATGCAGCCAGCACACGTCAGTTCCCAGCATGGAGCAAGCCAGGAAGTGTGGAGCATCAGCGTTGATATGCAGGGGCCAGCAGTGAAGAGGCCACACAAAGCCATAGGCCAAAGGAGGGATGTCTTAGGGAGTGAGTGCAGATAGACAAGGGGAGGAGGTCACTGCCCTGGGGACCTCCAATTAGAGATTGAGAGATAAAACAGAATCAGAAAAGGCTTCTTCAAAGGAGCAGTGAGACAGGAGAACAAAGAGAGCCACTCGTGCCTGTAGCCAAGCAAGCTGTCCAGTAGAATGGAGGAAGAGAAGGGGGAGGGGGAGGGGAGGACTGGGATAACCACTTCTGGTAGGTCAAGTAGTCTGAAGGTTGTGGATGTGTGCATGTACTCGCGCGTGTGAGTTTGCATGTGTGTGAGTTTGCATGTGTGTGTGGGGGGGGCAATAATGTACATAGAATATTTCTGGAAAGTGACAATAACAATTTATAGTGAGGGCTTCTAGCAGAGGGATCTAGGGGTGAACAGAAGGAGGGAGACCCAACTTCTCATTTTCTTCCATTTCGGATGTATTTAATCAAATCCTTGTATAAATTTTTTCAAAGGAAGAAAATACAGTTTTAACCCACCCCCACCCCCGCACTCCTACTGGGGTATAAGTGGTACATGCCAATAGTATCAACAACTCAGGAAGGATCACAGGCCAGCCTAGGCAACTTAGCAAGGTGCTATCTCAAAATAAAAAATAAAAAGGGCTGGGGATGTGGCTCAGTGGTGAAGCGCCCCTGGGATCAATCTCCAGTGCTGTAAGGAAAAAAAAAAAAAGTTCTGTCATAACAAGAGAGATATAATATTTTCTAAAAGAATTTTTGTAGTTGTGGATGAACAGAATGCCTTTATTTTATTTGTTTATTTTTATGTGGTGCTGAGGATGGAACCCAGTGCCTCATGCATGCTAGGCAAGAGCTCTGCCAGTGGGCTACAGCTTAGCCCTGAGATATAATTTTTTGATGCTGGGGCTTGAACCTAGGACCTCATGCCCGTTAAGCATGTACTTTATCACTGAGTAATACTCCCCAGCCCCAAGAGCAGATCTGCAGTTTTCTCTAACCCTGAGACTTAAAGAGGAGAGTTAATGGAGTCTGGGAGGTGCAGGCCTGAGAAGACAGATGTTGTAAGGATGACCTCCCTGTGTCACTCCAGCCAAAGGCTTGGGGAGCAGTGACCTCAGAGGTCCAATTTAAACTATGTCCTGCTGTGTGCTGAAATCCCCTTCAATTACTCATAATCCCCTACTCCATTCAGCCCAAGACTTCAGGAAAGCTTAAGTCTTCTCATTGTAGTATCTTTTTGATAATTTTACATGGCATGCTTTTAGTATTCCTAATCTTGTATATCAAAAATGAATCCCCTGCTGGGCACAGTGGCACACACCCAGGAGTTCCTGGGTGATAGAAATATGAGTTGTTTGGACATTATAGCAGAGAGGGTCCCAGAAAGAAACAGCTGGCATGCTTGAATTCAGAAATTGGAAATTTCAATAGTTTGGGAGGCTGAAGCAGTAGGATTGTGAGTTCAAAGCCAGCCTCAGCAAAAAGTGAGGCACTAAGCAACTCCGTCAGACCCTGTCTCTAAATAAATACAAAATAGAGCTGGGGATGTGGCTCAGTGGGCAAGTGCCCCTGAGATCAATCCCTGATACCACCCCCCCCCCAAAAAAAAAAAGAAAAATAATTCTCTTCCTTAAAGAATTTATGAGTTTGGATGATATTATCTTGAAAGAGTGATTCATCATAATTCTCTTTCTGATAAAGCTGTACCTTGGACAAAGTATTTTTTCCCTACAGAGCACTCTAGAATCCTTTGAAATTTTTTTTTGTTGTTTGTTTTTTAGTTAAGAATCAGCTGCAATCCAGGCATGGTGGTGCATGTCTGTAATCCCATCTGTTTAAGAGGATCATAAATTCAAGGTCAGCCGGGCGTGGTGCCCATGACTGTAATCTCAGCTCCGGAGGCTGAAGCAAGAGGATCACGAGTTCAAAGCCAACCTCAGCAAAAAACAAGGTGCTAAGCAATTCAGTGAGACCCTGTCTCTAAATAAAATACAAAATAGGGCTGGGGAGGTGGCCTAGTGGTCGAGTTCCCCTAAGTTCAATCCCTGGTAACTGATCCCCTCTCCCCCCGAAAAAAAAAGAAAAAGAAAAAGGGCTGGTGATGTAGCTCAGTGGTAGATTGTCCCTGGGTTCAATCCCTGGTACTTTAAAAAGAAAGAAAGAAGGGAGTAGGGGAGAGAATCAGCTTGAAATTTGTGGAAATTAGGGAATGTGCACTAATTTTTATTCTCATTGCATGTCTAAAGGATGGGGACTCTGGTAAGGTCCCCAGGGGAATTAGCCTCTCAGGAGCCACAAGCCAACTTCAGGAGGCTCCTTACCAAGAGAAAGAAGGGTAGGATGTGTGAAGGAGACATGTAGGAGATAGCTTTAGGAAACTGTTCCTCTCCTGGAGCTGCCTCCTTGGGGTGGGTTGGGGACTCCCAATCTAACAGACTTGATATTTTTCTAACACAGGGGTTTCCCAAAAGGGAAGGACCAGATGAGGAAAAGGAGCCATCAGCCCACCTCCCTTCTTGGAGCCCAACATGCTAAGGTCAGACTGGGCTCCACTTCCCTCTCTATCACCCACTCCCAAGTCAATTTTTCAATATGACCTATGCTTTGAGTCTTCCTGCCTCAGTCCTGATAAAAGAGAAACTACAAGGGGCTGGGGATATTTCTCAGTTGTTAGAGTGTTTGCCTCACATGCACAAGGCCCTGGATTCAATCCCCTGCACCGTGCCCACCCCCCCGCCCACACACAAAAGAAACTGCAACAGAGCAGGGGGCTTGCTTCCAGAAAACTAGTTGTTAACTATTTACTAGCACACAACTGCCCCTATTCTGTTTCTGCCATCAACAAACTCTGTGATTCAGGGAAGTCACTCAGTCCTTCTGAGCTTCAGTTTTCTATCAGATGGAAATCTCATAATATCTACCTAATTGGATTGCTGGGAGGATTAAATATGATTATAATCCTGTAACATAATTAGCATAATGTTTGGTTATTAGTAAATAATTAATATACTTTAGTATGGTTCTAGTCATCTATTGCTGCATAACCAACCAACCTCAAATTTTAGGAGCTTAAGGCACATTTGATTTGCTCATGAATCTATAATTTGGTCATAACGTGGTGAAGATAACTCATAACCAGAGAGATACAAAAGCTGGAGTTTGGAACCATGTTAATTCATGCCTCTGGCAATTGATGCTGGCTCTCAGCTGGGAATGCCAAGCATATACCTATACAGGCTTCTCTGGGTAGCCCCAGCCTCCTTTCAATATGGTGTCTGGTTTTCCTGGTTTTCCAGAAAAAAGCTAGACGTTAGGTGTCTCACCATTTGTAATTTAGCCTTGGAAAACACACAGTATCACTTTCTATTTCTTAAAAACAAGATTCTAAATCTAGAGAGGAGAATTAGATTCCTCCTTTTGATAAGAAGAGCAGGAAAGAATTTGTGGACTTGTTTCTAAACCATCACAGCTATTATTAGTATCGTTGCTTTCAGTACACTCTAGCTTCTGTAAGTGAATTATCCCACTTCTTACTTCTGGGCTCCCTGTGGGAGGGTAGGGTCCATTGGATTTGTTAAGGTCCTTCCCCCTTATCACTCTCCAAGTGAACCCAGAGCCCTGCCAACTGCAGAACTCAGTGAATGTTATAGAAGTGAATTCTCTTCTTGCAGGAGCTGGCCCTGAAAATTTATGTTCCAATTTCCTTGGATGACATCCCAGTTGGCCACATAAAAACTGAGGTGAGAGACCTGGGCAGGACACAGTCCAGGAGGGCAGGAGACTTTACCAGCAGAGCTGTGACTCCAACAGGCCCTACTCATCTTGGAGTGGTGGTGATTGTGATAGCAAGTTTATGGCTTAAAGAAACTCTCTCCAAAGGCTGCTTTGAAGTTGGAATGTCGTGATCACTGTCTGGGAGTCAGATCAGGGGTTCAGTATATAACTTCTTTCTTTGGTCTTATTTCCTGTCAAATTGAGATAAGAAAAGCTTCATGGATTGTTCATTTGGAACAGATCACCCTAATCTCTAGAAAGCCAGGTTGGAAGCCAATTTCTTCTGGATTGTGACTGATGGGGGTCACAGTCTCTCTAATAGGAAAAAAGAATAGAAAAATCCAAAGTGGATCCAGGCACAGTGGCACATGCCTGTAACCCCTGCGGCTTGGGAAGGAGGCTGAGACAGAAGGATCACAAGTTCAAAGCCAACCTCAGAAAGGGCGAGGCACTAAGCAACTCAGTGAGACCCTGTCTCTAAGTAAAATACAAAATAGGGCTGGGGGTGTGGCTCAGTGGTCAAGTACCCTTGAGTTTAATCCCTGGTACAAAAAAAAAAAAAAAAGGGCAAAGTGGAGAGAAATGCCTTGCCTACTATGGGACATGAATCTATCTCACACTTTGAGATCCATAGAGCTGGGATCTAACTCCAGGGAGAAGTGTGTGTGTGTGTGTGTGTGTGTGTGTGTGTGTGTTTGTGTGTGGTGTGTATGGGATGTTTGGGTAGGGACTTAGGGACTTCTTGGGGAAAAACCCAGGAAGGAATGCCCCAGAAAACTCTTCAGTAGGAGGAGTTAGGAAGAGTTGGAGAGGTTCAGGGGAGTAAGGTATAGAGCGTCAGGCCCAGCCCTTCAACTGGCCGGAGGCTCCTTTCAGCCTCAGCTGTCTCTCTCTGTTTCCCCTCCTGCCCAGCTTATGCCAACAGGTTCTTGTCCTTGCTCAGTGATCTCCCTAGTAAGTCTAAGATGGGTTGAGGCCCTGTGTGCCTGCCTGGGTGGAGAAATTAGGGTCAGTCCTTCCTTCCAAGGCAGGACTTTCCAAGGGCATCAGGACTTTGGCCTGTGCTAGTTCATCACAGGGAATGTCAAGGCCCTCTGGGCCTGTCTCCAACTATGGAGTAACCCTAGGCACACTGGGGCCTCCACTCTGAGCCACGGTCTGCTCACTTGTGCATAGCACAGTTGTCTTGAACAGTTTTTCCCAAAGTGTGGCTCATGAATCCTATGGTCAGTAGGGATATTTAGGAGAAAAAAAATGGGCTTGAGCTCATTTCCCCAGAAGCAGACCCCGAGATAAAGCTTTGAGTGAAAGTGTTTCACTTGGGAGGGTGGTCCAGGAAGCACTCGTGGAAAGAGAGGAAGGTAGATGGAGAAGGACACTAACATAGGGTGTGCCGAGTAGATTACTATGGTGAGCAACTGTGACTCATCCCCCTGGTACCTCTGGGATACTATCTTACCTATGGCAAGTTAAGGGCCTATATTCAGGGCACTGCCAGCCTGTCCTGTGTGCCTGCAGCCAGAAACCTCCAAGGGTGAGAGTCATCTGTGCTTGCAGTGAGAAGTCCTCAGCACGTGTGAGAATTGTGAGGACTAAGGGGATATGATCGAGGCACAGGCAGGAGTTGCTACAGGGACAAGGATTTTGTTCACTACTCTTCATACGTGAGAGATCAATGATAGTTTCCATAGAAATACTGTTACCTTTATGGTAATTATCATGGTCTTCAAAGTGCACCTGGGCCACCAAAACTGAGTTGTCCGGTTCAGCTTAGCTTATATCTAGTAAAGAGAACACCACTAGTTGTAGACCAACTGGCTAAAATATTCCCACACCAGTTTCATATTATTGCCTATGTTTGTTTTGTTTTCATTGTATTAGTAGTATTACATGGTGGTATGACTCCAAGCCCTAAAGATGGATCATCAATGCATAAAAATAGCATTGAAAAATAGTTATACGGCTGGGGATATTGCTCAGTTGGTAGACTGCTTGCCTCACATGTACAAGGCACTGGGTTCAAACCCTAGCACCACAAAAAAAAAATTAGTTATAAATATTGTAAAATAAAATGTGATTAGATATACTAGAGCCAATGAGTATGAAGAAGGAGCTGAGTTAAACAAACAAAAAAGAAAAGAGAAGCGTGAATCAGAAAGAAAGTTATGTGACTCAATATCCAGAAATGGGATTTTTAAAAAATAGTTATTTTTTAGTTGTATTTTTTTTTTTAATGTGGTGCTGAGGATTGAACCCAGGGCCTCGCCTGTGCTAGGCAAGCACTCTACCGCTGAGAAATGGGATTTTGTTAGTTGATCTGCATTTCTTGCAGTCCCTGAGGCATTGTCTATTTGCACCATCTTTGCATCAGGCCCTGTAAGCTATTAGAAAATTGTTTTTCTAGCATAGGAGTAAAAGAGGCTCCAGCATGATAGTCATGCATTTTCTCAACAAAGAAAGAAAAGATAAAACCCCTAGAGGGATCATTAAAGTTGTCCAACTTACAGTGAGGACCAACACAATTGCAAATCCAAATGGAGTCAGAGGCTACTAAGGAATATTTTGATCAGAAAAAAAAGCACAGCATGCTCTTGGCAAAATTACTTGATCAAACCCCACTTTCAGATGACGCATAAAATCAATGACACACAATGTGAAAGAGCGATTGTTGTCCCCAGCAAGTACTAGCAGACAATTGGCTTTATTGTTGAATAAAACCACTTGTGGCAAGTCTTGTTCGTTGTCCATCCAGAATTCATTCCTTTCCTTCTTTCTTAATAATAGATCCTTGATTTTGGTCCATGCACCAAAGTCTCCAGCTCAGGCAATCAATTATAAGTGATCCAAATCAATCATGACCAATCCACTTCCCACTTCCCCAGTCCGTTCCCTTCGTGCTACCGGAGACCACGAGACCCAGTTCTGGCCAATTAAATGTGATGGGACAGTTGGGTGCTGTGGTGCACACTTGTAATCCCAGCTAGCCAGGAGGCTGAAGCAGGAGAATTTCAAGTTGACAAAGTCAGACTCTGCACTTTAGTGAGATTCTGTATCAAAATAAAAAATAAAAAGGGCTGGGGATGTAGCTCAGTGGTAGAGTGATCCTGGATTCAATACTTAGTACTGCCAAAAAACAAACAAACAAACAAACCACTGATGGAATATCTGCTGAGGATCCTTCTCTGAGAACTTCTGTTTTCTCAATAAATTAGTTGTACACGCCAGCCCTCCTCTTCCCCTGTCTTCCTAACTTGAACACCGTCATGGTGCCTGGTGCTGGACAGCCATCTTGTAAATATGACATAACCAGAACAAAGCAAAGTAAAGGTTGAGAGAATTATTGAGCCACTGAATGCATGTGAGTGTTTGCCTGCTTGTTCACAGCCCAGAAGTCAATCTATCCTTCTGCTGAAAGCCATTGTAAATCAAGGTTTCTACTACTAGTAGTTGAGAGCATCTCTGATGGGCGTACCACTGGCATGTGGAATATATGTTAGCTGTCTACATCTTTTCAAAAGGCATGAGAGAAATGTGCTTGATGACTTTTTGTTCTGTTTATTCCTGAATTCCTTTGCAAGATTAGAGATGACCTCTCGGGTCCAGCTGGCTTCAGCCATGAGGAACCCCAGCAGGAAATGGAGAAGGAAGAGAGTGAGATGAGGCACCTGATCGCCTGGTGACCTGCCTGTGAGTCCCCATGGGTTGTGTGCATGCTTCAAGAGGCCATTGTTCCTCCAAAGGCAGCCCCTTCTACCAGTTTTCTCCCTTCTGATCATGTCCCCAGTTCTCTCCCCTCTTGCTTCAGATCAAATGGTAGAAACAACTCTGCTGCTGCTCACACAGGTTGCATACTGTCCCGTGGGGTGCTCCTACATCCACATGTGTGTAAATAAGCCTTCCCCAAATAAACCAGTTTTGAGTGCATCATTATCTTTTTGTATGCTGGCCCATCAAGCAGCATCAATTCACAGATTCAAAACAAAACAAAACTTGCATCTGTGCATCAAACCACACCACCACTGTATTCACAAAGACCAGCTGTCAGGCAACAATCTGGCTCCTGATCTTGATATATATAGAAACAAATAGCAAGAAGAGTCAATGCTTTCCATTCATGGCCTCTCTATTTTCAGATACTGTGTAGAGAAATGGACAAGTAAAAGACACTGTTGAATAAAGTATGCTGGCTGTTGAGGGAAAGATATTCACATGAGGTTTTGAAATAAGAGATGAGATACAGCATCCCTTCCTGGCACGGTGGCCCTTTGATGTGGGTGGCTGGCCCAAGCAGCAGCTCAGTTGCACACTCAGTCTCTTGATTACCCTGAACTTTCAGCTTCAGAGTGAGACTATCGCCATTTTTTTTTTTTTAATGCTGAGGAAAAGACATCAAGATTTGGAAGACAGAATGGCGGTGCCAAAGCTTAGCCTTTGAGAATATAATTCTTTCCTTCCGTTTGAAGGTTTTCTTCTCTTGGCAGAGAAATCTATATAAAAGCACCACTAGAAAAATAAAAATATTCCATCAGACACAAATACAAACATGTGCACACACATGCGTATCAAAGAAAACACAAAAATGCTTGTGGTAAAACAAAACAGAAGATGCAATGAAATAGGAAACACCGCAGAAGATAAGATGACAGAATTGCTGGGCGTGGTGGTACACACCTGTCATCCTAGCAGCTCGGGAAGCTGAGGCAGGAGGATCCCAAGTTCAAAGTCAGCCTCGACAACTTAGAGAGGCTCTAAGCCACTCAAGTAAGACTGGTGTCTCAAAATACAAAATAAAAAAGGGCTGGGGATGTGGCTCAGTGTTTAAGTGCTCCTGAGTTCAATTCCTGATACAAAAAAAAAAAAAAGAAAAAGAAAAAGAAAAATTAATGTGAATATATCATCTATATCAACAAATATAAATGGGATAAACCCACCCTTATAACAGAAAAAAGATACATTGAATAATAAAACAGTGTCCTATTGTATGTTATATGTGACACATCTTCACCAAAATAACTCAGAAAGACTAAAAATAAAATATGAACCAAAGTATATATACCAGAAAATACTGAGCTGAGACTTCAGTGTAACTATCAGCCAAGGTTAAATTAAAAATGTTAAAAAATGTTAAATGAGGCAAATCGAAGTTAAACAGAAAAAGGAGCATTATCCATGTTAAGAATCTAATTTCCAAAAATCTCTCTTCTCCAATAACCATTTCAAAATAAAAAATAAGCTATGATAATTTAGAATAACTCTATACAGAAATGAAATCAGAATGAGCTGAAACATGAGAATAGGTATTAATCAACCCCATCAGCTCATAATATATCAAGAAAACAAAAGATAGGTAGGAATACAGAGAATCTAAATAGTAATTAAATATCATTAATACTGAGATAAGAATCTCAAAATATTAGCAAACATAAATAAACACTATCTCAAAGGAATTATTCCTCGTATTTAAAGAAGTTCATCCTAATTGTACAATTAGGAACTCTCTAATAAAATTGATTATATTAACAGATATAAGGAGAACTACATAACATCTTCTCAACAGATGTGAGAAATAAATTTGACAAAAATCTCACATATACTTTTTTTTTTTAGAAAAAGCTAAAAGGTGATTTATTGCTCTGCTAGCAAAGGAGAAACACAGGGGACTTCTGTCCCAAAGGCTATGATTCTGCCCATTAGCAGGAACTGGGGGTTTTAAAAGAGGTGATTCAGAGAAAATGAGATTAGGGAGGAGAGATCAGGAATGAGAGGATCAGGGAAAAGATCAGGGAGGAGAAAGTTAGGAAAAAGAAGATAGAGAAGATTAGGGAGGATAAGATCAAGAAGGAGAAGGTTAGGGAAAAGATCAGAGAGGAGAAGGTCAGAGAGAAGAAGATTGGGAAAAAGAAAAACATGTAAGTTTTAAAGCCGCAAGGATATAGTCAAAGCATCAAGTGAACCTCTGTTACATCTCCCCACTGTCAGTTTCTAGCTTCCATTTCTATGGAAAGTGGGCAATGACATCTCCAAGCTATTTCCTGTTGAAAGGGGGCGAAGTTGGGGGAAAGACCCAAGGTTCACATCCACTCCTTATTTAAAAACAAACAAAACAAGGCATGGTGGTATGCCTGTAATTTCAGCAATTTAGGAGGCTGAGGCAGGAGGATCTTAGCCTCATAATTTAGTGTGAGTCCCTGTCTCAAAATACAAACTAAAAAGGGCTGCAGATATAGCTCAGTGGTAAAGACGCCCTGCGTTCAATCCCCAGTACCAGAAACAAAGAAAAAAAATAGGAATAGATTGATGTAGTTCCTCACCATAGTTTCATACATACATATGCATGAACCAAAACCAGCATCACACATAAGAGTGAAACCGAGAATTCATCCCCACTGAAGGCAAGTACTGGGTGATAGCAGCCACCAACATCACTATCATTTACTATGCCTCTGGCAGTGCAGACCAATGTAAACAAAAAAGAGAAATAAGAGGTGTAAATAGGGGAACAAGATGGGGCTGGGATTGTGGCTTAGCGATAGAGCACTTGCCTGGCATGTGTAAGGTCCTGGTTTCAATCCTCAGCACTGCATACAAATAAATAAATAAAATATCCATTGGCAACTAAAAAAAATTTTTAAAAATTTTAAAAAAGATATGGGAACAAGAAAGCAGAACTACGCTTTCTAAAGCCAGGCATAGTGGTGCATGCCTGTAATTCCAGCAATTCAGGAGGCTGAGGCAGGAGGATTGCAAGTTTAAGCCCAGCCTCAGCAATTTACGGAGGCCTAAGCAACTTAAAGAAACCCTGTCTCAAAATAAAAAATAAAAAGGACTAGGGGTGTGGCTCGGTGGTAGAGTGCTTGCCTGGCATGCATGGGACCCAGCACTGCAAAAACAAAGAAACAAACAAAGGCTCAGATTCACTTATCATAAGAGAAAAGATGCCAATTAAAACAGTAAGATTCCTGTTTCTCCTATCAGATTTTCAAAGATCAGTATATTTGATAACACCAAGTGTCACTGAAGATGTTGAGAAACAGTTTGCCCAGAGACAACGGTTATGAGTGAAGTCAGTACAGTTTTAGGGAGGATGATTTGGCAATAGTTGTCCAAAATCTTTTACCCAGAATTCAACTTCTTGGATCTTTAATTCACATAACTAAAAAGTTTTCCAATTTAAAACCAGATGCAGTGGCAGACCTGAAGTCTCAGCTACTCAGTAGGCTGAGGTGGGAGGATCACTTAAGCTCAGGAATTTAAGACCAACCTGTAATACATAGTGATACCATCTCAAAACAACAAAACAAAACAAAAGCAAGCCAACAACGACTTGGGATGTTGAGGCAAGAGGATCACGAGTTAGAAGCCAGTCTGGGCAACCTAGTTGGAGCCTATCTCAAAATAAAATAAAGGGGTAGGGATGTAGCACAGTGGTAGAATGCTTGCCTAGCATGTGCAAGGTCCTGGGTCCAATCCTCAGCCCAGCAAAACAAACACCACCACCCAAAAGCTGTTCAAGATATGTGCTTGAGCTGGGTGGGCATGGTGGCACACGCCTGTGGTCCCAGCAGCTGGGGAGCCTGAGACAGGATGATCACAAGTTCAAAGCCAGCCCCAGCAACTAGCAAGGTCCTAAGCAACTTAGCGAGACCCTGTCTCAAAATACAAAATAGAAAATAAAAAGGGCTGGGGATGCGGCTCAGTGGCTAAGCACCCCTGGGTTCAATTCCTGGTACCAAGAAAAAAAAATGTGCTTGAAGACACCTCCTTTCCTGGTTTCTGTTTTCTAGCGTCTTAGCTTAGTGGGCCTAAAAATTGATGCACAGGGGCTGGGGTTGTAGCTCAGTGGTAGAGTACTCACCTCACATGAGTGAGGCCCTGGGTTCAATCCTCAGCACCACATAAAAATAAACAAATAAAAAATCATGCACATAAGAATCAAGTAGAGGGGCTGGGGAGATAACTTGCCTCTGCCTTGCATGCACAAGGCCTTGGGTGCAATCCCCAGCACCACACACACACACAAAAAGAATCAAGTGGAGGACTTGTTAAATCACAGGTTGCTGGGCCTTCACTTCCAGAATTCCTGATTGAGTAGAGCAAGAGGAACCAAGGAAAAACACTTTAACCATAAATTGTGTATGGCATAAGGTAAGGTTAAAAATTTGCATGTGGATATGTTGAAAAAGCGTTTTTTTGTTTGATCCCCCAAATCAAATTAAAACTTCAACCTCACCCAACAACCTCTTATGTTTAACATAAGAGCTAAAACTATAAAATCCTTAGGTGAAAAGTAACATGAAGTTCCTTGTACTTGAGAGCCATGGTGGAATAAATTCTTACTCATTTGGGGTAAAATACGAATATTTGGTCTCTGTGCCCAGTTTCTGACGGAGTTCCTGAAAACCTGTGGAATTTCCTCAGTGATAGAAATATCTTGTAATTTATAAGGAGCCCCTTTTGATCACACCTGGGCTTGTGCTAATGAGGTGATTTAGGCTAGGTTTCCTAGATGATTTCAGGATGGGGCTGGTCACCAGAAGGACCAAAAGTGATTTAGAGCGAAGTCTTAACTCTACCCTCTCAGTAAGGGGTTGGAGATTAAGGTCTATAAAAATTCTCAAACAGCAAGATTTGATAAGCTTCTGGACTGGTGGACACATTCAGATCTCCATACCAGGAGTGTGGCACAACCCAACTCCACAGGGACAGAAACCCCTGTGCTCAGGACACTTCCAAATCTTGCTCTATGCACCTCTGCCTCTGAGGGATCAATTGTATTCTTTTCAACAAACTAGTTAGTAAAGCATTTTCTTAAGTTCTGAGAGCCCATTCTAGCAAATTGCCAAATCTTAGGAGGAGATCATGGGAAACCCAGATTTATGTCTATGTCTGTCAGAGTAGGCCAGGAACTTGTGACTGGTGTCAGAAGCTGAGAGCTCTGCATACTTCCGAAAAGTTAGTGTCTGAGAAAGTGTCCAGAGAAACAGAGAACTGGTTGTTGGTGTGGGAAAACTCTCCAAACCAATAGTTTCATTTAGATGGAAAGAAATTCAAACAGTCGGACCTGATCTGCATACTCTTCTGACCTGGAGGTAGACTTATGGATGGAAAGCACTGGTTTCCTATTCATAATAATGGCACTAATATTGTCACACACACACACACTCCACACTCACTCCCAGACTCTTCCCCCACTTTTTTTTTGCAAGTTAAAACAGTAAAGTGAACAAATCTTAAACTTGACTTTTTACATGTACACCCATCTGACCACTACCTAGATCAATACATAGAACATCTCCAGCATCCCACAAAGCTCTCTTGGACCCCTTCCCCAGTTTTTAAACCTCACTATGTTTTCATTTGTTCCTATAAATACATGGAATTGTAATTACTATTCCTTCATGCCTGGTTTCTTCTATTTAATACGACTTTTTAAAGATTCATGCATGTTATTGTAGGAGGCAATACTTTGTTGTTTTTCATTGCTGAGTACCACAACATTATATGCTAAGTCACAATTTGTTTCTACTCACTTATTAGTGAACATTGGGGTTGTTTCCAGTTTTTATTATACATAAAATTGCTATAATATCCCTGGAAATGTCTTTTGGAACATATAAGGACCTTGCTTCTCTTGGCTATACAGTATATCAAGGAGTTTATTACAGGATCATAGAGTTACCTGTGCTTAACCTTAGTAAATGACTGCAAATTGTTTTCTAAGCCATTGTGTCAATTCACCTTCCCAACAAAAATGTCTGGCAGATCTGGTGAATTCTCCACCTTGCCATATTTGGTACTGTTAGTCCTTTCAAGTTTAACCTTACTAATAGGACTATATCATTAATTTTTAACTTCTTATAATTTTTATTTGACTTATATTAATTTTTATTTACCTAAAATGGGTGGTCTGTGGATGCTGAATGTTTGAGAAATGTGTAGGACTCTTCTAAGTATTCAGAAATTCCCTGAGGATGTGTGGGTGTGCTTTTGCCTATATATGTGCCCCAGTCACAAATGAATGCCGCAGACCCCACCCTCCTGGCCTCAAAACAGACCCTTCCTTTCCCCATGAACAGGAAGAGTTTAGTTGGGATCCCAGGGGAGATGTTTCCATCACCAGCAACATCTGGGGAACATCTGGTGAGCCTATCCCAGGACAGGGAGATGCTTTTATGGAGAAAACACATCACTTATTTGATTGTATTTTCCCTTAATCTCTTTTCTTCTTCCTACTCCCCAATCTTAAATCCTCACTCCATTCTTTGCCAACTCCCTGCCCTGGTTTTCCCAGTGCAAACCTAGGCAGCTGGAGAGACCCTCATTAACTCTAGTGCTCAATCCTGCCCGTTCCCTGATCAGCAAGCAGTCCCTTCCAGAAACGGAGTCAAGGAATGTTGCAGCTCTTGGGTTCTCTGGTTCAATGCTTCCATTTTACAGATTGGAAACAGGGAGTCAGGGACAGAAACCAGACTAGAATGCCACTTCTAGGTATTTCAGATACTACTTTTCTGCAGGATGCTTGCACTGAGGATTGGAGGCAAGTAGGAAGGCAAGCAGTGGAAAGGATTCCTTGGGACCAGCAAATTCTGCAGCCTGTAGCCAGGGAGAACACAGCTGAATATCTGGGGTGGGGGTGGGGGTAACTGCTCTGACAGCTGAGTCACCTTTAGCAAGTGACACTCAACTCTGTAGACATTAAACTCCTTCCTGAGCAGTCTCAGCCACACCATAGATTTCATACACCACTGTGTGTGTGTTGAGAATTCCTCAATTGCCATCTCCAGCCCTGTCCTCAAGAAGTCACTGGAAGCTTGACTCCAGCTGCCCAGACACCTCCCCCTAAGAAATGCATCTGGAAGGACAGGAGCTATGTCGGCCCCTAACCTGTTTTCCTCTTGTTCTCTCTGGAAAGTAAAGGGCCATCGATAGGTCCTAGCCCTCTTTTTTTTTACACACCGATGGCAGAAGTGGGGCCCTCACAATCATCTCCACTCCAGATGCCGTCCAGGAGGACAGAAGGTCCCCCCCCACCCCCACCTGGAGGAGGGTGGAATGGAATCCTGAGGGCTGGGCTAGTCGCTGACAGTATTCATCTAGGACAGTCAGAAGAACCCAGAATGCAGCCGGAGCAGAGCTGGAAGGGGGAGGGTCAGGCTCCCACGAAGGCTCCCTGGAGGAGGCAGTGCAAGCAGAGAGCCCTTAAAGGCGCTGGGATTCAGGTAAGCAGAGAGAGGGCCAAAAGGCAGTTCAGGTGATAAGCAGCTGCTGCAGCAAGGGTGTGAAGGTGGGAACCTCCAGGTGCTGGATAATATCAGGACTGGTGATTGGGAAAAGGAGCGGGGAGTGGGCCCCTGGACCAGTAGTTGGTTGCTGGACACACACATTTTCCTCTGCGTAGAGGTACTGGGGAGAGTTGGCCCTGAGTCAAGGGAGGTCTTGGCGGGAGCAGAAAAGGCAACAGGCCATTTTAAGTGGCCAAGGTCTGGCCCGGAAGAAACCAGCTTCTCTCCACTTTTTTAAAAGGGGGGGATGGGTGGGGGTGGGGAAGTTGGTTCTGAGAACCTCTAGTCCTGGGCTCCAGCAGGGGTAGGGTTTCTGGCCCGGGGGCAGAGGTGAAAGTCCGGCCCTAGACGATCTCCTTTACTCTCCCTCCCTACTCCTCTTACATCCCGGAGATGGGTTCATCTCCAATCAGTTTACTTTTCTGGCGGATCTGGGGGTGGGTGGTAGTGTGGGGGCAGAAGAGTTAACGCTTAGATTGGATTATAATAGACTGCCTCCGGTGGAGTGAGGGTAGAGGGCGTGTAGGAGGCCTCCCTTCTGCTGTCTTGTCCCAGGGTCTTGCGAAGTTTCGCGAGACTCCTGGCCTCAGTCTACCCTTCTGCAACGGCGCGGTGAGGTGAGGTGGGCATCTTTACGAGAGGGCTCTCCCAGCCAGGACGGTCGGCGCCTTGAGGACCAGTGCAGGAGGGCGGCGCGGACTGGGGGAGGGTTGGGCGGAGAGCTGCAAGGCGCCGCCGTGGGGTCAGAGTCCGCCGGGAGGCCCCA